>NC_057797.1:347441020-348119386 GCF_018294505.1 Triticum aestivum | reverse complement strand
CGAAGGTCGTCGGCGCGCGCGCCTTGGGGCGGCGCGGGGCGCGGGATCTCTCGCGGGAGTCGGTGGCGGCGGTTGGGCCCCGCGGGCGCGATCCGGGCCGTGCGGGCCGGCGGCGGAGGGAGGAGAGAGAGGAGGCCGCGACGGTGAGGTGGCAGCGCGGGATTGGTCCAGCGCGGAGGCACGGACATGTCCGGCGGTGCGGGAGTTTTGTACGGACACGAGGTAGAGGGAGGCTAGGGTTTCATCCATGAATTTTTGGAGGGGAACACATATTTATGGGTAGAGGGAGCTAGGAGAGTCCAAATGAGGTGCGGTTTGTGGCCACGCGATCGTGATTGAACACTCTAGATGACGGAAGAGGTTAAGGTGGGTTTTTGGGCCACTTTGGAGGGGTGTTGGGCTGCAACACACACGAGGCCTTTTCGGTCCCTCGGTTAACCATTGGAGTATCAAACGATGTCCAAATGGCATGAAACTTGACAGGCGGTCTAACGGTAGTAAACCCAGGCTGCATGGCAAGTCTCGGTCCAATCCGAAAACATTTAACACCCGCACACGAAAAGAGGTAGAAAGGACCACCAGGTGACATAGGAGCGCGCAAATGCAATGCACATGATGACATGATATGAGATGCATGACAACGACAACAACACACAGAGACAAAAACCCGAACCCGAGAAAATAAAATAACTTAGCGCCGGAAATGGCAAGAGTTG
The DNA here is from genome assembly GCF_018294505.1 of Triticum aestivum. Taxonomy (NCBI): domain Eukaryota; kingdom Viridiplantae; phylum Streptophyta; class Magnoliopsida; order Poales; family Poaceae; genus Triticum; species Triticum aestivum. Next base: position 348,118,670 of record NC_057797.1, on the reverse strand, counting down.
GATTAGATATTAGGTAAATTACATCCGGGGTGTTACAACACTCCACCACTACGAAAGGATCTCGTCCCGAGATCTAGGACTGGAAGAACGCCGGGTATTCAGAATGGAGGTGATCCTCGCGTTCCCAGGTGGCTTCATGGTCGGAATGGTGTGACCACTTGACTTTGAGGAATTTGATTGACTTATTGCGAGTCTTGTGTTCAGTCTCTTCAAGAATAGCAATGGGGTGCTCACGATAAGAGATATCTTCTTGGAGATCAATATCTTCGAAGTTGACGGTGCGGTCAGGAGTCTTGAAGCACTTGCGGAGCTGAGAGACATGGAACATGTCATGGACATTTGCAAAGTTTGAAGGAAGCTCGAGTTGATAGGCGAGATCGCCTCTCTTACTGACGATCCTGAAAGGTCCCATGTATCTAGGGGCAAGCTTCCCTTTGATACCGAAGCGATGAATACCTTTCATTGGAGAGACGCGGAGGTAAACATGATCTCCGATCTCGAAAGCCAAATCATGGTGCTTACTATCATAGTAGCTCTTCTGGCGCGACTGCACTGCTTTGAGGTTATCACGAATGAATTTGCACATTTCCTCTGCCTCTGTGATTAAGTCATTTCCCAGAAGTTGACGTTCACCGGTTTCAGACCAGTTGAGAGGGGTACGGCACTTCCTGCCATACAGAATTTCGAATGGGGCCTTACCCGAACTTGCTTGAAAACTGTTGTTGTAGGAGAATTCAGCATATGGAAGACAATCTTCCCACTTCATGCTGAAGGAGATCAAACAAGCCCTGAGCATATCTTCAAGAATCTGATTGACACGCTCGACTTGACCGCTAGTTTGAGGATGGAAAGCTGTGCTGAAGCGGATGTTGGTGCCCATGGCCTTCTGAAAAGACTCCCAAAACTTGGAAGTAAAGATGCTGCCACGGTCTAAAGAGATCACCTGTGGAATACCATGCAGCGAGACAATTCGAGAGGTATAGAGCTCCGCCAATTGAGCTGTAGTGATAGACTCTTTGAGAGGCAGAAAGTGAGCCACTTTAGTGAGTTTGTCGATGACAACGAATATAGCAGCATTGCCACGCTTGGACTTTGGAAACCCAGTCACGAAGTCCATCTCAATGTGGTCAAACTTCCATTCTGGAATGGCAAGAGGTTGGAGGAGACTAGCTGGCCTTTGGTGTTCTGCCTTCACTCTTATGCAGACATCACATTCATTCACGAACTGAGCAATCTCGCGCTTCATTCGAGTCAACCAATAAGCCTGCTTGAGGTCCTGATACATCTTCGTACTCCCAGGGTGGATGGAGAGGAGTGAATTGTGAGCCTCGTTCATGATCACTTTACGAAGGTCACCTTTGGGCACAACAATACGATCCTCGAAGAAGAGAGTATCCTTGTCATCAAGGCGGTAGCACTTGTACTTGGGTTGACTCTTGGCAATCCCAATCTTCACCTTCTTCACCATAGCATCAAGAAGTTGAGCCTCGCGAATCTGATCTTCCAAAGTAGGAGAGACTTGAAGGTTGGCGAGGAAACCTTGAGGAACAACTTGCAGATTGAGTTTGCGGAAAGCTTCACAAAGCTCGGGTTGGTAAGGCTTGAGAATCAGACTATTGCAGTAAGCCTTCCTGCTCAAAGCGTCAGCAATCACATTGGCCTTGCCTGGAGTATACTCGATACTCGGATTATACTCTTGAATCATTTCGACCCATCGAGTCTGCCTGAGGTTGAGATTAGGCTGAGTGAAGATGTACTTGAGACTCTTGTGGTCAGTGAAAATGTCCACTTTTCTTCCCAATAAGAGATGTCTCCATGTCAAAAGAGCATGCACAACTACCGCCAACTCGAGGTCATGAGTGGGGTAGTTCTTCTCATTGGGCTTCAACTGGCGAGAGGTATAAGCCACAACTTTCTTCTCTTACATCAACACTGCACCAAGACCTTGAAGAGAGGCATCGCAGAAGACCTCGAACGGTTTGGATTCATCGGGAGGAGGCAGAACTGGAGCAGTGACCAATTTCTCTTTCAAAGTGTTGAAAGCGATGTCACAGTCCGAAGACCAAACATACTTGACGTGCTTCTGGAGAAGGTTTGAAAGCGGCTTCACGATCTTTGAAAAGTTCTCAACGAACCTTCGACAGTAGCTTGCGAGACCGAGGAAGCTACAGAGTTGCTTCACGTTATGAGGTGGTTCCCAATTCATAATTGCAGACACCTTCTCAGGATTCACCGCAATGCCCTTGGCAGAGATGATATGCCCAAGATAGAGAACCTCATCGAGCCAAAACTCGCACTTTGAGAACTTGGCGTAGAACTGATGTTCCCTGAGCTTATCGAGCACCAAACGCAAGTGCTTGGCATGATCTTCCTTGTTCTTTGAAAAGACCAGAATGTCATCGAGATAGACCAAAACAAAGTCGTTTGTGTAGGCGTTGATGATGAAGTTCATCATGTGAGAGAAAGTCGGAGGAGTGTTGACGAGGCCAAAAGACATGACAGTGTATTCATATGAACCATAGCTTGTTCTGAAAGCCGTCTTGGGAATATCTTGCCCACGGATTCGAATCTGGTGATAACCCATACGGAGATCAAGCTTGGAGAATACTTGGGCACCTTTGAGTTGTTCGAACAGCTCATTGATGTTCGGAAGTGGGTACTTGTTCTTGATAGTCTTCTTGTTCAATGGACGGTAGTCAACACAAAGTCGGTCCATTCCATCCTTCTTCTTCACAAAAAGAACTCCACAACCCCACGGAGAAGAACTAGGTCTAATGAGACCCATTCGCTCTTGAATATCGAGTTGCTTCTTCAACTCCTTCAACTCTTCAGGTCCGAGCTTGTAAGGACGCTTGCAAACCGGTTCCGTGCCAGGCTCAAGATTGATGACGAATTCAACTGGCCGGTGCGGAGGCATTCCTGGAAGCTCTTCTGGAAAGATGTCTTGGTATTCGCAAATGACTGGAATTTGCGAGATGGCATCCAGTTCACCCTTCTCATTGAGAGAAAACAGACGGATTGTATCATCACGAGCGGCAAAGACAATTACATCCTTAGACGAATGAGTCAATTGAATCTGCCTGGCTGCACAATCAAGATGCGCCTTGTGCTTAGAAAGCCAATCCATTCCAAGAATAAGATCAATATTCGAGTCACCCAGAACCATTGGAGAAGAAAGAAACTTGTAGTCGCCCAAAGTGATAGTAACATCTGGAACCTCCAGACTTGCACTCAAACCTTTGCCAGGAGAAACGATATCCATTTGTTTGCCCAAATGAGAAGAAACGGATTCATGCTTGGTAAAAAATGGCTTTGACATGAAACAATGTGATGCACCAGTGTCAAAAAGAACTTTTGCAGGAACATCGTTAACAGGAAGGTTACCCATGATGACATCTGGCGAGTCCTCTGCCTGAGCTGCGTTCAAGAAGTTGACCTTGGCGTGCTTGGGGTTTTGCTTGACCACAGCTGTACTTGCCGATCTCACAGGAGGAGGAGGAGGGAGACGCCTCTGATTGAAACATTTGTTGGCATAGTGACCCTTCTGTTGGCACTTGTTGCACTTGACCTCTGAAAGCGGACGGTGGTACGGAGCACTCGATCTTGGAGCTTGAGACGAAGTCTTGTTCTGAAAGCCAGGGTTGGGTGGGTGGGAAGATCCACTGCCACCTTTGCTCTTCTATTGATACGGCTGACGGAACGGAGGAGGAGGAAGCCAATACTTCTGCTGCTTGGCCACTTGAGTAGAGGAAGAAGGAGTAGCATCTCTGACTTGCTTCTTGGACGCATCACACTTTAGTTGAGCAGCCTCTGGCTTCAATGCCATGTTGTAGAACTCATCGTACCTCTTGGGCTCAAAGAGAACAAGAGCTAGCTGGATTTCTTCTCTGAGACCACCCCTGAACTGGTATATCATGCTCTTCTCGTCGGGGGCGTCCTGCTTAGCAAAGCGGGCGAGCTTCTGAAACAACTTGTTGTAGTCATAGACAGACATAGAGCCTTGCTTCAGGTTGCGGAATTCCTCACGCTTGCTTTCAACCATGCTCTGAGGAATATGATGAGCTTTGAAGTCTTGACGGAATTCATCCCAGGTAATCACACGGCCTCCTCTAAAATCTTTGTATTGCTGAAACCATTCTGTAGCTTGGTCTTTGAGTTGGAAGGAAGCGAACTTGACAAAGTCCTCAGGCCTGACGTTACTGCACTTGAAATGCTTGCATAAGTCCACGAGCCAATCGTCAACATCAGTTGCCTCAACACAATTGCTGAAAGTCTTTAGCTGGTTAGCAAGGATCTGGTTGAGTGTAGCAAAGTGATTCTGATTGTTGCCTTGGTTCGCTTGATTGCGCTCTTGAAGAATTTGCATGATCAACTGCATGTTTGCATTGGTAGCGGCCATCACAGCTTGCCATGCCTCCGAAGGTGGAGGTGGTGGTGGCGGATCCTGATTCTGATTCTGATTGTTGCCCTTAGCGGGAGCCATCCTGAAGAGGGTGACATCCGTTAACACATTGACAGATAAAAATTGAAGCTGAATCAAGCGGGTTGAAATTGCAACATATAGTCTTCACATCCGAACATAAGAACGAATGCATTCCACTTGAAATGGTCACATATCCATAAATTGAGAAGCCACTTAGAATTTAGGTAAAATAATAATTCAACAAGGTACGTAGCAAGAACGAATACTCGGTAAGAAATCCCAATCTCAAACCAAATATCCTTGGAAGAAGAGCTAGAGCTACAAGAATTCCCAGCTATGAAACTCCCGAACCTTTCCAGTTATGCAATCAAGTGTTGGGGATACATGGGAAGCATAATATCTCACCCAAATCTAGCAAATCCTACATCCAGTTGTATCCATCCTTCAACACATAACCGAGAAATCTTCGGAAACCATCTACCTCAACCTTCGAAAAGCATCAGTTATACAAGTTATGGCAATACTCCTGAACTCCCGCCCCAGTACTGGGTGGCGTCGAGGTTATCTCATCGACAACTGCGTAAAAGAGATTTTCGATGTCGGCGAACTAAACTCAGGTATTCCAGAACTGCAACGATAAAATTGTGACAACAACACCTCAGAGCTCAACTCCCCGGGACACTGCCACAACCCCTAAATGACAGGAGGCACCAAGAACAATGTTCTCATCACAAATCCATCGGAACGATTCCAAGATACCCGCGTGATCCTAATTTTTTTTGTGAAATTTGAGAAGAGAAGAGTCAAAACTCTACGTCAGGATGCCTTACCAGAGTGATGAAGGGACTGGGGAGTAAAAAGAATTCCTAAACTCTCCGATATATAATTCCTAAATACTCAAAACATTTTTCTAGACTCAACTCGTCCGCTAATAACGATCAAGAAATGGGGCTCCTAAGGTCGAGGAAGGCTCTGATTACCAACTTGTAATGCCCTCGATGCGGCTATATCTCCTACGTGTCGAAGCACGACTTAGAGGCATTACCGCATTGAAAGCAATGTCACAAGTAAGGTAATCTTCACAACATCCCATGTAAATAGATAAAAGGGGAAAGGATACATAGTTGGCTTACACTCGCCACGTCAAACAAAGTACATAAATAGCATTACATCAACCAATACAATCATGGTCCAACTACGGTACCAAAATAAAAGATCAACCCAACATGCGACACGGTCCCGATCGCCCCAACTGGGCACCACTACTGATCATCAGGGAAAGACACATAGTAACGGCGTGAGTGTTTGTCGAACTCCCACTTGAGCTCAAGCGCGTCATCTGGAACGGAATCATCAGGCCCTGCATCTGGTTTGGAAGTAATCTGTGAGCCACGGGGATTCAACAATCTCGCACCCTCGCGATCAAGACTATTTAAGCTTATAGGAAAGGCAAGGTAAATATGTGGAGCTGCAGCAAGCGACTAGCATATATGGTGGCTAACCTATTCGCAAAAGAGAGCGAGGAGAGAAGGCAAAGCACGAACGAAGAACTAGAGAACAACCTACGACAAACATTACTCCAACACCGTGTTCACTTCCCGGACTCCGCCGAGAAGAGACCATCACGGTAACACACACCGTTGATTCATTTTAATTAAGTTAAGGTTCAAGTTATCTACAACCGAACATTAACAAATTCCCATCTGCCCATAATCGTGGGCACGACTTTCGAAAGTTCAAATCCCTGCAGGGGAGTCCCAACTTAGCCCATGACAACCTCTCACGGTCAATGAAGGATATACCTTCTCCCGAGACATTCCGATCAGACTCGGTATCCCGGTTCTACAAGACAACTTCGACAAGTTAAAACAAATCTAGCAACACCGCTCGAATGTGCCGACAAATCCTGATAGGAGCTGCACATATCTCGTTCTCAGGGCACACTCAGATAGGTCAAGCTACGAGTAAAACCAAACCTCGAGTTTCCCTGAGGTGGCCCCGCAGGCTGCCCAGTTCGGACCAACACTCAGAGGAGCACTGGCCCGGGGGGGGGGGTTTAAATAAGATGACCCTTGGGCTCCGGAAACCCAAGGGAAAAAGAGGCTAGGTGGCAAATGGTAAAACCAAGGTTGGGCATTGCTGGAAGAGTTTCATTTAAGGCGATTTGTCAAGGGGTTCCCATTATTACCCAACCGCGTATGGAATGCAAAATCCGGGAACATAACACCGATATGACGGAAACTAGGGCGGCAAGAGTGGAACAAAACACTAGGCAAAAGGCCGAGCCTTCCACCCTTTACCAAGTATATAGATGCATTAAGATAACAAGGTAATATAATGATATCCCAACAAGTAAATTATGTTCCAACAAGGAACGGTCTCCAATCTTCACCTGCAACTAGCAACGGTATAAGAGGGGCTGAGCAAAGCGGTAACATAGCCAATCAACGGTTTGCTAGGACATGATGGGTTAGAGGTTTGACATGGCAATTTGGGAGGCATGATAAGCAAGTGGTAGGCATCGTAGCATAGGCATAGCAAAAGAGCGAGCATCTAGCAAAGCAAAGATAGAAGTGATTTCGAGGGTATGATCATCTTGCCTGCAAAGTTGTCAGAGTTCACTGGATCCTCGAAAGCAAACTCAACGGGCTCCTCGTTAGCGAACTCGTCTCCCAGCTCTACCCAAACAAGAAAAACAAGCAAAAGGAACACAATCAACCACGTGCAAAGCTCAAACAACATGATGCAAACATGGTATGCTATGCGGGATGCGATATGCGATGCATATGCAAGATTTGACAAGGAATGATTGAATCTGGCCTCAACCTGGAAATCCAAGTGTGCCACTGGAAAGGTGAGGTGATCTCGCTTGAATTCGATATAAAGAACACCGGAATCGGAGACACGGTTTGGAAATGGCAAGCAAAACAAATATGGCACCGGTCTGCGATAAACAGCAAGTAGCCTTCTAAATGCATCAAGATAAATATGCTAGAGCACTCAAACATGGCAACAAAATACATGACAGGGATCCACTCATGATACTTGACAAAAGATGAACACTGAGCTACGGCTAATTCATCCATTAACAGGTTCAAAAAAGCATGGTAAAAGTGCAAATGATAACAGGTTTCAGACTTAGTGAAATTAACAGCATGTCAGGAATTTATCATCAGGAAGCAATCTTTAGAGCATGAAAACTACATACTACAGGAACATATCATGGCAAAGAAAGGCATGACATGAAGCTACTCTAAGCATATGACAAAGTCCCTTAGTGACCTTGAGCCAACAGGAATCAGAAAATACAATTGCAAGCATGTGAACATAGAGGAAACATAAACAGATTCAGACTTAGTGAAAAAAACTGGAACATGAGAATAGATTAACAAGTAGGCATGTTTACGAGCTCGATGAAATTACTACAGAGCATGGCATGAAAAACTAAGCATACACCCATGAAGAAGACATGGCATAGAAGCTAGACATGGAAAGAACAACATCATAGCATGCACGGATCAATAGCAACAACCTCGGCAAAATTGCTAAACATGTTAACAATATGCCAGGAACAATTTATAGCAAAAGTAGAGCTCGATTGACTCAAGCTAGGTTGCTCCATAATTGCAAAGAAAGACATGGATGGGTAGAGCACCGCAATATTAACAAAACATCCTTACTGATCATCCTCAAAAGAGGCACGGATGATTCTTGGCAAAACAGGAACACTGAGCTACGGCCAATTCATCCATTAACAGGTTCAAACAAGCATGGCAAAAATGCAAATGGTAAACAGATTTCAGACTTAGTGAAATTAACACTAGTCTGGAATTTCATATCAGGTAGCACACTTTGGAGCATGAAACATATGCTATAGGAACTTAACATGGCAAAGTAAAGCATGGCATGGAGCTACTCAAAGAGCTTAACAAAAGTCCCTCAGTGACCTTGAGCCAAAAGGGATCAGAAAATACAATTGCCAGCATGTGAACATGGCAAAAACATAATCAGATCTCAGACTTCGTGAAAAACTGGAGCATGCAAATCTGTTAGCAAGTAGGCATGTTTACGAGCTCGATGCACTCACTACAGAGCAAGGCATGATAATCTAAGCATACACCCATGAATAATACATGTTATATAAGCTAGACATGGCAAGAACAACAACATAGCATGCACGGATCAACAACAACATCCTCGGCAAAATCGCTAACAAGTAGACAATCTGCCCAGATTCACAAAATAGCAAAAGTAGAGCTCGATCGACTCAAGCTAGGGTGCTCCATAATTGCAAACAAAGACATGGATGGATAGAGCACTACAAGATTAACAAATCATCCTTACTGATCATCCTCAAAAGAGGCACGGATCACTAGGAAACAACATGAACATATGGAATATTGATAAAAATAGATCAAGGACCTAGTGAAATCTCTAAGTCCCTGAAATCAGCATCAACGAATGCACCACTTTGCAAGCTTGTGCTAGTCACCACACACATCACAAAAATACATGGATAGCACCTCTGGAAAGATGACAAAGCATATAACAAAACACATGTAGAGCTTAGGGGCATATCATGCACACAATAATCATGCCAAAAATGACAAATAGCTATTTGGTGCAGCAGATCTGACAATTAACTCAAATAGCACTCTTCCAACAGCATTTCGGGCATCAAGATGAACTCAAATGAAAATGATGCAATGAGATGAAATGATGTGATCTCTGAGGCAAACATTTCGATATGCTACACGCCCAAAACGGATCTACGGATGCAAAAATACATCACGATGAAATGTGTAAAATAGTTAGGGTCTCTCAGAAAAAGTCAACCGAGGTGCTATTCCCAGATCTAGATCCGGATCGGCGCACGGACGCCGAGGTCGCCAGAAAAGTCGACGGGCCGCCGGAGTTGATGAAGCTTGCCGGCGCGAGGGGAGGAGGAGGCCGGAGCCGGGGCCGGCGAGGTCCAGGCATCGCGGCACGGCACCCGGCGATGTGGGGCGGCGGCCGGCGAGGAGATCCGGCGTGGGGAAGGAGCTCGCCGCGGCGGAGCTTGCTCCGCCCGGCGATGGGCAGCGGGGCGGCACGGTGAGGGCAGCACGCCTCGGGCAGTTGGCGGAGGAAACGGGCCTCGGGGGCCCGGGGTGGGCTTCCCGTGCCGGCGGCGGAGGAAGGTGGCGATGTGGGCTCGGGCGCCACATGGCAAGCCCCGGTTGGCGGGAGGCGGCGGATCTGGTTTTTAGGGTTTCGGGGGGAAGAAGAAACGTGGATTTCGGAGGGGGTGGTATTTATAGGCATAGAGGGAGCTAGGAGTTTCCAAATGAGGTGCGGTTTTAGGCCACGCGATCGTGATCGAATGCTCTAGATGATGGAGAGGGTTTTGGTGGGTTTTGGGCCAAAATGGAGGGGTGTTGGGCTGCAACACACACGAGGCCTTCTCGGTCCCTCGGTTAACCGTTGGAGCATCAAACAAGTCCAAATGGTACGAAACTTGACAGGCGGTCTACCGGTAGTAAACCAAGGCCTCATGGAAAGTCTCGGTCCAATCCTGAAATGTTTAACCCCCACACACGAAAGGAAGGTAGAAATGACCACCGAAGGAGATAGGAGCGCCGAAATGCAAAACGGACAACGGGGAAAATGCTCGGATGCAGGAGATGAACACGTATGCAAATGCAATGCACATGATGACATGATATGAGATGCATGACAATGACAACAACACACGGAGACAAAAACCCGAACCCGAGAAAATAAAATAACTTAGCGCCAGAAATGGCAAGAGTTGGAGTACATATTAGGTAAATTACATCCGGGGTGTTACAAGACATGACCGAGACATGTCTCCGGTCAATAACCAATAGCGAAACCTGGATGCTCATATTGCCTCCTACATATTCTACGAAGATCTTTATCGGTCAAACCGCATAACAACATACGCTGTTCCCTTTGTCATCGGTATGTCACTTGCCCGAGATTCGGTCATTGGTATCTCAATACCTAGTTCAATCTCGTTACCGGCAAGTCTCTTTACTCATTCCGTAATACATCATCCCGCAACTAACTCATTAGTTACAATGCTTGCAAGGCTTATAGTGATGTGCATTACTGAGTGGGCCCAGAGATACCTCTCCGACAATCGGAGTGACAAATCCTAATTTTGAAATACGCAAACTCAACAAGTACCTTCGGAGACACCTATAGAGTACCTTTATAATCACCCAGTTACGTTGTGATGTTTGGTAGCACACAAAGTGTTCCTCCGGTAAACGAGAGTTGCATAATCTCATAGTCATAGGAACATGAATATGTCATGAAGAAAGCAATAGCAACATACTAAACGATCAAGTGCTAAGCTAACAGAATGGTTCAAGTCAATCACATCATTCTCCTAATGATGTGATCCCGTTTATCAAATGAGAACTCATGTCCATGGTTAGCAAACATAACCATCTTTGATCAACGAGCTAGTCAAGTAGAGGCATACTAGTGAAACTCTGTTTGTCTATGTATTCACACATGTATTATGTTTCCGGTTAATACAATTCTAGCATGAATAATAAACATTTATCATGATATAAGGAAATAAATAATAACTTTATTATTGCCTCTAGGGCATATTTCCTTCAGTCTCCCACTTGCACTAGAGTCAATAATCTAGTTCACATCTTTATGCGATTAGTTCACATCTCCATGTGACTAATACCCAAAGGATTTACTAGAGTCAATAATCTAGTTCACATCACTATGTGATTAACACCCAAAGAGTGATCATGTTTTTCTTGTGAGAGAAGTTTAGCCTATGGGTCTGCAACATTCAGATCCGTATGTATTCCGCAAATTTCTATGTCTACAATGCTCTGCACGGAGCTACTCTAGCTAATTGCTCCCACTTTCAAAATGTATCCAGATCGAGACTTAGAGTCATCTAGATCGATGTAAAAATCTTCCATCGACGTAACTCTTTAAGGTGAACTCTTTTATCACTTCCATAACCGAGAAATATTTCCTTAGTCCTCTAAGGATAATTTTGACCGTTGTCCAGTGATCTACTCCTAGATCACTATTGTACTCCCTTGCCAGAATGATGCTAAGGTATACAATAGGACTGGTAAACATCATAGCATACTTTATAGAACCTATGACTAAGGCATAGGGAATGACTTTTCATTCTCTTTCTATTTTTTGCTGTTGTCGGATTTTGAGTCTTTACTCAACTTCACACCTTGCAACACAGGCAAGAACTCCTTGTTTAACTGTTCCATTTTGAACTACTTCAAAATCTTGTCAAGGTATGTACTCATTGAAAAAACTTATCAAGCGTATTTGATCTATCTCTATAGATCTTGATGCTCAATGTGTAAGCAGCTTCATCGAGGTCTTTCTTTGAGAAAACTCTTTTCAAACACTCCTTTATGCTTTCCAGAAAATTCTACATTATTTCCGATCAACAATATGTCATTCACATACACTTATCAGAAATGTGGTAGTGCTCCCACTCACTTTCTTGTAAATACAGGCTTCACCGCAAGTCTGTATAAAACCATATGCTTTGATCAACTCATCAAAGCGTATATTCCAACTCCGAGATGTTTGCACCAGTCCATAGATGGATTGCCGGAGCTTCCTCACTTTGTTAGCACCTTTAGGATCAACAAAACCTTCTGGTTGCATCATATACAACTATTCTTTTAAGAAATCCATGAAGTAATATAGTTTTGACATCCATTTGCCAGATTTCATAAAATGCGGCAACTGCTAACATGATTCGGACAGACTTTTAAGCATCGATACAAGTGAGAAAATCTCATTGTAGTCAACACCTTGAACTTGTCGAAAACATTTTTGCAACAATTCGAGCTTTGTAGATAGTAACACTACTATCAGTGTCCGTGTTCCTCTTGAAGATCCATTTATTCTTAATGACTCACCGATCATTGGGCAAGTCAATCAAAGTCCATACTTTGTTCTCATACATGGATCCCATCTCAGATTTCATGGTCTCAAACCATCTCGTGGAATCTGGGCTCATCATCACTTCCTCATGTTTGTAGGTTCGTCATGGTCAAGTAACATGACATCCAGAACAGGATTACCGTACTACTCTGGTGCGGATCTCACTCTCGTTTACCTACGAGGTTCGGTTGTAACTTGATCTGAAGTTACATGATCATCATCATTAGCTTCCTCACTAATTGGTGTAGGAGTTAGAGGAACAGATTTATGTGATGAACTATTTTCCAATTCGGGAGAAGGTACAATTACCTTACCAAGTTCTACTTTCCTCCCACCCACTTCTTTCGAGAGAAACTCCTTCTCTAGAAAGGACCAATTCTTGGCAACGAATGTCTTGCCTTCGGATCTGTGATAGAAGGTGTACCCAACTGTCTCCTATGGGTATCCTATGAAGACACATTTCTCCGGTCCGGGTTTGAGCTTATTAGGATGAAACTTTTTCACATAAGCATCACAACCCCAAACTTTAAGAAATGACAACTTTGGTTTCTTGACAAACGACAGTTCATATGGTGTCGTCTCAACGGATTTAGATGGTGCAGCTGTCTCTAATGCATAACCCCAAAACGATAGTGGTAAATCAGTAAGAGACATCATAGATTGCACCATATCTACTATAGTATGGTTATGATGTTCGGACACACCATTACGCTGTGGTGTTCCAGGTGGCGTGAGTTGCGAAACTATTCCGCATTGTTTCAAATGAAGACCAAACTCGTAACTCAAATATTCTCCTCCACGATCAGATCGTAGAAACTTTATTTTCTTGTTACGATGATTTTCCACTTCTCTCTGAAATTATTTGAACTTTTCAAATGTTTTAGATTTATGTTTCATCAAGAAGATATACCCATATCTTACTTAAATCATCTGTGAAGGTCAGAAAATAACGATACCTGCTGCGAGCCTCAACACTCATCGGACTACATACATCAGTATGTATTATTTCCAACACGTCTGTTGCTTGCTCCATTGTTCCGGAGAACGGAGTCTTGGTCATCACGCCCATGAGGCATGGTTCGCAAGCATCAACCGATTCATAATCAAGTGATTCCAAAAGCCCATCAGCATGGATTTTCTTCATGCGCTTTACACCAATATGACCTAAACGGCAGTGCCACAAATAGGTTGCACTATCATTATTAAGTGTGTATCTTTTGGCTTCAATATTATGAATATGTGTATCACTATGACCGAGATTCAATAAACCATTCACCTTGGGTGTATGACCATTGAAGGTTTTATTCTTATAAACAGAACAACAATTATTCTCTGATTTTAAATGAATAACCGTGTTTCTATAAATATGATCAAATCATATTCATGCTTAACGCAAACACCAAATAACATTTATTTAGGTTCAACACTAATCCCGAAAGTATAGGGAGTGTGCGATAATGACCATATCAATCTTGGAACCACTTCCAACACACATCGTCACTTCACCCTTAACTAGTCTTTGTTCATTCTGCAACTCCCATTTCGAGTTACTAATCTCAGCAACTGAACTAGTATCAAATACTGAGGGGTTGCTATAAACACTAGTAAAGTACACATCAATAACATGTATATCAAATATACCTTTGTTCACTTTGCCATCCTTCTTATCCGCCAAATACTTGGGGCAGTTTTGCTTCTAGTGACAAGTCCCTCTGCAGTAGAAGCACTTAGTCTCGGGCTTAGTTCTAGACTTGGGCTTCTTCACTTGAGCAGCAAGTTGCTTGCCGTTCTTCTTGAAGTTCCCCTTCTTCCCACCGCCCTTTTCTTGAAACTAGTGGTCTTGTCAACCATCAACATTTGATGCTTTCTTGATTTCTACCTTCGTCGATTTCTGCATCACGAAGATCTTGGGAATCGTTTCCGTTATCCCTTGCATATTATAGTTCATCATACCGAGCTTTGCCAAATGTTCATAACGTCTGCATATGCTCCTGCAATAGGTCTATCACCTAGCGGTGCATCAAGGACATAATTCTTCTATGCGGCAATGAGGATAATCCTCAGATCATGGGCCCAATCCGCATCATTGCTACTAACGTCTTTCAATTTATTTTACTCTAGGAAGATATCAAAAATAAACGGGGAAGCTATGTGCGAGCTATTGATCTACAACATAGATATGCAAATACTATCAGGACTAAGTTCATGATAAATTTAAGTTCATTTAATCATATTACTTAAGAACTCCCACTTAGATAGACATCCCTCTAGTCATCTAAATGATCACGTGATCCAAATCAACTAAACCATGTCCGATCATCACGTGAGATGGAGTAGTCTTTAATGGTGAACATCATTATGTTGATCATATCTACTATATGATTCACGCTCGACCTTTCGGTCTCAGTGTTCCGAGGCCATATCTCCATATGCTAGGCTCGTCAAGTGTAACCTGAGTATTCCGCCTGTGCAACTGTTTTGCACCGGTTGTATTTGAACGTAGAGCTTATCACACCCGATCACGTGGTGTCTCAGCACGAAGAACTTTCACAACCGTGCATACTCAGGGAGAACACTTATACCTTGAAATTTAGTGAGAGATCATCTTATAATGCTACCATCGATCTAAGCAAAATAAGATGCATAAAAGATAAACATCACATGCAATCAATATAAGTGATATGATATGGCCACCATCATCTTGTGCTTGTGATCTCCATCTCCGAAGCACCGTCATGATCCCCATCGTCACCGGGGCGACACCTTGATCTCCATCGTAGCATCGTTATCATCTCGCCAACTATTGCTTCTACGACTATCGCGACCACTTAGTGATAAAGTAAAGCAATTACAGGGCGATTGTATTGCATACAATAAAGTGACAACCATATGGCTCCTGCCAGTTGCCGATAACTCGGTTACAAAACATGATCATCTCATACAATAAAATTTAGCATCATGCCTTGACCATATCACATCACAACATGCCCTGCAAAAACAAGTTAGACGTCCTCTACTTTGTTGTTGCAAGTTTTACGTGGCTACTACGGGCTGAGCAAGAACCGTTCTTACCTACGCATCAAAACCACAACGATAGTTTGTTAAGTTAGTGATGTTTTAACCTTCTCAAGCACCGGGCGTAGCCACACTCGGTTCAACTAAAGTTGGAGAAACTGACACCCGCCAGCCACCTGTGTGCAAAGCACGTCGGTAGAACCAGTCTCGCATAAGCGTACGCGTAATGTCGGTCCGGGCCGCTTCATCCAACAATACCGTTGAACCAAAGTGTGACATGCTGGTAAGCAGTATGACTTGTATCGCCACAACTTGCTTGTGTTCTACTCGTGCATATAACATCTACGCATAAAACCTGGCTAGGATGCCATTGTTGGGGAATGTAGTAATTTCAAAAAAATAATCCTATGCACACACAGGATCATGGTGATGCATAGCAACGAGAGGGGAGATTGTTGTCTACATACCCTCATAGACCGAAAGCGGAAGCGTTAGCACAACGCAGATGATGTAGTCGTACGTCTTCACGATCCGACCGATCCAAGTACCGAACGTACGACACCTCCGAGTTTAGCACACGTTCAGCTCGATGACGTCTCGCAAACTCCGATCCACCAGAGCTTCACGGGAGATGTAACACCCCAAATTTTCAATTTGGAATGTTATACATTAGATCATCAATGCATATCATATTTCTTTTGCATTTTGGTTGATCCTAGAAATTCTACGCAACTCAATGACCCACGGAGAGAGTTGGGGATTTCGATATTTTCATATTTGAGTTCTCTCAAATTTTGGGAATAGGATCATTTGATTTTATTTATTTTATCATCAATTATTTCTATTACAAAACTATGAGAGAGGGAATAAAATGACTTTCCCAAAATAAAGAAATATTGAGGATTTAATAATAATATCAAATAAGATTTTATTTCGTAGTTTTTCGGTGTTTTATTTGATTTAGGCAAAATGTGCGTTTTTCAAAATTGCATTTAGGTCCCAAATAAATGTTCACCCTGTGAGGCTTGATTTTAGAAGCCCGTGGAAATTTATTTCGGACTTTTTGGAGTCCGTTTAGTATTTCTGTTTTTTCCTTTTTCCGAGCGGAATATATATATATAAAAAAACGCGCCGTGCGCCGACTGGGCCAAGGCCCAGCTGACGGCCCACCCCGCCGCCGCCCAAGTCCGGCTCGGGGCCGCCGCCGTACCCCCTCCCCCAAGGCAGCACCCCCTCCCTCTCTTAAATACCGAGCCGCCCC
This sequence comes from Triticum aestivum, assembly GCF_018294505.1. NCBI lineage: Eukaryota > Viridiplantae > Streptophyta > Magnoliopsida > Poales > Poaceae > Triticum > Triticum aestivum. The sequence continues at coordinate 348,102,009 of NC_057797.1, read as the reverse complement.
GCCGCCCCTCACCTCACCCCGCCCCGCCCCGCCAAGCCGCAACCGCCCCGCCGCCTGCGCTACTGCCGCTGCCGCCGCCGCCGTTGCCGCTGCTGCGCCGCCCCGCCACCTCGCATAGCCACCGCCGCCGCCGGAGCACCGCCCCGCCGCCGGAGTACCTCGCCGGAGGTATAGCCGCCGACGTTCACCGATCCGTTCATTTTAGCGAACGTGTTCACCGGTTAGTTTCTGTTAACGAACTTCCGTTCGATTAACTGTTCGTCAGTTTTCTTTTTCTCGGATTAAATCCGCGATTTATCTGATCGCGATTCCTGATCCGATTTTCGTTTTAGTTTATATTTTCGCTCATTTATCGGAATCAGGCGATTCAAGCGCCTAGAGTTTCATCTCGAAACCCTCTATCCATTTAACCAACTTAAACAAGATTTTGCTACTGTAAAATTTGCCCTAGATCCAGATTACTAGAACGAAGTTGTTTTCTTTCGCCGTTTGACTTTCGTTGCTTTGTTCGATTTGGTTCTTTTTGCCAACCGGAGTTCTTAAGTTGAACCTTCTGGTTATATCTCTTATTTGAGTTTTACCTGTGCATTAGATGAGTACTTATTGCTTGCTCGTTTGTTTGTTTGCGATAGAGTATCCGGAGTGCGCCACTTGTTACTTCGAATCGCTAGGTTTCCCGGATCATCTGCAAGGCAAGTAACACTTTGATCATACCTTTTTCTACTACCCAGTTTATTGCATTAGATCAATCCTCACACATTGCATGATTAGGATCTAATTAAATTGTGGGATGGGAAGTAGTTGAGGTAGTACCTATTACCTGTTTATTATCAAATCTTTGGGAGTTACTTTCGCATTTGCTTATTATGCCATGCTATGCTAGTAGACGTGGATTGGGTGAGTGATATCCATGACAGATGTGAGTTTTGTTAATTAATGGTTTACCTAAGGTGGCAACTTAAACACACATCTGGGTGGATTGAGGCACCTGGGTATTCCAGGACTTGCCTGTTTTCTTTTGGACCGCCACCCAGGCTCAAAGGGATCATAAGACTATTCATACTAGAAACTTCCGTGTGCAGCCACAAGCTATTATGGGCTCTAGCATAGTTGACTAAGTTGTGCGAACTCTTACAGTGGTAGACTAGCAGATGTAGGGGATGTAGGTGGTACGGTCTACCCGATCGTAAGGTGCTAGCGCTTCTGAAAGACTATGTCTCGATCATCCGTCTTCTCAAACACCATGTAGTGCGAGAAACCAAACGGAGGCGATCGAGTCTTGTGGGGAAAAGTGCGCAAACCTCTGCAGAGTGTAACAAACTAATCATGATTAGCCGTGTCCCCGATTATGGACATCTTGAGTATCTAGTACCTGGATTATCATGTGAATCTCAACATGTTACTCTAAATTAATTTTGTTGGGTTATGTTTAATGTTGATGCTTAATTGGGATTGAGAATGCTGTCAACCATTCTCAATGTTTAACAACTACCATGATAGTTAAATAAGTTTTATTCCTTTGTAGTAGGGAAAAATTGGCTTTTCGCAAAAACATATAACCATAGAGCTTTTCCACCAGCCAAATATGCATATAGTATAGCTGTTTCATTCCATTACTCTCTATGTGTTACCTTGCCAGCATATTCCATGTGCTGACCCGTTTTCGCGCTGCAACGTTAATGTTGCGGACTTTTCAGATGATGATTAAGGAGTTTTTAGGTCGTGGTCCTATACTCAGTGATGCCGTTGGAGTTGATGGACTCACTTATCTTCCAAGCCTTCCACTGTTATCGTTATTAGATGGCCTTAAGCCATATTTATTGTAATAAGCTTTCTTATGGGACACTCGATGTAATATGTGTGTGATTGCTACTCTGCTATAAATCCTCCGAGTACTGTGTGGTGTTAGCATTACTGATCCAGGGATGACACCGAAGCACAGAGATCAGACTATTTCAAGTCTGGTCGCTACAGGAGAGTTCCGTCAGCACGACGGCATGGTGACGGTGATGATGTTGCTACTGACACGGGGCTTCGCCTAAGCACCGCTACGATATGATCGAGATGGAATATGGTGGAGGGGGCACCGCACACGACTAAGAGATCAAGAGATCAATTGTTGTGTCTAGAGGTGCCCCCTGCCCCTGTATATAAAGGAATAGGGGGGAGTAGGCGGACGGCCAGGGGAGGGCGCACCAAGGAGGACTCCTACTCCCACTGGGAGTAGGACTCCCTCTTTTCCTAGTTGGAGTAGGAGGGGGAAAGGAAGGGAAGGAGAGAGTGGAAGGAAAGGGGGCGCCCCCCTCCTTGTCCAATTCGGACTAGAGGGGGAGGGGGCGCGACCTGCCCTAGCCGCCCCTCCTCTTCTCCACTAAGGCCCATCTTGGCCCATTAAACTCCCCGGGGGGTTCCGGTAACCCCCCGGTACTCCGATATATGTCTGAAACTCCCCGAAACCATTCCGATGTCCGAACATAGTCGTCCAATATATCGATCTTTATGTCTTGACCATTTCGAGACTCCTCATCATGTCCATGATCATATCCGGGACTCCGAACTCCCTTCGGTACACCAAAACACAAAAACTCATAATACAATCGTCACCGAAACTATAAGCGTGCGGACCGTACGGGTTCGAGAACTATGTAGACATGACCCGGTCAATAACCAATAGCAGAACGTGGATGCTCATATTGGCTCCTACATATTCTACGAAGATCTTTATCGGTCAAACCGCATAACAACATACGTTGTTCCCTTTGTCATCGGTATGTTACTTGCCCGAGATTCGATCGTCGATATCTCAATAACTAGTTCAATCTCGTTACTGGCAAGTCTCTTTACTCGTTCCGTAAGACATCATCCCGCAACTAACTCATTAGTTACAATGCTTGCAAGGCTTATAGTGATGTGCATTATTGAGTGGGCCCAGAGATACCTCTCCGACAATCGGAGTGACAAATCCTAATCTTGAAATACGCCAACTCAACAAGTACCTTCGGAGACACCTGTAGAGTACCTTTATAATCACCCAGTTATGTTGTGACGTTTGGTAGCACACAAAGTGTTCCTCGATAAAGGGGAGTTCCATAATCTCATAGTCGTAGGAACATGTTAAGTCATGAAGAAAGCAATAGCAACATACTAAACGATCAAGTGCTAAGCTAACGGAATGGGTCAAGTCAATCACATCATTCTCCTAATGTTGTGATCCCGTTTATCAAATGACAACTCATGTCCATGGTTAGGAAACATAACCATCTTTGATCAATGAGCTAGTCAAGTAGAGGCATACTAGTGACACTCTGTTTGTCTATGTATTCACACATGTATTATGTTTCCGGTTAATACAATTCTATCATGAATAATACAAATTTATCATGATATAAGGAAATAAATAATTACTTTATTATTGCCTCTAGGGCATATTTCCTTCAAAATTCATGAGGGCGAAGATAGCATTCCCATTCATGCAAAACTCGCACTAAAGCATATAATTCTTTGTCATAGATGGGGTAATTGAGGTGCACTCTAGAAAGTTTCTCACTAAAGTAAGGTATGGGGCGCTTCTCTTTCGTTAACACACCTCCTATGCCATTACCACTAGCATCGCAATGAATCTCAAAGGGCTTGTCAAAGTTGGGTAATGCAAGAACGGGAGCATGCGTAAGCAAATTCTTAAGCTTATTGAAAGCGATATCTTGGGATGGTCCCCAAACAAAAGGAGCATTTTTCTTGCTCAAAGTATGCAAAGGTGAAGCAATGGTTCTAAAGTCCTTCACAAATTGACGGTAAAAACCGCCTAGACCAAGGAAGCTACTCACTTGATGCAAGTTGGTTGGTTGTGGCCAAGTTTTAATAGCATTGATCTTGGAGTCATCAACATGAACACCCTTAGAGGAAACAACAAAACCCAAGAAAACGAGCTTATCAACACCAAAAAGGCACTTTTCCATGTTAGCATAGAGACGCTCTTTTCGAAGAGTTTGCAAAACGGTTCGGACATGGGTGACATGATCTTTAAGAGGTTTGCTATAAACAAGGATATCATCGAAGTAGACCACAACAAACTCACCAATGTAAGGGCGAAATACATAATTCATAAGACGCATAAAAGTACCAGGTGCTTCCCATAGACCCATAGGCATGACTAACCACTCATACAAGCCAAACTTTGTTTTGAAAGCGGTTTTCCATTCATTAACCTCTTGTATGCAAATTTGATAGTAACCACTTTTAAGATCAATTTTGGAAAATAAAGTGGCACCACTAAGTTCATCAAGCATATCATCAAGGCGTGGAATGGGATACCTATAGCGAACGGTGATAGCATTGATAGGTCTACAATCGGAGCACATGTGAAAGCTACCGCCTCGTTTTGGCACAAGAATGACCGAAACGGCACAAGGACTCAAACTTCCGTGCACATGTCCATGGTCTATGAGATGTTTTACTTCGGGGTTGACCCGGTATGGAGCTTTGTTCGGAAGAGGTGCTCCGGGGATGAGGTCGATTTGGTGCTCGATGCTTCATAGTGGAGGTAGTCCTGGAGGTAGCTCGTCGGAGAAAACATCTTGGAGAGAAGACAACACTAAAGGTAGAGCGTGAGAGGTGTTAGATTTTGGAGCATCGTCCTTGCACAAAAGGACATAGTGTAGGACACTAAATGGGTTCTCACACACTCCTCTTATCTCAATTTTGGTGGCAAATAGAACTAAGTTCTTTTCGCTCATCGTGGAGGCACACGATTTGGGCTTGTGGCGCTCACTCTCTTTTTGGTGGCTCGCTCTCTCACCATTCTCTCCATGATGGGTGGCTTGCTTGTCGGTGATCACTTGGCTTGGAGACATAGGGAGAAGTACGTACTCTTTTCCTTTCATCTTGAAGATGTAGTGGTTCGTTCGGCCGTTGTGGATGACACCTCTATCAAATTGCCATGGGCGTCCAAGAAGAAGGTGGCAAACGGTCATTGGAACGACATCACACTCCAAAGTGTCTTCGTAGGCACCAATTTTGAAGGTGACTTGTACTCGATGCTCGACTTGGATAGTTCCAGAGTCGCTAAGCCATTGAACTTTGTAGGGATGTGGGTGCTTCATCTTGGGCAATTGGATCTTGGAGCAAAGTTCTTCACTTGCTAAGTTATGACAACTCCCTCCATCGATGATGACCTTGACGAACCTTTCATTGATGTCGGCCTTGGTATGGAATATGTGGCATCTTTGGTCTTCTTCTTGGTGATGTTGAAGAGTCAAGACGTTGGAGACAACTAGAGAGGGACTTGAATCTTCATCGCAAAAGACTTGTTCCTCTTCATCATTCACTTGCCGGTGCATGGCGACTTGCTCAAGTGCTTTCGTTTCTCCTTCGCTCATGGAGTCGTATGTACCATCGTCGTTGAGGATCATGGTTCGCTTGTTGGTACACTCAAAGGACTTGTGGCCTCGGCCTCCGCATGTGAAGCATTTGAAGGAACTTGTCTTGATGGTCTCATCGGTTGGGGTAGATGATGATGAAGCTCTCGGCGTGAAGTTTCTCTACGTAGGAGGATGACTTGGGGTGGATGAAGCTTTCTTGTAACTCGATTTGTCGATGTTGCTTGTAGAAGGCTTTGTTGATGTAGAAGGTGTTGGTGTCGTTGAAGCTTGGTTGTTGGAGAAGCCGTATGACTTGGATGAGAACTTGGCATACTTGAAGTCTTCTTGCACTTGACGTTCCGCTTTGGTAGCTTGATGCACTAGCCCGATGAGGTTCGAGTATAGTTGGAAGTCGGCGATCTTCTTGATGGGATGATTGAGTCCATTCAATAAATGTGCCATAGTTTGCTCATCATCTTCCGTGACATTGGGTCGTATCATTGCAATCTCCATTTTCTTGTACTACTCTTCAACGCTCTTGGTTCCTTGCTTGAGTAGTTTGAGTTTCTTGAAGAGGTCGCGATTGTAGTAGGTAGGCACGAAGCGTGCTCTCATGACATCCTTCATTTGCACCCAAGTAGTGATGGGTAGTTCACCTCTTGCCTCACGGCGCTCGATGACTTGTTCCCACCAAATGAGGACATAGTCTTGGAACTCAAGGGATGCCATCGCGATCTTCTTCTCTTCTTCATAGTTGTGCAAATGGAAGATTTTGTCGACCTTCAATGCCCATGAAAGGTATTCTTCGGGATCATTGCTTCCATTGAACTTGGGCATGGTGAACTTTTGCTTGCCGTAGCGTTGCTCTTCATTGTGTTCGGGTCGGGGATGATGACGTCCTTGATGAGGAGGATCGTCTTTCACAACTTTCTCTTGTCGTGGAGGATGTCCAATGTCGTCTTGTTGTTATTTAACTTGATGTTCTTGGTGGGCTTATGGAGGAACTTGTCAAGCTTGACGTTGCATGCGAGCTTGATATCTTCGTTCGTCAATTTCTTTGCGAAGTGCTTCTTCATGTCCACGAGCTTGTCGGCCTCGGTTGGCTACGGCTCGACTTGAATCTCAGAGGGCTTGTTGCACCGCAAGTGCTTGAGCATCTCGCAATTGTTGCTCTTGACATTGTGCCTCGACATCTTGTGCTTCTTGGTGTAGACGCGCTCACTCTTCCTCTTCGTGTTGGTATTGTCGTTGTCGTTCTTGTGCTTGCACAAAGGTAGCTTGGTTTTGATGGTGTCGGTGCTCTTGAGAGTCGGTGTCGCATAGACGATTGAGGCTTAGTTGACGATTGTTGCGCACGGAATGGCGAAGAGTGTTTGGTGTCGGTGTACTTGAGCCGGAGAGGGTGAAGTCGGAGTGTCGACTTGAGCGGCTCCGTCTTGATGAGAACGAAGTGGAAGAAGAGCGGTTGAGCAACAAAGCATGAATCTCGTCCATTGTTGCGTCATTCTCTTGCTTGTTATCGTCGAGCTTGTGGTCGAAGTAGTCTCTTGTACGTTGCTCGGAGAGTCGCAAGTCGGTGGCAAGGTTGTCGATGCATTCACTCATTTCTTGTTGCTCTTGATGCAAAGCACGTTGTGTCGTGGGTTTGTCACGGCAGATGTCCTTGTGAAAGGACTTAGTCGTGGAGCCATCACAACAGGTTAGCTTAAAGGGGTTAAACCGGACAAGGGGACACGGGGAGTTTACACTAGTTTGGCCCCTTCAATGAAGGTAAAAGCCTACGTCTAGTTGTGATTGATATTGCTAGGGTTTCGTTGACCAGGGAGCGGATCCGCTTTGACTGGCTCTCGAGTTGTTGTCTGTTGTGCCTAAACCGCTGTCGGGTCGTCCCTTTATATACATAGGTTGACGCCCGCCGGTTTACAGAGTCCCGAAGCTGGATCATAAACGTGTTCGGTTCGGTCTCTATACTTCCTATCTTACAATGCAAGTTACATGATAAGGTCAGTTTACATCTATAGGCCTTAACTCGCCTTTGGGCCTTAGGCCTTCATAAAGCACCATCATTCTTACGTCTTCATGGGCTTCTAATCTTCATAAAGTTAATCCGGCTACTCCCGACCGGTTTACGCCCTGTAGTAATATCCCCAACACATGTATACCCTTGATATGACCTTGTCATTCATTATTGTATCAGTCTCTGGTTTACGTAATTTCACATATCTGTATATTTTTAATCCATTGCATCTTGCGTACCACCTTGAATGATTTGCAAACCGGCATTTCTTTTTCAGCATTTCGTTTCACAATGGCCAAACCGTTTTTTGCTTGCAACTGGGCTCGCTCCCGGGTCACCGAAGAACAGTTGAACGGAATGGTCAATATCGTCACCTTGCCCAAGAAAACTGAAATTCGATGGCGAGGTCCAGGAACGGAGAATCCTCCTACGCCGAGGCAGGGTGAGGTAGTGGTCTTTGTCGACCACATAGGTCGTGGTTTCAAACCGCCCTGTTTGAAGTTTTTCTGAGATGTGCTTGCCAGTTTCCAACTCCATCCTCAAGATATCGGACCCAATTCGGTGTCCAATCTATGCAACTTCCAAGTCTTCTATGAAGTATACTTACAAGAAGAACCAACTGCTGAGCTGTTCCAAGACTTTTTTCATCTGAACCGGCATACAGAATTTGTAAACGGTCCCAACACTGAACTTGGTGGTGTCTCTGTTCAAAAGCGGAAAGAAGTTGAATTCCCTCATGCCAAACTGCGCAGTCACCGTAAGGAATGGAACCAAACTTGGTTCTACTGCATAAATACCTCTCCTGAAGATGAGAACCCTTTTCCAGGCTACCATGATCACCGGCTTTCCAACACTCATCCAATGCCGCAACGTTTAAGTTATGTGCAACGGGCCAAATATGCCCTTCAACTCGCCAAGCTCCGGGCCATTATGGCCAACGATTTAACACGCGTTGATTTTATGCATTGCTGGATATCTTGGAGCGTCTTACCACTAAGCCCCCGCCCTAGTTTAATGTGTGAGCACACTGGTGAATTAGAATACCCCCAACGCCACATCAACATTCAGGTAATCGATGAAGAGGTCACTGAAAGCGTCAAGAAAATTTTGAATGATCCGGAATCAGTCTGTCGCCAAACTAGCTTGAACCCCTTCTACACTCAAAATAAACCGCCTGCTGTAAGAACTATACTTCCTTTTTGTCACAGCCCTAGAATTTGTGCCTGCAAATAGTTGCATCTGCATACATGCATCATGTTATTTTCAAATTAATTTGAATTGGGGATGATGAAACCCTAGCACCAAAAGAACTCAACTAGGATCAAAATAAAAATATTTCGATGAACCCAAAATGCCCTTCATAAATGTCCATCATTTTTGAATTGCTCTAGAACCTCTGCCAAAAATAATGCACATATTTCTAGGCCATTCTGGATTTTTGAATTAAATCTTATTGTATTTGACTTTGGGCATTTAAATACTATAAATAACTTAAATGTTCAAATAATGTTGGAACTATTTTTGGGCCACTGAAATAATTCAGCAAGTGTCGATGAATATTTTCAGGATTTTAGGAAAGGCCTTGGTATTTTTACTAAGCTCAAAACTACAGCACAAAACTAGAAAACAGAAACAAAAGTAGAAAGACAGAGAGGGAAAGAAACCCACCTAACTTACCGTAGCCCATTTAGCCGGCCCGCTATGGTGCAGCCCACCTGCCAATCATCTTCTCCACCGCGCTAGTAGACATGGCGGATGTGCTCGACGCACGCGCGCTCACCGCACACCACGCAGCAGCTGCCTGGCTGCCTCCTGAGACACGTCGACGACGGGGGCGACTTTGCCGCTGCCGTCCGCATCGAGCCATCCCTCTCTGCTCACTTTCCCCTCGTCCCAGCGCTTCTCCCCCCGATGCCGAAGCCGCCACGAGCAGGCCACCGCAGTTCTCGCAGCCACCGCCGCCACCTCGCTGAACCACCATATCCAGGAGGTTCCCCACATCTCCCTCGACCTCTCTGCTGAAGCACGCGACTGCGGGCGCCTCGAAACGTCGCCCTCGAGCTTGTCACTGCCGCATCTGCTCGCCGGACTTCATCGACGAGTCACCACCTACCGGTCCTCCCCGAGCCCGCTGAGCCTCCCTGTCGAACCACCGTGAGCCGTGCTACCTTTCCCCTTTGTTTTCCTCGTCGGATACGTGCCGTAGCTACCGCTCTCGTCAGCTCCCGAGCTCGCCGCTGCCGGCCATGACGCCACCGCGACCACAACTGTTGTCGTCCGCGTCCGAGCCCGTTAACGTTCTCAGAAGCTCCCCAGCAAACCAAATCCACCGCCCGCACATCCTACCATGCACTCCAGCCCCTCCAGGCAAACCCCATGCTCCGGCCGCTGCCCAAGTGGTCGCCGTCGTCGACCCCGGCCTCCCTGCGCCCAGCTGCGTGCACCCCTGGATGGGGGTGAGCGAGGGCTCCCCCCTGGAGCCCTCAGCGTGGTAAGCCACAGCCTCTAACGCCACTCTGGCGAGCTGCGCCGCGTCTGTGTCGTCGGCGACTAACCCGGCGGCTGCCGACGTGGTCGACATTAGATTAGGGACTAATTAACCGTATTAGTTACCACTAGTCACTGACAGTGGGTCCCAGTTTGTTAGTTTACTGGTTAACCAAAATAATTAGGCTAATTAGCAAAACCAGTGGACCCATGCGTCAGCTTTGACCGAGCTGACGTGGACCTTGACCGGCCCCACCCGTTAGTGACCCAAGCCAGCACTGTTACACTGACCAGTGGGCCCCACTGGTCAGGTTTGACCTGGACAGCTCCTGTTGACCTGCTGACGTCGGCATGACCTAATGCTGACGCAGTAATACATTTTCTGGATTTATTTGTAATCAGGAAATTCCAAAAAATTCCCAAAACTTCTAAAATTCATAAAAAATTATCTATAACTCCAAATGAAATAATTTATATATGAAAAATTATCAGAAAAACTCAAGGAATCCATCTGTACCATTTTCATTCATGTTTGAGCAAGTTGATCTCACTGTTTAGGATGAAACATGATTAGGGCAAAATTCATAATAGGTTTGGAGTTGGAATTTGATATAGTTTTGAAGTCCACGTTAATTAAAATGACTTTCTGTTGCATTATCCCAAATCACAGCATATTGCCATGTCATGATCATGCATCATATTGTTGCATTGCATTGATTGTATTCTTCCTTGTTGCTGGTAATTGCCCCCTCTCAGTAGACGATGTTTCCGACAACGTGATCGATGACACCGATGAAGAGCTATACTATCTTCAGAAGTGCCAGGCAAGCAAAACCCCCTTGTTCATTCCGATACAATCCCACTCTCTCGCTCCTGCTCTCATTTACTACACTAGGACAACAACGATTCAACTGTTACATGCTGCGGTAGTTGAACCCCTTTCCTCTGCATGACCTGTCATTGCCACAGTAAATAGATGAAACCCACTAGCATGAGTAGGAGTTGTTTGAGCCCTGATGTGCCTACTCATTCATGCTTGTTTGTCATGCCTGCTATTGCATAGAGTTGTGTCGGGTCTGATTCATCGGGAATGAATTGGAATGGTGATGGACATGTCCTACTGTGTGAGCTAAGTGTGTGAACACGATTTGGTAAAGGTAGCGGTGAGAGGCCATGTAGGACTACATGGTGGGTTGTCTCATTGAAACCGTTCTTAGGAACTGAGTTCTGTGTCTGTGATCCATGAACAGCTACTACCACTCATTGGGATCCTTAATTGACCCTCTAGACTTCTTAATCACCCTAGTACTCTGTCCAGGAGTTGCAACTAGTTTTTGGTGTTTGTAGGTTATGTGTTGGCGGCCGTGCGTAGCGCTGACCCTAGGGGTGGGCTATGATGCGGTAGATACACCGTGGCACGGTGTACCGGGTGCCCGTTTGGTGTCTCGGGAACCCTGTTCACATCGTTCGGGGCCATATGTGGAAACCTCGGCCGGACTCCCTGTGGATGGAACCTGAATAGGCGATAAACCTAGACTAGAGACTTGAGTGTTTAGGTAGGCCGTGGCCGACACCCTCGTTGGGCTTCCGCTTGAAGGTTGCCGAGTACATGTCGTGTAAACGACGGTAAGTGGTGGGAGAGTGTGTGAAGAAGTACACCCCTACAGGATTATCATTATCTATTCGAATAGCCGAATTCCTCGGATATGGAAACTTGGACCTCGTGCATAGTTCATAGACAAGTGAAAGTGGATACTCTAAAACTCACAAGATAAGTGTGAGTGCTATGGATGGCCTTCTCGTAGGGAGACGGGAGCGGATCCATAGTGGTGTATTGAATGGTGAATATGTGGACTCGTGTGTACCACCTCAAAAGAGTTGCTTGCAGTTGTAGTTCAGGTTAGCCACTGAGTCAAAGCTGGCTTGCTGCAGTTAAACTCCACCACCCCCTTTATTGATACCGATGCATATGTAGATAGTTCTGATGTAAGTCTTGCTGGGTACATTTGTACTCACGTTTGCCTATTTTATGTTTTGCAGAGAGACGTCAGTCTCGCTAGTAGTTCCATGTGGACTTCGACGTTTAGCTTGATACCTCAGCTACGATCTTGTGCCCTCGGCAGGATCTGGTAGATAGTCAGTCTTCTTAGCCTTTTTCATTTGTAGATGTCTGTAATCATACATGTTAAGCTTCCGCATGTGCTTTGATTTGTATGCTATGATTATTGGGTCATGAAACCCATGTTTGTAATATCTCGCTCCTCGGAGCCTAATGAATAAATACTTGAGTTGTAGAGTTATGTTGTGATGCCATGTTGTATTTACACATATCGAGCATATTGTGTGTATGATTGAAATGCTTGGTATGTGTGGGATCTGACAATCGAGTTGTTTATCCTTGGCAGCCTCTCTTATGGGGAAATGTAGTCTAGTGCTTCAATGAGCCATAGTAGTCCCCTACAGCCCGGTTCACCGGAGTCCTGTTAGCCCAGCACTACTGCTCAGGACACTTGACTGGCCGACATGTGTTTCACTTCGTTCCTGTGTCTGTCCCTTCGTGGAAATGTCACGCGGTGACATCCGGAGTCCTGCCTAGCCTGCTACAGCCCGGGTTCCCGGAGTCCTGTTAGCCCAGTGCTACAGCCTGAATTCACACGCTGCTGACCGACATGCTCGATGTGATTCATGTATGCCTGTCCCCATAGGTTAGTGCCGCTTTGGGTTCACGACTAGCCATGTCGGCCCGGGTTCTCTGTCATATGGATGCTAGCGACACTATCATATACGTGAGCCAAAAGGCGCAAACGGTCCCGGGCCATGGTAAGGCGACACCCATGGGAATACCATGCGTGAGGCTGCAAAGTGATATGAGGTGTTACCAGCTAGATCAATGTGACTTGGAATCGGGGTCCTGACAGCTTTGGTATCCGAGCCTGACTGCCTGTAGGATTACCAAGCCAAACCGGTCGGAGTTGTGTCTAGAAATGCTTTAGTTATGTAGGGGAATATATTGTGGAAGGGAACGTAAGGCTCTTTTTACTCCTTTACCTTATGCCCTTCTGATCTGAGTCAACCTCTTCTTTTCTACGGGGATTAGGAACTAGGCTTCTCCTCTATCTCTCAGGATGACGTGTTACTAAACCGTAGTTGCCTAGGATTGTTGAGTTCAAGCCTCAGTTCAGTTCCTACTACTTCCATATGTTCGTAGCTGGACTCAGAACCTTGATATTGTGATGTTAAGTGGTTATGCCACCATTTTGCAGGATGTCTCAAATCTTTTTGAGCATTTACAGCCGTTATGCTGTCCGAGTCATCCCAGGTTTCTAAATAGTCTGAAGCATTTGCAAATCCCTTCTTTCCGTTCCCGATGATCCTTTTGGGCCAGATTGACCACACTAATTGTTGAGTTGAGGTACTACATTACCTCGACATATATGTTGGAGCTATTATTATGACCCTAGGTGTCTTAGAGGACCACCTAGTAATCTAGCCATGTTTTGCATTCCCAGTGTGATGATTCTGGCCATCATTCTCGGAAGCATCCCGTGATGCCATTAGTAGTAGGTATTCTACTCATGGGTTCTTGAACCCGAGATTCACCCTACTTGCTTCATGTTGATAGTGTTTGCTAGTTCCTTAGGACATTAGTAAACCTTTGTGATAGTCCTCGAGGGTTGTGGTATCTCATTCTTCCAGTACCATGAACCAATATGGCAGAAGTTCTTGAACCAAAAGATCACAACCAGAGCTCTTAATGGGTTCTCGATTCTATGTTGTGACTCTTCCAGTTCTACCTTTCTGGATGGGTTATCCGGAAGAAACATGTTGAATTTATTCAACACGCTAACTGATGCATCTATAACTTAGAGAAATCATATGTTCCTTTGAGTTGTCCCCCTTCAGTTATATTCCAACCTTCATCTATCAATTGATAGTCAGGAGTAGTCGTGCACTCATGTTCTCGATGCCTATTACTCTTGTGATTCGTCAAGCCATTCTATTCCAGAATGACTAGGAGAAACAAACTCCAGTACCTCATCCATATCCAGGATTGGGTCAAAGCAGTTGTAATCCGCAAATAAAATGCCAATCTAGCTTTTGATTCTGTTCTACCTTGGAGTATTACCATCTTTATATCAAGAATGTCATGGAAATTGCACACCATCCTATGAACTCTTGATACAGTGATACTTCTTGCCATCATTATTCATTCCTCGGTCCCCATGTTATTGTAACCGGAACGCCAACAAGTGAATCGTGATGTGTGAAATCAATACTCCTATCAACCCCGTTGCTTGGTAGTTAATGGACCATAAACTCATTCTTAGCATGTTGGTTATTGAATCATCATTCTAAGATTGATCGTGCTACCTAGTCCTTATCTCCAGAGCACTATTCGATCAATGAGATAGGATTGTGTCAAACCCTTGCTCTATTGGTCACATTGTCTTGCCTCGCAAAGCAAGATTGTTCTCGAGCTTAGTAACATATCAGTGGTTCATGAATTTCCGAATATCTTCTCGAAAGTGTTATCAGGTTGTCACCTGACCGCTATATTGAGTTCGTGATCAAGTTGATTTCTTGTAAACCACTCCTTCTCCAAGGATCCGCGTTGGATACCCCTGAGCTAGTCGGTTAAGCTAAACAACAACTTGGAGAGTTGGAACATAAAAGCTTGCCTAACTTAGTTCGTTCCAAAGGGATATCCTTGTGTTTGTGTGTGTGTGTTGAAGAAAGATGATATCTTCATCAACTGATCCCCATGATAAGTTGTTGAACCTATTGTCTTGTCCAAACCTTGATTTGAGTGTGGGCTATCGTCAAATCAAGTTAGAACCAATGATATTCGTAATGTTGTCTTACTCGTGGTTGATTCCTCGAGCATACACCACTACATCTTTTGGTCTGACCAATACTATCACCATGTTCACATAATGGTGGAAGTCCAGTGATATGGAAATTTCGATGAGTTGTTGTTGATCCCATCAGCAGCATTTTCTCTCCCCCCATGATTCATGTTGAACATCCAGCTAGTGTTGGAAATTTGTGTAAGAATTTTCTTCATGCCCCGTTCATGAAGTATGTTTGGATGAAAGTAGTGACTTCCTCTAAGTTCACGTGCAACCGATGCAAGTTGTCGCCGTGAATTCGAGGGAGCTTGTTTTTGCTTCCTTTGGAATCATCCCAAGTCAGTCATGCATTCGTGCGAGGTATTCTATCATTTGGTAGATTAATTACCTCCACTCCATATGTGTTCCTAGCACACCAAGCCACTGAATGCTTGTTCAAGGATAATAAGTTCTAAGTGCTAGTCCTGAAGGTACCAGATGGATTTGTACAAGATTTTGTTATCCCTGCTGAGGGTTCCCAACCTAAACTTGGTAGTGTTTTATTATAAGACTACTATGTGGTCATGCTTGTCTTGGACAACGTGTTCACAGGTTTGTAGTAGAACCAGCTCATGTTTTGGAGATTACTATCGTAGTTCATTTCCCAAGAATCTTGTAACGTCATCTCGTCGGTTTGTGTTGCAAACTTTCTTTCCAGACACATTGTCTGAATTATCCTGTTACCAACCAGATTTGAATCTCAGGCAAATATGATGGTTGGAACTTCTTCCGAGAACTATGATATAGGTTCCAGCGAAGTGGACACACCTAGCTGGAAGCACTGCTGTTGTAGTATCCTGATTAAGCCGTTTGGTCACCTCCCAAGGATTTCGCATAACTTATTCTTGAAGTTGTTCCTTAGGGATCCTTGTGCTCTCAGTTTCTTCGATGATTCTATAACCATTGGTACGTTGGAAACACTCTCGACTATTGAGTTCTTCCCCAGTTACCAGAATCATTCCCAATATTTGCATTTTGTTCCCAGCTTGCATCTGAGTAGTTGTTGTTCAGGATCATCTTCAAAAGTGTTCCTGTCATGGGTCCCATCCATTTCCGGTGATAAGCAAAAGTCATCCATTGCGTTGTCTTCAACAAGGTAGTCCACATCATCCATTCTGGTATGGGTATGCCACTCGTTCGAATTCGTTCATACGATCATTTGTGATTGCCTTAGGCTGGTATAAAGAATTTCAATGATCTTTGTATCAAAAGTAATTCTTTTTGCCACTTAAGGAAACAATTCAATGAGTCACCTTTTCCAAGGTGCCCCGTTAAGGGATCATGGCAATTATTTCCTCGCCACCTTGACACCATCCACCATCTTTCTAAGCGTGGAATTGTTTTCCACCAAATCAAACCCCGTCGTTTGTTCTTCCATCCCTCTTGATGTGTTTTGTGTCTCAACTCGAGATGTTTCAACATCTCATTCCGTGAGTTGAGATTGTATAGTTTGATCTTTGAGAAGATCAATCCTAGTAGAGTTTCTTTCCGTCATCATCTCGTGGATGAAGATCTCAAAAGCGAGGATGTCAAGATCAACGTATGCTACGAATCAACAACCTTATGAGGTGCAACTTGGATCATGAAGATTGTGTTGGTCTTGTGCCCCCTCTGTCTTCTTACCTCACGTCTTGAATCTCGGGACGAGATTCTTGTTTAGTGGGGGTGAGTTGTCACAGCCCTAGAATTTGTGCCTGCAAATAGTTGCATCTGCATCCATGCATCATGTTATTTTCAAATTAATTTGAATTGGGGATGATGAAACCCTAGCACCAAAAGAACTCAACTAGGATCAAAATAAAAATATTTCAATGAACCCAAAATGCCCTTCATAAATGTCCATCATTTTTGAATTGGTCTAGAACCTCTGCCAAAATAATGCACATATTTCTAGGCCATTCTGGATTTTTGAATTAAATCTTATTGTATTTGACTTTGGGCATTTAAATACTATAAATAATTTAAATGTTCAAATAATGTTGGAACTATTTTTGGGCCACTGAAATAATTCAGCAAGAGTCGATGAATATTTTCAGGATTTTAGGAAAGGCCTTGGTATTTTTATTAAGCTCAAAACTACAACACAAAACTAGAAAACAGAAACAAAAGTAGAAAGACAAAGAGGGAAAGAAACCCACCTAACTTACCGCAGCCCATTTAGCCGGCCCGCTACTGTGCAGCCCACCTGCCAATCATCTTCTCCACTACGCCAGTAGACAGGGCGCGTGTGCTCGACTCATGCGCGCTCACCGCGCGCCACACAGCAGCTGCCTGGCTGCCTCCTGAGACACGTCGACGACACGGGCGACTTCGCTGCTGCCGTCCGCATTGAGCCATCCCTCTCTGCTCACTTTCCCCTCGTCCCAGCGCTCCCCCCCCCCCCCGCCGATGCCGAAGCCGCCACGAGCAGGCCACCACAGTTCTCGCAGCCACCGCCGCCACCTCGCTGAACCACCATATCCAGGAGGTTCCCCACGTCTCCCTCGACCTCTCTACTGAAGCACATGACCGCGGGCGCCCTGAAATGTCGCCCTCGAGCTCGTCACCGCCGCATCTGCTCGCCGGACTTCATCGACGATTCACCACCTACTGGTCCTCCCCGAGCCCGCTGAGCCTCCCCGTCGAACCACCGTGAGCCGTGGTACCTTTCCCCTCTGTTTCCCTCGTCGGATACGTGCCGTAGCTACCGCTCCCGTCAGCTCCCGAGCTCGCCGCCGCCGGCCATGACGCCACCGCGACCACAACTGTTGTCTCCCGCGTCCGAGCCCGTTAACGTTCTCAGAAGCTCCCTAGCAAGCCAAATCCACCACCTGCACCTACTACCCTGCACTGCAGCCCCTCCAGGACAACCCCGTGCTCCGGCCTTCGCCCACGTGGTCGCCGCCGTCGACCCCGGCCTCCCTGCGCCTAGCTGCGTGCACCCCTGGATGGGGGCGAGCGAGGGCTCCCCCCTGGTGCCCTCAGGGCGGGAAGCCACAGCCTCTAGCACCACTCCGGCGAGCTGTGCTGCGTCTGTGTGTCGCTGGCGACTAACCCGGCGGCTGCCGACGTGGCCGTCATTAGATTAGGGACTAGTTAACCGTATTAGTTACCACTAGTCACTGACAGTGGGTCCTAGTTTGTTAGTTTACTGGTTAACCAAAATAATTAGGCTAATTAGCAAAACCAGTGGACCCATGTGTCAGCTTTGACCGAGCTGACATGGACCTTGACCGGCCCCACCCATTAGTGACCCAAGACAACACTATTACACTGACCAGTGGGCCCCACTGGTCAGGTTTGACCAGGACGGCTCCTATTGACCTGCTGACGTCAGCATGACCTAATGCTGACGCAGTAATACATTTTCTACATTTATTAATAATCAGGAAATTACAGAAAATGCCCAAAACTTCTAAAAATCATAGAAAATTATCTATAACTCCAAATGAAATAATTTATATATGAAAAATTATCAGAAAAATTCAAGGAATCCATCTGTACCATTTTCATGCATGTTTGAGCAAGTTAACCTCACTGTTTAGGATGAAACATGATTAGGGCATATTTCATAATAGGTTTGGAGTTGGAATTTGATATAGTTTTGAATTCCACCTCGATTAAAATGACTTTCTGTTGCATTAGCCCAAATCATAGCATATTGCCATCTCATGATCATGCATCATATTGTTGCATTGCATTGATTGTATTCTTCCTTGTTGCCGGTAATTGCCCCCTCTTAGTAGACGATGTTTTCGACGACGTGATCGATGACACCGATGAAGAGCTATACTATCTTCAGAAGTGCCAGGCAAGAAAAACCCCCTTGTTCATTCCGATACAATCCCACTCTCTCACTCCTGCTCTCTTTTACTGCATTAGGACAACGACGATTCAACTGTTACATGCTGCGGTAGTTGAACCCCTTTCCTCTGCATGACCTATCATTGCCACAGTAAGTAGATGAAACCCACTAGCATGAGTAGGAGTTGTTTGAGACCTGATGTGCCTACTCATTCATGCTTGTTTGTCACGCCTTCTATTGCATAGAGTTGTGTCGGGTCTGATTCACCGAGAATGAATTGGAATGGTGATGAACATGTCCTACTGTGTAAGTGTGTGAACATGATTAGGTAAAGGTAGCGGTGAGAGGCCATGTAGGAGTACATGGTGGGTTGTCTCATTGAAACCATTCTTAGGATCTTAGTTCTGTGTCTGTGATCCATGAACAGCTACTACCACTCATTGGGATCCTTAATTGACCGTATCGGCTTCTTAATCACCCTAGTACTCTGTCCAGGAGTTGCAACTAGTATCTGGTGTTTGTAGGTTATGTGTTGGCGGCCGTGCGTAGCGCTGACCCTAGGGTGGGCTATGATGCGGTAGATACACCATGGTACGGTGTACCGGGCGCCCATTTGGTGTCTCGGGAACCCTGTTCACATCGTTCGGGGCCGTATGTGGAAACCTCGGCCGGACTCCCTACGTATGGAACCTGGATAGGAGCTAAACCTGGACTAGAGACTTGAGTGTTTAGGTAGGCCGTGGCAGACACCCTCGTTGGGCTTCCGCTTGAAGGTTGCCGAGTACATGTCATGTAAACGACGGTAAGTGGTGGGAGCGTGCGTGAAGAAGTACACCCTTGTAGGGTTATCATTATCTATTCGAATAGCCGAATTCCTCGGATATGGAAACTTGGACCCCTTGCATAGTTCATAGACAAGTGAAAGTATATACTCTGAAACTCGCAAGATAAGTGTGAGTGCTATGGATGGCCTTCTCGTAGGGAGACAGGAGCGGATCCATAGTGGTGTATTGAATTGTGAATATGTGGACTCATGTGTGCCACCTCAACAGAGTTGCTTGCAGCCGTAGTTCATGTTAGCCACTGAGTCAAAGCTGGCTTGCTGCAGTTAAACTCCACCACCCCCTTTATTGATACCGATGCATATGTAGATAGTTCCGATGTAAGTCTTGTTGGGTACATTTGTACTCACGTTTGCCTATTTTACGTTTTGCAGAGAGACGTCAGTCTCTCTAGTAGTTCCGTGTGGACTTCGACGTTTAGCTTGATACCTCAGCTACGATCTTGTGCCCTCGGTAGGATCTAGTAGATGGTCAGGCTTCTTAGCCTTTTTCATTTGTAGATGTCTGTACTCAGACATGTTAAGCTTCTGCATGTGCTTTGATTTGTATGCTATGATTGTTGGGTCATGAGACCCATGTTTGTAATATCTCTCTCCTCGGAGCCTAATGAATAAATACTTGAGTTGTAGAGTTATGTTGTGATGCCATGTTGTATTTACACATATCGAGCATATTGTGTGTATGATTGAAATGCTTGGTATGTGTGGGATCCGACAATCTTGTTGTTTATCCTTGGTAGCCTCTCTTATGGGGAAATGTAGTCTAGTGCTTCCATGAGCCATAGTAGTCCGCTACAGCCCGGTTCACCGGAGTCCTGTTAGCCCAGCACTACTGCTCAGGACACTTGACTGCCCGGCATGTGTTTCACTTTGTTCATGTGTCTGTCCCTTCGGGGAAATGTCACGCGGTGACATCCGGAGTCCTGCCTAGCCTGCTACAGCCCGGGTTCCCGGAGTCCTGTTAGCCCAGTGCTACAGCCCGGATTCACACGCTGCTGACCGACATGCTCAATGTGATTCATGTATGCCTGTCCCCATAGGTTAGTGCCGCTTTGGGTTCACGACTAGCCATGTCGGCCCGGGTTCTCTGTCATATGGATGCTAGCGACACTATCATATACATGAGCCAAAAGGCGCAACCGGTCCCGTGCCATGGTAAGGCGACACCCGTGGGAATACCGTGCGTGAGGCCGCAAAGTGATATGAGGTGTTACCGGCTAGATTGATGTGACTTGGAATCGGGGTCCTAACACTTTTTATCTTTGATATCTTTAAATTGTTCAACTTGTAAACTTTCTTCTATTTGTGTATAAATAGGGTGATGATCCTTTCTGGAAGCGGAAATCCGCAATAAAGCGGCAAAGCCATCCCGTCCCAAAACCAAAGCTGTTAAGCGTACCTCAAAGCGGAAAACAACTAACCGGATCAACATGGAATTGGATGAAGATGCAGATGATCCGGAAGTTGAGGTAGAACTTGACTCACTTGGCTCCCTTTTCATGCACCTCATTAACAATGATCTTTATCAAGAGGATGTAGAAGGCAACCAAGCTAATGCTATAGAGGTAATTACCCTTTCCTCCGGTTCAGACTCTATGCCAACACAAAAAAAACCCGTCAAGCGATCCGAAAAGTAAGCTTTTCTCATCCTCTTGCTTACTTGGATCCAACATTTATTTTGAAGACGTAGCAGCATGAAGCATGTCGAACCACCCGGCACAGCAGCCAATAGGTTACTTCGGCCGGTTTATCTGATACCCCGGTTTGGAAGCACCGATCTGAGGTCTCCCCCACTTCTGACAATTCTTATCCCAAGGCAGGTTATTTTAGACAACCTCTTAATCCATCCGATTCAAATTATCAGGTGACACCTCCCTCATCTTCTGGCGAGTCAACAACAACCCAACTCCCTCCTCTTAAAACTGTAGTTGGGTAAGCATTCAAACCCTCTCTTCAAATGCGTTGACAATCTTGAATAAGATGCTAAACCTCTTTTAATTTTGTTTGGAGAGCCAAAGCCAGACCCAGCAAGAAAGCTCGGGTCAACAATCTGTCAGAAGACCAGGCAATTTTTGAAGAAGAGCAAATAGGTGATCCGGACCAAACTCGTGAACCGTAGGGTCCTCATCCTGAAGCTACCTTTGATGAACCGCCCCTTGAAGACCAGAATATTGATGAACAACCAGAAGTTGATCCTGCCATGCCTGACACTGAACCGGCAGCTCCAAACCGAGCTAGTCCAGTGAGAGGTACTAGTACTCCATCGTCACCCGCAAAAACTACTGAGGGCCAAGGAGATGATGTTATCATTACTGGCATGGGCCACAACTCTCCTGGCCATCCTGTATTCTTGGCCCAACATAGTGCCAAAGAAGAGCTTGCTGCTAGGGAAAAGGGTAAATGGAGTACTGACTTATCAAGCTATGCTCATCTCAGTGCTGAAGAACTTCACTCCAGTTTTTTAAACCGTCTGCACTTAAACCATGACTATGAAGCCGGTTTGGTGAACCTGATGAAGGAACGCTATGAGGTATTTTCATCTCCCTTTATTTCTTGATTCCAAAGTTAAGACACTAGCCCAAGTAGCCCCCAAGGGCCGTTTTATGATGTTAATCTTAAACTGGGACTTTGTAATACTTTAATCCTCTCCTGCTGACCCTCAAAATGTCAGGTCCTTAGTGAAAACAAAACCGATACTTTACCAATGTAATTATGTAGCTTTCCTCAGTGTAGCCCCAAAGGCCGGTTTAGCTTTGCGAGGTAATCCGGGTCTTGAATCCATGCGTCCGTTTTGAACAGATGTACATTAGCCCCCAAGTGTCAAGGATAATGCTTGCATTGTTCTGGATACTTATAAAAGATGTATTGATAATAGAGCAAATAGGCATTAGCCCCCAAGTACGAAGTGCATAACTTGTTATACGCTTAGTACTTAGAAAATACATATCCTGTTGTTGACATATCTTCGTTGTTATAGGCCGAGCTAAGCAATAAAGATGCCCGAACCACTTATTTGCAAGAGAACGTGAAGTCCCAACAAGAAGAGGCTGTGAAAGCCAAGGAGGAGCTGACCAAATCCCTGACAGCTATGGAAAAGCTAAAGGAGTCTTTTAACAAGGAATGTGCTGACTGGGAAACCGAAAAGACCGGTTTAACCAAAAGAGCTGAGGATGCCGAAGCAGCCCTGAAGCCAGTTGTAGATGAACTAACTGGTTTGAAGCAGCAAATCAACGCCATGTTGTTTGTCCAATTCATTAGATCTTATTGTTTACCAGTTGGGTTGATATTAAACCATGATAGGCACCCGCATTACTCATCTGGGCGCTGATATGCGGATGAAGCTTAAAGTGGCTTACACCTTAATAGAACAGCTTTACTCTGGATCCCAGCATGCTATATGCACTGCAGCCTACAATAAACCGGAACCAACACTGATAAAAGAAACCCTTGAGAAGCTGGCCATGCTACCAGCTCGGATTGCTAAACTAAAGAAGGCAGCCGCAAGAGCAGGAGTGCGGACCGCAGTAATTCGGGCCAAAGCATGGATTCTGGATCTTGAAGAGGATGACATCATTAAAGGATATCCAGGTGTGAAGGAGGACGGTTCAAACTTCGACAATGATGATCCCCGAAGGCTGACAAAGGAGATGCGGCCAATAGCCAGCAAACTGGTAGAAGACACAGACTTATCTCATTTCCAGCCGGCTTACGACACTGAAGGGAAGAGACAACCTGCCGAAATCCATGAAGTCGAAGAACTTGTGCCTCCAATCCGTAAGCATACTTACGCTCCTGACATTAACCCCTCCAACCTTATCCATGAAGAAGCCGTGTTTCAAGCTTTTACCAGAATCGATTGGTCAACGGTTGATTTCCAGCGTCAGGGGAGGTATGAAGAAGAAGTGATTGCAGCAATGATCCTCAATCGTCAAGCCGTCCATATGAAGCATCTTAAACCGGCAGCCGGTTTACAAGCTATTATGTGCCACTGCTTTGAAACAATTATTCAATTGGAGTCGTTTTGAGGCTTCTTGTAATAGGATAGCAAAACCCCATTATCTGCCATGCCCTCGAGCATGTTTATGTTGCTTTGACATGCGGAAAACTTGTTTCACTTTTTTGGGATCTATTTATGCATAGCCCATGATGATTTGTGTTCCTGGATGCAAGAACTTGAAAGTTTCCTAGTGGTTTACCACTGGACGGGTCATGATGCCCAAAAATATAAAATACTTGGATGAATAATCAAAGTTTGTATTAAAAATAACATATGCAACATACCTCGTTGGCTGACCAAATGTTTGTATGGTAAAGGTGAAAACACTAATCCGAAGCATTGATAACTCCTGGCCCTCTTGCCGGTTCATGTAGAAATCATATTGGGCTAAAAAGCCGTTGATTTGTTCGTATAAGCTGGTGACATCTAGTCAAGACCAGTCCGGAGCAATTCGCTACTAGCTTAGAATATGGTCATGTACTAACAACGAAGCGCTGAAAGTCCTGCCGGTTTGTCAGAAAAATGTTTATAAATCCCTTATCATGAAAATAGCAAAAACAACAGAAATATGCAAGGCTTTTCATGGGCTGCCAGGCCCTAAATCGAGGCTTTTCATGGGCTGCCAGGCCACTGAGTTAAACCATTTTGCAAAGCCTTTTTAAGATGGACCTCAATCTTTAACCAATCACCAATTTAACTTTGACAAGTTCAGGGTCCATGGGATTGACTTGTGAAACGTTCGATGGGTCATAACAGGTTTACCTGGATGGAGTGACTTACTTAAAGAGGCAGGATAACCTGGGGTTTTAGGTGAATACACCTGGCTTCCAAGCCTGGCTTGATAGCCTATCACAAGGGTTCAAACTCATTGTTCTATGAGAAGCAAACAGCCCCCAGGTAATATGTGAGCTGTGCTCGGTGGTTACCTATGTTTGAACTGTGCTTAATGCAACAGACTCTCTTTGGCTCCACATAATTTACTTTTTGGTTTAACGCCTATCAAGAGATGTAGCTATGGTGTGATAACAACCAAGCCCCCTAGTGATATCCCTTTGTGGTGTTAAACCGATCAAGAGGTGTAGCTATGGTGTGACAACAACCAAGCCCCCTAGTGATATCCCTTTGTGGTGTTAAACCGATCAAGAAGTGTAGCTATGGTGTGACAACAACCAAGCCCCTAGTGATATCCCTTTGTGGTTTCAAACCGATCAAGAGGTGTAGCTATGGTTCAGATATGACCAAGCCCCTAGTTATTTTCTTTATATCCGTGCAGCTGCAGAGACCGGTTTAATAAAACTCCGCTTTGTCAGTAGAAACTCTTGTAAGCACACACATGATGTAAAAAGAACAGAGACCCTGCTTTATTCGAGGCTCCGGTTTATTATATAATATATACATTGTCATAAATATGTACATATGAAGAGCATGTGGCTCAAGTATAGTAAGGCCGAAGAAGAGCTATATTCCACAGCCGCTTGGTCTCCTCCTCCGATTTACGTGAGTCTTTGTGCTCTCGAACATCAATGAGGTAGTATGACCCATTGTGCAGATTCTTGCTGACCACAAAAGGTCCTTCCCAAGGTGGGGATAACTTGTGCATATCAGTCTGATCCTAGATGAGCCGGAGCACCAGATCGCCCTCTTCAAAAGTTCTGGTCTTAACCCGGCGGATGTGATAACGTCGGAGATCTTGTTGATAAATCGCTGAACGTGCTGCTGCAAGATCACGCTCCTCATCTAACAGGTCCAGGGAATCCTGACGTGCCTTCTCATTATCAGCTTCAACATAAGCTGTCACACGGGGCGAGTCGTGACGGATGTCACTAGGAAGAACTGCCTCCGCTCCATAAACCATGAAGAAAGGTGTGTAACCCGTAGATCTGTTGGGTGTGGTGTTGATGCGCCATAACACAGAAGGTAACTCCTCAACCCAACAACCCGGTGTCCGTTTCAAAGGAACCATAAGCCGGGGTTTAATACCTCGCAAAATTTCTTGATTTTCCCTCTCCGCTTGACCATTAGATTGGGGGTGAGCCACCGATGCTATATCAAGCCGGATGTGCTCACGTCGGCAAAATTCCTCCATCTCTCCCTTTGACAGATTAGTACCATTATCAGTTATAATACTGTGTGGAAAGCCAAACCGGAATATCACCTTTTTGATGAACTGAACCGCCGTGGCCGCATCACACTTACTGACTGGCTCTGCTTCCACCCATTTGGTGAATTTGTCAACTGCCACTAACAAGTGGGTCTTTTTGTCCTTGGATCGCTTGAAGGGTCCAACCATATCAAGCCCCCAAGTCGCAAACAGCCACGTTATTGGAATCATCCTCAACTCCTGAGCCGGAATATGAGCACGGCGTGCAAATTTTTGACAACCATCACATCGTTTAACTAAATCCTAAGCATCAGCATGAGCTGTTAACCAATAGAAACCATGGCAAAAAGCTTTAGCCACCAAAGACTTTGAACCGGCGTGATGACCACAATCACCTTCATGGATTTCTCGCAAAATCTCACAACCCTCTTGAGGAGAGACACAACGCTGAATTGCCCCTGAGATGCTGTAACAATGTAAATCTCCGTTGAGTATGGTCATCGACTTAGAACGCCGTATTATCTGCCGGGCCGAGGTTTCATCCTCCGGTAACTCACCCCGGTTCATGTAAGCCAGGTATGGGATTGTCCAATCCAGTATGACATGCAAAGCTACCACCAATCGAGCTTCCGAATCAGGAATAGCCAACTCCTCCTCTGTTGGTACCTTGACCGATGGATTATGCAGCACGTCAAGAAAGACATTTGGTGGGACCGGTTTACGCTGAGAACCAAGGCGGCTTAAAGCATCCGCCGCTTCGTTCTTTCGCCGGTCTATATGGTCCACCTGATAACCCTTGAAGTGACCAGCCACTATGTCCACCTCTCGTCGATATGCAGCCATGAGTGGGTCTTTAGAATCCCAAGTACCAGACACCTGTTGAGCCACTAGATATGAATCCCTAAAGCACTTAACCCATCTTAAGTTCATCTCCTTAGCCATCCGAAGACCATGGAGTAAGGCCTCATACTCAGCTGCATTGTTAGTACAAGGGAACATTAAACGGAGGACATAACAAAACTTGTCACCTCGTGGGGAAGTTAGTATGACTCCAGCCCCCGAGCCCTCCAACTGTCTGGATCCATCAAAATGAATAGTCCAATACGTGTTATCTGGATTTTTCTCTGGTGCCTGCAACTCTGTCCAATCATTGATGAAATCCACGAGCGCTTGGGATTTAATTGTTGTGCGAGGCATATATTTGAGCCCGTGAGGCCCAAGCTCAATAGCCCACTTAGCAATCCGGCCAGTTGCTTCTCTGTTTTGAATGATATCTCCCAGAGGGGCTGAACTGACCACTGTGACAGGATGACCCTGAAAATAATGTTTGAGCTTCCGGCTTGCCATAAACACTCCATACACCAGCTTCTTCCAATGTGGATACCTCTGCTTTGATTCAATGAGCACCTCACTGATATAATAAACCAGCCGTTGAACTGGATATTCCTTTCCAGCTTCCTTGCGCGCCACCACAATAGCCACGCTAACAGTTCAGGTATTAGTAGCCACATACAACAATAATGGCACTTTATCGATCGGGGCTGCAAGCACAGGCAGTTTAGCTAACTGCCTCTTCAGATCCTCAAATGCTTTATCAGCCGCCTCACTCCAGACAAAATCATCTGTTTTCTTTAGAATGTGATATAGAGGGATAGCCTTCTCCCCAAGACGACTGATAAACCAGCTCAAAGCCACAATCCGGCCGGCCAAACGTTGAACGTCATTGATACACGCCGGTTTAGCCAAAGATGTAATTGCTGTGATCTTTTTCGGATTGGCCTCAATGCCTCTGTTTGACACCAGAAAACCCAAGAGTTTGCCTGCCGGGACACCAAAGACACACTTTTCGGGATTGAGCATCATCTTGTAAACCCGGAGGTTGTCAAAGGTTTCTCTCAAATCATCTATCAATATTTCCTCCTTCCCAGACTTTATCACAATATCATCTATATAGGAATGAACATTGCGCCCAATCTGCTTATGAAGACAATTCTGAACACAGCATTAATAAGTCGCATGGGCACTCTTGAGCCAAAAAGGCATAGAGACATAGCAGAAGGCTTCAAAAGGAGTTATAAAAGCCGTCTTCTCCTGGTCCTTAACTGCCATTTTGATCGGATGATAACCAGAATAAGCGTCCAGAAAACACAAACGATCACAACCTGCCGTAGCATCAATAATCTGATCAATACGAGGGAGGGCAAAGGGATCTGCAAGGCAAGCTTTATTCAAGTCTGTGTAATCTACACACATATGCCAAGTGCTATTTTTCTTAAGAACCAGCACCGGATTAGCCAACCCCTCCGGGTGAAAGACCTCCACGATAAATCCTGCGGCCAACAACCGAGCTACCTCTTCACCAATAGCCTTGCGCCTTTCTTTATTGAAGCGGCGGAGAAACTGCCGGACCGGTTTAAACTTAGGATCAATGTTAAGTGTGTGCTCAGCGAGTTCCCTCGGTACACCTAGCATGTTAGAAGGTTTCCATGCAAAGATGTCCCTGTTCTCACGGATGAACTCGATGAGCGCGCTTTCCTATTTGGGATCCAGGTTAGCGCTGATGCTGAACTGCTTGGATGAATCGCCAGGAACAAAATCAACCATCTTAGTATCTGTGGCCGATTTAAATTTCAACGCCGGATCGTGTTCCATAGTTTGCTTTTTCAAAGAAGTCATATCTGCCGGATCAACTTGGTCTTTATAAAACTTCAGCTCCTCCGTGGCACAAACCGACTCAGCATAAGCGGCATCACCTTCCTCACATTCCAAAGCGATCTTCCTGCTTCCGTGTACTGTGATGGTCCCCTTATGACCTGGCATCTTAAGCTGTAGATAAACATAACACGGCCTCGCCATGAACTTAGCATAAGCCGGTCACCCAAACAAAGCGTGATACGGACTTTTGATTTTCACCACCTCAAAAGTCAATGTTTCTGATCTTGAATCATGATCATCTCCAAAAGCCCCTCTAAGGCTATCTTGCCCACTGGATATGCAGACTTACCAGGCACCACACCATGAAAAACGGTGTTTGACGGTTTAAGATTCTTATCTGTCAACCCCACACGACGGAAGGTATCATAATATAAAATGCTGATACTACTTCCCCCATCCATGAGTACCTTAGTGAACTTATATCCTCCAACTTGAGGGGCCACCACTAAGGCCAGATGACCCGGATTGTCAACCCGGGGCGGGTGATGCTCTCTACTCCATAAAATGGGTTGCTCAGACCAGCGCAAATACTGAGGCACCACCTGTTCAACAGAGTTTACTGCCCTCTTGTGAAGCTTCTGATCACGCTTACACAAGCTAGTGGTGAAGACATGATATTGCCCACTATTTAACTGCTTAGGATTGCTCTGATAACCCGACTGCTGCTGCTGGTGGTGGTTCCCCTGATGGTTGTAACCTCCCTGGTTGCCTTGGTTCCCTTGATTGCTGTGCCTAGTTTGATTGCCCTAAAATCCTGAACCGGAGCTGCCACCTCCGTAACCCGGCCCGTGGAAACCACCTCCTGAACCACCGGGTGGGCCATTATCGTACTGAAACATATTGGAGTTCTTGAAATCTCGCATGATATAACAATCCTTCCAAAGATGCGATGCCGGCTTATCCTTTGATCCATGCTTTGGACAGGGTTGATTTAACATGCGCTCCAAATTGGGGCCTGAACCTCTGCCCCTCTGGGGCTGCTTGCCCTTACGGCACTGGCCATTCTCTTGAGCATTGGTGTTAGCCACGAAGTCCAAACTGTTGTTGGCCTTTTGCTTACCATTGTTCCCATGGCTTGCCGGATTATGTTGCTGACTCTTGGTGTTGTCGTTCCTTTTCCCTTTCTCCGGTTTGTCCTCCTCCGAGTCAGGGTCTTTGGTATTATCTAAATCGGCGTATTTAACAAAAGCGGCCATAAGCGTTGACATATCATTGCAGTGACGTTTGAGCCTTCCTAACTTCTGTTTGAGCGGTAGAAAACGGCAATTGCCCTCTAACGTTAGCACTGCGGTATCTGCATTGATACGATCCGATGAATGCAAAATAGCTGAGACCCGCTTTACCCAATGGATCATGGACTCCCCATCCTCTTGGACACAAGCGGCCAGATCCACAATTGACATGGGCTGCTTACAAGTATTTTTGAAGTTCTGGATAAACCGGTGCTTCAATTCGACCCATGATCCAACAGAGTTCGTTGGTAAGCTCTTCAACCAAGTACGAGCTATTCCTTCCAACATCATGGTGAAGTATTTAGCACATACGGCTTCATCCACATCTAACATCTCAATTGCCATCTCGTAACTTTCAACCCATGCCTCTGGTTGCAGATCGGCGGTGTAATTGGGTACCTTATGAGGTCCTTTAAAATCCATGGGCAGTCGCACATTACGCAAAGCGGGGGTGGGACACGGTACCCCTAAGGAACTGAATACCACACATGGCTCTACTGAAGCGGTAGGGTGAACCGGTGTGGGTTGACGGGCTCCGTGTTGAGCTGCTAACTCAGCCTCTTGACGTGCGCGACCATGATCCACCACATCCTGCGCATTAGCACCTCCCCCTGCCGGGTTGTGCCCTCGCGGTGAGTTACGGCGACGTGCACTGCTTGACACTGTCGGTTCATCCTCAATGTGCCTGCTGTAGCTCCGGCTTGGACGGGGGGTGGAATCAATCCTCTCACGACTGTGCGAATATGCCTGCTGCTGGTTTAGAGCTGTTTGAAGGAGATCTCTGGCCCGTCGTGCCTCAACCGCAACTGGTGATTCGCCGTCGGTTGGGAGGGCTGCCAACCGTGAAGCGGCGGCCACAATGTTGTCCAACGGGTTGGAGTAATGCCCGGGGGTGTTGGAACATACTGTGGCACAATGTTGTTCTGACAGGGAGGGTCCATCGTGCGCGGCTGAACCGGCGCTCTTGTCCCTGGTGCCTCCGTACAGTTTAATATTGGCTGGTTACTAGTTCCTTCTCCTGGCGTATTGAAGAGATTTCTTGGCTCATAACTCGGCGGGAGATGCGTTCGGTACCTTCTTATCATGACTTCCTCTGAAGCATTCTGATCCAGCCTAAGCCGGTAGGCCTGAGCTTCCAACTCGGCCCGTTCTGTAGCCATCCTAGCGTTCTCTGCCGGTAGGTCTGCTTTAGCCTAAGTTATTTGATCTTTCACCTTTGTGATCTCCGTGTTGTGTTGATCTCGGGCTGCTGCGTCCACCTCCGCGGCCATCAATGTTGCCAAAGTGTCGAACAAGTCAGACAGAACTTGAGCCGGAGGTGGTGCAGAGCTCCCTGCCCCCGCCGGCGTGGCTGTTGCTGAACCGTGGTGCAGAGCTCCCTGCCCCCACGGTGGGCGCCAACTGTCGTGGGTTTGTCACGGCAGATGTCCTTGTGAAAGGACTTAGTCGTGGAGCCATCGCAACGGGTTAGCTTAAAGGGGTTAAATCGGACAAGGGGACATGGGGAGTTTATACTAGTTCGGCCCCTTCGATGAAGGTAAAATCCTACGTCTAGTTGTGATTGGTATTGCTAGGGTTTCGATGACCAGGGAGCGAATCCGCTTTGACTGGCTCTCGAGTTGTTGTCTGTTGTCCCTAAACCGCTGCTGGGTCGTCCCTTTATATACATAGGTTGACGCCCCCCGGTTTACAGAGTCCCGAAGCCGGATCATAAACGTGTTCGGTTCGGTCTCTATACTTCCGATCTTACAATGCAAGTTACATAATAAGGTCGGTTTACATCTACAGGCCTTAACTCGCCTTTGGGCCTTAGGCCTTCATAAAGCGCCATCATTCTTATGTCTTCATGGGCTTCTAATCTTCATAAAGTTAATCCGGCTACTCCCGGACGGTTTACGCCAAGTAGTAATATCCCCAACACGCTGTGCACCAAAGAGGTGGCTCGTGGTGGCATAGGAGTTCATGTCGTCATCTTGCCTGATGAAGAGTGGGTTGGTAGAAGTACTTGGCCTGTCCATCATTCCAAGAGAAATATGTGAGTGGGAGAAAGAGAAGAAAGTATACCAAATGTACCTTGACCGAAGTTGAAGGTGGATCAATGATCACTCCAATGTAGAACAAGGAAATAGCACAATTGGTACCAATTCTTGTCGGTTTCTCAGACCTACACAAGTAAAAGCTTATGATGGAGCTTGGTTAGGATTGTGGCACAAAATTTGATGCAATTGTTAGTGAGCTTAAATAATGTTGGAAAAGATTCACAAGTTTGCAATGCAACAAGTAGACCAAGTAAAATTAGGTACACGGAAACACACACGCAAAGAGAATAGTGGGGTCGTGCAACCAAGGATGAGCCAAAATGTGGAATCCACAAAAATGCTCTTATTGCACAACACTAGAGAGACGCTAGCATGATTGCACAATAGGCGGATACGAAGAGTTGTGCACAACCTACTAAGCAAAAATGCAACGACTTCTATCCCAAGTATGCTCTATGTATGGTGTTTCGATGATATGATCCAAGATGATCTAGTATGATAATCTTAATGTTGTATGATGTTATGGTTCTTGTTTAAAAGCTCTTTACTTATCTTTCCCACTTGCTTAAAAGCTTGTTTGGCTCTTTGTTTGAGCTATTTTCTCATGCAATGCTTCACGAACCAAGATAGCAATTGTGTATGCAATGACAACCTTGTGACACAAGAGATGATACAAAGATATGCACCAATGATGTATGTATGCTATGGGGAGTATGATCACTAATGTGCACAAGTCACGTTGCCGGCAATACTCAAAGGCTAGTCTCGATGGGTAAGCGACGCAAAAGAGTAAGGCTATGATGGCTATCAATGTAATGGCAAGAATGATGTATCACGATACCAAGATGAGTTTACCGTTTCTTGCTTCCTTGTCCGTAAGCAAGAACGGATGACGTCGAGATTCTCAAGATCAAATGAGTGGCGTGAATACCAATATGATGTTGTCGAGATGGTCATTGTTGATGATGTCGAACCGTACATAAATAGCCGAAACACAATAGGACATGGAACCACAACTCAAATTCTCAAGACAAAACGGGACAAAATTGTCAGAGTTGGTAGAGGTAAGCAATGGTGGTGTATGTGGTATATGGTGGTGGTATGCGGAAGTGGTGGTGGTATGCGGAAGTGTATGTGGGCACCGGAACAAAATTTGGTGAAATATGGACGGAAAATGGGGCGGTGGATGGAGATGTTGCTGCCAGCGGCCGGAGGTCCGGGCTTGATGGCCGGATGTCCAGTCTGTCGGGACGGATGTCCTGGATCTGGATCCGGATGAAATTCGCGTGGATGGTGGCAAATCCGGGCAAAATTTAGAGGAATTTGTGGATGGAAATTGGGGAAAAGTGGATGGAGATCTAGATCTACCTGCAACACACAAAATCTACGGATCAAATCCAACAAAACTTCATCACACCAACAAATCACAAAAAAAATTGGGGCTATTTTTGTGGGGAATTTTCGAATTAGGGACAAAATCAACAACAACAAGGCTAGAAACACAATGGGGAGGCTCCGAAATCGTGATCAACCTGGCTCTAGATACCAAGATGATGTAGGGTAGGAACCCTAGGGGCCGATCTTTCACGAAAGGAGCGGATCCCGCGAAGAACACGAGGAACACGAGGGGGGAAAACGAGGGGAATCACGAGGGAAAACACAAGAGAATCACTAAACCAACAAGAAATAGTCACACATGTGCTAGATCCATGAACACAAAGGAAGATACAAGATCCACGGACAACTAAGGACGATACAAGTAGCACGATCTTCTCCGTGAGGAGGTCTTGATGGTCTTCTCCGCGAGGAGGTCTTGAACTACAGTGGATCTTCTCCGTCGAGGGGCCCCGGTCTCTCTTGTGGAGTAGATCTGTATGGATGAGCGGGGATCTATCTCTAATATGAGCTATCACAATGCTAACCCTAAAATGTAGGTAGGAGAAGAGTATATATAGTCTAGGTGGGTGAAGGGGTACACGGGCCTCGGGCCCTTACACTGTGCGCAGATAGGGGAGGCCGGATGTCCGGGCGTTCGCGGAAGGCCGGATGTCCGGGCTGGAGGGGCCGGATGTCCGGGCTGGCGGGGGTTCCATTTTGTTCTCTGTTGCAGCTCATACGGATATCCGGGCGAGATGCCGGATTTCTTGGCTGAGGCCAGATGTTTGGGCTGGGGCCGGATGTTCGGGGCCTGTAGCTGTCCATCGGCTGTAGCTGATGTCCCCAGCGGCGGAATGTTCGGGCCCTGGAGATGCCTTCTTCTCCTTTCGGCGTTCCTCTTCATTCGTGGACTTGGTGGCTTGTCCGTCTTCACGTGCATCTTTGGGAGGGTCCTCTTGGTACCTAATCATGCACAACACTCAGACTTAGGTAGTAGCCATGTCTCGAGGGGATCATATGCAATATCACTAAGGAGAGAAGTCACCTCGGTCTTGAGAGCTCTAGCTCTAGCTCGAGTCATAGGTCCTCTTGGCACTTCGTGAGATGATGGTAGGTCCATGGGGATGACCGTAGGATGCTCTGCATCAATGTGTCAACTTATCTTTGAATACCGTGAAGGCTTCTTCCTGTGCGGTACCCCAAACACAAGGCACATCCGTCTTTGTAAGCTCGTTGAGAGGTGCAGCAATGGTGCTGAAATCCCTCACAAAACTCCTATAGAAACCAGCGAGGCCAAGGAAACTCCTCACTTGAGTGACTGTTTTGGGCTGCGGCCAACTCTTAATAGCTTTAATCTTGGCTTTATCAACTTCAATACTCTATGGAGTAACAACATATCCAAGAAAAGATACTCGGTCGGTGCAAAAGGTACACTTTCCAAGGTTATCAAACAAACGTGCATCACGTAGAGCAATAAAAACAGCATGTAAATGTTCCAAATGTTCCTCCAAAGATTTACTATAAATCAGTATATCATCAAAATAGACTACCATAAATCGTCCAATGAAAGCATGTAAAACTTCGTTCCTTAATCTCATGAAATCCACTACAGAAATCAACTTTGGAGAATATTGTAGAGCCACTCAATTCATCAAGCATATCATGTAGCTTAGGAATAGGATGACTATAACGAATAGTAATATTATTAATGCCTCTACAATCAACACACATACGCGATGTACCATCCTTTTTAGGCACTAGTATAATAGGAACAACACAAGGACTAAGAGATTCACATATATACCCTTTGTCGAGCAGCTCCTGTACTTGACGCATAATCTCCTTGGTCTCCTCTGGATTGGTACGGTATGGTGCACGGCTGCGTAGCGATGCACCGGGAATTAAGTTGATTTTATGTGTAATCCCTCGAATAGGTGGTAATCCCGGTGGCACATCTTATGAAAAGATGTCAGCGAACTCCTACAAAATGTGAGTGACAGCAGGAGGCAAAAAGGAAGTCATGTCCTCGAATGAAAATAATGCCTCTTTGCACACAAAAGCATAGCAAACCGATTTGCTGAAATCTAGCTCATCAATATCAGATTTTGTGGCAAGTAAACATGCACTTTTCAATTTAATGTCAGAAGCAACACTAGATGGTTTATTATTAGGTTTCATTTGTTGCTCAAAATCTTCTGCCACAATCTGATTTTCACTCTTATTTTTCTCCTGTTTTTCTTTATTAGCTCTATTAACATCATCTTTCAAAATGGAATCAGGAGTCATAGGAAGCAAAGTAATATTTTTATCCATATGAACAAGAGTATTCTGATGGTTTCTACCATGGTGTACAGATTTTTTGTCAAATTGCCATGGTCTACCAAGTAATAAGGAACATGCTTGCATAGGTACCACATCACAATCAACATAATCAGCATATGTAGAGATACTAAAATGCACACGAACGGTACGTGTTACCTTAACCTTGCCGCTGTTGTTGAACCATTGGATGTAGTAAAGATATGGATGTGGTCTTGTGGTGAGAGAGAGTTTCTCCACCATCTCCATGCTAGCCAAGTTGTTGCAGCTCCCTCCATCTATGATGATGCGAATAGAACGTTCCTTCACAACTCCCTTTGTACGGAACAAATTATGCCTCTGATTTTGCTCGGCATGTGTAACCTGCACACTCAAAACACGTTGAGCAACTAAACATTCATACATGTCAGCATCTTTAACGGCAATGTATTGCGTCTCATGATCAGAATCATCTCCACCGTGTTCTTCATGTGTAATAAGAGCCAAAGTCTCCTCATCATAGTCACTAGCGGACTCATACCCACCATCCTCAGTAGAAATCATCACACGCTGAGATTTGCATTCTCTCGCAAAATGTCCTCTTCCCTTACAACGACAACAAATAATATCACTTGTGTGCCATGTTGATGCCATGGAAGAAGAAGAGCTCTGCACAGGGCCGACAGGTGTGCTCTTGGCAGATAGTGGTGGTTGTGCCTGCTTTCTTGTCTCACAGCTGGAGGTGGCACCTGATGGAGGTGCTAGTGCAGTGGAAGTAGAGGATGCACGTGGTGTCCATGATGAAGATCGACCTGCAGAAAAGTTAGTTCGCGCAAATGCCTGTCGATCCTGCACTTCACGTTCAGCTTTACAAGCAAGATGGAATAAACGAGTGATATTATTATACTCCTTATACTCTAGAATGGTCTAAATCTCTCTATTTAATCCACCCATAAAACATGCAAGCATAGCTTCATTCTCCTCAACAATACCACATCTAATCATGCCAGTTTGTAATTCCTGATAATATTCTTCTACAGAATTTTTTCCTTGTCTTAAACGGTGCAATTTTTGAAGTAATTCACACTGATAATATGGTGGAACCCAACGAGTACGCATAGCAGTTTTCAAAGCAGCCCAAGTAGCTGGAATAGGATATAATCGACAATATTCAGACCACCAAATACATGCAAAACTAGTGAAAGCACAAACATCAGCAGGAACATGTCTCTCCTCGGGATATTGTAAACATGTAAAACGTTGTTCAGTTTCTAACTCCCAAGTAAGATATATATATCAGGAACATATCTACCCTCAGACGTTTTTTTCTTAACCTACCCAGGCAAGGAAACACGAACCAGAAATTAGACAGATCTCGAAAACAAACCTTATATGAAAGGAACTCGGATTGGTGGTGGATATATGGTGGTAGGATATGGCAGCGGTGGTGGTATATGGATACGGATTGGTGGTGGTATATGGATATGGATTGGTAGTGGTATATGGATACGGATTGGGGATGGTATATGGAGACGGATCGGTGGCGGATAAGTGATGGTGGTAGAAGGCAGTGGCGATGATGATGGTGCGGCGGCGGCGGCGTGACAACTTATGACCAGAACTTGAAACTCTAAAAGACTAGACTCTAAGACCAGCAACTAGACACGACGATGCAACCGCAAATTCACCAAAGCAAAATACTGAAAAGACTATGCAAAGGCTCAGACTAGTTTGGATATGATGAACTAACCCTAATTTTTTTGGCTTTTTCGTGGATTGTAGGTATGAAGAACAGACTCGATCCAAACTACGAAAAACTCTAAAATCTCATAGAGCAACCTAGAAATCTGATACCACTTGATAGAGGCGAACGTGTCCCGCTGTTTCGATGAGATGGTGGCTATCATTTTCTGTGGGAGTCGACCTTGACGATCCGACCACGCACGTGCGAGATGTCGCGCCTTAGCAATCGCTAATCCAACTTCCGAGGGGTTATTAACAACGCTGGAGCATGATCAACCTGACCACGAGGGTCTGTTTCCTGCAAGCAAATGAAGAACAAGCAAGAAACTGAGATTGCAATCTGGATATTGCGAATATAAGATGAAAGCTTTATTGATCAAGGTGGGGTTCTGTGACGTCTTGGTCTGGTTGTTGAACACAAACGAAGTACGCGAAGTTGAAGTTGTGGTGAACTTTTAATCTAAA
Organism: Triticum aestivum; assembly: GCF_018294505.1. Taxonomy (NCBI): domain Eukaryota; kingdom Viridiplantae; phylum Streptophyta; class Magnoliopsida; order Poales; family Poaceae; genus Triticum; species Triticum aestivum. The sequence goes on along the minus strand of NC_057797.1, from coordinate 348,064,667 downwards.
CAAAACCCAAAGTCTAAACGATGCCCCAAGGGTTGTATATATGGAGGAAGAGGGGGGAATTTCGTGGCTCTTGGAGGAGGGGTCCGAAACCAACCCTAATTCTTGTTTCCCCACACATATGGACTCTAAAAACAGCCTATACTTAAGTATTTCGAAAATACATGGGCCTGGCCCAATAATAAGGCGACGCAGCACCTAGAATAGCCTCTGGGCGAAACTTATGAAGTGGCATCTTGTATATTTCATCTAAGGCTTCATGCACTCCTTATGGTGGCTTCAAAGTCCTGAAATCATCACTTGTAAATCCGTTCTTGATCCCCTTGCGCATGCCATCATATCCATCCTTGGTCTTGCTCCAGTGTTCATCCCTCTTATCCATGCCAGGCCCTTCATTTGCAAGCAAAACAAATGTATCCAATTTAGGCAGCATCATATTCTCATGAACATTAGAATCATTACCAAGAAACGAAAGTACCTGATAATTTAATTGGCGTGCATGAGCTCTAGTAATTGGTCCGGTATGTATAGCAGTAGGGGTTGTGGGTGTAACAATGGTATTGATGTCCTCATCAAGATGCCGAGGCACAATGTCAAGAGCAACAATTGCGAGATGCTCAAGCACTTGAGGCGCAACAATCCCTCCGAGAATCAAGTCGAGCCGTAGCCAACCGAGGCTGACAAGCTCGTGAACATGAAGAAGCATTTCACGAAGAAGCTCACGAACGAGTATATCAAGCCCGCGTGCAACGTCAAGCTCGACAAGTTCCTCCACAAGCTCGCCAAGAACATCAAGTTCAACAAGAGCAAGAAGACAATGGAAATCCTCCACGGCAAGAGCCAATTTTAAGAGACGACCCTCCTCATCAAGGACGTCATCATCCCGTCCCGAACACAATGAAGAGCAACGCTATGGCAAGCTAAAGTTCACCATGCCCAAGTTCAATGGAAGCATTGATCCCGAGGAGTACCTTTCATGGGCATTGAAGGTCAACAAAATCTCCCGCTTGCACAACTATGAAGAACAGAAGAAGATCGCGATGGCATCCCTTGAGTTCCAAGACTATGTCCTCATTTAGTGGGAACAAATCATTGAGCGCCGAGAGGCAGAAGGTGAACCACCCATCACTACTTGGGTGCAAAATGAAGGATGTCATGAGAGCATGCTCCGTGCCTACCTACTACAATCACGACCTCTTCAAGAAACTCCAACTACTCAAGCTAGGAACCAAGAGCGTTGGAGAGTAATACAAGGAAATGGAGATTGCAATGATACGAGCCAATGTCACGGAAGCTAATGAGCAAACTATGGCACGTTTCTTGAATGGACTCAATCACCCTATCAAGAAGATCGCCGACTTCCAACCATACTCGAACCTCATTGAGCTAGTGCATCAAGCTACCAAAGCGGAACGTCAAGTGCAAGACGACTTGAAGTATGCTAAGTTCTCATCCAAGTCATACGGCTTCTCCAACATCCAAGCTTCAATGACTAAAACACCATCTACCAAGCCTTTTACAAGCAACGTCGACAAGTTGAGTGACAAGAAAGCTTCGACAACCTCAAGTCATCCTCCTACAACAAGCAACTTCAAGCCGAGAGCTTCATCATCATCTACTCGAATCGATGAGACCGTCAAGACAAGTTCCTTCAAATGTTCACATGCAGAGGCCGAGGACACAAGTCCTTTGAGTGTACCAACAAGCTAACCATGATCCTCAACGGTGATGATACATACCACTCCATGAGTGAAGGAAAACGGAAGCACTTGAGCAAGTCGCCATGCACCGGCAAGTGAATGATGAAGAGGAACAAGTCTTTTGTGATGAAGATTCAAGTCCCGCTCTAGTTGTCTCAAAGGTCTTGACTCTTCAACATCACCAAGAAGACGACCAAAGATGCCATATCTTTCATACCAATGCCAGCATCAATGGAAGGTCCGTCAAGATCATCATCGATGGAGGGAGTTGCCATAACTTAGCAAGTGAAGAACTTTCCTCAAAGCCCCAATTTCCCAAGACGAAGCACCCACATCCATACAAAGTTCAATGGCTAAGCGACTCCGGCACTATTCAAGTCAAGCATAGAGTGCAAGTCTCCTTCAAAACCGGTGCTTACGAAGACACTTTGGAGTGTGATGTCGTTCCAATGACCGTTTGCCAACTTATCCTTGGTCGACCATGGCAATTTGATAGAGGTGTCATCCACAATGGCCGAACGAACCACTACATCTTCAAGATGAAAGGAAAGGAGTATGTACTTCGCCTTATGTCTCCAAGCCAAGTGATCGCCGGCAAGCAAGCCACCCATCATGGAGAGAATAGTGAGAGAGCGAACCACCAAATATAGAGTAAGCACCACAAGCCCAAATTGTGTGCCTCCATGATGAGCGACAAGAAGAACTTAGTTCCATTTGCCACCAAATGTGAGATAAGAGAAGCGTGTGAGAACCCATCTAGTGTGATACACTACATCCTTTTGTGCAAGGACGAGGCACCAAAAGCTAACACCTCTCACACTCTACTATTTAGTGTTGTCTTCTCTTTTGCAGGAATTCCAAGATGTTTTCCCCGACGAACTACCTCCGAGACTACCTCCACTACGAGGCATCAATCACCGCATCGACCTCATCCCCAGAGCACCTCTACTGAACAAAGCTCCCTACCGCGTCAACCCCGAAGAAACCAAAGAAATACAAAGGCAAGTATAGCATCTCATAGACCATGGACATGTGCGTGAAAGTTTGAATCCTTGTGCCGTTCCGGTCATTCTTGTGCCAAAACGAGACGGTAGCTTTTGCATGTGCTCTGATTGTAGACCTATCAATGCTATCACCGTTCGCTATAGGTATTCCATTCCACGCCTTGATGATATGCTTGATGAACTTAGTGGTGCCACTATATTTTCCAAAATTGATCTTAAAAGTGGTTACTGTCAAATCCGCATACAAGAGGGTGATGAATGGAAAACCGCTTTCAAAACAAAGTTTGGTTTGTATGAGTTGTTAGTCATGCCTATGGGTTTATCGAAAGCACCGGGTACTTTTATGTGTCTTATGAATCATGTATTCGCCCTTACATTGGTGAGTTTGTTGTGGTATACTTCGATGATATCCTTGTTTATAGCAAATCTCTTAAAGATCATGTCACCCATGTTCGAACCGTTTTGAAAACTCTTCGAAAAGAGCGTCTCTATGCTAACGTGGAAAAGTGCCTTTTTGGCGTTGAAAAGCTCGTTTTCTTGGGTTTGGTTGTTTCCTCTAAGGGTGTTCATGTTGATGACTCTAAGATCAATGCTATTAAAACTTGGCCTCAACCAACCAACTTGCATCAAGTGCGTAGCTTCCTCCGTTTAGCCGGTTTCTACCGTAGATTTGTGAAGGACTTTAGCACCATTGCTTCACCTTTGCATGCTTTGAGCAAGAAAAATGCGCCTTTTGTTTGGCGACGATCCCAAGATACTGCTTTCAATGAGCTTAAGAATTTGCTTACTCATGCTCTCGTGCTTGCATTACCCAACTTTGACAAGCCCTTTGAGATTCATTGTGATGCTAGTGGTAATGGCATAGGAGGTGTGTTAACGCAAGAGAAGCGCCCCATAGCTTACTTTACTGAGAAACTTTTCGGAGCGCAACTCAATTACCCCATCTATGACAAAGAGTTATATGCTTTAGTGTGAGTTTTGCATGAATGGGAACACTATCTTCTCCCTCGTGAATTCATCATTCATACCGATCATGAAACGCTCAAATACCTTAAGGGTCAAACCAAGTTGAACAAGCGTCATGCTAAATGGAGTGAATTCATTGAGTCTTTTCCTTATGTCATCAAGTACATCAAATGTAAGGAAAATGTTGTGGCAGACATTCTTTCCCGCATATGCATGCTTGTTACTCAACTTGAATTGGATGTCATTCGCTTTGAGCACATAAAAGACTTGTATGCGCATGACCCCACTTTTGCTACTCCTTATGCCAAATGTTTGATGCATACATCTTGGGAACACTATTACATCAAAGAGAGATATCTTATGAGAGCTAACAAACTTTGCATCCCTGAGTCTTCTCTCCGTTTGTTGCTTTTGCAGGAATCTCATGGAGGAGGGCTAATGGGACATTTTGGACACGACAAGACTTCCGCTAAACTCTCCAAGAACTATTATTGGCCCAAGATGTTTTGCGACGTTAACTGCTTCACCAACCGATGCTCTACATGTCGCAAAGCTAAGTCTAAAGCTCAATCACATGGCCTTTACATACCTCTCCCAATTCCGTATCAACCACGGGAAGATATTAGCATGGATTTTGTACTTGGATTGCCTAGGACTAGAAATGGAAAGGATTCGGTATTTGTTGTGGTGGACCGATTCTCTAAGATGGCACATTTCATTCCTTGCAACAAGATAGACGATGCTTCACATGTTGCCAATATCTTTTGTAGGGAAATCTTACGACTACGCGGAGTGCCAAAGACGATTGTCTCGGACCGCGACGTCAAGTTCTTGAGTTACTTTTGGAAGAACCTATGTGCCAAGCTCGGAATCAAGCTACTCTTCTGCATGGCTTACCATCCTCAAACCAACGGCCCAAACAGAGGTGACCAATCGCACACTCTCCGCTCTACTTCGAGTGCTAATCAAGAAGAACATCAAGGAGTGGGAGGAGTGTCTACCTATCGTCGAGTTCTCCTACAACCGCGCAAGACACTCAACTACCGGCAAGTCCCCCTTCGAGGTCGTCTATGGATTCAACCCATTGTCCCCTTCGGACATTCTACCTCTACCACTACAAGAGCGCTTCAATATGGACGCAAGTGCACGTGTGAACCATCTCAAGAAGGTGCATGAAGATACAAGGCACACCATCGAGCGCCAAGTACAATGACTTGCGACCAAGCGCAACATCACCAAGCACCCCATGGTATTCAACATTGGAGATCTTGTGTGTCTACACCTTCGCAAGGACCGCTTCCCCCACGAACGCAAGTCCAAACCTCGACCACGAGCGGATGGACCTTTCAAGGTGCTTGAACGCTACAACAACAATGCCTACAAGATCAATATTCCATGCGACAAGTACTCCGTGAGCGACATCTTCAATGTCAAAGATATCTCGCCCTACCATGGTGATGAGGATTTCGATCCGACGTCGGATCTTCCCCAAGGGAGGGGAGATGATGCGGAGCATCCTACGGTCATCCCCGTGGACCCACCATCGTCTCAAGAAGTGCCAAGAGAACCTATGACTCAAGCTAGAGCTAGAGCTCTCGAAACCGAGGTGATTTCTTTAAGGAGAGAAGTCACTTATAATATGGTAGCAAAAAGGGTCAACAATAATCAATTCAGAGATGGAAAGTTAACTAAACGCTTAACGACGGCACTCTGCTGGTCCTAGGCTAGACCGTACTAGAGACGTGAGCCTAGAACACAAACAAAATCACGACACTGCACGTAAACAAGGGAGGAGCACTCTCTGAATTTGTTTTCCTTTTTTTCGCTTTTTTTGCACTTTTTCCTCTCTTTTTTGCTGTGCAACAATTTTTTTTCGAAAAAGTCTACAAATGCTCTAAAAACTGCCTAACCAGAATTTTCCAGACTTAGTTTTTTTTAGTTTGGAACTATTTTTCTACTGCCGGTAGCACATAATTGGGGAGTCCGACTTGGTCATGACTCGAAGTATCGCGTGATCTGGAACTCGAAAACAAAGCAAAAAATACTGGACTCAACTAGGACTGGTGGCAGAGATGAATCTGGTGGAACTCGGACTAGTGGTTGTATATGGCGATGATATATCTGGACTCGGATTGGTGGTGGTATATGGTGATGGTATATGTGGACTCAGATTGGTGGTTGTATATGGCGATGGTATATGTGGACTCGGAATGGTGGTTGTATATGGCAGCGGCGATGTATATGGTGGGGTGGGGGTATATGGTAATGATGATGACGATGGTGCGGTGGCGGCGTGACCACCTGTGAACAGAACTCGAAACTCTAAGGGACTAGACGCTAAGACTACGAACTCGACACGACGATGCAACCGCAAATTCAATAAAGCAAAAATCTAAAAATACTATGCAAAGGCTCAGATTGGTTAGGATGTGATGACCTAACCCTAAATTCTTTTGGCCTTTTCGTGGACTGTAGGTATGAAGAACAGACTCGATCTAAACTACGAGAAACTGTAAAATCTCACTGAGCAACCTGAAAATCTGATACAACTTGATAGAGGAAAAGGTGTCATGATGTTTCGATGAGATGGTGGCTATCGTTTTCTGTGGGAGTCAACCTTGACGATCCGACTACAAACGTGTGAGACGTCGCACCTTAGCAATCGCTAAACCAACTTCTGAGGGGTTATTGGCCATGCCGGAGCACGATCAACCTGACCACGAGGGTCTGTTTCCTACGAGCAAACGAAGAACAAGCAAGAAATTGAGATTGCAATCTGGATATTGCGAATATAAGATGAAAGCTTTATTGATCAAGGTGGGGTTATGTGACGCCTTTGTATGGTCGTTGAACATAAATGAAGTATGCGAAGTTGCAGCTATGGCAAACTTTAATCTAAACAAAACCCAAAGTCTAAACGACGCCCTAAGGGCTGTATATATGGAGGAAGGGGGGGAATTTCGTGGTCCTTGGAGGAGGGGTCCGAAACCAACCCTAACTCTTGTTTCCCGACACATACGGACTCTAAAAACTGCCTATACTTAAGTATTTCGAAAATACATGGGCCTGGACCAAAAATAAGGTGACACAGCACCTAGAATAGCCTCTGGACGAAATTTATGAAGTGGCATCTTGTATATTTACTCCAAGGCTTCATGCACTTATTATAGTGGCTTCAAAGTCCTGGAATCATCACTTGTAACTCCGTTCTAGATCCCCTTGCGCGTGCCATCATCTCCATGTTTGGTCTTGCTCCAGTGTCCATCCCTCTTATCCATGCCAGGCCCTTCATTTGTAAGCAAAACAAATGTACCCAATTTAGCCAGCATCATATTCTCATGAACATTAGAATCATTACCAAGAAACGTAAGTACCTGATAATTTAATTTGCGTGCGCGAGCTCTAGTAATTGCTCCAGTATGTATAGCAGCAGGGGATGTGGGTGTAACAATGGTATTGATGTCCTCATCAGTCTTTTTGTGAAGAGAGCGGTGGCAAAGGCAATCCATGAGATCCCAAATCATCGTTGCTCTCTAGAGCTCGTTTTGTCAACTCATGGGATTCTGAGGTTGACAAGTATTCATGGGTACCTACACAAAAGAGACGCAAATGAAAGAAATTGTGTGTGTGGTAAATGTACACATCATCCATCATGATGTGTATGTGCACATGAGAGTTAGCACAAGATAAGCTTCGCTCAAAAAAATTTGATGCATGGTATAAGAACATGTCATATATCATGGAAGAATAGTTATTGTGTATAACACAATGGGGGTGCTAATTGAGCATACAAGTATAAGGAACAACAATAGCATTTTTATTCATGGGAAGCATATTGTGCACACAAGTATTGGGATCATGCAATGAATGGGATGAATCAAAATCTCCTAAAATGTATGAGGAAACTATGGGGGTCTCCTCATGAGCAATGTTGGAAACATCATATGGAGAAAATGGACACCATCAAAAGCAATGCATATCCGAAGCTAGGTGGTCAGGGCATGGCATATGAGATAGATGATGCAAAGGGAGCATATCAATGTCATCACAAGAAAAACAAATGCCAATAACCATGGGTTTGTCATCTATGTCATATGTGCAAATTGGGTTCATTTTAATGGCATATGCATAGTCACTACGATGAGATTGCAAATATGACATATGATGGATCTCATGCATAGCATATGACAAGTCAAGTGGATTGTCAAACATGATGTGACCTAAAGAATGATCACAAGAAATCCTATGTAACATGGTAGCACAACTAATAGACTCCACATGGCAATCATCATACTCATCATAAATGGGTAAATCATCGCATGGGGAAGTCACACTAGCGTGAAGCATGGTAATAGGTTGATCAACATCATGCAAGCAAGCAATGACAAGAATGTCCACTAGTGGGGCAGAGCATCACCGTCACCTATGTTACCATTTTTATTCCACTCAAGTGGTGTAGGTGAGGTGGGAAAGACCAAATGGTGGTCATGTTCATCTTGATGGAACCATGTGGGGGGGGGTTACATCATATTTCACCATGGCCATCGTCTTATCCAAAGGGAGGACGAAGTCATCGCGAATCGGCGCATCATCATAGATGGGACCTAGCACCAAATGAGAAGGCACAACAGAGGTAGAGGTCAAGTCATTATTGTTGAAAGTGGACTCACATGGCCTATCAACTATCTCACTCTCTCTATGTGGTGGTGCACTCACTCCCTCAAGGTAGGTGCACTCAATCTCATGTATGGTGGAGTCACTCATCTCACTCAAGTGGTGGGGGTTGTGGCTCTCCTCACATGGGAATTGGGGCAACTCGTCATATATGGGGCTAGTGGTGAAGTCATGCTCACTAGTAATATGGTGGCACAAGTCACTCAAGTCATCATACGTCGTCATGGTCAAGGTGAAATACTCAACCATCTCATCGCCGTCGCCATGGATGAAGGCCGAAGATGGCACATCACCACTCTCCTCCATGACCGAAGGGAAAATCCCATGCTCGATCATCTCGTAACCGTTGCCATGGATGAAGGCAGAAGATGGCACATCATCACTCTCGCCTCCTAAGATGGAAGCATCATCCTTGCTTGCCACCTTGTCGCTCGCCTCCAAAGCTTGGTCCTTGAGGGTCTCCGTAGTCGTACTCGTCGCTGCATCATCTATAAAAATAGTCATGGTAGACTCGGCATCATCAATGCCACAAAGAGGTATGTCGGTGAAGTCGAACTTGGGATCATCATCTTGGAGCTCATCGGGCATGGACATCATGGTGGTACAAGCCTCATGCTCGTTGTCTTGGAGCTTGGTCTTAGAGAAGTGTGCTTGGGGTAGAGAAGTGATGTAGGGTAGGACCTTAGTGGCCTGATCTTTCACGATTGGAGTGGATTTCCTCAAAGAACACGATGAACATGGGGAAGAACGGACAGAAATCACAAGGGGAAACACTCAAGAACAAGTCCAATCACGCATCCACTAGACTCAAATCCAGACAAGATCCACAAAGGTACAAGAACAACAAAGGGAAAGATACAAGATAGAGTTCATCTCCAAGAGGAGGTCTTGAGGTATTCTCCGTGAGGAGGTCTTGAATCCAAGGTGGATCTTCTTTGAAGAGGAACGCGGTCTCTCTCTCGATGGAGTAGATCCGTAATGGATGAGCAAAGATCTATCTCTAATGAGCTACTACTTTGCTAACCCTAGAAAGGAGGTGGAGGAGGTCTATATATAGTCTAGCGGGAGAAGGGGTAAGTGAGGGGGCGAATGGGTACACGGGCCTCGGCCCAAGTCATGCACGCAAGCAAGGGCCGGATGATCCGGATGGGGGTCCAGATGATCCAGGACCTCATCCGGATTATCCGGCTCCACCGAGTAGATTCTGCAAGGTTCGGCCATCGAGGTTGGGGGATTACCCGGCTGATCCAGGCGGGTGTCCGGATGATCCGGCTGAGCTCGTATGATCCGTCTCGGCATCTGGATGATCCGGTTCGGCGTCCGAATGTCCGGCTCCAGCTCAGCAGCCGCTTCGTCTTCTTCTCCTTTCTTCCGTCTTCTCTCCCATGCTTCCCTCGTTGACGGTGTAGTCGTTCCTTGGCGCTTGCACTCCTCCTTGACATCAGTGAAGCTCCGACAGTACCAACGCATGCACACGGGAGAAGTGTCAAGTAGTATACCATCCTCGAAGGGGTCAAGTGAGCACATGAAAAGGAGATGATTCACCTCTGTGTATGTGAAGTAGATGTCGCATGTGTCACTTGCCAAAGGGACTCTTGACATGGTGATGTCCATAGGATGCTCCGCATCATCCCCTCCCCCTTGAGAAAGGTCCGACCTCAGATCGAAATCCAAATCACCATGGGAAAGAGACGACATCGCCGTGTAGGAGTGGTAGATCACCAAGTTGTCGTCATCTTGAAGCTCGAAATGGGCACTCTCCAATGTCGCACCATCTTGGGATTCCTTGAAAAGGAGCAAAGACAACAAACACTTGGAAAAACAAATGTGGTTAGCGTTAGTGCAAAACCAAGCATTCAAGCGGTGATTCACCCAACAAGTGTCATCATAAAGCATAGAATAAGGTTTGTCAAAGGATTGTAGCATGTCATGTAAGCATATGGATTGAGCAAAATCAAGGTCATCATGGGAACAAGTATGAAAATGTGAGGTAGTGATGCAAATGTGTGTGACAAGAGAAGAAGCATCTACCTTATGGTCATAGCAAGCATGCATAAAGTGCTCAATGAAAGGTATATGGTAGGCATATGAAGCATTCACAACACCAAATAAAATGTAGTGACTGAACACATGGGACAAGTGCAAGACAATCCAAGCATAATGTGCATAGGGTGTAGTGAATATAGTGTGGCACTCGACACAATAGAAAGAGAAATTGTTCATCATGTGTGAGGCAATCAACGCGAGCATGTAGCAATCAATGAGACATGTCATATGTGAAGAAATGATATTGTTGCAACCAAGCATATGATAGAAGAAAATAATCCAAGAATTGGATGCAACACACAAGGCATATATATCATGATGCATGGAATGGTGAAAATGACAAGTCGAAGCAAGATCTCTAACATGTGTGCAATCAAGTGGTCCATGATGAACAATAAGTCTCATGGTGCAAGCAACACAAGTAGTATGATCCGCAATATCCATGTTCAAGAAAGATGTCACCTTGAAGGCGTGTCCTTGTGCATTCTTCACAATGCCAAAGCACAAGCAAGTGCGATGTAGAATCATCGTGGTAGAAGGTGGTTCGCTCTCAAGAGCTCGAATAATCAACTAATGTGAAGTGGAAGTCGACATGATGTCCAAGTATCCTACACATGAACAAAACAAAACAAAGAAAGTATGCGCATTGTAGATAAACACATCATCCATCATGATGGTTCTCTTCTCTTGCACATAATTATTAGAAGCACAAGTGCATGAATAATATGATGCAACAATGGATATAATCATGGCACTAGATATATGGTGCAAAGATGTAAGACAAGCATGCTTCACAAGAATTATGTCAAAATCTCCAAATATATGCGAGAATGCTATGGGGGCAAACTCATTGTCAAGACTAAAGGCAAAATTGCACTCAATACATGGCAAATCATCTAGCATGAGAGAGGCAACATATGGAGATATATGACAAGAAGCAATAATAATCATGTGCAAAGCATGTAGATGGTTGTCATCAACCGCAGGAAATGAGCAAGTATGAATCATTGGTGATGCAACATAAGCAAGCATAGTAATCAAGGCGTGTAAACTAGTGGAGCGAAGATGCAACATACTAGAGGAAATCATGGCAAACATGTCATGTGAGCAAATAAATAGGCAAAGGCAATGCACATGACATGTCGCAAGCACGAGCAAAAAGCAGGATCATAATATCATCATAGGAATGGGGCACAAAGCAAACATGGCAATAACAAATAATATCTCCACCAAGCTTGCAAGTACACATACAAGTATGAGAATCAATCGTCATGTGCAATGCAAAGCATGGGTCACATATGCATGGCAAAGGCATAGGAATGCGCTTATCATGCAAAGTGAACATGGCAAGATGGGCATAGAATATGTATTGGCCAATAATCCATAACCATGTGAGGGACATGTAAAATAAATGTGCGAAGTCTTTGCGCAAAGAGAGCGGTGGGAAAGACAATCCATGGGATCCCAAGTCACCCTTACTCTCTGGAGCTCGTTTTGTCAACTCATGGGATTGTGAGGTTGACAAGTATTCATGGATACCTACACAAAAGAGACACAAGCCAAAGAAATTGTGTGTGTGGTAAATGTACACATCATCCATCATGATGTGTATGTGCACGTGAGAGTTAGTACAAGATAAGCACCTCTCAAAGAAATTTGATGCATGGCATAAGAACATGTCATCCATCATGAAAGAATAGTTATTGTGTATAACACGGTGGGGACACAAATTGAGAATGCAAGTATATGTCCCAACAATAGCATGGTTATTCATGGGAAGCATATGGTGCACACAAGTATTGGGATCATGCAATGAATGGGGTGAATCAAAATCTCCTAAAATGTATGAGGAAACTATGGGGGTCTCCAAATGAGCAATATTGGAAACATCATATGGAGCAAATGGACAACATCTAAAATAGTGCATATCCGAAGCTAGGTGGTCATGGCATGGCATATGAGATAAATAATGCAAAGGGAGCATATCAATATCATCAAAAGAAAAACAAATGCCAATAACCATGGGCTTGTTATCTATGCCATATGTGCAAATTGGGTTTATTTTAATAGCATCTGCATAATCACTATGAAGAGATTGCAAATATGACATATGATTGATCTCATGCATAACATATGACAAGTCAAGCGGATTGGCAAACATGATGTGATGTAAAGAAGTGTCATAAGAAGTCCTATGCAACATGGCATCACAACTAATAGAATCCACATGGCAATCATCAAACTCATCATAAATGGGTAAATCATCGCATGGGGAAGTCGCACTAGCATGAAGCATGGTAATAGGTTGATCAACATCATGCAAGCAATCAATGTCAAGAATGTCCACTAGTGGGACTAGAGAATCACCTTCACCTATGTTACCTTTGTCATTCCACTCAAGTGGTGTAGGTGAGGTGGCAAAGACCAAATGGTGGTCATCATCATCAACTTGATAGAGCCATGTGGGGGTGCATCATATTCCACCATGGCCATCGTCTTGTCCAAAGGTAGGGCGTAGTCGTCGTGAATCGGCTTGTCATCATATATGGGACCTAGCACCAAATGAGAACACACAATAGAGGTAGAGGTTAAGTCGTTAGAAATCAAAGAGGCCTCACATGCCCTATCAACTATCGCACTCTCTCTATGTGGTGGTTCACTCACTCCCTCAAAATAGGTGCGCTCAAACTTACATATGGTGAAGTCACTCATCTCACTCACGAGGTGGGGGTTGTGGCTCTCCTCACATGGGAATTGTGGCAACACATCATATATCAGGCTAGTGGTGAAGTCACTCTCACTCTCAATATGGCGGCTAAAGTCACTCAAGGCATCATATGTCGCCGTGGTCGAAGGGAAAATCCCATGCTCAACCATCTCGTTGTCGTCGCCGTGGATGAAGGCCGAAGATGGCACATCATAACTCTCGCCTCCTAAGACGGAAGCATCATCCTTGCTCATCACCATGTCGCTCGCCTCCAAAGCATGTTCCTTGATTGGCTCCATAGTCGTAGTCGTCTCCACACCGTCTTGAAAAAGAGTCGAAGTAGACTGGGCACCATCAATGCCACAAAGAGGGATGGCGGTGAAGTGGAACTTGGGAGCATCGTCTTGTAGCTCGTCGGGCTTGGACATCTTTGTGGTACTATCCTCATGCTCGTTGTCGTAGAGCTTGGTCACCGTGAAGTGTGCTTGGGGTGCAGAAGCCTTGGCCTTCATGAGTTCTTGTTCTGCCTTGAGAGCACCAATGTAGTTGTCGTCGAGGGACATGTAGTTCTCGAGGAAGATAGTCTTGGAGATGTCGTTGTTCAATCCCATCGTGAAGTAGAACTTCATCGAAATGGGGTCGTCCATGCCGGCTCGTCGCAAGGCAATCTTCATTTCCTTGAAGTACTCGTCGATGGACTTGGATGCTTGGGTGGTGTTCTTCAATTGGTGTAGAAGTTGTTCCGTGTAGGTTGGAGTCACAAACTTTCGCCGCAAAGCTCTCTTCGTCTTGGGCCAACTCATGTCGTAGCTCTCCGAAGGTGTGTGAAGACACCATGTGTACGCGTAGTCGTGGAAGTTCATTGTGGCACACTTCACTTGATCTTCGGGAGGAACTTGATGTAGCGTGAGGTAGTCGTCCATTAGGCGCTCCCACTCGAGATACTCCTCGGGTTCTTGAGTCCCATAGAAAGGAATCCTGTGGTCGGTGTCGAGGTCGTAGTAGCTCGTGGGAGTCACAGACTTGAGCTTGGGAAACTTGGGGAGATGCTAGGTCCACTGGAAACCAAGCAAATCCACGAATTAAAATCAACAAAACTTCCTCAAACCAACAAATCACAAAAAAATTGGGGCTATTTTTGTTGGGGAATTTTCGAAATTGGGACAAAATCAAGCAAGAAAAAGAGGGGTAGGAGCTCCAAATATGTTATCAACGTGGCCCATGATACCAAGATGATATCATGAGACAAGCTGGCTCTGATCCAAGATGATCTAGGGTAGAACGCGAGTGGCCCAATCTTTCACGATTGGAGTGGATTCCCTCGAAAAACACGATGAACACGGGGAAGAACAGAGAGAAATCACAAGGGGAAACACTCAAGAACAAGTCCAATCACACATATACTAGACTCAAATCCACACAAGATCCATAAAGGTACAAGAACAACAAAGGGAAAGATACTAGGTAGAGTTCATCTCAAAGAGGAGGTCTTAAGGTCTTCTCCATGAGGAGGTCCTAAATCCAAGGTGGATCTTCTCCGAAGAGGCACGCGGTCTCTCTCTCGATGGAGTAGATCCGTAATGGATGAGCAAAGCTCTATCTCTAATGAGCTACTACTTTGCTAACCCTAGAAAGGAGGTGGAGGAGATTTATATATAGTCTAGTGGGCGAAGGGGTAAGTGAGGGGGCGAATGGGTACACGGGCCTCGGCCCAAGTTGATGAGGACATCAATACAATTGTTACACCCACAGCCCCTGCTGCTATACATACTGGACCAATTACTAGAGCTCGTGCACGCCAACTAAATTACCAGGTACTTTCGTTTCTTGGTAATGATTCTAATGTTCATGAGAATATGATGCTGCCTAAATTGGATACATTTGTTTTGCTTACAAATGAAGGGCTTAGCTTGGAGAAGGATGAACATTGGAGCAAGAACAAGCATGGAGATGATGGCATGCGCAAGGGGAACAAGAACGGAGTTACAAGTGATGATTTCAGGAACTTTGAAGCCACCATAATGGGTGCATGAAGCCTTGGACGAAATATACAAGATGCCACTTCATAAATTTCGTCCCGAGGCTATTTTAGGTGCTGCGTCACCTTATTATTGGGCCAGGCCCATGTAATTTCGAAATACATAAGTATAGGCTATTTTTAGAGTCCGTATGTGTGGGGAAACAAGAGATAGGGTTGATTTCGGACCCCTCCACCAAGGGCCACGAAATTCCCCCCTCTTCCTCCATATATACAGCCCTTAGGGCATCGTTTAGACTTTGGGTTTTGTTTAGATTAAAAGTTCGCCATAGCTGCAACTTCGCGTACTTCGTTTGTGTTCAACGACCAGACAAAGGCGTCACAGAACCCCACCTTGATCAATAAAGCTTTCATCTTATATTCGCAATATCCAGATTGCAATCTCAGTTTCTTGCTTGTTCTTCGTTTGCTCGCAGGAAACAGACCCTCGTGGTCAGGTTGATCGTGCTCCGGCGTGGTCAATAACCTCTCGGAGTTGGTTTAGCGATTGCTAAGGCGCGACGTCCTCGCACGTTCGTAGTCGGATCGTCAAAGTCGACTTCCACCAAAGCGATATCCATCATCTCATCGAAAGACGGGACACCTTTGCCTCTATCAAGTGGTATCAGATTTCCAGGTTGCTCGGTGAGATTTTACAGTTTTTCGTAGTTTAGATCGAGTCTGTTCTTCATACCTATAGTCCACGAAAAAGCCACAAAAAAAATTAGGGTTAGTTCATCATATCCGAACCAATCTGAGCCTTTGCATAATCTTTTTAGGGTTTTGCTTTGTTGAATTTGCGGTTGCATCGTCGTTTCTAGTTGCTGGTCTTAGAGTCTAGTCTTTTAGAGTTTCGAGTTCTGGTCATAAGTTGTCACGCCGCCGCCGCACCATCATCATCGCCCCTGCCATCTACCACCACCGCTCCGAATCCGTATCCATATACCACCACCAATCCGTGTCCATATACCACCACCGATCCATATCCATATACTACCACCGCTATCACCACCGCTGCCATATACCACCACCATATATCCACCACCAATCCGATTTCCTTGCTTATTAGGTTTGTTTTCGAGATCCATCTAGTTTCCGATTCGTGTTTCCTTGCCGGAGTAGGTTTCGGAACAAAAAAAAGAGTCGGGTAGCCACGCTCCGTTTAGGCCCAAAATTTTTCGAAAACGCATTTTTCGAAAAAATTTCTGGCTATCCTATTTTTAGGTGTTTCTGAGTGTTTTGAGACAGGTGCCATTATAGGAAGTTTTTTTTGACCCGTTTCCAGTTTTTGGGTCTGGGCAGTCGAAAAAAAAAAAATTGGCCGAAAAAAATTTCGTGCCCATCCTGTCCGTTTGAGCTAGGAAGAGTTTTGAGACACTCGCCATTATAGTGATTTTTCGCAAAAAAAAAAGCAGCGCAAAAAAGAAAAGGGCGCAAAAAAAAAGAGCGAAAAAAAAAATTCAGAGTGTGCTTTTCCCTTGTTTACGTGCCGCGCCGTGATTTTGTTGGTGTTCTAGGCTCGCGTCTCTAGCACAGTCTAGCCTAGGACCAGCACAGTACCGTCGTTGAGCGTTTATTCAACTTTGCATCTCTGAATTGATTATTGCTGACCCTTTTTGCTACCATACTATAAGCCTTCCCAGCTCCACATACATCTACGTCGTGTGTTCGACTCTCCCTGGTAATCGCTCTATCCAAGCTTTGAGAGTTTTTGACTACAACGGTTGCCGATCACCGCCTGCTGCTGGGTAAGAACTGGTAAGAATTTGAGATTTGCTTGACGGATTTGTGATACACCACCACCACTTCTTAGTAGTCTGTAGGATCATATTCTTGTGTGTTTCTATTGCTGCTAACCATGCCAGGATCACAAGCCGACGAGATTGACTGGGAGAATTTATCGAACAAGGAGCTTCATGATAAGTTTCAGCAAATGATGACTGAACAGGTGCAAGATGTGCTGAACAATTTTGAAGAGGCCATGGAGAAGATCACTGGCCTTGAGAAGACGTTCGAAACAAAGCTCGATAACAGATTTAATGAATTGCTCGCGCGTCTTCCACCACCACCACCCGCTGCACCTAACGCACCTCTCCAACAACAACAACAACGACTACCTCCACGTCGCGAAGCAGACCTTCGCCTAGTGAGCCGTGTTCCTCTTGCATTTGGCCAAACTGTTGGTGCTGCTGTTGATACTTCTGTGGCTCCTGCTACTGCTGTTGCTGGTACCCAGGAGGATGATGAGTATGCGGGCGATTATGAGGATGAGGTTGATCAAAATCAGATCTACGAGCAGCCACCAGCACCACCACCAGCAGGTCGACCTCAGGTATATATTCGTCATGGTAGGCCTGCACCACCACCTCAGGTACGCGATGATGTCCATATTCCTAAACTGAAATTGAATATTCCACCATTTGAGGGTAGATATGTTCCAGATATATATCTTACTTGGGAGTTAGAAACTGAACAACGATTTACATGTTTACAATATCCTGAGGAGAGACGAGTTGCTGCTGCTGTTTGTGCTTTCACTAGTTTTGCATGTGTATGGTGGTCTGAACATTGTAGATTATATCCTATTCCAACTACTTGGGCTGCTTTGAAAACTGCTATGCGTACGCGTTGGGTTCCACCATATTATCAACGTGAATTGCTTCAAAAATTGCAGCGTTTAAGACAAGGAAAAAATTCTGTAGAAGAATATTATCAGGAATTACAAACTGGCATGATTAGATGTGGTATTGTTGAGGAGAATGAAGCTATGCTTGCACGTTTTCTGGGTGGATTAAATAGAGAGATTCAGACCATTCTAGACTATAAGGAGTATACTAATATCACTCGTTTATTCCATCTTGCTTGTAAAGCTGAACGTGAAGTGCAGGATCGACAAGCATTGGGGCGAACTAACTTTTCTGCAGGCCGACCTTCATCATGGACACCACGTGCATCTTCTACTTCAACTGCACCAGCACTTCCATCAGGTGCCACCTCCAGCCGTGATACAAGAAAACAGGCACAACAACCATTATCTGCCAAGAGCGCACCTGCGGGGCCTACACAGCGTTCTTCTTCTTCCATAGCATCAACAGGGCACACAAGTGATATTATTTGTCATCATTGTAAGGGAGGAGGTCATTATGCGAGCGAATGCAAATCTCCGCGTGTGATGATTGCTACCGCGGATGGTGGATATGAGTCCGCTAGTGACTATGATGAGGAGACATTAGCTCTTATTACACGTGAAGAACATGGTGGAGATGATTCTGATCATGAGACGCAATACATGGCTCCTGAAGACGCTGACAGGTATGAATGTTTAGTTGCTCAACGTGTTTTGAGTGTGCAGGTCACACAAGCTGAGCAAAATCAGAGGCACAATTTGTTCCATACCAAGGGAGTTGTGAAGGAACGTTCTGTGCGCGTCATAATAGACGGAGGGAGCTGCAACAACTTGGCTAGCATGGAGATGGTGGAGAAGCTTTCTCTCACCACAAGACCACATCCACATCCTTACTACATCCAATGGTTCAACAACAGCGGCAAGGTTAAGGTAACACGTACTGTTCGTGTGCATTTTAGTATCTCTACATATGCTGATTATGTTGATTGTGATGTGGTACCTATGCAAGCATGTTCCTTATTACTTGGTAGACCATGGCAATTTGATAAAAATTCTGTACACCATGGTAGAAACAATCACTATACTCTTGTTCATAAGGATAAAAATATTACTTTGCTTCCTATGACTCCTGATTCCATTTTGAAAGATGATATTAATAGAGCTAATAAAGCACAACAGGAGAAGAATAAGAGTGAAAATCAGATTGTGGCAAAAGAATTTGAGCAACAAATGAAGCCTAATAATAAACCATCTAGTGTTGCTTCTGAAATTAAATTGAAAAGTGCATGTTTATTTGCCACCAAATCTGATATTGATGAGCTAGATTTCAGCAAATCTGTTTGCTATGCTTTTGTGTGCAAAGAGGCATTATTTTCATTCGAGGACGTGCCTTCCTCTTTGCCTCCTGCTGTCACTAACATTTTGCAGGAGTTCGCTGACGTTTTTCCACAAGACGTGCCACCGGGATTACCGCCTATTCGAGGGATTGAGCATCAGATTGACTTAATTCCCGGTGCTTCACTGCCAAACCGTGCACCATACCGTACCAATCCAGAGGAGACGAAGGAGATTATGCGTCAAGTACAAGAGCTTCTCGACAAAGGTTATATACGCGAATCCCTTAGTCCTTGTGCTGTTCCTATTATTCTAGTGCCGAAAAAGGATGGTACATCACGTATGTGTGTTGATTGTAGAGGCATTAATAATATTACTATTCGTTATCGTCATCCTATTCCTAGGCTAGATGATATGCTTGATGAATTGAGTGGCTCTACAATATTCTCCAAAGTTGATTTGCGTAGTGGCTACCATCAAATTCGTATGAAATTGGGAGATGAATGGAAAACAGCATTTAAAACTAAGTTTGGATTATATGAGTGGTTAGTCATGCCTTTTGGGTTAACTAATGCACCTAGTACTTTCATGAGATTAATGAACGAAGTTTTACGTGCTTTCATTGGACGATTTGTGGTAGTTTACTTTGATGACATATTGATTTATAGCAGATCTTTGGAAGAACATTTGGAACATTTACGTGTTGTTTTTATTGCTCTACGTGATGCACGTTTGTTTGGTAACCTTGGGAAGTGCACCTTTTGCACCGACCGAGTATCTTTTCTTGGCTATGTTGTTACTCCACAGGGAATTGAAGTTGACAAAGCCAAGATTGAAGCTATTGAGAGTTGGCCGCAGCCCAAAACGGTCACACAAGTGAGGAGTTTTCTTGGCCTCGCTGGATTCTATAGGCGTTTTGTGAGAGATTTCAGCACCATTGCTGCACCTCTCAACGAGCTTACAAAGAAGGATGTGCCTTTTGTTTGGGGTACCGCACAGGAAGAAGCCTTCACGGTATTGAAAGATAAGTTGACACATGCTCCTTTACTCCAACTTCCTGATTTTAATAAGACTTTTGAGCTTGAATGTGATGCTAGTGGAATTGGATTAGGAGGTGTGTTATTACAAGATGGCAAACCTGTTGCATACTTTTCTGAAAAATTGAGTGGGCCTAGTCTGAATTATTCTACTTATGATAAAGAATTATATGCTCTTGTTCGGACTTTAGAAACATGGCAACATTATTTATGGCCCAAAGAATTTGTTATACATTCTGATCATGAATCTTTGAAACATATTAAAAGTCAAGCTAAACTGAATCGTAGACATGCTAAATGGGTTGAATTCATTGAGACTTTCCCTTATGTCATTAAACACAAGAAGGGAAAAGAAAATGTTATTGCTGATGCATTGTCTCGTCGCTATACTATGCTTTCACAACTTGACTTCAAAATATTTGGTTTGGAGACCATCAAAGATCAATATGTGCATGATGCTGATTTTAAAGATGTAATGCAGAATTGTAAAGAAGGAAGAATGTGGAACAAGTTTGTCGTTAACGATGGATTTGTGTTTCGTGCTAACAAGCTATGCATTCCAGCTAGCTCCGTTCGTCTTTTGTTGTTGCAGGAGGCGCATGGAGGAGGATTAATGGGACACTTTGGCGTGAAGAAGACGGAGGACGTACTTGCTACACATTTCTTTTGGCCAAAGATGAGACGGGATGTTGAGCGTTTTATTGCTCGATGCACTACATGTCAAAAAGCTAAGTCACGACTCAATCCTCATGGTTTATATATGCCTTTGCCTGTACCTAGTGTTCCTTGGGAGGATATATCTATGGACTTTGTTTTAGGTTTACCTCGAACAAAGAAGGGGAGGGATAGCATATTTGTTGTCGTGGATAGATTCTCGAAAATGGCACACTTTATACCATGTCATAAAAGCGATGATGCTGTTAATGTTGCTGATTTGTTCTTTCGTGAAATTATTCGCTTGCATGGTGTGCCAAATACTATTGTTTCAGATCGTGATACTAAATTTCTTAGCCACTTTTGGAGATGTTTATGGGCTAAGTTGGGGACTAAACTGCTTTTTAGTACTACTTGTCACCCCCAAACTGATGGACAAACTGAAGTAGTCAATAGAACGTTGTCTACTATGCTTAGGGCTGTTTTGAAGAATAATAAGAAAATGTGGGAGGAATGCTTGCCTCATATTGAATTTGCTTATAATCGTTCATTGCATTCTACTACTAAGATGTGCCCTTTTGAAGTTGTGTATGGTTTCCTACCTCGTGCACCTATTGATTTGTTGCCTCTTCCATCTTCGGAGAAGGTTAATTTTGATGCTAAACAACGTGCTGAATTGATTTTAAAAATGCATGAGTTAACTAAGGAAAACATTGAGCGTATGAATGCTAAATATAAACTTGCTGGAGATAAGGGTAGAAAACATGTTGTGTTTGCACCTGGAGATCTTGTTTGGTTACATTTGCGTAAGGATAGATTTCCTGATTTGCGCAAATCAAAGCTAATGCCACGTGCTGATGGTCCCTTTAAGGTGTTAGAGAAAATAAATGATAATGCATATAAACTTGAGCTGCCTGCAGATTTTGGGGTTAGTCCCACTTTTAACATTGCAGATTTGAAGCCTTATTTGGGATGAGGAAGATGAACTTCCGTCGAGGACGACTTCATTTCAAGAAGGGGAGGATGATGAGGACATCAATACAATTGTTACACCCACAGCCCCTGCTGCTATACATACTGGACCAATTACTAGAGCTCGTGCACGCCAACTAAATTACCAGGTACTTTCGTTTCTTGGTAATGATTCTAATGTTCATGAGAATATGATGCTGCCTAAATTGGATACATTTGTTTTGCTTACAAATGAAGGGCCTAGCTTGGAGAAGGATGAACATTGGAGCAAGAACAAGCATGGAGATGATGGCATGCGCAAGGGGAACAAGAACGGAGTTACAAATGATGATTTCAGAACTTTGAAGCCACCATAATGGGTGCATGAAGCCTTGGACGAAATATACAAGATGCCACTTCATAAATTTCGTCCCGAGGCTATTTTAGGTGCTGCGTCACCTTATTATTGGGCCAGGCCCATGTAATTTCGAAATACATAAGTATAGGCTATTTTTAGAGTCCGTATGTGTGGGGAAACAAGAGATAGGGTTGATTTCGGACCCCTCCACCAAGGGCCACGAAATTCCCCCCTCTTCCTCCATATATACAGCCCTTAGGGCATCGTTTAGACTTTGGGTTTTGTTTAGATTAAAAGTTCGCCATAGCTGCAACTTCGCGTACTTCGTTTGTGTTCAACGACCAGACAAAGGCGTCACAGAACCCCACCTTGATCAATAAAGCTTTCATCTTATATTCGCAATATCCAGATTGCAATCTCAGTTTCTTGCTTGTTCTTCGTTTGCTCGCAGGAAACAGACCCTCGTGGTCAGGTTGATCGTGCTCCGGCGTGGTCAATAACCTCTCGGAGTTGGTTTAGCGATTGCTAAGGCGCGACGTCCTCGCACGTTCGTAGTCGGATCGTCAAAGTCGACTTCCACCAAAGCGAAATCCACCATCTCATCGAAAGACGGGACACCTTTGCCTCTATCACAAGTCATCCACGCAGGCAAGGGCCGGATGATCCGGATGGGGGTCCGGATGATCTGGGCATCGTCCGGATGATCCGGGACCTCGTCCAGATGATCCGGCTCTGCCGAGCAGATTCTGCAAAGTTTCGGCCGTCAAGGTTGGGGGATTACCCAGATGATCCGGGTGGGCGTCCGGATGATCCGGCTGAGCCCGGATGATCCGGCTCATCGTCCGGATGTCCGGCTCCAGCTGAGCAGCTGCTCCGTCTTCTTCTCCTTTCTTCTGTCTTCTCTCCCACGCTTCCCTCACGGACGGTGTAGTCGTTCCTTGGCACTTGCACTCCTCCTTGACATCCGTGAAGCTTAGACAATACTTATGCATGCACATGGGAGAAGTGTCAAGTAGTATACCATCCTCGAAGGGGTCAAGTGAGCACGTGAAAAGGAGATGATTCACCTTTGTGTATGTGAAGTAGATTTCGCATGTGTCACTTGCCAAAGGGACTCTTGACATGGTGATGTTTGTAGGATGCTCCGCATCAAGAAGCCTTGGCCTTCATGAGTTCTTGTTCCGCCTTGAGATCACCAATGTAGTTGTCGTCGAGGGACATGTAGTTCTCGAGGAAGATCGTCTTGGAGATGTTGTGCAATCCCATCATGAAGTGGAACTCCATCAAAATGGGGTCGTCCACACCGGCTCGTCGCAAGGCAATCTTCATCTCCTTGAAGTACGCGTCGATGGACTTGGATCCTTGGGCGGTGTTCTCCAATTGGCATAGAAGTTGTTCCATGTAGGTTGGAGGCACAAACTCTCACCGCAAAGCTCTCTTCATCTAGGGTCAACTCATGTTGTAGGTCTCCGAAGGTGTGTGTTAAGCCACCATGTGTACGTGTAGTGATGCGGAGCATCCCTAGGTCATCCCCATGGACCTACCATCGTCTCACCAAGTGACTAGCGGACCCATGACATGAGCACGTGCAAGAGCACTCGAAACCGAGGTGACATCTCTCCTCTCACAAGTCCACTTCGTTGCACATGAGACATGGCTACTACCTCAAACGGAGACATTGTGCATACTCATGTATCGAGGAGTTAGCCATGAAGAAGCTAAGGAACCAGGAGAATCAGAAGAAGAAGATGGACGTGAAGACGGAGAAGAAGGAGAGCCGCGGAGGAAGCTACAGGCTCTAGACGACCGGCCCATCCCGGACGTCCGACCCCTGCAGGTCCCAATAGCCTAAGGAACTAAGGCCTGCACACGCTAAAGTGGCCGGTCGACCGACCAGGACCGGACGTCCGATGACTCCCAGGCTCTGGACGACCGACGCTACGCCAACAGAACGGAATTAGCGGAAGTCTGAGGAAGACCGGACGACCGGACACCTACGATGATAGAGGCAAGGGTGTCCCGATCTTTCGATGAGATGATAACTATCGATTTAGTGGAGACGACTTTGATGATCCGACTACAAATGTACAATGACGTTGCGCCTTAGAAATCGCTAAACTAACTCCGAGAGGTTATTGACCACGCCGGAGCACGATCAACCTGACCATGAAGGTCTATTCCTGAAAGCAATCGAAGAACAAGCAAGAATATGATCAAGCAATCTGAATATTGCGAATATGGATGATGTATTAATTAAAGTGGGGTTTCATAAGCGGTCTTGGTCTGGTCGTTGGACACAAACGAAATACACGAAGTTGCAGCGATGGCTAACTTTTAACTAAATAAAACCCAAGTCTAAATGATGCCTTAAGGGCTATATTTATAGGGGAAAGAGAGGGGATTTCGTCCACCCTTGGCAAGGTGGGACTAAAACACCTCCTAAGTCATTTCCCCTACAATATGGACTCTAAAAATAGATTACATGGGCCTGTCCCAAAATAAGGTGGCGCAATACCGTTAATAAGCTATGGACGAAATTTATGAAAGGCTATCTTGTATATTTTGTCCATCTTCGTGTATGTCATCATGGTGGCTTCAAAGTTCAGAAATCTCCACTTGAACCTCTGTTCTTGTTCTCTTAGCATGCACCTTCATCTCCGTGCTTGACGATGCTCCAATGTTCATCCTTCTTGTCCATGCTAGGCCCTTCAATTCCAAGCAACACAAATGTATCTAAGTTAGGCAGCATCATATTCTCATGAACACTAGAAACACTACCAAGAAACGGAGGTGCCTGATAATTTAATTGGTGTATGCGAGCTCTAGCAATTGCTCCAAGAGGTAAAACAGCAGGGGATATGGGTGTAACTGCGGTAGCCATGTCCTCATCATACGGACGTTCGAGGCCGTGGCGACAGAACCTAATTTACGGATTTCCGAAGATCTACGGACGTCCGGACCCTGGCTGCGTCTAGTTTCAGGGCGAAGCCCATGTACCCCTCCACTTCGCCCCTCTTTTGCACTAAGACTATAAACAGACCTCTCCCTCCTCCTAGTTAGGGTTAGCAAAAGATTAGATCATATTTCGTGTGAGAGATTTGCTCATCCACTTGGTTAGCTCTCCTTGGAGATAGCGCCTCCTCGGATAAGATCCCCCAAGCGGATTCAAGACCCCTTTACAGGAAGAACCTCAAGACCTCCTCCCGGAGAAGATCGTGCTACTTGTATCGTCCTTAGTTGACTGTGGATCGTGTGATCTCTTATGTACTCGAGGATCTAGCATATGTGTGACTATTTCTTGTTGGTTTAGTGACTCTCCGGTGTATCCCCTTGTGTTTCCCCTCGTATTTCCCCTCGTGTTATTCGTGTTCATCACAGGATCCGCTCCTTTCGTGAAAGATTGACCTCTATGGTTCCTACCCTACATCACATAGTCGTGGAAGTTTCTTGTGGCGCACTTCACTTGATTTTCGGGAGGAACTTGATGTAGCTTGAGGTAGTCGTCCATCAAACGCTCCCACTCGAGATACTCCTCAGGTTCTTGAGTCCCATTGAAAGGAATCGCGTGGTCGATGTCAAGGTCGTAGTAGCTTGTGGAAGTCGCAGACTTGAGCTTGGGGAGCTTCTCTTGAAGTACTTGTGGGCGAAGATGTCGTATGTCCATAGGCGAAGATGCCTTGAAGTCGCTTGGTGAAAATGCCAAGGGAGATGGTGAAGTCATTGAGAAGTTGTTGGTGTTGAGCTCTTGACTTTCACGTCCTTGTTGGTGATGGTGTCGATGCCGATGTGACTTTGCCGGAGATGGTAGCTCAGAAGCATGTGCTCTTGAGCGTCTTCTCGAAGATGAGGAAGACCGCTTGTAGGACTTGATGAGGGCCTTGATCTCCTCCATTTGAGCTTGCATCTTGGCGTCTGATGCGGAGCATCCCACGTTCATCCCCATGTACACTTCGACTACTCTCCAAGCCCCAAGGATACATAAGATGAGACCTCGACTATACACCATTGGACACAAGGTGAACTCGCTCCTCTTCGAACCATCACTTTCCACATATGAGACATGGCTACTACCTCAAATATATGTGCTATGCATGACCAGGAACAAAGAGGAAGGCCATGGACAAGACGGCGAGGACACCAAGCACACGGAACAAGAGGAACAGCTGTCAGGAAGCATCAGCTCCCGGACGTCCGACAGTCACTGGACGTCCGACGCCTGGAGTCTCCACCAGCCAGATGGACCAGCCGATGAAAGCTACAATGAACGGATGACCGACCAAGGCCGGACGTCCGACGACCATCAGCCACAGGACGACCGACAACGTCCGGAAATCCGACAAGGGCTATCCCGAGCCAAAACGCCGGACGTCCGACAAGTACCGGATGACCGGACCCTCACGAGCCACCGGACGTCGGTACCTGTCGGACGACCGGCGCCTGTCTGTGCGCAGAGTATTGGGCCGAGGCCCATGTATCCCCCACTTACACCTTCGTGGCCCTAGACTATATGTACTCCTCCACCTCCTCCTAGGTAGGGTTAGCATTGGTTTAGCTCATATTTAGAGATAGAGCATTGCTCATCCATATCGGATCTACTCCACGAGAAAGACCGCGGCCCCTCTTCAGAGAAGATCCCTTTGGATTCAAGACCTCCTTGCGGAGAAGATCATCAAGACCCCCTCTTGGGCGGCCCCATCAAGGCCTCCTCACAGAGAAGACCATTACCTCTTGTATCGTCCGTTGTTGATCGTGGATCTTGTATCTCCCTTTGTGTTCATGGATCTAGCGCATGTGTGATCATTCTTGTTGGTTTTAGTGCTTCTCTCATGTTGCCCCTCGTGTTTCCCCTCATGATTCCCCTCGTTTCCCCCTCGTGTTCTTCGTGTTCTTCGTGGGATCCGCTCCTTTCATGAAAGATCAGTCACATAGGGTTCTACCCTACATCATCTTGGTATCATGAGCCACGTTGATCATGATTTCGGAGCCTCCCCTCGTTGTTTTCTAGTCTAATTTTGTTGTGTTCTTCCCCAAATTCAAAAATCCCCACCAAAAATAGCACCAATTTTTTTTGTGATTTGTTGGTTTGACGAAGTTTTGTTGGATTTGATCCATGGATTTGCTTGGTTTCAAGTGGATCTAGCATCTCCCCGAGTTTCCCAATCTTTCTTCCACGAAATTCCCTCTATTTTGACCCCAAATTCCCCAAATTCCGCCCAAAATCACGTCCCGGATCTGAAATTTTGCGTTGACCTCGACCCACCGGATGACCGGCCTTTCACGGACGTCCGGAGCCCCTGGAACGACCGGACGTCTGACCTCTTCCGGACGACCGGAACCCCTAACCCGAGCTGAATTTACGGACTTCCGAGCCCGCCCGGACGTCCGGCCCCCAGACATCCGACCATCATCGGACGTCCGTAACGTGTAAAAACAGATTTCGCTCATATTTTGTTTTGGCCATAACTAATTCATCTGGAGTCTGATTTTCACATTCTTTAGCTTGTTAGAAAGCTCTTGACATCCTCCTTCCCACAAAAATACCACCAACGTCATTTGACTTCATCAAATGTTTGGAACTTTGGCATCTTTGCCTAGGGCTTACACCATGTCATCCGCTACACCACCACCGACTTCCGCAACCTAACCAATTTTGTTCCCCTTTGCATTAATGGTTGCTTGAGGAGTGGTTTGAGTCTCCTAAGGTGTCTAGGCTACTTAGGGACGGTTGCTTCTTCATCAACCACCACCACCACTTCCGCATAGGCTTACCAACCATACACTTCTTTCCACACCGACTTAACCCAATTTTGGTTGTGTTGTGAGTTGTGTCTACTAAGGTGTTCCGTCTACTTAGGGACCGTGCTCCCAACTCCGACACCGTGTATAGCCCACCACCTTACCCTCCATTTCTGCATTGCGTACTCCACAACCCATCAGTGCATTTCCATAATCCCTTTGAGCTTCCGCAACCACCACCGCATTCCCGCTACCACCATTTGACATTTGACATTTGAGATTTTGAGTTCGCGGTTTTTCCATTTCCTAAGGTGTTTTGGCTACTTAGGGACGAGTCTCCATCATCTTGGTACCTTCGTCAATATCACCGCCACTCATCATCGCCACAGACGGTAACCTCCATATCATCTTGGTATCGTGCTATCCCTCCATTGTATATTCCCTAGCCCATTTTGCGTTACTTGCCTATCGAGACTAGCCATTTGAGTATTGCCGGCAATGTTACTTGTGCACATTAGTGATCTACACCATACATTGCATACATACCATATCATATTGGTATCATATCATCACATGCGCCTCAAGTTTGTTCCCGCATATATACAATTGCTATCTTGGTTTGTGCATTCCACATTGTGGCCATATACAAAAAAAGGAATAAAGCTTTTAAGCAAAAGAGAAAGAGCAAAGAAGCTTGTAAGCAATAGCCATAGCATCATACCACATTGTCATATCCGATTATCTTGGAGCATACCACCGGAATATCATACATAGCATACCTGGGATAGAAAGTTCATACATTTTGCATCTTATAGGTTGTGCACAAGTATCGTATCCGCCTATAGAGCAGTCTTGCTAGCTTCTCTCTTGAGTTGTGCAACACGAGCGTTTTCCGTGGATTCCACATTTTGTGCTCATCCTTGGTTGCACGACCCCATTTATCTATCTGTGTGTGCGTTTCCGTGTGCCATTCTTTTCTATTGGTCTACTTGTTTCACTTGCGAATTTGTGAATCTCTTTCAACATTATTGACTCTTGCTAACATTTTGCATCAAATTTTTGTGCCACTATCCTCACCAAGCTCCACCATAAGCCTTATTTGTGTAGGTGTGAGAAACCGACAAGATTTGGTACCAATTGTGCTATTTCCTTGTTCTACATTGGATCGATCATTGATCCACCTTCAACTTCGGTCAAGGTACATTTGGTATTCGTTCTTCTCTTTCTCCCACTCATATTGGCTCGATTCTTGTGATGGATAGGCAAGGAATTTCATCTCCGGTCTTTCACAACAATGGCGGCGTGAACAACTACATCACCAAAGCGTCAATCTTCGATCTACAATGACAAATGCAAGGCGCACAATCAAGATTGCGAGAGCGCATCGAGAACCTCTCCATCGACATTCGTCACTCCAAAGTGAGGAAAAGGCACTACATCGACAACAAGCTTTCAGCGCACAAGGAGGAGCAATATGCAAGGATGGAGGAGATTCGGACTTTGTTGGCCAAAAATTCTTTCCCTTCATCATCCTCAAGGCGGTGGCGAGCACATCGATCCTCTTCGGAGCGCCCAAGCGATACAAGCGCAAGTCGTCCACGTCCGCATCTCCATGGCGACCACCATCACATTCGTGATCCACCTCGTCATGAAGGGCAAGTCACCTCCAAGCATCATGTGCACGACGACGACGAATGCCATCGAGCTCAAGCACGACAACGACAACATCATCATGAAGATGCTCGAGATGCGCCTACCTACAAGTCCCAACAAGCCCTACTTCATGCCAAGTCCAAACTTCATGACCACAAGAGAACACCACGAGACAAGCACCACCAAGAGCATGCTACGGCTACAACAACCACCTCGGCATCTTCGCCAAGTGCTATCAAGGCATCTTCGCCTTTGGACGTACGCCATCTTCACCTACTTCACGTGAGTTCGCCTACATCGACATCATCAAGTACAAGGAGACCACCTATGAGCGAGGGTGACACTTCCATCTTCGGAAGCCCCCCAAGCAAGAAGGTCGAGCTAGGGCCATCCCCTTCGACCACGGCGACAAGCATGAACCTCTTCAACAACATGAAGATGGTGCCCATATTGGACTCATACTCTGAGTCAAGCTATGAGACCGCACATGAGACCTTATCTTCGGTCTTAGAGGAGAGTGATGATGTGCCATCTTCGGCCTTCATCCACGGCTACGACCACGACATGATTGAGCATGGAGACATTTGCACCTACATCTCTCCTACACCGACATGTGACGAGATGCCCCAATTGCCATGTGAGGAGAGCCAACAAACCACGAGTGATATGAGTGACTCAACCATATGTGACATTGAGTGCATTTCCTATGAGAGGATGAGTGTGACCACCACTAGCCCCACACTTGAGAGCATGCCACACATCCTATGTGAGGTTGAGAGCCATTTGAGTGACTCCACCAACCATATGAGTGAGAGCATCCAAGTGGGAGTGAGTGAGCCACAACACTTAGTGAGTGAGGTAGTTGACACGGCATGTGAGGCCACTATGATTTCTAATGACTTAACCTCTACTCCAAGTGTGTTTTCTTCTTTGGTGCTAGGTCTCATACATGATGACACGCCTATCCTCGATGAGTCCATACCTCCAATGGAGACGACGATGGCCATGATGGATGATGATGCACCCCCCACATGGTTCCATCAGGATGAAGATGATCATGACTTGTTCTTCGACACCTCACCTACAACACATGAGCGATGCTCCAAAGGTAACATAGGTGATGGTGCTTCTCTTGTCCCACTAGTGGACTATCTCACCAATGATTTCTTGCATGATGTTGATCCACCTATTCCAATGCTTCATGCTAGTGCTAATTCTTCATGTCATGACTTACCTATTTATGATAAATATGATGATGAGCATGTTGATTTGCCTAGTTGTGATGCTATGCTTCATAGGATATCTCGTGAA
Organism: Triticum aestivum; assembly: GCF_018294505.1. Lineage (NCBI taxonomy): Eukaryota > Viridiplantae > Streptophyta > Magnoliopsida > Poales > Poaceae > Triticum > Triticum aestivum. Next base: position 348,033,895 of record NC_057797.1, on the reverse strand, counting down.
AATTGTTTTGGTCACATCATGTTTGACAATCCATTAACCTTGTCATATGCTGTGAGTGAGATCTCCCATATTGCATCATTTCAATCTCAACATAGTAACTATGCATGCCCCATTACAATAAATCCCATTTGCACTTATGGCATAGATGACGAGATGATGGTCATTGGCTTTTGTTTTTCCTGTGATGACATTGCCATGCTTCCTTTACATGATTTGCGCCATTCATCTACTATGCCATGCCATGATCACAATGTTCCAACTATGCATTGTCTTGGATGTTGTCAATATTCTCCATGTGATGTTTCCACTAATGATCATGAGGAGACCCCCATAGTTTGCTCATACATATTAGGAGATTTTGATGCATTCCATACATTGCATGATTCTCATAATTGCTTGCACCATATGCATTCCATGAATAACAATGCTCTACATATTTCTTGTGATGCATTACACAATTTGAGTCTCCATTATGCTATACATAATAACATACCTCTCATGATGGATGACATGTTTCTATATCACGCATCTCATTTATTTGATTTGTGCTAACCAACACAAGCACGTGCGCATCATGATGGATGATGTGTACATCTACCACGCACACACAATTTTCCCTTTGTCTTTGTTTTGTGCAGGTACTCACGTATACTCGTCAACCTCTCAATCCCAAGAGTTGACGAAACGAGCTCTTGAGAGCAAAGATGACTTGGGATCCCGTGAACTATCCTTACCACCACTCTCTTCGCGCAACGACTACACGCATTTCTCTCACTTAGATCTCACACGGCTATGGGCTATATACCGCTTGTCGCTTCATGCTCATTTTCCGGTGTTCACTTTGCATGCTATGCTTACTTCTATGACTTTGACATGCAATTGTGACCCTTTCTTGCATCTACCCATGATTCACCATTATGCTACTCCTATGTGTATTTGCATGCTTGGTGGAGATCCTTGTTGCTATTGCCATGTTTATCATGTGCCTCATGCTATTGATGCTATTTTGCTCATATCCTCCTTTCATGCTTGTGATATGTCATGTGAATTATTCATGCACACTATTTGCACCCATGACATGCTTGTTATGATTCCCTCTAGTATGTTGCATCTTCGCACTACTAGCTCACACCACTTGATTGCTATGATTGCTTGCTTTCTCGCATCACCCATGTTACATTATTACTTGCTTTCTTGGGTTGATGACGCATATGTTCATGCCTCTCACATGATATATTTTGTTCATTGTCGCTTGCCTCCAATTGTTGCATCTATGCTTATTGATCGTGGAGACTTGGACACCTTACTTGTGATGAATGCTTGCTTGTTTGGGCCTATTGTATTTGGTTGTTCTCGCATCATATGCCTCCATACTATGAAATGCTCCCTTGTCCTTTCTTATGATGAGCATGATGCATCCACTTGTTGGGTATCTTACCACACGAATGATTGGTTTTGCATTTCCGCTAACCTCATTTGTTTTTCTGAGTGTTTGTCATGTTCTTTCATTTTGAAGGATTCACAAGGCGATACCGTCATGAGACAATTTGGTCATGTGAAGGCATACACGATGAGCGACACCAACATTTGCGAGAATCTCCTAAAGGTGAACTCCTTCCCTTTGAGCCATCCTCAAATATGCATACTGGATGGTCATTCTTTCATTGTTGTTTCCTTCTTGTTGTCTACATGGTACATCTCGCGAATGGAGGAGCGACATGGGAGATTGGCTCTATGGACCTTCACAGTGAGGAGCGCTCGGACTTATTGGATGCACCTTCGAACCGCCACTCATGCCACGACATCGAGCATTGGTACAACAACACCTCCATATTTGTTGATTGTGCTCACACATGTCATGCTCGATGGACATATCATACACATGACAAATTTGCATCTTATGCATGTATTGACTCACATTATGATTGCCTTGTTGCATCTTGTATTCCTATGTCATCCATGATATATGAGCTTGTGCATTTCCTTAGCAAATTTGTTGTGATCTTTCTTGATGGCATATTCATACATCATGATCTTATTGCCTACCATAAATTGCATGATCACATCACATTTATCATCCATTGCCATATTCATGCTATTGATAAACCGTCTCACTATAACATCATTTTGCACCGTGGTTGCATTGATCATATTCTTGCTTTCACTCCCATGAATGTTGTGCATACATTTCCATATCTTTTGGATAAGCTTCATGCACCTTGTCATGATCAATATTGTCGCACGGACACATGTTTACTTGATGGACACTTCGTGTGCGCTAACCATTGTATTTCCAGGTGTACTTCGTGTTTGCTTATTTTGCATGTACCATAACCGGAGACACCTTGGAGTACATGGATTGCGCCATGCCTTCAACTCCGTCCAACTACAAGTCCGTCCACGACAACCATTTCCATGGTAATGAGGACCACGATCCGAGGTCGGATCTTTCCCAAGGGGGGGGGAGATGATGCGGAGCATCCCACATTCATCCCTATGTATACTCCGACTACTCTCCAAGCCCCAAGGATACATAAGATGAGATCTTAACTATACACCATTGGACACAAGGTGAACTCGCTCCTCTTGGAACCATCACTTTCCACATATGAGACATGGCTAATACCTCAAATATATGTGATATGCACGACCAAGAACAAACATGAATACCATGGACAAGACAGCGAGGACACCAAGCACACGGAACAAGAGGAAGAGCTGCTAGGAAGCATGAGCTCCCGGACATCCGATAGTCACCGGACGTCTGACGCATGGAGTCTCCACCAGCCAGATGGACCAGCCGAAGAAAGCTACAGCGGCCAGACGACCGACCAAGGCCGGACGTCCGACGACCATCAGCCACCGGACGACCGACAACGTCCGGAAATCCAACAAGGGCTATCCCGAGCCAAAAAGCCAGACGTCCGACAAGTACCGGCCGACCGGACCCTCACGAGCCACCGGACGTCTGGTACCCATCGGACCACAGGCGCCTGTCTGTGCGCAGAGTATCGGGCCGAGGCCCATGTATCCCCCACTTACCCCTTCGTGGCCCTAGACTATATATACTCCTCCACCTCCTCCTAGGTAGGGTTACCATTGGTTTAGCTCATATTTAGAGATAGAGCATTGCTCATCCACATCGTATCTACTCCACAAGAGAGACCGCGGCCCCTCTTCGAAGAAGATCCCTTTGGATTCAAGACCTCCTCACGGAGAAGACCGTTACCTCTTGTATCGTCTGTTGTTGATCGTGGATCTTGTATCTCCCTTTATGTTCATGGATCTAGCGCATGTGTGATCATTCTTGTTGGTTTTAGTGCTTCTCTCGTGTTTCCCCTCGTGTTTCCCCTCGTGATTCCCCTCGTTTTCCCCCTCATGTTCTTCGTGTTCTTCGCGGGATCCGCTCCTTTCGTGAAAGATCGGCCACATAGGGTTCTACCCTACATTAGCGTCGTTGGAGTTGTTCGTGGCATCAAACTTGTCGTTGTTGTTGTAGACCGAAGATGAAATGCCTTGCCTATCCATCACAAAACTCGAGTAGAGGTGAGTAAGAAATGAGATAAACGATACCAAGTTACCTTTCCCCAAAGTTGAGGATGTATCCCGTTTCACTCAATGTGAGATGAAAGAATAGTGGAATTGGTACCAGATTTGTTTACTCACACCTATCAAGTAAAGCTTATGGAATAGCTCGGTTAGGATAGTGGCACAAAAATTTGATGTAAAATGTTAGCAAGAACCAATAATGTTGAAAGACATTCACAAATTCGCAACTGAAACAAGTTGACCAATAGCAATGAATGGCACACGGAAACTCACACATGGATAGATAAATGGGACCGTGCAACCAAGGAATGAGCACAAAATGTAGAATCCACGGAAAACGCTCGTGTTGCACAACTCAAGAGAGACACTAGCACGATTGCTCAATAGGCGAATACGACACTTGTGCACAACCTATAAGATGCAAAATGGATAAACTTTCTATGCCAAGTATGCTATGTATGTATGGTGATGAGGACATGACTACCTTGGGTATGACCAAAAATATTGCATACATGTATATTTGTGAGGTGATTTCTAATGCAAACTATGCAATGATTTATTTATGTCATCCAGGACAAAAATACTTCACAAACTTTTGTGCCATGTCTAATTGCAGGTGTAGGAGACATTTTTACAATCCACATATGACGGTAAGGGAAAAAGAGAAGTTTAGGTGCTGTTCAAAAAGTCCTCTCACATCACTTTTGGGCCAAGAGAAGATAGAGTCCAAGTCTCTCACGTACTGGATTCAGATTCGGACTGCACAGACATACCTGTCTCAAAATGCCAACAACTTTTTCATATAGACTCCAAATTGGGTGATTCTTTTTTTGTTTGAAAGTAGATTCCGTGATATTTCCAACACAATTAGATTCACCTTCAAATTCGTCTGGAGTGTTGAGTTATGGACGAAATAATCTGACATTGCAGCAGAATCTAAGTCAAACTACAAGCCCAAAGGTGTTGCATCACCTCCACTTGGGCCCATGAGCCTTGTACGACCTAGGGTTGGTTTTAGGCAGCCTTGGGACGTCCTCCCACCTCTTTGGCCACCACCCCTTGCTCCTATATAAGTAGATCCATCTAGTAGCTTTTTCCTTGGGGATTTGTTTAGTTAAAAGTTAGCCATTGCAACTTCGTGTACTTCGTTTGTGTCCAACGACCAGACCAAGACCGCTTCCAGATCCCCACCTTTATTAATACTTCATCCATATTTGCAATATTCAGATTGCTTTTATCATATTTTTGCTTGTTCTTCGATTGCATGCAAGAATAGACCTTCGTGGTCAGGTTGATCGTGCTCCGGCGTGGTCAATAACCTCTCAGAGTTGGTTTAGCGATTGCTAAGGCGCAACGTCGTGCACGTTTGTAGTCGGATCGTCAAAGTCGTCTCCACCAAATCGATAGTTATCATCTCATCAAAAGATCGGGGCAACCCGCCTCTATCAAGTGGTATCAGTTTTCAGGTTGCTCGGTGAGAATTTCCAGTTTTTCCTAGATTAGATTTATTTTCTTACCTACTGTCCAAGAAAAAGCCAAAAAAGTTAGATCTATTCATCCTTTGTCCAAGCCAGTCTGAGCCTTTGCAATTTTCTTTTCATTGCTTGCATAGTTGAATTATTGGTTGCATCGTCGTGTCGAGTTGCTGGTCTTAGTCTAGTTTGTTTAGAGTTTCGAGTTATGTTCACATTAGTCACGCCGCCGCTGCATCGTTATCCCTTCTGCTGTCCACCACCCATCCATCCACCACGTGCTACCCACCGTTCATTGTCATAATCATAGTTGAGATCGTTCACATTTTCAATTGATCCAATCTACATCTTATCTAGTTTGTTTTGGAAAGAGGGAGAGAGAAAAAAAGTCAGAGAAAAAAAGAGAAAGAAAAAAAAAGTGTGCGAGAATGCTACATTGTCATAATCATAGTTGAGATCGTTCACATTTTCGCTTGATCCAATCTACATCTTATCTAGTTTGTTTTGGAAAGAGGGAGAGAGAAAAAAAGAGAGAGAAAAAAGTCGGAGAAAAAAAGAGAAAGAAAAAGAAAAAGATATATGGTGCAAAGATGTAAGACAAGCATGCTTCACAAGAATTATGTCAAAATCTCCAAATATATGCGAGAATGCTATGGGGGCAAACCCATTGTCAAGACTAAAGGCAAAATTGCACTCAATACATGGCAACTCATCTAGTATGAGAGAGGCAACATATGGAGATATATAACAAGAAGCAATAACAATCATGTGCAAAGCACGTACATGGTTGTCATCAACCGCAGGAAATGAGCAAGTATGAATCATTGGTGATGCAACATAAGCAAGCATAGTAATCAAGGTGTGTAAACTAGTGGAGCGAAGATGGAACATACTAGAGGAAATCATGGCAAACATGTCATGTGAGCAAATAAATAGGCAAAGGCAATGCACATGACATGTCGCAAGCACGAGCAAAAAGCAAGATCATAATATCATCATAGGAATGGGGCACAAAGCAAACATGGCAATAACAAGTAATATCTCCACCAAGCTTGCAAATACACATACAAGTATGAGAATCAATCGTCATGTGCAATGCAAAGCATGGGTCACAAATGCATGGCAAAGGCATAGGAATGCGCATATCATGCAAAGTGAACAAGGCAAGATGGGCATAGAATATGTATTGGCCAATAATCCATAACCATGTGAGGGACATGTAGAATAAATGTGCGAAGTCTTTGCGCGAAGAGAGCGGTGGGAAAGGCAATCCATGGGATCCCAAGTCACCCTTGCTCTCTGGAGCTTGTTTTGTCAACTCATGGGATTGTGAAGTTGACAAGTATTCGTGGGTACCTACACAAAAGAGACAAAAGCCAAAGAAATTGTGTGTGTGGTAAATGTACACATCATCCATCATGATGTGTATGTGCACGTGAGAGTTAGTACAAGATAAGCATCTCTCAAAGAAATTTGATGCATGGCATAAGACATGTCATCCATCATGAAAGAATAGTTATTGTGTATAACACAGTGGGGACACAAATTGAGCGTGCAAGTATGTGTCCCAACAATACCATGGTTATTCATGGGAAGCATATGGTGCACACAAGTATTGGGATCATGCAATGAATGGGGTGAATCAAAATCTCCTAAAATGTATGAGGAAACTATGGGGGTCTCCACATGAGCAATATTGGAAACATCATATGGAGAAAATGGACAACATCCAAAACAGTGCATATCCGAAGCTAGGTGGTCATGGCATGGCATATGAGATAAATAATGCAAAGGGAGCATATCAATATCATCAAAAGAAAAACAAATGCCAATAACCATGGGCTTGTTATCTATGCCATATGTGCAAATTGGGTTTATTTTAATAGCATCTGCATAATCACTATGAAGAGATTGCAAATATGACATATGATTGATCTCATGCATAACATATGACAAGTCAAGCGGATTGGCAAACATGATGTGATGTAAAGAAGTGTCATAAGAAGTCCTATGCAACATGGCATCACAACTAATAGAATCCACATGGCAATCATCAAACTCATCATAAATGGGTAAATCATCGCATGGGGAAGTCGCACTAGCATGAAGCATGGTAATAGGTTGATCAACATCATGCAAGCAATCAATGTCAAGAATGTCCACTAGTGGGACTAGAGAATCACCTTCACCTATGTTACCTTTGTCATTCCACTCAAGTGGTGTAGGTGAGGTGGCAAAGACCAAATGGTGGTCATCATCATCAACTTGATAGAGCCATGTGGGGGTGCATCATATTCCACCATGGCCATCGTCTTGTCCAAAGGTAGGGCGTAGTCGTCGTGAATCGGCTTGTCATCATATATGGGACCTAGCACCAAATGAGAACACACAATAGAGGTAGAGGTTAAGTCGTTAGAAATCAAAGAGGCCTCACATGCCCTATAAACTATCGCACTCTCTCTATGTGGTGGTTCACTCACTCCCTCAAAATAGGTGCGCTCAAACTTACATATGGTGGAGTCACTCATCTCACTCACGAGGTGGGGGTTGTGGCTCTCCTCACATGGGAATTGTGGCAACACATCATATATCAGGCTAGTGGTGAAGTCACTCTCACTCTCAATATGGCGGCTAAAGTCACCCAAGGCATCATATGTCGCCGTGGTCGAAGGGAAAATCCCATGCTCAACCATCTCGTTGTCGTCGCCGTGGATGAAGGCCGAAGATGGCACATCATAACTCTCGCCTCCTAAGATGGAAGCATCATCCTTGCTCATCACCATGTCGCTCACCTCCAAAGCATGTTCCTTGATTGGCTCCATAGTCGTAGTCGTCGCCACACCATCTTGAAAAAGAGTCGAAGTAGACTGGGCACCATCAATGCCACAAAGAGGGATGGCGGTGAAGTGGAACTTGGGAGCATCGTCTTGTAGCTCGTCGGGCTTGGACATCTTTGTGGTACTATCCTCATGCTCGTTGTCGTAGAGCTTGGTCACCGTGAAGTGTGCTTGGGGTGCAGAAGCCTTGGCCTTCATGAGTTCTTGTTCTGCCTTGAGAGCACCAATGTAGTTGTCGTCAAGGGACATGTAGTTCTTGAGGAAGATAGTCTTGGAGATGTCGTTGTTCAATCCCATCGTGAAGTAGAACTTCATCGAAATGGGGTCGTCCATGTCGGCTCGTCGCAAGGCAATCTTCATTTCCTTGAAGTACTCGTCGATGGACTTGGATCCTTGGGTGGTGTTCTTCAATTGGTGTAGAAGTTGTTCCGTGTAGGTTGGAGTCACAAACTCTCGCCGCAAAGCTCTCTTCGTCTTGGGCCAACTCATGTCGTAGCTCTCCGAAGGTGTGTGAAGCCACCATGTGGACGCGTAGTCATGGAAGTTCGTTGTGGCGCACTTCACTTGATCTTCAGGATGAACTTGATGTAGCGTGAGGTAGTCGTCCATTAGGTGCTCCCACTCGAGATACTCCTTGGGTTCTTGAGTCCCATAGAAAGGAATCCTGTGGTCGGTGTCGAGGTCGTAGTAACTCATGGGAGTCGCAGACTTGAGCTTGGGAAACTTGGGGAGATGCTAGATCCACTGGAAACCAAGCAAATCCACGAATTAAAATCAACAAAACTTCCTCAAACCAACAAATCACAAAAAAATTGGGGCTATTTTTGTTGGGGAATTTTCGAAATTGGGACAAAATCAAGCTAGAAAAAGAGGGGTAGGAGCTCCAAATATGTGATCAACGTGGCTCATGATACCAAGATGATATCATGAGACAAGCTGGCTCTGATCCAAGATGATGTAGGGTAGAACCCTAGTGGCCCAATCTTTCATGATTGGAGTGGATTCCCTCGAAAAACACGATGAACACGGGGAAGAACGGAGATAAATCACAAGGGGAAACACTCAAGAACAAGTCCAATCACACATCTACTAGAATCAAATCCACACAAGATCCATAAAGGTACAAGAACAACAAAGGGAAAGATACTAGGTAGAGTTCATCTCCAAGAGGAGGTCTTGAGGTCTTCTCCATGAGGAGGTCCTGAATCCAAGGTGGATCTTCTCCGAAGAGGCACCCGGTCTCTCTCTCAATGGAGTAGATCCGTAATGGATGAGCAAAGCTCTATCTCTAATGAGCTACTACTTTGCTAACCCTAGAAAGGAGGTGGAGGAGGTCTATATATAGTCTAGTGGGCGAAGGGGTAAGTGAGGGGGCGAATGGGTACACGGGCCTTGGCCCAAGTCATCCACGCAGGCAAGGGCCGGGTGATCCGGATGGGGGTCCGAATGATCTGGGCATCGTCCGGATGATCCGGGACCTCGTCCGGATGATCCGGCTCTGCCGAGCAGATTCTGCAAGTTTCGGCCGTCGAGGTTGGGGGATTACCCGGATGATCCGGGTGGGTGTCCGGATGATCCGGCTCGTCGTCTGGATGATTAATTGCAGGTGTATGAGACATTTTAACAATCCACATATGAATGTAAGGGAAAAAGAGAAGTTTAGGTGCTGTTCAAAAAGTCCTCTCACGTTACTTTTGGGCCAAGAGAAGATAGAGTCCAAGTGTCTCACGTACTGGATTTAGATTCGGACTGCACAGACATACCTGTCTCAAAATGACAACAACTTTTTCATACAGACTCCAAATTAGGTGATTCTTTTTTTATTTGAAAGTAGATTTCGTGATCTTTCCAACACAATTAGATTCACCTTCAAATTCGTCCGGAGTGTTGAGTTATGAACGAAACAATCTGACATTGCAGCAGAATCTGAGTCAAACTACATGCCCAAAGGTGTTGCATCACCTCCACTTGGGCCCATGAGCCTTGTACGACCTAGGGTTGGTTTTAGGCTGCCTTGGGACGTACTCCCACCTCCTTGGCCGCCACCCCTTGCTCCTATATAAGGAGATCCATCTAGTAGCTTTCTTGATGAGGACATCAATATAATTGTTACACCCACAGCCCCTGCTGCTATACATACTGGACCAATTACTAGAGCTCGTGCACTCCAACTAAATTACCAGGTACTTTCGTTTCTTGGTAATGATTCTAATGTTCATGAGAATATGATGCTGCCTAAATTGGATACATTTGTTTTGCTTACAAATGAAGGGCCTAGCTTGGAGAAGGATGAACATTGGAGCAAGAACAAGCATGGAGATGATGGCATGCGCAAGGGGAACAAGAACGGAGTTACAAGTGATGATTTTAGGACTTTGAAGCCACCATAATGGGTGCATGAAGCCTTGGACGAAATATACAAGATGCCACTTCATAAATTTCGTCCCGAGGCTATTTTAGGTGCTGCGTCACCTTATTATTGGGCCAGGCCCATGTAATTTCGAAATACATAAGTATAGGCTATTTTTAGAGTCCGTATGTGTGGGGAAACAAGAGATAGGGTTGATTTCGGACCCCTCCACCAAGGGCCACGAAATTCCCCCCTCTTCCTCCATATATACAGCCCTTAGGGCATCGTTTAGACTTTGGGTTTTGTTTAGATTAAAAGTTCGCCATAGCTGCAACTTCGCGTACTTCGTTTGTGTTCAACGACCAGACAAAGGCGTCACAGAACCCCACCTTGATCAATAAAGCTTTCATCTTATATTCGCAATATCCAGATTGCAATCTTAGTTTCTTGCTTGTTCTTCGTTTGCTCGCAGGAAACAGACCCTCGTGGTCAGGTTGATCGTGCTCCGGCGTGGTCAATAACCTCTCGGAGTTGGTTTAGCGATTGCTAAGGCGCGACGTCCTCGCACGTTCGTAGTCGGATCGTCAAAGTCGACTTCCACCAAAGCGATATCCATCATCTCATCGAAAGACGGGACACCTTTGCCTCTATCAAGTGGTATCAGATTTCCAGGTTGCTTGGTGAGATTTTACAGTTTTTCGTAGTTTAGATCGAGTCTGTTCTTCATACCTATAGTCCACGAAAAAGCCACAAAAAAAATTAGGGTTAGTTCATCATATCCGAACCAATCTGAGCCTTTGCATAATCTTTTTAGGGTTTTGCTTTGTTGAATTTGCGGTTGCATCGTCGTTTCTAGTTGCTGGTCTTAGAGTCTAGTCTTTTAGAGTTTCGAGTTCTGGTCATAAGTTGTCACGCCGCCGCCGCACCATCATCATCGCCCCTGCCATCTACCACCACCGCTCCGAATCCGTATCCATATACCACCACCAATCCGTGTCCATATACCACCACCGATCCATATCCATATACTACCACCGCTATCACCACCGCTGCCATATACCACCACCATATATCCACCACCAATCCGATTTCCTTGCTTATTAGGTTTGTTTTCGAGATCCATCTAGTTTCCGATTCGTGTTTCCTTGCCGGAGTAGGTTTCGGAACAAAAAAAAAGAGTCGGGTAGCCACGCTCCGTTTAGGCCCAAAATTTTTCGAAAACGCATTTTTCGAAAAACTTTCTGGCTATCCTATTTTTAGGTGTTTCTGAGTGTTTTGAGACAGGTGCCATTATAGGAAGTTTTTTTGACCCATTTCCAGTTTTTGGGTCCGGGCAGTCGAAAAAAAAATTGGTCGAAAAAATTTCGTGCCCATCCTGTCAGTTTGAGCTAGGAAGAGTTTTGAGACACTCGCCATTATAGTGATTTTTCGGGAAAAAAACAGCGCAAAAAAAAGAGCGCAAAAGAAAAGAGCGAAAAAAATAATTCAGAGTGTGCTTTTCCCTTGTTTACGTGCCACGCCGTGATTTTGTTGGTGTTCTAGGCTCGCGTCTCTAGCACAGTCTAGCCTAGGACCAACACAGTACCGTCGTTGAGCATTTATTCAACTTTGCATCTCTGAATTGATTATTGCTGACCCTTTTTGCTACCATACTATAAGCCTTCCTAGCTCCACATACATCTATGTCGTGTGTTTGACTCTCCCTGGTAATCGCTCTATCCAAGCTTTGAGAGTTTTTGACTACAACGGTTGCCGATCACCGCCTGCTGCTGGGTAAGAACTGGTAAGAATTTGAGATTTGCTTGACGGATTTGTGATACACCACCACCACTTCTTAGTAGTCTGTAGGATCATATTCTTGTGTGTTTCTATTGCTGCTAACCATGCCAGGATCACAAGCCGACGAGATTGACTGGGAGAACTTATCGAACAAGGAGCTTCATGATAAGTTTCAGCAAATGATGACTGAACAGGTACAAGATGTGCTGAACAATTTTGAAGAGGCCATGGAGAAGATCACTGGCCTTGAGAAGACGTTCGAAACAAAGCTCGATAACAGATTTAATGAACTGCTTGCGCGTCTTCCACCACCGGCTGCACCTGTCGCACCTCTGCAACAACAACAACTATGCCCCCTTCCGAATCAGTATGGACGAGCACAGCGTGTTCCTATTGAGCCAGGACAAAATTCTGGTGCCGCTGCTACTGCTGTTGGTGCTTCTTTGGCTCCTGCTATTGCTCCTGCTGGTACCCAGGAGGATGATGAGTATGCGGGCGATTATGAGGATGAGGTTGATCAAAATCAGATCTACGAGCAGCCACCAACACCACCACCAGCAGGTCGACCTCAGGTATATATTTGTAATGGTAGGCCTGCACCACCACCTCAGGTACGCGATGATGTCCATATTCCTAAACTGAAATTGAATATTCCACCATTTGAGGGTAGATATGTTCCTGATATATATCTTACTTGGGAGTTAGAAACTGAACAACGATTTACATGTTTACAATATCCTGAGGAGAGACGAGTTGCTGCTGCTGTTTGTGCTTTCACTAGTTTTGCATGTGTATGGTGGTCTGAACATTGTAGATTATATCCTATTCCAACTACTTGGGCTGCTTTGAAAACTGCTATGCGTATGCATTGGGTTCCACCATATTATCAACGTGAATTGCTTCAAAAATTGCAGCGTTTAAGACAAGGGAAAAATTCTGTAGAAGAATATTATCAGGAATTACAAACTGGCATGATTAGATGTGGTATTGTTGAGGAGAATGAAGCTATGCTTGCACGTTTTCTGGGTGGATTAAATAGAGAGATTCAGACCATTCTAGACTATAAGGAGTATACTAATATCACTCGTTTATTCCATCTTGCTTGTAAAGCTGAACGTGAAGTGCAGGATCGACAAGCATTGGGGCGAACTAACTTTTCTGCAGGCCGACCTTCATCATGGACACCACGTGCATCTTCTACTTCAACTGCACCAGCACCTCCATCCGGTGCCACCTCCAGCCGTGATACAAGAAAACAGGCACAACCACCATTATCTGCCAAGAGCGCACCTGCGGGGCCTGCACAGCGTTCTTCTTCTTCCATGGCATCAACAGGGCACACAAGTGATATTATTTGTCGTCGTTGTAAGGGAGGAGGTCATTATGCGAGGGAATGCAAATCTCCGCGTGTGATGATTGCTACCGCGGATGGTGGATATGAGTCCGCTAGTGACTATGATGAGGAGACATTGGCTCTTATTACACGTGAAGAACATGGTGGAGATGATTCTGATCATGAGACGCAATACATGGCTCCTGAAGACGCTGACAGGTATGAATGTTTAGTTGCTCAACGTGTTTTGAGTGTGCAGGTCACACAAGCTGAGCAAAATCAGAGGCACAATTTGTTCCATACCAAGGGAGTTGTGAAGGAACGTTCTGTGCGCGTCATAATAGACGGAGGGAGCTGCAACAACTTGGCTAGCATGGAGATGGTGGAGAAGCTTTCTCTCACCACAAGACCACATCCACATCCTTACTACATCCAATGGTTCAACAACAGCGGCAAGGTTAAGGTAACACGTACTGTTCGTGTGCATTTTAGTATCTCTACATATGCTGATTATGTTGATTGTGATGTGGTACCTATGCAAGCATGTTCCTTATTACTTGGTAGACCATGGCAATTTGATAAAAATTCTGTACACCATGGTAGAAACAATCACTATACTCTTGTTCATAAGGATAAAAATATTACTTTGCTTCCTATGACTCCTGATTCCATTTTGAAAGATGATATTAATAGAGCTAATAAAGCACAACAGGAGAAGAATAAGAGTGAAAATCAGATTGTGGCAAAAGAATTTGAGCAACAAATGAAGCCTAATAATAAACCATCTAGTGTTGCTTCTGAAATTAAATTGAAAAGTGCATGTTTATTTGCCACCAAATCTGATATTGATGAGCTAGATTTCAGCAAATCTGTTTGCTATGCTTTTGTGTGCAAAGAGGCATTATTTTCATTCGAGGACGTGCCTTCCTCTTTGCCTCCTGCTGTCACTAACATTTTGCAGGAGTTCGCTGACGTTTTTCCACAAGACGTGCCACCGGGATTACCGCCTATTCGAGGGATTGAGCATCAGATTGACTTAATTCCTGGTGCTTCACTGCCAAACCGTGCACCATACCGTACCAATCCAGAGGAGACGAAGGAGATTATGCGTCAAGTACAAGAGCTTCTCGACAAAGGTTATATACGCGAATCCCTTAGTCCTTGTGCTGTTCCTATTATTCTAGTGCCGAAAAAGGATGGTACATCACATATGTGTGTTGATTGTAGAGGCATTAATAATATTACTATTCGTTATCGTCATCCTATTCCTAGGCTAGATGATATGCTTGATGAATTGAGTGGCTCTACAATATTCTCCAAAGTTGATTTGCGTAGTGGCTACCATCAAATTCGTATGAAATTGGGAGATGAATGGAAAACAGCATTTAAAACTAAGTTTGGATTATATGAGTGGTTAGTCATGCCTTTTGGGTTAACTAATGCACCTAGTACTTTCATGAGATTAATGAACGAAGTTTTACGTGCTTTCATTGGACGATTTGTGGTAGTTTACTTTGATGACATATTGATTTATAGCAGATCTTTGGAGGAACATTTGGAACATTTACGTGCTGTTTTTATTGCTCTACGTGATGCACGTTTGTTTGGTAACCTTGGGAAGTGCACCTTTTGCACCGACCGAGTATCTTTTCTTGGCTATGTTGTTACTCCACAGGGAATTGAAGTTGATAAAGCCAAGATTGAAGCTATTGAGAGTTGGCCGCAGCCCAAAACGGTCACACAAGTGAGGAGTTTTCTTGGCCTCGCTGGATTCTATAGGCGTTTTGTGAGAGATTTCAGCACCATTGCTGCACCTCTCAATGAGCTTACAAAGAAAGATGTGCCTTTTCTTTGGGGTACCGCACAGGAAGAAGCCTTCACGGTATTGAAAGATAAGTTGACACATGCTCCTTTACTCCAACTTCCTGATTTTAATAAGACTTTTGAGCTTGAATGTGATGCTAGTGGAATTGGATTAGGAGGTGTGTTATTACAAGATGGCAAACCTGTTGCATACTTTTCTGAAAAATTGAGTGGGCCTAGTCTGAATTATTCTACTTATGATAAAGAATTATATGCTCTTGTTCGGACTTTAGAAACATGGCAACATTATTTATGGCCCAAAGAATTTGTTATACATTCTGATCATGAATCTTTGAAACATATTAAAAGTCAAGCTAAACTGAATCGTAGACATGCTAAATGGGTTGAATTCATTGAGACTTTCCCTTATGTCATTAAACACAAGAAGGGAAAAGAAAATGTTATTGCTGATGCATTGTCTCGTCGCTATACTATGCTTTCACAACTTGACTTCAAAATATTTGGTTTGGAGACCATCAAAGATCAATATGTGCATGATGCTGATTTTAAAGATGTAATGCAGAATTGTAAAGAAGGAAGAATGTGGAACAAGTTTGTTGTTAATGATGGATTTGTGTTTCGTGCTAACAAGCTATGCATTCCAGCTAGCTCCGTTCGTCTTTTGTTGTTGCAGGAGGCGCATGGAGGAGGATTAATGGGACACTTTGGCGTGAAGAAGACGGAGGACGTACTTGCTACACATTTCTTTTGGCCAAAGATGAGACGGGATGTTGAGCGTTTTATTGCTCGCTGCACTACATGTCAAAAAGCTAAGTCACGACTCAATCCTCATGGTTTATATATGCCTTTGCCTGTACCTAGTGTTCCTTGGGAGGATATATCTATGGACTTTGTTTTAGGTTTACCTCGAACAAAGAAGGGGAGGGATAGCATATTTGTTGTCGTGGATAGATTCTCGAAAATGGCACACTTTATACCATGTCATAAAAGCGATGATGCTGTTAATGTTGCTGATTTGTTCTTTCGTGAAATTATTCGCTTGCATGGTGTGCCAAATACTATTGTTTCAGATCGTGATACTAAATTTCTTAGCCACTTTTGGAGATGTTTATGGGCTAAGTTGGGGACTAAACTGCTTTTTAGTACTACTTGTCACCCCCAAACTGATGGACAAACTGAAGTAGTCAATAGAACGTTGTCTACTATGCTTAGGGCTGTTTTGAAGAATAATAAGAAAATGTGGGAGGAATGCTTGCCTCATATTGAATTTGCTTATAATCGTTCATTGCATTCTACTACTAAGATGTGCCCTTTTGAAGTTGTGTATGGTTTCCTACCTCGTGCACCTATTGATTTGTTGCCTCTTCCATCTTCGGAGAAGGTTAATTTTGATGCTAAACAACGTGCTGAATTGATTTTAAAAATGCATGAGTTAACTAAGGAAAACATTGAGCGCATGAATGCTAAATATAAACTTGCTGGAGATAAGGGTAGAAAACATGTTGTGTTTGCACCTGGAGATCTTGTTTGGTTACATTTGCGTAAGGATAGATTTCCTGATTTGCGCAAATCAAAGTTAATGCCACGTGCTGATGGTCCCTTTAAGGTGTTAGAGAAAATAAATGATAATGCATATAAACTTGAGCTGCCTGCAGATTTTGGGGTTAGTCCCACTTTTAACATTGCAGATTTGAAGCCTTATTTGGGTGAGGAAGATGAACTTCCGTCGAGGACGACTTCATTTCAAGAAGGGGAGGATGATGAGGACATCAATACAATTGTTACACCCACAGCCCCTGCTGCTATACATACTGGACCAATTACTAGAGCTCGTGCACGCCAACTAAATTACCAGGTACTTTCGTTTCTTGGTAATGATTCTAATGTTCATGAGAATATGATGCTGCCTAAATTGGATACATTTGTTTTGCTTACAAATGAAGGGCCTAGCTTGGAGAAGGATGAACATTGGAGCAAGAACAAGCATGGAGATGATGGCATGCGCAAGGGAACAAGAACGGAGTTACAAGTGATGATTTCAGGACTTTGAAGCCACCATAATGGGTGCATGAAGCCTTGGACGAAATATACAAGATGCCACTTCATAAATTTCGTCCCGAGGCTATTTTAGGTGCTGCGTCACCTTATTATTGGGCCAGGCCCATGTAATTTCGAAATACATAAGTATAGGCTATTTTTAGAGTCCGTATGTGTGGGGAAACAAGAGATAGGGTTGATTTCGGACCCCTCCACCAAGGGCCACGAAATTCCCCCCTCTTCCTCCATATATACAGCCCTTAGGGCATCGTTTAGACTTTGGGTTTTGTTTAGATTAAAAGTTCGCCATAACTGCAACTTCGCGTACTTCGTTTGTGTTCAACGACCAGACAAAGGCGTCACAGAACCCCACCTTGATTAATAAAGCTTTCATCTTATATTCGCAATATCCAGATTGCAATCTTAGTTTCTTGCTTGTTCTTCGTTTGCTCGCAGGAAACAGACCCTCGTGGTCAGGTTGATCGTGCTCCGGCGTGGTCAATAACCTCTCGGAGTTGGTTTAGCGATTGCTAAGGCGCGACGTCCTCGCACGTTCGTAGTCGGATCGTCAAAGTCGACTTCCACCAAAGCGATATCCATCATCTCATCGAAAGACGGGACACCTTTGCCTCTATCAATCTTGGTATTTCTTGGGTGAATCGAATATGGTGAATCGTGGGCCTCTTGCAAAATAAACTTCCTGATCTCCGGGTCATTGGGCACGTAAACGCGGTCTTCAAACCATAGGGTGTCGTGCTCATCCTCACGAAATCCTTTAGCTTTTCCTTTGCTCAATTTCTCCTTAATAGCGGCAATCTCTTTGTCAGTTTTCTGAGCTTCTCTGATTCTATCCATCAAAGTTGACTGAATCTCCAATGCTGCTACATAGCCTCTCGGAACTATTTCCAAGCATAGTTCACGATTTCTGCTAACTCCTTTGGTATTTCTCCCGTCATTAACGTGTTGACATGGCTCTTACGGCTTAATGCATCAGCTACTACATTAGCCTTTCCGGGATGATGATGCAATTTCATATCATAATCCTTGATAAGCTCCAACCATCTCCTTTGTCTGAGATTTAACTCCTTCTGTGTGAAAATGTACTTCAAACTCTTATGATCCGTGTACACCTCACAATGATTTCCAATGAGGAAATGCCTCCATGTTTTCAAAGCATGCACTACGGCTGCTAACTCCAAATCATGCGTAGCATAATTCAACTCATGAGGCTTCAGTTGTCTTGAGGCATATGAAACAACTCTCCCTTCCTGCATAAGCACTGCTCCAAGTCCTCGACGTGAAGCGTCGCAATACACCTCATAATCTTTGGTCTGGTCTGGCAAAATCAACACTGGTGAGGTAACCAAACGTTTCATCAACTCCTGGAAACTAGCCTCACATTCCCCCGTCCATATGAACTTGGTATCTTTCTTTAATAACTCCGTCATAGGCTTCGCAATCTTTGAGAAATTCTCAATGAATCTCCGGTAGTATCCGGCGAGTCCAAGAAAACTCTGGATCTCTCCAACTGTTGTTGGGGCTTCCTACTTGGTCACGGTTTCAAATTTAGTGGGATCTACTGCTATACCTTCTCCAGATATAACGTGTCCGAGAAATCCTACTTCCTTCAACCAAAACTCACATTTGCTGAACTTGGCATATAGTGGATGTTCTCTAAGCTTTCCAAGTACCAAACGCAAATGCTCCTTATGCTCCTCTTCATTCTTCGAATAAACCAGGATATCATCAATGAACACTACGATGAACTTATCCAAAAACTCCATAAACACTTTGTTCATCATGTTCATAAAATAGGCAGGTGCGTTAGTCAGACCAAATGACATAACGGTATACTCGTACAGCCCATACCTGGTGGTAAAAGCTGTCTTCGGAATATCCTATTCTCAAATCTTCAGCTGGTGGTATCCTAATCGTAGATCGATCTTGGAAAATACCTTAGCTCCTTGCAATCGATCAAACAGATCATTAATCATTGGTAGTGGGTACTTGTTCTTGATCGTTACTTCATTCAATCCTCGATAATCAACAACCATCCTTAACGATCCATCCTTCTTCTCCACTAAAAGTACTGGCGATCCCCAAGGCGAAGAACTTGGGCGAATATATCCTTTATCCAGTAACTCCTTAATCTGCTTCTTAATTTCCACCCAATCCTTTGCTGGCATCCTATATGGTCTCTTTGATATTGGCCCTGTGCCTGGCAATAGCTCAATCAAAAACTCAATATCTCTGTCCGGTGGCATGCCTGGCAACTCCTTTGGAAACACATCAGGGAAATCCCTTACCACTGGTACTTCCTCATGCACAACTCCTGTTAGGCAATTTACTTGTGTCCTCTTTGGCACATGCCGGGATACATACTTGATCCTTCTCCCTTCTGGTGTGGTAAGCAAAATTAACTTGCTAGCACATTCAATATTCCCTTCATACTTTGATAACCAATCCATGCCTAATATCACATCCAATCCTTGGGATTCCAATACTATTAGGTCTGAGGGAAAAACATAGTTACCAATCCTTAATGGTAACCGATCACACCATAGACTAGCCACATACTCTGCTCCGGGCGAGGTTACTAACATGGGTGACCTAAGGGCTTGGGTTGGTAGGTTATGCTTATCCACAAATCCCCTTGAGATGTATGAATGCGATGCACCAGTATCAAAAAGAACGAGTGTAGTAAATGACTTAACCAAAAACTTACCTATTATTGCATCGGGCTGAGCTTCAACCTCCTCCACGCTAACGTGGTTCACCTGTCCCCTGTTAAAAGGGTTCGGCTTCTTCCCTGAACTTCCATTGCCATTTTGGCCTTCAGGACATTCATTGGCATAATGTCCGGTCTTCTGACACTTAAAAGAAGTGACTTGGCTTAGGTCCTTCTTGGCTGGGGTTGAGGGGTTGGTACGGTTCTGGCCCTTGCTCCCTGCATTCCCATTACCATTCCTGGTGCCATTGTGATTGTGCGAGCTACCTCCTCCATGGGTATGCTGAAAATGTCCTCCCGGTCTAGGGGTAAAACACGGCTTCTGCTGAGCTCAAGAATTGTACTTTCCTTGTCCATACTTCCTCTTGCGATTCTCAATTTGCTGCTGCTTCCCTTCAATCATAAGAGCACGATCTACCAACTCCTGGTAGTTGTTGAAGGTTGCTACCATCAACTGCATGCTCAAGTCATTGTTCAGTCCTTCTAGAAACTTCTCCTGCTTAGCTGCATCCATAGCGACGTTATCTGGGGCATAACGTGCTAGCTTACTAAATTCCTCCACATACTGGCCAACTGTCCTTCCTCCTTGGCGCAAGTTGCGAAACTCATGCTTCTTCATGGCCATAGCTCCTACTGAAACATGTGCAGTATGAAAAGCCTGCTGAAACTGGTCCCATGTGATAGTGTCAACTGGGAAAGTGGCTGTGAAATTCTCCCACAATGATGCTGCGGGTCCTTCTAACTGGTGTGCGGCAAACTTCACCTTCTCCGCATCTGTGCATCCTGCTGTGGTCAACTCCCTAGCTGTCTTGCGGAGCCAATCATTTGCTACTATTGGCTTGGTGCTACTGGAAAACACCGGCGGATTCAGCCTAAGAAAACAGGCTAAGTGATCAACAGGTGGTGGTGGTGGTGGTGGGTTGTTGTTGTTGTTCCCTTGATTCTGATTCTGGACTAGCAACTGCATCAATGTGTTCTGCTGCTGGATCAACTGAGTGAGCTCCGGTGGGAAGGCAAATCCGGGGTCACGTCTCGGAGGCATCTGAGGGTTTAGAAAAGATGAGATATAAGAATAGAGGGGGTCTAAAGAGAAAACACTACCCATATGCACATGAGGCAAAAGCAAACAATTCACTTCATTCAATCAAACAAGGGCATACAATCGATCTATCTATCGCAAAAGTGCTCAGACTACTATATTTACATGGTGGACTACTACTACTGATGAGGTGGTCTACTAGAAATATTCTTCGGTTGCAGACTCCATGATATCTGCTCCAGCTTCATCAACATAATCATCATCGCTACTATCTTGTTCCGAGTCGGTGCCGTCGATGATGATGTAGTCTTCCGGGCTAATCTCCTTGGGTTCTTCGTCTTCCTCTACTGGTGTAGGGTCTCCCATAAATATTCCGATCTTCTTGATCAGGTCGTCATTCTTCTCCACCAACACTTCAATTTCCTCTTCATAATCTTCACGTGTAGCCTTGAGTTCTTCCTCCAGTTCCTTGATTCTAGTCTTAGCCTTATTTAGATCTATCATGTTGGCGCACATCTGGTTCTCCTGTCGTCGAATATGCTGGTTTAGCTCCTGGATAAAAGCTGCAATTGATCTATCCTTCCTGGTGCTGATCATCTCCCAGTGCTCATCTCGGCGCCCACAAATCTGGTAGATAGTATCCTTGAGATCATTGCGGTAGACTTCTCCAATGCGTCCCATGGCGATGTGAGCTGCCATGCTCTTTCCTAGACTCCAAGTTGGTGTATCAAAAGAAAATTCTATGGGCTCAGCGACTGGCATGAACGTCCTTCCTGGAACTTGAACTTGAATCATCCAGCGCTCTTCTTCAGGTAAAGTGGCGTTGTAGGTTCCTGTGAAGCTTGTACTCCTATGTTCAGGTATCTAGTGACTTTCCTTCAAGTGGCGTCCAAAGGGTGTATCTTCATTCGGTTGTGTGAACTTGTTCCTTGCATCCGCCATCCTAAAGAGTAGAAAAGATGAGAGGTCAGAAGAGAAGAGAGTGAATAGTGATCTAGGTCTTTAGCTTAGTGGTCGTGTCCTACAGTCAGCGTGTGCTCTGATACCATCTTGTAGCGACCGTACCTCAAACGGTCCAATCTCTGTGCTCCGGTGTCATCCCTGGATCAGCAATGCTGACACCACACAGTACTCAAAGGATTTATAGCAGAGTAGCAATCACACACTTATTACATCGAGCGTCTCAAAAGAGAACTTATTACATTAAATATGGCTTAACGCCATCTAATAAGGATAACAACGGAAGGCTTGGAAGATAAGTGAGTCCATCGACTCCAACGGCATCACTAAGTATAGAACCACGACCTAAAACTCCTTAATCATCGTCTGAAAAGTCTGCAACATTAACGTTGCAGCCCGAAAATGGGTCAGCACATGGAATATGCTGGCAAGGTAACACATAGAGAGTAATGGAATGAAACAGCTATACTATATGCATATTTGGCTGGTGGAAAGCTCTATGGTTACAGTTTTGCGTAAAGCCAATTTTTCCCTACTTCAAAGGAATAAATTTATTTAACTATCATGGTGGTTGTTAAACATTGAGAATGGTTGACAGCATTCTCAATCCCAATTAAGCATCATCATTAAACAAAACCCAACAATATTAATTTAGAGTAACATGTTGAGATTCACATGATAATCCAGGTACTAGATACTCAAGATGTCCATAACCGGGGACACGACTAACCACGATTAGTTTATTACACTCTGCAGAGGTTTGCGCACTTTTCCCCACAAGACTCGATCGCCTCCGTTTGGTTTCTCGCACTACATGGTGTTTGAGAAGACGGATGACCGAGACATGGTCTTTTAGAAGCGCTAGCACCTTACGATCGGGTAGACCGTACCAACCTACATCCCCTACATCTGCTAGTCTACCACTGTAAGAGTTCACACAACTTAGTCAACTATGCTAGAGCCCATAATGGCTTGTGGCTGCACACGGAAGTTTCTAGTATGAATAGTCTCATGATCCCTTTGAGCCTGGGTGGCGGTCCAAAAGAAAATAGGCAAGTCCTGGAATACCCAGGTGCCTCAATCCACCCAGATGTGTGTTTAAGTTGCCACCTTAGATAAACCACTAATTTAACAATCTCACATCTGTCATGGATATCACTCACCCAATCCACGTCTACTAGCATAGCATGGCATGATAAGCAAACATAGAAGTAACTCCCAAATGTTTGATAATAACAGGTAATAGGTACTACCTCATCTACTTCCCATCCCACAATTTAATTAGATCCTAATCATGCAATGTGTGAGGGTTGATCTAATGCAATAAAACTGGGTAGTAGAAAAGGTATGATCAAAGTGTTACTTGCCTTGCTGATGATCCGCGAAACCTAGCGATTCGAAGTAACAGGCGGTGCACTCCGGGTATTCTGTCATAGACAAACAAACAAGCATACAATAAGTACTCATCTAATGCACAGGTAAAACTCAAATAAGAGATCTAACCAGAAGGTTCAACTTAAGAACTCTGGTTGGCAAAAAGAACTAAATCAAACAAAGCAACGAAAGTCAAACGGCAAAAGAAAACAACTTTGTTCTAGTAATCTAGATCTAGGGCAAATTTTACAGTAGAAAAATCTTGTTTAAGTTGGTTAAACGGATAGAGGGTTTCGAGACGAAACTCTAGGCGCTCGAATCGCCTGATTCCGATAAACGAGCAAAAAGTTAAACTAAAACGAAAATCGGATCAGGAATCGCAATCAGAAAAATCGCGGATTTAATCCGAGAAAAAGAAAAATGACGAACGCCGATTTTTTTTTCTCTCTTTTTTTTCGGCACGGAAAATGAGGCGCGACGAACCTCGGGCGGCGGGATCGTCGTCGTCGGCGGCGGCTCCGGTGGCACGCGCGGATCGAGGCGGGGCTGATGGGCTGGGGCGGCTCGGGGCGGCGCTATTTAAAGGCTGCCCCCGGGCGGTGTCCCGCTCGGGTACGGCCCAAAGTCGGTTCATTTTTTTTAATTATTTCGCTCGGAAGAAAAATAAAAAGAAATACTAAACGGACTCCAAAAATTCCGAAATAAATTTTCACGGGCTTCTAAAATCAAGCCGCACAAGGTGAACATTTATTTGGGCCCTAAATGCAATTTTGGAAAACGCACTTTTTTCCTAAATTCAAATAAAACACCGAAAAACTCTGAAATAAAATCTTATTTGATTTTTTATTAAATCCTCAATATTTCTTTATTTTCGTAAAGTCATTTTATTCCCTCTCTCATATTTTTGTAATAGAAATATTGATGATAAAATAAATAAAATCAAATGATCCTATTCTCAAAATTTGAGAGAACTCAAATATGAAAATAACGAAATCCCCAACTCTCTCCGTGGGTCCTTGAGTTGCGTAGAATTTCTAGGATCAACCAAAATGCACAATAAAAATATGATATGCATGATGATCTAATGTATAACATTCCAAATTGAAAATTTGGGATGTTACAGTGATGAAGCTGCTAGAATTACTAAACCTGATATGAAAGGTAAACATAGACCTGTAGTTGGCATGCCTGTTGTTTCTATTAAAATAGGGGATCATTGTTATCATGGCTTATGTGATGTGGGTGCTAGTGTGAGTGCAATTCCTTATACCTTGTATGAATAAATTATGAAGGATATTGCACATACTGAGATAGAAGATATTGATGTTACTATTAAGCTTGCCAATAGAGATACTATTTCACCAATTGGGATTGTTAGTGATGTTGAAGTCTTGTGTGGGAAAATTAAATACCCTACTGATTTTGTTGTTCTTGGTTCCCCACAAGATAACTTTTGTCCCATTATATTTGGTAGACCTTTCTTGAATATAGTTAATGTTAAGATAGACTGGGAGATGGATATTGTTACTGTTGGTTTAGGGGATATGTCTCATGATTTAAATTTCTCTAAATTACATAGACAACCCCATGATAAAGAATTGCCTAGCAAGGATGAAATTATTGGTCTTGCTTCTATTGTCGTGCCTCCTACTGATCCTTTAGAACAATATTTGCTAGACCATGAAAATGATATGTTTATGAATGAAAGAAGGGAAATAGATGAAATATTCTTTAATCAGGGACCAATTTTGAAACACAATTTGCCTGTTGAAATCCTTGGGGATCCACCTCCACCCAAGGGTGATCCCGTGTTCGAGCTTAAACAATTACCTCATAATCTTCATGAAAAGAAGATATATCCTGTTACTATTAGTGCTAACCTTTGAGAGCATGAAGAAAATAAATTATTGAAAACTCTGAAGAAGCACTGTGCCGCTATTGGATATACTCTTGATGATCTTAAGGGCATTAGTCCCACTCTAAGTCAGCACAAAATAAAATTGGAGAAAGATGCTAAACCAGTTGTTGATCATCAAAGACGGTTCAATCCTAAGACGAAACAAGTGGTAAGAAATGAAATACTAAAGCTTCTGGAGGTGGGTATAATTTATCCTATTGCCGATAGTCAATGGGTAAGCCCTGTTCATTGTGTCCCTAAAAAGGGAGGTATTATTGTTGTTCCTAATGATGAGAATGAACTGATTCCACAAAGAATTGTTACAAGTTATAGAATGGTTATTAATTTTCGCAAATTGAATAAAGCTACTAGAAAAGATCATTACCCTCTACCTTTTATCGATCACATGCTAGAAAGACTATCCAAACATACTCATTTTTGCTTTCTAGATGGTTATTCTGGTTTCTCTCAAATACCTGTGTCAAAAGATGATCAAGAGAAAACCACTTTTACTTGCCCTTTCGGTACCTTTCCATATAGACGTATGCCTTTTGGTTTATGTAATGCACCTGCTACCTTTCAAAGATGTATGACTACTATATTATTTGATTTTTGTGAAAAGATTGTTGAGGTTTTCATGGATGATTTCTCCATTATCAGAACTTCTTTTGATGATTGATCAAGCAACCTTGATCGAGTTTTGTAGAGATGTGAAGAAACTAATATTGTCTTTAATTGGGAGAAATGCCACTTTATGGTTAATGAAGGTATTGTCCTGGGGCATAAAATTTCTGAAAGAGGTATTGAAGTTGATAAAGCTAAAGTAGATGCTATTGAAAAGATGTCGTGTCCTAAAGATATCAAAAGTATAAGAAGTTTCCTTGGTCATGTTGGTTTCTATAGGAGGTTTATTAAAGACTTCTCTAAAATTTCTAGGCCTCTCACTAATCTCCTAAAAAATATGTTCATTTTGTTTTTGATGATGATTTTGTAGAAGCATTTGAAATACTTAATAAGGTCTTGATTTCTGCACCTATTGTTTAGCCACCTGATTGGAACTTGCCTTTTGAAATCATGTGTGATAAGAGTGATTATGATGTTGTTGTTGTTCTAGGACAAAGAGTTGATAAGAAATTAAATGTTATTCAATATGCTAGTAAAACTCTAGACAGTGCCCAGAGAAACTATGCTACTACTGAAAAAGAATTTTTAGCAGTTGTATTTGCTTGTGATAAGTTCCGACTTTATATTGTTTATTCTAAAGTAACTGTTCACACCGATCATGCTGCTATTAAATATCTTATGGAAAAGAAAGATGCTAAACCTAGACTTATTAGATGGGTTCTGTTGCTACAAGAATTTGATTTGCATATTATTGATAGAAAGGGAACTGAGAAGCCCGTTGCAGATAACTTGTCTAGATTGGAAAATGTTCTTGATGACCCACTACCTATTGATGATAGCTTTCCTGATGAACAATTAGTTGTCATAAATGCTTCTCGTAATACTCCATGGTATGCTGATTATGCTAATTACATTGTTGCTAAATTTATACTACCTAGTTTCACGTACCAGCAAAAGAAAAAGTTTTTCTATGATTTAAGACATTACTTTTGGGATGACCCACTCCTTTATAAAGAAGGAGTGGATGGTGTTATTAGACGTTGTGTACCTGAGCATGAACAGGAACAAATCCTACGCAAGTGCCACTCCGAAGCTTATGGAGGAGACCATGCTGGAGATAGAACTGCACACAAGGTATTGCAAATCTGATTTCTATTGGCCCACTCTCTTCAAGGATGCTCGTAAGTTTGTCTTGCCTTGTGATGAATTCCAAAGGATTGGTAATATTAGTAGACGTCAGGAAATGCCTATGAATTATTCACTTGTTATTAAACCATTTGATGTTCGGGGCTTTGATTATATGGGACCTTTTCCTACCTTTAATGGGTATACACATATTTTAGTTGTTGTTGATCACATTACTAAGTGGGTAGAAGCTATTCCAACTAGTAGTGCTAATCATAACACTTCTATTAAGATGCTTAAAGAGGTTATTTTTCCGAGGTTTGGAGTCCCTAGATATTTAATGACTGATGGTGGTTCACATTTTATTCATGGCGCTGGTACCTCTTGAGCACTGCGTTGGTTTTCCCTTGAAGAGGAAAGGGTGGTGCAGTAAAGCAGCGTAAGTATTTCCCTCAGTTTTTGAGAACCAAGGTATCAATCCAGTAGGAGACCACGCGCGAGTCACCTCATACCTACACAAACAAATAAGAACCTCGCAACCAACGCGATAAAGGGGTTGTCAATCCCTTCACGGCCACTTGCAAGAGTGAGATCTGATAGAGATAATAATAATAAGATAAATATTTTTGGTATTTTTATGATAAAGATTGAAAGTAAAGATAGCAAAATAAAGTAGATGGGAAACTTACATGATGGAGAATAGACCCGGGGGCCATAGGTTTCAATAGTGGCTTCTCTCAAGAAAGCATAAGTATTACAGTGGGTGAACAAATTACTGTCGAGCAATTGATAGAAAAGCGAATAATTATGAGAATATCTAGGTATGATTATGTATATAGGCATCACGTCCGTGACAAGTAGGCCGACTCCTGCCTGCATCTACTACTATTACTCCACACATCGACCGCTATCCAGCATGCTTCTAGAGTATTAAGTTCATAAGAATAGAGTAACGCCTTAAGCAAGATGACATGATGTAGAGGGATAAACTCATGCAATATGATGTAAACCCCATCTTTTTATCCTTGATGGCAACAATACAATATGCGTTGTTTCCCTTTCTGTCACTGGGATCGAGCACCGCAAGATTGAACCCAAAGCTAAGCACTTCTCCCATTGCAAGAAAGATCAATCTAGTAGGCCAAACCAAACTGATAATTCAAAGAGACTTGCAAAGATAAACCAATCATACATAAAAGAATTCAGAGAAGATTCAAATATTGTTCATAGATAATCTGGATCATAAACCCACAATTCATCGGATCTCGAGAAACACACCGCAAAAGAAGATTACATCGAATAGATCTCCAAGAGAATGGAGGAGAACTTTGTATAGAGATCCGAAGAGAGTGAAGAAGCCATCTAGCTACTAGCTATGGACCCGTAGGCCTGAAATAAACTTGATAGAGGCGGGGTGTCCCGATCTTTCGATGAGATGATAACTATCGATTTGGTGGAGACGACTTTGACGATCCGACTACAAACGTGCACGACGTTGCGCCTTAGCATTCGCTAAACCAACTCCGAGAGGTTATTGATCACGCCGGAGCACAATCAACCTGACCACGAAGGTCTATTCCTGCAAGCAATCGAAGAACAAGCAAGAATATGATAAAAGCAATCTGAATATTGCGAGTATATATGAAGTATTGATAAAGGTGGGGATCCGTAAGCGGTCTTGGTCTGGTCGTTGGACACAAACGAAGTACACGAAGTTGCAATGGCTAACTTTTAACTAAACAAATCCCAAGGAAAAGCTACTAGATGGATCTACTTATATAGGAGCAAGGGGTGGCGGCCAAGGAGGTGGGAGGACGTCCCAAGGCAGCCTAAAACTAAATCTAGGTCGTACAAGGCCAATGGGCCCAAGTGGAGGTGATGTAACACCTTTGGACTTGTAGTTTGACTCGGATTCTGCTGCAGCATCAGATTGTTTCATCCACAACTCAACGCTCCGGACGAATTTGAAGGTGATTCCAATTGGGTTGGAAAGTGCATGAAATCTAGTTTCCAACAAAAAAAAATCACCCAATTCGGAGTCCGTATGAAAAACTTGTGTGCGTTTTGAGTCAGGTGTGTCTGTGCAGTCCGAATCTGAATCCAGAACGTGAGAGACTTGGACTCTATCTTCTCTTGGGCCAAAAGTGACGTGAGAGAACTTTTTGGACAGCAAATAAACATCTCTTTCTTCCTTATCTTCATATGTGGATTGTACAAATGTCCCATACACCTGCAATTAGACAAAACACAAAAGTGTGTGAAGTATTTTTGTTCTGGATAACATAAATAGATTATTGAATAGTTTGCACTAGAAATCACCTGACAAATATGCATATATGCAATATTTTTGGTCATATCCAAGGTAGTCATGTCCTCATCATCCTCCCCTTCTTGAAAATAAAGCCGTCCTCGGCGTTGCTTAATCTGAAATGTGGCTAACAAAAGAGACAAGGTGTACATGTTGTATATGTATATGTCATCCATTTTTACTTCCCTTGATTTTTGCATATATGACACATGAATAGATGAGTAACTTGCATAGTTCATAAAATCTAAAGCCAAAAAATTAGCACAAGAAGTAGAAGGCATGAAAATATTGCAACTCAGTTTGCACATATAAGTGAAGCTCTTATTCATTTCAAAAGATTGACAATGTTCACCATTAAACCATCCCAACACTGGTGAATAAACCTTACTTGCATCAAATTTACATGCTACAACATGCTTAAATAAGAAAACATGCAATAAGTCATTTAACACAGAATCATCACCAAGATTAGAGGTCATATCAAAATGATTAAACATTGGTTCTTTTGCATCAATAGTTAATTCAATGGGTGCACTCAAAATTGTTGGTATTTCAGTTGTTTGATCACATGGCAAAGTCAAATT
This sequence comes from Triticum aestivum, assembly GCF_018294505.1. Lineage (NCBI taxonomy): Eukaryota > Viridiplantae > Streptophyta > Magnoliopsida > Poales > Poaceae > Triticum > Triticum aestivum. The sequence continues at coordinate 348,004,075 of NC_057797.1, read as the reverse complement.
ATCAACGTAGTCCTCTAAAATAGATGGTGTGATCAAAGTAGTGGGTAGCTCATCAGATGGTGCATTCAAATTGACAAGGCATTCATCATTCTCATGTAGAGATGGAAGATCAGTACCTTTGTCATTACCTCTTATGATCAACTCAGATGATGTAGCCACTCTCGGGGGCGATGTGTCACATGGTGGAGGTGATGTAGTCCTGACAACAACGGATGTGGTTGTCATAGTATGCCTAGTAGTTGAAGGAACAATCATATCAACTCTTGGAATGTGCACCGTGCGCTTGTTCTCCTCGTGGCCAACACGTCGTTTTATTTCCTGTTCAGCTTTGCAAGCAAGATGAAACAAATGGTCCATAGGATAACACTCTTCATGAATTAGTATCTCTTGAATATCACGGTTTAATCCTCCCCAAAATCTATCCATAAAATCATCTTCACTTTCTTCTAAAGAGGAATGCAACAAGGTAGTTTGTAAATCATCATAATATTTTGTTACAGTTTCACTACCTTGTTTTAAGTGTTGCAACTTCTTAATCATGTCACGAGTATAATAAGCAGGGACGAAAGTATGTCGCATGGCAAGTTTCAAATCATCCCAAGTAGTAGGTATATAATCAGGGTGTAACCGACAATATTCACTCCACCAAACCAAAGCATAACCAGTGAAAGAACCAACCGCAACCTTAACCTTTTTATGTTCATCGAAATTATGGGAAGCAAATATATTTTTTATGTCGAACTCCCATTCAATATATAAAGCAGGTTTAAAACGGCCATTAAATGGTGGTATAGATACATTAACCTGATCACGTGCATTTGGATGTTTGTGCACCTCTCGTGACGGTTGTGGTATTTGCAAAGGTGGTGGCACGTCTCCCGCGATCGACAAAGCCCATGAATTGACTCTGGATCCTGTCATGATTAGTAGAACAAGAAACAAAATCCAAAAATAATATTCCTATAACTACTAGGATGTGGTGGTAAAACGCTCACAGTAAAGCAAATATCAATGTCTTACAAGTTCTTACCATGCAGCAGGCGGTGATCGGCAACCAGCGGTGTCAAGTAACTCCGAATATTGAGTAAAGCGATTGCCAGGGGAGCGTACGTATACACGGTGTAGAAATATGTGGAGCTGGGTTGGCTATATATGGTAGCAAAAGATTAGCAATAATCAATTCAAAGATGCAATGTTGAATAAACGCTCAACGACGGTACTGTGCTGGTCCTAGGCTAGACCGGACTAGAGACGCGAGCCTAGAACACTAATAAGGTCACGGCGTAGCACAACTAGCATCAATGAAGGATACTAAGTAGCTCTTGACAGCAAGATATAAGTGAAGATCACAACGGCAGTGAAGATAAAGATGAAAAACAACTGCCAAGCAGGATATACAACAACTCTCTCTTCAACTTTCCTCTTGAAAAGTTTGAGACAATTTTTTGATAAATTCTTTCAAAGAATGATACTAACTCAAGCTTTCCAATGCAAAAAGAATCACTCAATTCCGAGTTGATATGAGGAGTCAAAGAATTCTAAAACTGGCCTGAAAAATTGGAACAAGCTGTGTTCACGAACTTCGGAGGGCAAAAAGACCTATTTAGAAGTCGATTTTGAGGTGTCAAATATTGAACTAGCTTCTGCAACTATTTAGATGTGGATCGTCGCTATCTTCAATTTGAGTACTCACGGAGCCAAAACGGACTTCGTATGAGGAAGGTACACCTGTTTTACTGAACAGTGCGCAAAACAGATTCCAATCCGAATTCAGGTACGAGATTGATTCTAGATAGATCCAATTTTTTTCTTCTCTCTTTTTTTTCTCACGCTTTTTTTTTCTTTTTCTTCTCCCTATTTTTCTTTTTTTTTCTTTCCTTTTTTCTCTCTTTTTTTTCTTTATCTTCTTTTTCTCCCTCTTTCCAAAACAAACTAGATAAGATGCAGATTGGATCAAGCGAAGATGGGAACGATCTCAACTATGATTATGACAATGAACGGTGGGTAGCACGTGGTGGAAATTGATGGATGGGTGGTGGACAACGGAAGGGATAATGATGCAGCGGCGACGTGACTAATGTGAACAGAACTCGAAACTCTAAACGACCTAGACACTAAGACCAGCAACTCGACACGATGATGCAACCGATAATTCAACTATGCAAGCAATGAAAAGAAAATTGCAAAGGCTCAGACTGACTTGGACAAAGGATGAATAGATCTAACTCTTTTTTGTGGCTTTTTCTTGGACAATAGGTAAGAAAATAAATCTAATCTAGGAAAACTAGAAATTCTCACCGAGCAACCTGAAAACTGATACCACTTGATAGAGGCGGGGTGTCCCGATCTTTCGATGAGATGATAACTATCGATTTGGTGGAGACGACTTTGACGATCCGACTACAAACGTGCACGACGTTGCGCCTTAGCATTCGCTAAACCAACTCCGAGAGGTTATTGATCACGCCGGAGCACAATCAACCTGACCACGAAGGTCTATTCCTGCAAGCAATCGAAGAACAAGCAAGAATATGATAAACGCAATCTGAATATTGCGAGTATATATGAAGTATTGATAAAGGTGGGGATCCGTAAGCGGTCTTGGTCTGGTCGTTGGACACAAACGAAGTACACGAAGTTGCAATGGCTAACTTTTAACTAAACAAATCCCAAGGAAAAACTACTAGATGGATCTACTTATATAGGAGCAAGGGGTGGCGGCCAAGGAGGTGGGAGGACGTCCCAAGGCAGCCTAAAACTAAATCTAGGTCGTACAAGGCCAATGGGCCCAAGTGGAGGTGATGTAACACCTTTGGACTTGTAGTTTGACTCGGATTCTGCTGCGGCATCAGATTGTTTCGTCCACAACTCAACGCTCCGGACGGATTTGAAGGTGATTCCAATTGGGTTGGAAAGTGCACGAAATCTAGTTTCCACCAAAAAAAATCACCCAATTCGGAGTCCGTATGAGAAACTTGTGTGCGTTTTGAGTCAGGTGTGTCTGTGCAGTCCGAATCTGAATCCAGAACGTGAGAGACTTGGACTCTATCTTCTCTTGGGCCAAAAGTGACGTGAGAGAAATTTTTGGACAGCAAATAAACATCTCTTTCTTCCTTATCTTCATATGTGGATTGTACAAATGTCCCATACACCTGCAATTAGACAAAACACAAAAGTGTGTGAAGTATTTTTGTTCTGGATAACATAAATAGATTATTGAATAGTTTGCACTAGAAATCACCTGACAAATATGCATATATGCAATATTTTTGGTCATATCCAAGGTAGTCATGTCCTCATCAAAACTACTCACACATCATCGGAGAGGCCATGTAGTTGATGTAGAGGCCCTCCGTGATCAATGCCCCCTCCGACGGAGCTCCGGATAAGGCCCCAAGATGGGATCTCTTGGGTACATAAGGTAGCAGCGGTGAAAATAGAGTTTTGTGGTGCTCCTGGATGTTTGCGGGGTATATGGATATATATAGGAGGAAGAAGTAGGTCGGTGGAGCAATGAGGGACCCACGAGGGTGGAGGGCGTGCCTAGGGGGTGGGCGTGCCCCCTGCCTCGTGGCCTCCTCGATTGTTTCTTGACATCCACTCCAAGTCTCCTGGATCAAGTTTGTTCCAAAAATAATGCTCCCGAAGATTTCATTCCGTTTGGACTCCGTTTGATATTCCTTTTCAGCGAAACACTAAAATAGTAAAAAAGCAGCAATTTGGGCCGGGCCTCCGGTTAATAGGTTAGTCCCAAACATAATATAAAAGTGTAAAAATAAGCCCATAAACATCCAAAATAGATAATATAATAGCATGCAGCAATCAAAAAATATAGATACGTTCGAGACGTATCAAGTGCTTTCCGTAAAATGCTTGCTAAATATGATGTCAACCATAGAATTGCATCTCCATGTCACCCTCAATCTAGTGGTCAAGTAGAATTGAGCAATAGAGAGATTAAATTAATACTGGAAAAGACTGTTAATAGATCTAGAAAGAATTGGTCTAAGAAACTTGACGATGCACGATGGGCTTATAGAACTGCTTATAAGAATCCTATGGGTATTTCTCCATATAAAATGGTTTATGGAAAAGTATATCATTTACCTCTTGAATTAGAACATAAGGCATATTAGGCTATTGAAGAGATCAACTATGATTTCAAACTTGCCGGAGAGAAGAGGTTATTTGACATTAGCTCACTTGATGAATGGAGAACCCAAGCCTATGAGAATGCAAAGTTGTTTAAAGAAAAAGTTAAAAGATGGCATGATAAAAGGATACAAAAGCGTGAGTTTAACGTAGGTGATCATGTTTTGCTATACAACTCTTGTTTAAGATTTTTTGCAGGAAAGCTTCTCTCTAAACGGGAAGGTCCCTACATTATTGAGGAGGTCTATCGTTCCGGTGGCATAAAAATCAACAACGCTGAAGGCACAAATCCGAAGGTGGTAAATGGTCAAAGAATCAAACATTATATCTCAGGTACTCTCATAAATGTTGAAACGAATGTTATTGACACCGTAACACTGGAGGTGTACATAAGGGACACTTTCCAAAACGTTTCAGACTCCAATAAGGAATAGGTATGAGGTACGGTAAGTAAACCGACTCCAAAAAGTTTCTAGTAGCATTTTTTCTTCGTTTTGGAATATTTAAAAAATTAGGAAATTTAGAAGTAGTCCGAAAGAGACACGAGGCCACCACAAGGGTGGAGGGCGTGCCCTACCCCCTGGGCGCGCCCCCGACCTTGCGGCCACCTCGTGTGCCCTCCAGACTCCGTTTTCTTGCACGATACTTCTTATGGTCGGTAAAAATTCATTATATAATCTCCTGAAGGTTTTGACCACCGTACCATGGAGAAATCTTCTGTTATTGTTTTGAGTTGTTTCTGTAGTAGATTTAGAGCGAGATGTCTTCGCAAGAGTCAGTCGGGGAGAGTCGGGTATCTCACCTGACACCGGGCCCAAGAGCATACAACAAAGCTGACCACTTTAGGCAATCAACGGAGGAAGAGATGGAGGCTGACTGGAAGAGGGTGGATGCCATGGAAGAGGATCAAGAAGTTACCTCTCGTCTTCAAACTAGATTCATGCTGGAGGAACTTTAGAGCTCAGCAATACCAAATTCGGTTATTCCTCCCAATGCTAGATTTCTCTCTTATGAAAATATGAAAAAGAGTGTTGCTTTCCCTCCCGCAGCTAGGAAACATCCATGGGTGATTGAGCTCTAGCCGTCACAGGTAAGCTTCGCAAGGAAGTAATGGATCTTAAGTAGCAAATTAATAAGCTCGAGGAAGGGAATCATATCTTAAAGGGTATCATCGCCAAGAATATCACATCACCACCTCCGAAGAAAGAGACATAAATACATGGGTATGGGCACTCCCATTGGCAACTACTAAGCTTGGGGGAGATGGCTCGGTATCGTATCACCATCACACCTTTAACTTTACCTTTTTCTTAGTTCTATCCTTTTTGTTATATCTTGATCTAGTAGAATAAAGTTTTAGTATGATCTATGCTTTGAGTTTTGTTTCGATCTCTATCTATGTAATCGAGTCCTTGAGTTATATATAATGAAGAGTAGTTTTGAGTTGAGGGCTTTGCATTTTGCTATGATCTTGAGGGCATAAAATAATAAAAAGAAATAAAAAGATCATATATTGATCTTATGGAAAGTAATGACTTCACAGATAAAGAGTATGATGAATAAAAGTTATTGAGAGTTGACAAACATAGTTTTGGTCATTGTTGCAATTAATAGGAAGTAATAAAGAAAGAGAGGCTTCACATATAAATACACTATCTTGGACATCTTTTGTAATTGTGAGCACTCATTAAAATATGACATGCTAAAAGGTCGATGTTGGACAAGGAAGACAACATAATGGGTTATGGTTTCTTATATCCGAATAGAAGTTATATTGTCATGGATCATCCAACATGTTGAGCTTGCCTCTCCCCCTCATGCTAGCCAAATTCTTTGCACCAAGTAGAGATACTACTTGTGCTTCCAAACATCCCTTAAACCAGTTTTGCCATGAGAGTTCACCATACCTACCTATGGATTGAGTAAGATCCTTCAACTAAGTTGTCATCAGTGCAAGGAATAAAAATTGATCTCTAAATATGTATGATCTATTAGTGTGAAGAATATAAGCTTTATACGAACTTCTGATATTGAAGAAATAAAAGCGACAGACTACATAATGAAGTTCCTTATCACAAGCGGCAATATAAAGTGACGTTCTTTTGCATTAAGATTTTGTGCATCCAACCATAAAAGCGCATGACAACCTCTACCTCCCTTTGCGAAGGGCCTATCTTTTACTTTTATCATCTATCCTTATACAAGAGTCATGGTGATCATCACCTTTCCTTTTTAAACTTTTTCCTTTGGCAAGCACTATATGTTGGAAAGATCTGGATATATATATCCACTCAGATGTAGGTTTTCATAAACTATTATTGTTGACATTGCCCTTGAGGTAAAAGGTTGGGAGGCGAAACTATAAACCCCTTTCTCTGTGTCCGATTGAAACCTTGTACCCATAAGTATCGCACGAGTGTTAGCAATTGTGAAAGATTAAATGATAGTTGAGTATGTGGACTTGCTAAAAAGCTCTTGAATTGACTCTTTCCGATGTTATGAAAAATTAAAATTGTTTCAATGACCGAGATCATAGTTTGTTAGTTTTCAATGAAGTTTCCGATTCGTACTTCACATTGTGAACAAATTGTTACTTTAAGATAAGAAATCATATGTTGACATATTTTTCAATATTAGTTGTTGTTCTAAAGATGATCATGATGCCCTCATGTCCATATTTTATATTATCGACACCTCTATCTCTAAACATGTGGACATATTTTTCAATATCGGCTATCGCTTGAGGACAAGCGAGGTCTAAGCTTGGGGGAGTTGATACATCCATTTTGCATCATGCTTTTATATTAATATTTATTGCATTATGGGCTGTTATTACACATTATATCACAATACTTATACAATTTCTCTCTTATTTTATAAGGTTTACACAAAGAGGGAGAATGCCGCCAGCTGGAATTCTGGATTGGAAAAGGAGCAAATATTAGAGAACTATTCTGCACAACTCCAAAAGTCCTGGAACTTCACGGAGCATGTTTTTGGAATATATAAAAAATATTGGCCGAAGAAAATACCAGAGGGGGGCCACCAGCCAGCCACAAGGCTGGAGGGCGCGCCCTACCCCCCTAGGCGTGCCCCCGTCCTTGTGGGCCCCCTGGCAGGCATCCGACGCCCATCTTCTGCTATGTAGTGTGTTTTCACCTGGAAAAAATCAGAAGGAAGCTTTTGGGACGAAGTGTCGCTGTCTCGAGGTGCAACCTGGGCAGAACCAATCTAGGGCTCCGGCCAAGCTGTTCTGTCGGGGAAACATCCCTCCGGGAGGGGGAAATCGTAGCCATCGTCATCACCAACAATCCTCTCATCGAGAGGGGTTCAATCTCCATCAACATCTTCACCAACACCATCTCCACTCAAACCCTAGATCATCTCTTGTATCTGATCTTTGTCTCAAAACCTCAGATTGGTTCCTATGGGTTGCTAGTAGTGTTGATTACTCCTGGTAGTTGATGCTAGTTGGTTTATTTGGTGGAAGATCATATGTTCGGATCCTTAATGATAATTAATACTCCTCTGCTTATGAACATGAATATGCTTTGTGAGCAGTAACATTTGTTCCCGAGGACATGGGAGAAGTCTTGTTATAATTAATCATGTTAATTTAGTATTCGTTCAATATTTTGATGAGATGTATGTTGTCTTTCCTCTAGTGGTGTTATGTGAATGTCGACTACATGACACTTCACCATTATTTGGGCCTAGAGGAAAGCATTAGGAAGTAATAAGTAGATGATGAGTTGCTACAGTGATAGAAGCTTAAACCCTAGTTTATGAGTTGCTTCGTAAGGGGCTGATTTGGATCCATATGTTTCATGCTATGGTTAGATTTATCTTAATTCTTCTTTTGTATTTGCAGATACTTGAGAGAGGGGTTAATCATAAGTCCAAGGAAGGGCAGCACCCAAGACCCGGTCCACACACATATCAAAATATCAAAGTAACGAACGCGAATCACATGAGCATGATGAAAACTAGCTTGACAACAATTCCCATGTGTCATCAGGAGCACTATGCTTTATATAAGAGTTCGTCCAGGCTTGTCCTTTGGTACAAAATGGATTGGGCCATCTTCCTGCACCTTATTTACTTTTGTTACCCGTTATGATTTATCCTATCACAAAACTATCTGTCACCGATAATTTCAATGCTTGCAGATAATACCTTGCTGAAAATCGCTTGTCATTTCCTTTAGCTCCTCATTTGGTTCAACACTCTTACTTACCGAAAGGACTATGATAGAGCCCCTATACTTGTAGGTCATCTGGTGGCCGCCGGGATGATCAAGATGGCCACCGGTGTTGATTTCCCCCACCAACAGGGTGCCGGAACGGGGTCTGGATTGGTTTTTCGTGGCTACAGAGGCTTGCGGCGATGGAATTTCTGATCTAGGGTAATTTCTGATGGTATCACTATTTATAGGATTTTTTGGCATTGATTTCACGCGAAGATGGCCCTCGAGGTGAGCACAACCCACCGGGGCAAGCCGGGCCCCTCAGGCGCGCCCTGGTGTGTTGTGCATATTTCAAATTTGAACTACATGCACATGATCCAATGGATATAAATTGGTTGAAAAATCAAATTTGTGTCCTTCGGTGCATGCTTAGGTCCCATGCAAGAAATGGGAATGAATGTCAAACACCCTGCCACCGTCACTCGATCGCAAACATTGAGATACCTGGATTTTAAATTCTAGTAAATCCAAAACTCGTCTGAAATTCATGAAACTTGGCATTCTATCATGGAGCGGCATCAACATGCCGTTGTAAAATTTTTGTCCCATTTGGGGCAAGTTTGCGTATAAGCTTCTCACAAACCAGAGCTTCTCACAACAAGTGTGATAGTTTCGGTAGGGAACGTGACACCTTTGGGGATGAAACGATATCCATTGCCTCTTATTGCTCTCAAAAAATTTCTAGTGTCAACATAGAACAACAAGAGTGTTGTGTTTAATTTTGGAATTTTTCAGGGATCGTTTGGACATTTTTATACATTAACTGGGTTTTGTAGGAATTTCAGGTGCATAATTCAAATTTGAACTACATGCACATGCTCCAGTGCATATAAACGTGTTGAAAAATCAAATCTTTTTCCTTGGTTGCATGCTTAGGTCCCATGCAAGAAATGGGAATGAATGTCAAACACCATGCCACTGTCACTCGGCCGCAAACATTGAGATGCCTAGTTTTTAAATTCTAGTAAATCTAAAACTCGTCTAAAATTCATGAAACTTGGCATGCTATCTTGGAACGGCATCAATATGCCATGGTAATTGTTTTCTCCCATTTGGGGAAGGTTTGGGTATAAGCTTCTCACAAACCAGAGCTTCTAACAACAAGTGTGATGGTTTCGATAGGGAACGTGGCACCTTTGGGGACGAAACTATATCCGTTGCCTCTTATTGCTTTAAAAAAAATTCCTAGTGTCAACATAGAACAACATGAGTGTTGTGTTTAATTTTGGAATTTTTCGGGGTTCGTTTGGATATTTTTATACATTAACTAGGCTTTTTAGGAATTTCAGGTACATAATTCAAATTTGAACTACATGCACATGCTCCTGTGCATATAAACAAGTTGAAAAATCAAATCTGTGTCCTTGGTTGCATGCTTAAGTCCCATGCAAGAATGGGAATGAATGTCAAACAACCTGCCACCGTCACTTGGCCGCAAACATTGAGATACCTAGTTTTTAAATTCTAGTAAATCCAAAACTCGTCTGATATTCATGAAACTTGGCATGCTATCATGGAGTGGCATCAACATGCCATGGTAATTTTTTTCTCCCATTTGGTGCAGGTTTGGGTATAAGCTTCTCATAAACCAGAGCTTCTCACAACAAGCGTGATGGTTTCGGTAGGGAACGTGACACCTTTGGGGACGAAAGGTAGCCATTGCCTCTGATTGCTTTCAAAACAATTCTAGTGTCAACATAGAACAACAGGAGTGTTGTGTTTAATTTTGGAATTTTTCGGGGTTTGTTTGGACATTTTTATACATTAACTGGGTTTTCTAGGCATTTTAGGTGCATAATTCAAATTTGAACTACATGCACATGCTCTAGGGCATATAAATGGGTTGAAAGATCAAATTTGTGTCCTCTGTTGCATGCTTAGGTCCCATGCAAGAAATGAGAATGAATGGAAAACACCCCGCCACTGTCACTCGGCCGCAAACATTGAGATACCTACTTTTTAAATTCTGGTAAAACCAAAGATCGTCTGAAATTCATCAAACTTGGCATGCTATTATGGATTGGGGTCAACATGATGTGATAAAAATTTTGTCCTATTTGTGGTAGGTTTGGGTATAAGCTTCTCTCAAACCAGAGCTTCTCACAACAAGCGTGATGGTTTCAGTAGGGGACGTGCCACCTTTGGGGACGAAACAATATCGTTGCCTCTTATTGCTTTTAAAAAAAATTCTAGTGTCAATATAGAACAACAGGAGTGTTGTGTTTAATTTTGGAACTTTTCGGGGTTTGTTTGGACATTTTTATACATTAATTGGATTTTTCAGGCATTTTATGTGCATAATTCGAATTTGAACTACATGCACATGCTCAAGTACATATAAATGGTTAAAAATCAAATCTGTGTCCTTCGGTGCAAGCTTAGGTACCATGCATGAAATTGGGATGAATTTCAAACACCAGGGCACTGTTGATTGCCGGCAAAACATTGAGATACTTTGTTTTTAAATTCGAGTAAATCCAAAACTTGTCTGAAATTCATGAAACTTGGCATGCTATCATGAAGCGGCATCAACATGCCGTGGTAAAATTTTTGTCCCATTTGGGGCAGGTTTGGGTATAAGCTTCTCACAAAACAGAGCTTCTCACAACAAGCGTGATGGTTTCGGTAGGGAACGTGACACCTTTGGGGACGAAACGATATCCGTTTCCTCTTATTGCTTTCAAATTTTTTCCAGTGTCAACATAGAAGAACATGAGTGTTGTGTTTAATTTTGGAATTTTTCGAGGTTCGTTTGCACATTTTTATACATTAAATAGGTTTTCTAGGCATTTTGTGTGCATAATTCAAATTTGAACTACATGCACATGCTCCAGTGCATATAAATTGGTTGAAAAATCAAATCTGTGTCCTTCGGTGCATGCTTAGTTCCCATGCAAGAAATGGAATTTATTTCAAACACCCTTCCACCATCACTTGGCCGCAAACATTGAGATACCTGGTTTTTAATTCTAGTAATATAAAACTCATCTGAAATTCATGAAACTTAGCATGCTATCATGGAGCGGCATCAACATGTCGTGGTAAATTTTTAGTCCCATTTGGGGCAGGTTTGGGTATAAGCTTCTCACAAACCAAAGCTTCTCATAACAAGCGTGATGGTTTCGGTAGGGAACGTGACACCTTTGGGGACGAAATGGTATCTGTTGCCTCTTATTGCTTTAAAAAAATTCTAGTGTCAACATAGTACAACACGAGTGTTGTGTTTAATTTTGGAATTTTTCAGGGTTCGTTTGGACATTTTTATACATTAATTGCGTTTTCTAGGAATTTTATGTGCATAATTAAAATTTGAACTACACGCACATGCACCAGTGCATATAAATTGGTTGAAAATCAAATCGGTGTCCTTCGGTGCATTCTTGGGTCCCATGCATGAAATGGGAATGAATTTCAAGCACCAGGGCACTGTTGATTGCCGGCAAAATGTTCAGATACTTTGTTTTTAAACTCTAGTAAATCCAAAACTCATGTGAAAGTGATGAAACTTGGCATGCTATCATGGAATGGCACCCGACATGTTGTGGTATTTTTCGTGTCCATTTTGAGAGAAGGCGCACTCAAATAATAGCCAACAAAGGCATTTTAGAAACAAATAGCTGAACATTGTAACATCTCAAATGTTTTGTGTAATTTAAATTTTGTGCATTCTGTTAAATATTCATGTGACGCCACGACTAACTCTTTTAATGGCTAGGAGGTGCCATGCGGACAGGTGCTTGAGTGCTTGACTAAACAGAAGGCGTGTGAGCTGTACTCCAATGCGGAAGCTCACCGCGAAGCATCCGAGCTGTACGCCGTGCACTCTCACCGGGAAGAGTGCAAGCTGTACACCTTACTCGCATCCTCTCCATTGATGGCGCCCAAGCCGCAGTTTAATACGGTTTTTAAATATAAACCACTCATCGCAAACGTTTTAGTTAGAACACCCGTATGCAAACCGACAACTTCCCCAGGAAGCCAAGGGAAAATGTGCCGAGCAGGATTTGTGCAACTCTGGATCGCAAACGTTTTAGTTAGAACACCCGTATGCAAACCGAAAGCTTCCCTAGGAAGCCAAGAGAAAATGTACCAAGCAGGATTTCTACAGCTCTTAATTGCAAGCGTTTTAGATAGAACACCCATATGCAAAGTGAGAGCTATGGTCTTCCCCCTTAAGTCGAGGGAAAATTCACAGCGCAGGATTTGTGCACCCCTTCAACACAAACGGTGGTTTTGGATGACCCGTGTGAAACCACGTACAAACAATTTGGTAAGATTTGTATCTATCATATTGGGTATGTTGCCATTTGTCAAATTGGAAAGATTGACATTTGTTGATCTAGTAACATTGCCACTTGTCAATCCTTCTAACACTACGATTTGTCAAAATATGAAGCTAAAGATCACTAGCACTATCTAATTTTTGCAACTAAAATTCAGTAATTAAGCATAGATTTCATTCATAGATTAAGCAGTTGTTCCTAATTTATACAAACAGTTCAACTCGACAGCTGAACCGACCAAACTTTTCCCCAATTGTTGCCAATCACGTACTGGAATAGCTAGTTCAACTATATATACTAGCTAATCTTCAATACGTTGTACAGATCCACCACATTTATAGTCAGATGAACTGAACAAAATAACCCCTAAATACTACTACTACGGATGGGCTTTGTGCTACTTCCAGCAGCCTCTCCTCTCTCGAGCATGCTCAGTAAGAGGCAGAGGAGGAGGAGCCTACCGATGAGCTGGACAACTGCAATACGGTGCTTGCTGATGCTGCACGTTCAGCGAAGCTCGCCAGCTCGAACACCCACTTCCACTCCAGACGACCCCTCTCGAAGCGGTCGGATTGCTCGTAGATCTCATGATTCCTTGCCTCTGCGTCGGCGTGTGCTATGACCATGGCTCCGGTAAGGCTCTTTGCATGCTTGACGAGGCGCCCCTCCGTCTCCCACAGGAACTCGATGTAGCGCGCAAGGTCACTGATGCACGTGTGGGCCTCCACCTCCACCTCCCTCCTTCGGGCAGCGGTGGCGGAGCGGGTGATGATCCCAGCGGTCGACGGTGGGCTGGTGGCCACGGCGGCCCATGATGGGGTGGCGGCCATGACGGCCACCTCCCGCCTTCGGGCCGCGGCGGCGGAGCGGGTGATGGACGGTAGTGGGGTGGCGGCTACGACGGCCAGCTCCCACCTTCGGGCCGCGGTGGCGGAGCTGGTGATGGCCGGTAGTGGGGTGGCGGCCACGACGGCCACCTCCGCCTTTAGGCCGCGGCGGTGGAGCGGGCGATGGCCCTGGCTTTCCATGTTGGTGTGGCGTCAACGGTGACCGGCAACACCCGCCGACGGGCACCGGCGGCGGAGCTTGTGGTGGGTGTTCCATGCACACCCAACAGGGACGCCGCGCGCACTACACTACACCGGGGACTGCGCTGCGGTGTAGCCTCCCAGCTGGAGCTGTCCTCTGATGACGGCAGAGTGGCTGAGTGATGACGACGAACTGGTGCCATTGGCGATTGTGGGAGAAGCAGGCGAGATAAGCTACAGGGAAGGAGGGGAAAGTGCGACGCAGGACTCGCTTGCGGATAAGCATTGGGATTTTGGGGGATTTCACCGAGTCGGGCAGGAAGCTTGCGCAGAACGAGTCAGGTTGCGTAGGAACAGGCTCACCAACAATTCATTGGTGCCACCGTTTGGCCAAAAGAACGCCCTCGCGCGTTGCGCATGCTTGCGCTGTAAGCCGTCTGCGGTAGCGGGGTGACAAGATGTGTGAGAGGAGGACGAAAGGACACGTACACATACTGTTAATACAAAATTTTGTTTGTGATTTAGTTACCTACTATACCCATGTCCTGGTTTATAAGTAGGATTTAACTAATAAAATACGAATGCATGTTGCCAAAGATTATATCGTTGGATTCATATTTGAACATAGTTTCCAGTTATACAATTTTTGTAACATGCATTAACACTTTTTTGGTTAAATTTAAGGTTATATACCAGCAAGCATTTGCCCGCAACACACACGGCTTATTCCATCACTCGGATAGATCAACTATATGCCACGTATCACACACGCAACTCCAATCTGATTCGTGCTTGATGTCTCCGACATCGCCCACACAGTTCGTCTTATTTGCCATGTATCACTGTGTCGGCCTCTGCTCGCGTCCCTCGGCAAGTTGTGCTCGCTGTTAGGCACCACAGCACGCTGTGCTCACCGTTAGGCGTCGTGGCGCGCTACTCGCGTCCGTCGGCGTGCTTGGCTTGTGGACAGCTTTTCCTTGCGTGTTCCACTTCTATATGCATATATATATGGTTGCTCGTCATTAAGGCGACCGTGGAGCACTCTTCTCGCGTCCCTCCGTGCGCACTCTGCCAGCGGTTGGGCGTGCGTACAATCACGTCAGGGGCTCCATATGCATGCGGTTGCACCACGCGTGTTGCCACGAGAAGCAGTTACGTGCGGCACGATGGAGCTACATGCTGCAAATTAGAACTACCATCAGGGCTTGCCGATATTCCTGGCCGTCTGGCTTCCCCTTTAATTCCTGCGGCCATTATAACCTTAGTCTCTTCAACCTTTCGATCGTGCCCCACAACACAACAAGCACACCCACAATGACACATAGAGAGGGGATGTCTAGCGGTGCTCCAATGGAGTTCGGCGAGCATAAATTGGATACCCACGCGAGGGAGACGGATCTCTCGGTGGTGTAAACCATCAACCCGGCCGTGGTGGACGACTACATCAACAGCGTTGAGCAGTTGCTTGCTCGAGACAAGTACAAGGTGGTCGGCATGGACCTCTAGTACACCATCGGTCGTCTCGACATAGATCAGAAGGTTGTCATCGCCTAGTTGTGCGTATGCCATCATGTCCTCATCTACCACTACTGCATGGCCACAGAGCCTTGTGACCGTTTCAACAGGTTTGTCAACAGCACCGACTACAAGTTCGCCACGGTGGAAACCACCAACGATGTAAAAGCGCTTAGGGTTATGGGCTTGGCCTGCAAGAACCTTGTCGAAATCCGTGACCACTACAACGTCTGGGGCAGCATGAAGGACTCCCTGGTTGAACTCGCCTCGGCCATCATCGACCCCTACTACGAAAAGATGAAGCAGGATGCCCAGAGTACAAGTCCCGTATCCTGGCACAGGGCCTGGATGCGGCAACTGGATGAACCTCACCTCATGTTCGCGGCCAAGAGCATGTACACATGCTACGAGATGCACAGGCGGATCGTTGACTTGAGGAAGTGCCTCATTACCCAAATTGACGAGCCCATATCGAGCCACAAGTAGTGCAAGCGTCACAAGAAGTAGATGATGATCAAATGATCATTTATGCTAGTTAATCATGCATGTAATATATAGTTTACTTTATTGGTGTGTGGTATGTGATGTGTGTAGTAGCCTCCTATGTAATTATGCATGTAATAGTTTACTTTGGTGTGTGCAAATGCCATAGTTGTAGTAGCCACCTATGTAAGTGGATGTTTAATTTGGTTATGCAACCATGTCCTTATAATTGTGTACATATATATATATATATATATATATATATATATATATATATATATATATATATATATATATTATTGTTCTGTATGCAATCCCATCGCAAAACACACATGTATTATTAGCAGCAACCGTCTGTGTTATTATCGGTCTTCGCACACATTTCTGATTATAGACCTGTTTGCCGCGTATCACACACATCTTTTTATATTTAACCGTTTCTGTTCTCTTGTCTCAACACAAACAGTTCATCCGAGTGAACAACATGCTGCATATCGCACACACCTTGATCTGGTTGACCATTTCTTTTGTGTTGCCTAATTACAAACAGTTCATCCGAGTGAACCGTATGTTGTATATCGCACACACCTTCATCTGGCTGCCCATTTCTTTTGTTCCTCCTCATCGCAAATAGTTAATTGAACCGAACCGTATGCCCTGCATATGCACACGCAACTAAAATCTAAACCTTGTTTGATGCATCCTCCATCGCAAATGTTTTGCACCTTTTTTGACAGGATTTTTGCACCACCGTTTGCGATTATTGCATCGCACACAGTTTCGTCGAAGGGTCTCTGATCGTAGTTTCGCGTTAGCAGCATCCTGTAGTAGTGATTACCCAACTTTTCTTTAAACGACAAGGAACTTCAACCTTTCTTGGTGAAGGACTGGTATCTGATTGTTACTAGCCTTCTATATAAATGCTTCACTCTCAATATTTTGTACTATGTCACTGCCCTATGTGCTACTCAGGCGCCGATCTCTTTCCATATAAATGACATGCTCTAATTAATATGAACGGTTTTCGACCTATGGAATGTATCCCTTTCTATGTACCTGACTTGATCTAGTCCTGATCTATTAAACATTTTTTTGTCACTTAGCATTGCCTGCTTGACCAAAACTTTGGGACCGGCACCCTTGTGCCAAGGGGCGATCCCGATCTACTGTGTGTGATTGTCTCCTTATCATACATGTTCTATAATCATGAACTATTTGTGATGAGGCGCACATCGTAAACGTAGCACCACCGAATAATGACTGCAATGGCAATGCGAGCACAAACGAGTAGCAAGAATGGATCGTTTGGGATATTCGAGATATCAAAAAAAGTTGTCTGAAGACTTGCATTTGGGATGGATGTTGGCATCGCATACCTTTAGTTATGCAAAACATATGCATTGCTACTCCCTCCCCAACGATTTCTAGGTCGTGCGGGAAGGACTCCCCTATTGCACACACTAGCAAGGCGGCAATTTAAAATTTCATTGCGGATAGGAATTAAAAAGCATTTGTATAGCCGCTCGTTGTACCAGTGGTACATTATCAGGTATGGTGTGACTCGGTAATCTCATGGTCCAAGGAATCATACACACATTACCTCTCGTCTTATGAACTATAGACTTCAGATGATATAATCTCCAAGTATAACAAATAACTTGGGTAAAATCCACACGAGTGTTCTTCCAACATTGTGCTTCATATTTTGCTAGCATTAACGTCATGCCCATGATCAAGAAAACAAAATCATCAATCAACACTTGAGCTAGTCCTAGAGGCTAGACTAGGAATCTTGTTGTACCGTTTATAACTCTACACGTGCTAATGAGTTTCCCTCTGAATCGCATATGCATGAACCATAGCAATTATTGTTTGAAATATGCCCTAGAGGCAATAATAAATTTGTTATTATCATATTTCCTTGTTCATGATAAATGTTTATTATTCATGCTAGAATTGTATTGACTGGAAACTTAAATACATGTGTGAATACATAGACAACATCGTGTCCCTAGAAACCATCTATTAGACTAGCACATTAAACAAAGATGGTTAAGGTTTCCTAACGATGGACATGAGTTGTCATTTGATAATGAGATCACATCAGTAGGAGAATGATGTGATGGGAAGAGCCACCATAAGATTAGCATCAGATTATATCACTTAGTTATTTTCTACAACTTTCTTCATGTCAAGTATCTATTCCTTAGACCATGAGATCATGTCACTCTCGGATAAAGAAGGAATACCTTGTGTGCTATCAAACATCACTTCGTAACTGGGTGATTATATAGATGCTCTGTAGGTATCTCCCAAGGTGTCTGTTGGGTTCCATGGATCAAGACTGGGATTTGTCACTCCGTGTGACAGAGACATATCTTTGGGCCCTCTCGGTAATACAACATCACAAGAAACTTCATGTTACTAATGAGTTTAGTCACAGGATCTTGTATTACAGAACGGGTAAAGAGACTCACTGGTAATAAGACTGAACTAGGTATGGAGATATTGACGATCGAATCTCGGGCAAGTAACATATCGCCAGACAAAGGTAATTGCATATTGGATTAACTGAATCCTTGACATCGTGGTTCAATCGATAAAGATCTTCGTGGAATTTGTAGGAACTAATGT
This sequence comes from Triticum aestivum, assembly GCF_018294505.1. Taxonomy (NCBI): domain Eukaryota; kingdom Viridiplantae; phylum Streptophyta; class Magnoliopsida; order Poales; family Poaceae; genus Triticum; species Triticum aestivum. The sequence goes on along the minus strand of NC_057797.1, from coordinate 347,985,734 downwards.
GTACATCTAGGTCCTACTATTGGCCATTGACAGGAGAGGTGTCTCGGTCATGTCTACATGATTCTTGAACCCATAGGGTCGCACGCTTAATGTTCGATGACGCTAGAGTAGTATTGGGATATTTGCATTGGTGACTGAAGGTTATTGAGAGTCCCGTAAGAGAACCCAGGCATTGAAGGTTTTTGGAGGTAAAGATTTATATATGATAATATTTTGTTTGGGTTCTGAAAAAGATTGGGGGTCCACCAGGAGCATACGGGGTGGGGGCACTGAAGGGTTTTGGAGGTCCACCGAAGGGACCAACCAGCCCCGGAAGGCTACATGGACCCTTAGTGGGTGCCCTAGGCCTACCTGGGATAGGAGGGCCACACCCCACCAGGCCCATGCGACCAGGGGCATCTGCCCCTGGCTTGGAGAGGGGCCGCGGCCCCTCACTTGTAGGAGGGCATCCGCCCATTAGCTTGGAAAGGGGGGCGTCACCCTCTGTCTTGGAGGGGGGCATCCGCCCCCACACCCCTATATAATTAGGGGAGGGTGTAGGGGCAGACACACCCAACCACTTCCCTCGCACAACCCATCCCCATCTCTCCCACCACCTCATCCTGGTTTGGCTTGGCGAAGCCCTGCTATTGCTCCCCCACCACCATCACCACCACACCGTCGTGTTGGTTGTGATTTCATCTACTTCTCCTTCGCTTACTGGATCAAGGAGGAGGAGACGCCATCCAGCGACACTTGTGCTAAACTCGGAGGTGCCATTCATTCGCACTAGATTTGGTTGGATCGTGATTGGATCACGAAGTGTATGACTACATCAACCACATTTTATGCGCTGCCACTTTTGGTCTACAAGGGTACATAGACACACTCCCCTCTCGTTGTTATGCATCTCCTAGATTAGACTTGGGTGTTCCTAGGATTTTTTTTGATTTTCATGATTTGTTCCCCATCAGTGGCATCATGAGCTAGGTCTATGCGTAGATGTATATGCATGAGTAGAACACAAAGAAGTTGTGGGCATTGATGTTCAAATTGCTTACTTACTTTGTATTATTTGGTTTCGGTGGTATTGTGGCATGAAGTAGCTCAGACCAACCTTACTTGTCCTTGCACAAGAGACTGGTTCAAGTGACTGATATGCAACTTGTATTGCATAAAATTGGCTTTGCGGCTGTCTTTCTCTCCCACCTTAGTTGAATCTGATTTGACAACGACAATTCTTGTAGAAGGTTAAAAGGCAGCTTTTATATCACCATTGTGGTTTTGCATAGATAAGAATGGTTCTTATAGTTTGCAGGGCATGTTATGATGTCGTATGGCCAAAACGTGTTGTGATATATGTTGATGTATGAGATGATCATGTTTTGTGATTGGTTCATGACTTGCATGTCGATGAGTATGGCAACCGGCAGGAGCCATAGGTTTGCTTTTATTTATTGTATGACTTGCGTGTCAATTAATAAACGCCATGTAATTTCTTTACATTATCTCTGTGAGTTAGCAATAGTCGTAGAAGCAACAGTTGGTGGAGACAACCACATGACGGCACAATGATGAAGATCATGGTGCCATGCCAGTGATGATCAAGATCATGTCAGTGCTTTGGAGATGGAGATCAAAAGCATAAGATGATAATGGCCATATCATGTCACATATTGATTGCATGTGATGTTTATCTTTTTTGGCATCTTATTTTGCTTAGGACGAAGGTAGAATTATAAGATGATCCCTTCACTTAAGTTCAATATAAAATGTGTTCTACCTAAGTATGCACCATTGTGAAAGTTCATCATTTCAAAGCACCTCGTGATAATCGGGTGTGGTAGACTCTATGTTCATATACAACGGGTGTAAGCTAGTTTTCCACATGCATAATACTTGGGTTAAACATGACGAGTCTGGCATGTGCAGACATGGCCTCGGAACACGGAGGACCAAAAGGTTGAACATGAGTCGTATAGTAGATATGTTCAACATGGAGTTGTTCATCATTGATGACCACCCCACCTCAAGTGAGGATCAGACATGGGTTAGTTGATCTAGATCATGTAAAACTTAGACAACTTTAGGGATGTTGATTTAGTAGGAGTTCACTAGTAGTTTGATTGACTGAACCAATTATCATGAACATAGTCTTAATGTCTTTGCAAATTATGTTGTAGATCAATGGCTCGCGCTGTAGCTCCCCTAGATTTGATGCATTCCTCCTCAAGACGGAGCCGCTCAAGTTGACACTCCGACTACACCATCTGCGGCTCAAGTACACCGACATCAAATAATCTTTGATGTGCCACGCGCCAAGATCGTCAAGCAAACCACAACCCTCTACATGACAAAGACTCTCAAGAGCAATGACACCGTCAAAACCAAGCTACTCTTGCGCAAGCACGAGAACGACAACGCCAACACCAACAAGAAGAGGAAGAGAGAGCGCGACTACACCAAGATGCCGGGGCACAACGTCAAGAACAACAATTGCGAGAAGCTCAAGAACTTGAGGCACAACGTGCCCAATTTTGCGTATCTTACCGATCGAGACTAGCCTTTGATTATTGCCGGCAACATAACTTGTGCACATTAGTGATCATACTTCCCATTGCATACATATGAGATCATTGGTCCATATCTTGGTATCATCTTTTGTGTCACAAAGTTGTCATCGCATACACAATTGCTATCTGGTTTCATGAAACATCGCATGAGAAAAGATCTCAAAAGAGAAAGAGCCAAACAAGCTAGATAATCAAAGAGTTTTTAAGCAAGAATCATAGCATCATACTACATTAAGATTGTCATACTAGATCATCTTGGATCATATCATCGGAATACCATACATAGAGCATAATTGGGATAGCAGCCGTTGCATTTTTGCTTAGTAGGTTGCACACAAGTCTTCGTATCCGCCTATTGTGCAATCGTGCTAGTGTCTCTCTAGTGTTGTGCAATACGAGCATTTTCGTGGATTCCACATTTTGGCTCATTCCTTGGTTGCACGACCCCATTTATCTCTTTGTGTGTGTGTTTCCGTGTACCATATTTTGCTATTGGTCTACTTGTTGCATTCCAACTTTGTGAATCTTTTCCAGCATTATTGAAGCTCACTAACAATTGCATCAAATTTTGTGCCACCATCCTAATTGAGCTCCACTATAAGCTTTTACTTGTGTAGGTGTGAGAAACCGACAAGAATTGGTACTAATTGTGCTATTTCCTTGTTCCACATTGAGTGATCAATGATCCACCTTCAACATCGGTCAAGGTACCTTTGGTATAAGTTCCTCTCTTTCTCCCACTCACATATTTGTTTGGAATCATGGATAGGCCAGGTACTTCTACCAACCCACTCTTCATCGAGCAAGATGACGACATGACCTCCTACGTTACAAAGAGCCGCCTCTTTGGTGCACAACGTGCTTTGCATCAAGAGAAACAAGCAGTGAGTGAACGCATCGAAAATCTCGCCACTGACTTGCGACTCTGCGAGCAACATACAAGAGACTATTTTGACAACAAGCTCGACGACCACAAACTAGAGAATGATGCAAGAATGGACGAGATTCGTGCTTTGTTGCTGAACCGCTCTTCTTCCACTTCTTCCTCCTCAAGATGGAGCCGCTCAAGTCGACACTCCGACTACACCATCTCCGGCTCAAGTACACTGACATCATATACTCTTCGACGTGCCGCGCGCCAAGATCGTCAAGCAAACCGCAACCCTCTACACGACAATGACTCTCAAGAGCAACGGCACCGTCAAAACCAAGCTACTCTTGTGCAAGCACAAGAACGGCAATGCCAACGCCAACAAAAAAGGAAGAGAGAGCGCGACTACACAAAGATGCACAAGATGCTGAGGAACTACGTCAAGAACAACAATTACGAGAAGCTCAAGCACTTGAGGCGCAACGTGCCCTCTGAGATTCAAGTCGAGCCGTAGCCACACGCAGCCGGCAAAATCGTGAGCATCAAGAAGCGCTTCGCGAAGAGGTTCAAGAGAGGATTTTTCAATCAAGAGTTAATCGTCAAGTCCCTCAAGCTCCTCGACAAGCTCGACAAGCACCTCAAGTTTAACAGGAGCAAAAAGACAATGGAAATCCTCCAAGACAAGAGCAAGTTGAGGGAGACGATCCTCCTCGTCAAGGACGTCATCACCACCGACCCCAACACAATGAGGAGCAACGCTACGACAAGCTAAAGTTCACCATGCCCAAGTTCAATGGAAGCAATGATCTCGAAGAGTACCTTTCATGAGCATTGAAGGTTGACAAAATCTTCCGCTTGCACAACTATGAGGAAGATAAGAAGATCGCGATGGCATCCCTTGTGTTCCAAGACTACATCCTCATTTGGTGGGAACAAGTCATTGGTCGCCGAGCGGCAAGAGGTGAACCACCCATCACTACTTGGGCGCGAATGAAGGATGTCATGGGAGCACTCTTCGTGCCAACTTACTACAACTGCTACCTCTTCAAGAAACTCCAACTCCTCGAGCAAGGATCCAAGAGCGTTGAAGAATACTACAAAGAAATGGAGATTGCCATGATACGAGCCAATGTCACGGAAGATGATGAGCAAACTATGGCACATTTCTTGAATGGACTCAATCATCCTATCAAGAAGATCACCGACTTCCAACCATACTCGAACCTCATCAAGCTAGTGCATCAAGCTACCAAAGCGGAACATCAAGTGCAAGATGACTTCAAGTATGACAAGTTCTCATCCAAGTCCTATGGCTTCTCCAACATCCAAGCTTCAATGACTCCATCACCTTCTACTTGAACCAAGCCATCTACAGGCAACACCGACAAGTCGAGTTACAAGAAAAATTCGACAACCTCAAGTCATCCTCCTACTACAAGCAACTTCAAGCCGCGAGCTTCATCATCATCTACCCCAATCGATGAGACCATCAAGACAAGTTCCTTGAAATGCTTCACATGCGGAGGCCGAGGCCACAAGTCCTTTGAGTGTACCAACAAGCGCACCATGATCCTCAACGACGATGGTACATGCGACTCCATGAGTGAAGGAGAAATGGAAGCACTTGAGCAAGTGGCCATGCACCGGCAAGTGAACGAAGATGAAGAGGATCAACTCTTTTGTGACGAAGATTTAAGCCATGTTCTCGTTGTCTCCAAGGTCTTGACTCTTCAACATCAACAAGAAGAAGACCAAAGATGCCATATCTTTCGTACCAAGGCCGACACATATGGAAGACCCATCAAGGTCATCGTCGATGGAGGGAGTTGCCATAACTTAGAAAGTGAAGAACTATGCTCCAAGCTATAATTGGTCAAGATGAAGTACCCACATCCCTACAAAGTTCAATGGCTTAGCGACTCCGGCCCTATCCAAGTCGAGCATAGAGTGCAAGTCTCCTTCAAAATCGAAGCTTACGAAGACACTTTGGAGTGTGATGTCGTTCCAATGAATGTGTGCCACCTTCTTCTTGGGCGACCATGGCAATTTGATCGAGGTGTCATCCACAATGGCCGAACGAACCACTAAATCTTCAAGATGAAAGGAAAGGAGTACATACTTCGACCTATGTCTCCAGGCCAAGTGATCGCAGACAAGCAAGCCACCCATCGTGGAGAGAATAGTGAGAGAGCAAACCACCAAAAAAAGAGTGAGCGCCATAACCCCAAATCGAGTGCCTCCACGATGAGCGAAAATAAGAACTTAGTTCTATTTGCCACAAAACATGAGATGAGAGAAGTCTGTGAGAACCCATCAAGTGTCATTCATTATGTCCTTTGGTGCAACGACGAGGCACCAAAAGCTAACACCTCTCAAAATCTACCTTTAGTGTTATCTTCTCTATTGCAGGAATTCCAAGATGTTTTCCCCGACGAGCTACCTCCGGTTCTACCTCCTCTACGAGGCATCGAGCACCGAATCGACCTCGTCCACGGAGCCCCCCTTCCTAACAAGGCTACCTACCACGTCAACCCCAAGGAAACTAAGGAGATCCAACGGCAAGTACAACAACTCATCAACAACGGCCATGTACAAGAAAGTTTGAGCCCTTGTGTCGTCCCTATAATCCTTGTTCCCAAGAAAGATGGTACATATCGCATATGTTTTGATTGCCGTCCTATCAATGCTATTACTGTGCGTTATCATTACCTTATTCCATGCCTAGATGATATGCTTGATGAGCTTAGCGGAGCTACCATTTTCTCTAAGATTGATCTTAAGAATGGCTACTATCAAATACACATCCAAGAAGGTGATGAATGGAAAATCGCATTTAAGATCAAATTTGGCTTATATGAATGGCTTGTTATGTCAATGGGTTTATCCGAAGCACCCAATACTTTCATTTGACTCATGCATTTTGTTTTTCGACCTTACATTGGTGTATTTGTTGTGGTCTACTTTGACGATATTCTTGTCTTTAGCAAATCTCTAAAGGAGTATGTCACCCACCTTCACACCGTGCAACAAATTCTTAGAAAAAGAGCACCATTATGCTAATATGGATAAATGCCTTTTCGGTGTTGATAAGCTTGTTTTCTTGGGTTTTGTTGTATCTTCTAAGGGTGTTCATGTTGATGACTCAAAGATCAATGCTATTAAAACTTCGCCACAGCCAACCAACTTGCAACAAGCGCGTAGCTTCCTTGGTTTAGCCGGTTTCTATCGTCGCTTTGTGAAAGATTTTAGCACCATTGCTTCACCTTTGCATGCTTTGAGTAAGAAGAATGCACCTTTTGTTTGGGGACCATCCCAAGATACTGCATTCAATGAGCTTAAAAATTTGCTTAGTCATCCTCCCGTGCTTGCTTTACCCAACTTCGACAAACCTTTTGAGATTAATTGCGATGCTAGTGGTAATGGCATCGGAGTTGTGTTAACGCAAAAGAAGTTCCCTATAGCTTACTTTAGTGAGAAACTTTCCGGAGCACAACTCAATTACACCATCTATGACAAAGAGCTATATTCTTTAGTGCGAGTTTTGCAAGAATGGGAACATTATCTTCGCCCTCATGAATTTATCATCCATGCCGACCATGAAACAGTTAAATACCTTAAGGGTCAAACTTAGTTGATCAAGCGTCATGCTAAATGGAGTGAATTCCTTGAGTCTTTTCCTTATGTCATCAAGTACATTAAAGGTAAGGAAAATGTTGTGGCAGATGCACTTTCCCGCATATGCATGCTTGTTACTAAACTTGAATTGAATGTGATTGGCTTTGAGAACATAATAGACTTGTATGCGCATGATCCTACTTTTGCTATTCCTTATGCCAAATGTTTGACGCATACATCTGGGGAATGCTACTACATCAAAGATGATTATCTTATGAGAGCTAACAAACTTTGCATCCCTGAGTCTTCTCTTCGTTTATTACTTTTGCAAGAATCTCATGGATGAGGACTAATGGGACACTTTGTACGCGACAAGACATTTGCTACGCTCTCTAAGAACTATTTTTGGCCCAAGATGTTCCGCGACGTCAACCGCTTCACCAAACGATGCTCTACATGTCGCAAAGCTAAGTCTAAAGCTCAATCCCATGGTCTCTATATGCCTCTTCCAATTCTGTATCAACCATGGGAAGATATTAGCATGGATTTTGTGCTTGGTTTGCCTAGAACTAGAAATGGAAAGGATTCCGTGTTTGTTGTTGTGGACTGACTCTCTAAGATGGATCATTTCATTTCTTGCTTAAAGATAGATGATGCTTCACATGTTGCCAATCTTTTTTGTAAGGAAATATTGCGCCTACATGGAGTACCAAAGACGATTGTCTCGGACCGCGATGTCAAGTTCCTAAGCTACTTTTGGAAAACCTTATGCGCCAAGCTCGGAATCAAGCTACTTTTCTCCACGGCATACAATCCACAAACCGACGGCCAAACGGAGGTGACCAACCGCACACTCTCCACTCTAATTCGCGTGTTAATCAAGAAGAACATCAAGGAGTGGGAGGAGTGTCTACCCATCGCCGAGTACGCCTACAACCGAGCAAGGCATTCTACTACCGGCAAGTCCCCCTTCGAGGTTGTCTACGGTTCCAACCCGTTGTCCCCATTGGACATTCTTCCTCTACCACTACAAGAGCGCACAAACATGGATGCGAGTGCACGAGTCAACTATCTCAAGAAGATGCATGAAGATACAAGGCACACCATTGAGCGCCAAGTACAACGACTCACGACCAAGCTCAACCTCAACAAGCACCCCATGGTATTCAACATTGGAGATCTTATGTGGCTACACCTTCACAAGGACCGCTTCCCCAACGAACGCAAGTCCAAACTTCTACCATGAGCGGATGGAGCCTTCAAGGTGCTTGAACGCTACAACAACAACGCCTACAAGATCGACATTCCACGAGACAAGTACTTCGTGAGCGACATCTTCAACGTCAAAGATCTCTCGCTCTACCATGGTGATGAAGATTTCAATCCGAGGTCGAATCTTTCCCAAGGGAGGGGAGATGATGTGGAGCATCCTATGGTCATCCCCATGGACCTATCATCGTCTCATGAAATGCCAAGAGGACCTATGACATGAGCTAGAGCTAGAGCTCTCGAGACCGAGGTGACTTCCTTCCTTAGTGATATCGCATATGATCCTCTTGAGACATGGCTACTACCTAAGTCCGGAATGTTGTGCATGATCAGGTACCAAGAGGACCCTCCCGAAGATGCATGTGAAGGCGGACAACTCCCCAAGTTCACGGATGAAGAGAACCATCGGAAGGAGTTAAGAAAAGCTTCCAGGCCCCAGACCTCCAGCCAGGACCTTGAACATCCGGCCCATAGAGCTTCGTCCACAGTAGGCGCCCAGCCGCCAACCACCTACAGGCCCCGGACATCGGGCCCCAGCCCGGATATCCGGCCCGAAGCCTGGAAATCCGACACCCTCTATCCAGAGAGCGTCAAGGCCAGCCCTGACCGCCCGGACATCCGGCTCAAGCCTGGACATCCGGCACCTCGTGAAGCCCTGGACATCCTGCATCCCCTGTCTGCGCACAATGTAAGGGCCCGAGGCTCGTGTACCCCTTAGCCCACCTAGACTATATATACTCCTCCTCCCTCTTTCTAGAGTTAGCGTTGTGTTAGCTCATATGTGAGATAGAGCTTCGCTCATCCATCCGGATCTACTCCATTGCGAGGGACCGACACCTCTTCGGAGAAGATACACTTGGATTCAAGACCCCTAACGGGAAGACCTCAAGACCTCCTCACGAGAAGAACTGGTTACCCTATGTACCGTCCCTTGTTCGATTTGGACCGTGTGATCTCTATGTGTACTCAGATCTAGCATATGTGTGATCGTTCCACTACTAGGAAAAGGGCTATAGATGAAATTGACACTAATGGCGCACCAGACACGTGGTGCGCCACTACTATATACTAGTGGCGCACCATGTGTCTAGTGTGCCATTAGTGTCTTTAGTGTGGAAGACACTAATGGCACACTAGACACATGGTGCGCCACTAGTAACAATTTTTTTTCATTTTTCCAAACATAATAATGGCGCATCCAGGCACAGTGCACCATTACTAGTTCTAACTAGTAATGGCGCACCAACAACCAAGTACGCCACTACTGTATTTTTTTATTTTTTTGCAAAACTACTAATGGCGCACCGTGGCATAGTGCGCCATTACTAGTTTAAACTAGTAATGGTGCACTCTGCCACGGTGCGCCATTAGTATATATATATATATATATATATATATTTTGCAAAACTACTAATGGCGCACCACCAGCAGGTGCGCCATTAGTATGTAGGGTTACTAATGGCGCATGCGTGGGTGGTGCGCCATTAGTAACCTGGGACCAGCTAGATATTTTGGACAGCCACACCTACACACTCACTTTCCCCATAAAGATAGCTTGTGTCGGCTGCCTCCTCCTCCTCACCTCATTTGCACCATAGATTCATCAAAATTAAGTGGTTAAGTTACCTATTTTTGATAGGTAAGTAAGGGGAAAGCTATCTTTATGTTGTAGATCTACTTTTTTTCTCCCTAGCTCGCTCCAACAACGTGCACATGCACTTTTTGTGGCCTAGCTAGATCTATGTATGTTTGTGGTGTTGCATATATGTTTGTGTTTGCAGGTACCAATATTTTAAATGCGATAGTAGCCAATATTTTGCCGGAATGTTGATTCATTTCCGTTTCGGCAAGAATTTTGGCACTATGCATTCTTTTTGGTCCTATTTTTAGGGAAAGTCATGCCAAATTTTTTCTTGGTTCTAAAATATCATTTTGCTCTACCCCGCAGGCGACCATGGTCCGCATGATGACCGAAGGCATCGTGAATAGGTTTTTGAGCTCCGCGAAGGCCGAGATGCTTCAAAAGAACGAGACGAAGATAAGATGTCCCTGTCGAAGATGCAAGCTGAAGAGCCTTATTGCTGACCCGGATTCCGGGCAGGTGCGGGACCACCTGCTCTTGTGTGGTTTCATGGATGGCTATCGGTGGCAAGGTGATGAAGATGACTATGAAGTCGTCCATCGGGGCCGGGCAAGAAATGAGGAAGGGCAGCAAGACAACCACCGCGGCTCGGGCAGGCGAGAAGACGAAGAATCTCCAGGACATGATCACGACGGTGATGCTGTACACAGTCATCATGTAGAAGATGCCGGACATGATGATGAGGAAGATCAAGATGAAGGGTATGATCATGAAGATGAATATGCCGGAGCAGGCGACGATGGAGGCTGGGTGCAGGACCCTCATATTCAAGAGCTGCTTCTCAAGCAGACGGATAACGCAAGAGCTGCCACCCGAGAGAAAGCCAAGCTGGATCAACTGGAGATAGATGCGGTTACTCCATTGTATGAAGGATGCAGGCCTGAGGATACCCGCCTGAAAGTAACGCTTATGGCTCTGGAGATGAAGGTAAAACACAAAATGACCGATGCATGCTTCGACGAGAACATGTCATTCTGGCACGAACATCTTCCCAAGGGGAACAAGTGCCCGACCAGTTTCGAGGAGGCGAAGAAAATCGTGTGTCCTCTGGATTTACCGCACGTGAAATAGCACGCGGAGTCTACCATATGTCCGGTGTGCGGCGTCGCTCGATACAAGAAGAGGAAGAAAGCTCCTCGAAAAGTGGTGTGGTACTTTCCAATCACTCCTCGTCTGCAGCGGTATTTCGCGGACCCTAAGGTACCAAAGCTCCTGCGTTGGCACGCGGATAGGGAGCGGAAGAAGCGGGAAGATGACGGAAATGATCCGGAGATAAATAAAAAAGACAAGATGCTGAGTCACCCTAAGGATGCGAGCCAGTGGCAAGCGTTGAACTTCGAAGTCCCAGAATTTGGGAACGATCCAAGGAACATCGTGCTGGGTGCGAGCACCGATGGAGTCAATCCGTTTGGCAGCCAAAGAAGCACACATAGCACCTGGCCTGTGTTTGTGTGGATGTACAACCTCCCCCCTGGTTGTGCATGAAGAGGAAGTACATTCACATGAGTATGCTAATTGAAGGGCCGAAACAACCAGGGAACAACATCAATCTGTATCTGGGGCTGCTGAAAGAGGAGCTAGACACGCTGTGGAAAACGCCAGCCAATATGTGGGACGCCATAGAGAAAGAATATTTCCCCATGGGAGCCGCACTGCTCACGACGGTTCACGACTATCTCAGTTACGGATATCTCACGGGGCAGGTGGTCCACGGATTTTCTGGATGCGTCAGGTGCATGGATGACACAACGTATCGCCAGCTAGATAGAGATCCTGGGTCTTCAAAAACCGTGTTCATGGGACATCGAAGGTGGCTTCGCGATGATGACCCGTGGAGGAAATGCAAGGATCTGTTCGATGGTGAAACCGAACCCCGAAGACGCCCGCGTACGAGGAGCGGCGAGGAAATAGACGAGCTGTTGAAATATTGGAAAGATTGCCCACTGCTGGGAAAGAAGAAAAAGGCGCCAGAGCCAGGAAAGAAGCGAAAGGCGCCAGAGCCGCTGCTGAAGGTATGGAAAACGAGGTCTGTTTTCTGGGACTTGCCGTACTTGAAGATCCACCGTGTGCTTCACAGCCTTGATGTCATGAATATCACAAAGAATGTGTGCGAGAGTCTGCTTGGTACCCTGCTCAACATGCCAGAGAGGACCAAAGATGGGCCAAAAGAAAGGGCAGACTTGAAATCAATGGGCATCAGGCAGGAGCTTCACGCTAATGATGATGATGATGAGGTGAAGCAGGACACAGAAATTCGTCGCAAAGGCAAAAAGGCCAAGAAGACCGGAAATGACTACCCTCCCGCGTGCTTCACTCTAAGTCAGGAGGAGATCGAACAGTTTTTCACCTGCCTCGTAGGAGTAAAACTTCCTTACGGTTACGCGGGGAAGATAAGCAGATACCTAGACCCAGCGAAGCAGAAGTTCAGCGGGATGAAGTCTCACGATTGTCACGTGGTGATGACGCATATACTTCCAGTTGCAATCCGTGGGATCATGGACGCGCACGTCCGTGAAACGCTATTTGGCCTATGCAACTTTTTCGACGTCATCTCTCGGAAGTCGGTTGGCGTGAGGCAACTCTGAAGGCTATAGGAAGAGATCGTATGATACTATGCGAGCTTGAGATGTACTTCCCGCCCGCATTCTTCGATGTTATGGTGCATCTGCTGGTCCATATCGTGGAGGATATCATCCAACTCGGGCCGACGTTCTTGTACAACATGATGCCATTCGAAAGGATGAATGGTGTCATCAAAGGATACGTTCGCAACATGTCACGTCTTGAGGGAAGCATAGCCAGGGGCTTTCTGACTGAAGAGTACATCTCCTACTGCACGAATTATCTAGGCATTGAGAACCCCGTTGGTCTGCCCATCAACAGGCACCTCGGCAGGCTCGCTGGATGGGGTCACCGTGAGGGTCGCCGCGAAATGCATGTCGACTTCAATGGTCGACTCGCCGACTTTGAAAGAGCAAACCTAGTCGCGCTACAACACATAGACGTGGTCGATCCTTGGGTGGTAGAGCACAAAACCTTTATTGAGAAGACGTATAATGACCGAGGCCAACAGAGGACGGACGGAGATATAATCAAAGAGCAAAACTCATGTTTCACGCGTTGGTTCAAGCAGAAGCTTCTGTCGTACCCTTTACATGAGGATTCTTCCGCGGAAGAACAACTCATATTCGTCTTGTCACAGGGTTCCGAGCACAACCTGATGACCTATGAGGCGTACGATATCAACGGCTACACATTCTACACCGAGGACAAGGACATGGAGAGCGATGGTTATCAGAACTCCGGGGTAACGATGGAATCCTACACCGGTAACGACAAGGATAGATACTACGGAAGGATCGAGGAGATTTGGGAGCTGAGCTACGCTGGAGAGAAGGTCCTGATGTTCCGTGTCAGATGGGCCAAGAGCGTCCTAAAAGAAGACCGGTATTTCACCACCATGGTTATACCCGAAGCCAAATCCTAGATCGCGGGCGCAAATGTCACCATGAAAAATGAGCCATGGGTACTGGCTTCCAGTGGACCAATGCTTCTTCATTACCGACCCGTCAAAGCCAAGTCATGTTGTCGTGAGGAGAGGCAAAAGGAAGATCATCGGAATGGATGGAGTAGCAGATGAGCAAGACTTCGACAAGTACGGCGACCCGAAGATCAAACATGACGACGACGGTGAAGTAGCAGCATACAGCACAGGAAGAAAAGGACCACCCTACCTAAAGGACGTCCGTTCAAGAGAAGAACTCCATTTACAAAAAATAAGGACAAGAAGATTGTGAACAGATAGCTAGCTAAGATCGATTGTATTTAAATTGTAGCCCAAAGATCTCGATCCCCCTCCATCTCGATCGCTATCATTTCTCGATTGTGTATCATGGGCACTTTTTGAACTCATGAATGTTTTTAAATTTCATGGACACTCGATCTCGACCCCCCTCCATCTCGATCGCTATCCCACCTCGCCAGATCTTGATCCCCCTCCGACGACCCCCACCCCCGCGCCCCCACCCCCGCTGCCCCGACCCCCGCCGGACTCCACCCCCGCCGCCCCCGCACCCCCGCATCCTCCCCGGCCCGCTCCACTGTCACAAATAAATGCAACTAAAATTGCAAAAAAAACAAATTTGATTATATTTTCAAATAAAAAATTTGATGATATTTTCAAATAATAAATCTGATGATATTTTTTCATATTCATAAATATTTTCAAATAACAAATTTGATGATATTTTTAAAAAAATTACTACTATTTCTATAAAAAATTATTACTGTTTCATATTCATATTCATTTTCTTAAAAATTATTAGATGCAACAAAAATCCAAAATGTTTTACCAATTCACAAATGAATGCAACTAAAAATCCAAAAAAAAGACTAGTTGTGCTTGGGGATATGTTACTCCCAAAAGCATATAAAGTTTGTCAAATTTGGAGCTATGGATATTTAGTTATGATTTAAACAAGTTTGAACATATTTAAACACAAATAAATATCAAACAACATTTTAAATGTTGTTAACATGGCAACAAACTGCATATTATTTTTCTACATGAAATTCTGAGCATCTAGCATATGTGACATGTTATATTTAGATGCATGAATAAAAAGATATGTGCAAAGAAAAAATGCATAAAAACAAAAATTGCGGAGCCTAGGAATCGAACCCAAGACCTCCTAGTGTGTGTGCTGCGTGCTGACCAGTCGGGCTAGTGTGTGTGTTCTGATGGAGATAGGGTTAGGTCGAATATAACATGTGTGCTCGAACTATAATAAAAAAATTACTAATGGCGCACCAGGGGGAGGTGCGCCATCGCTGTCGCCGTACTTATGGCGCACTAGGGGGAGGTGCGCTATTGCTACCCCCCCCCAACTCCACCTATTCCCCTCTTGCCTCTGTCCCTCCCTTGCCAGATCCCCTTCGTCCCTCTCCCTCGCCAAATCCACCCCCGCCGGACTCCACCCCCGCCGCCCCCGTGCCCCCGAGCCCCCCACCAACGCAGCTCCCCCGCGCTGCCGCCCCCGCGCCCCTGCACCCCCCACCACTGCAGCTCCCCTGCGCCGCCGCCCCCGCGCCCCCACCACCCACGGCTGACTAACGCTAGCCCACGTGGCTTCGTTGCGGCGTCGTCGCCGCTCTCTTCACCGACCTCGTCGTCTGCGCGTGGCTGCGCCTCCTGGCCGTGGTCTTGCGCAGGCCCCGACCCCTAGGGTTCCGGCTCCAAGGTGGGTGGCAAGCTCGCCGGCGCAACCCCGACGCCGTGTACGACCTCGACTACATATTCACACGTGATCCCCTTCCCTCTCCTCCCCCTTCCCCTTCCTTCTTCCTCAACCGATGCTCCGAGTCTCGACGGATATACATGCATGACCCGTTGCAGCCGGCCATCTCCGGCGAGCTCACGCCGGCGACTACAGCATCCAGGCGCGCTCACCCCCTGGAAAACCATAGTTTTCATGCTACATACTCCCATGGAAAACCATAGTTTCAGCCCACCACATGGCCATGAAATTCCCAGTTTATCACTACTCTACTACTACCAAGCAATATGGCTCAGTGCTCCAAATGCTCAAAAACTGGAAGTTTCTTAGCACCTCTTGCTCCATTCATCCATAATGATCTGCTCAGTAGGTTCTGTGGTAGATAAAGTTGCTCTGCACCTGCACTGCAGTACAAATCAACATTCTTCTACTGCAGATGAAAGTATTGTCAGGTTATGCTCTGGTAAAAAGTCTCCACATCTTGTAGTGGTGGGTACAGCAGCTAGTGTATGGTACTAGTACTATGGACCATTTGTGCAGGCAGGAATGTGATGCCAAAACACCATGATGAGTGATGTGCTCTCTGTTTCTTGGCACCACCACCAGACTAGAGTCTGCGACCGCATTTTCACTACTCAGCATGCATTTGAATTTTTTTTACAGCATTGCTTGCTCGGGGCGACAAATAATTCGACATCTGATTTACCCACTGCTCCATGTTAATGTACAGAATCTGAGACCGCATACATACATACATACATACATACATACATACATACATACATGAACTGCTTATTTTCCCTTGATCGATGAAGTATGTGTGTATTCAGATGCTTTGTGTAATTGTACCTGTTATATCTGACAACTGTTTATTGTGGTTTTGATTTTTTTACAGTGTTATCAAGTATAACAACATAGTGGGATCATTTGTCAACATAGTGGGACCATTTTGCAGATTCCAACAAACAACATAGTGGGATCATTTGTCAAGGCCAGCATCAGAGTGCTAATTTACAGTTATAAATAGATAAAAGATTCAGAGAGTAGCTCTTTTCTTACCAGCATCATGAAGGTCGGGAATATCTTTATAGAAAACAAAAAGATTAGGAAACTGAATCTAAGGACTAGGGCTAAACCTTTGTACTTTACTGTCTTTAACATGGTATAAAATACCTGAACTGAAATCAGAACTTGCAAACATTTTATTACTTGTTGCATTGGAGGTTCATCTTGTCTTGAGGCAAACAAATCAGCATTGGAGGCTCATCTTTATTACATATCAGAACTTGCAAACAAATCTATGAAAAAGAAATAACAAGTTTGTCTTGAGGGTCATCTTTGAGACAGGTTATCTGTGTCGGTTGTCGGAGCATTGGAGGTTACTGCTGAGAGCTGTCACAGCAGTGTGTGGCGTCAGTGATGGCCAAGCTGCTAGTTCAACTACTGGCCAACTAGTGGCCCTTGTTATCAAAGTAGTCTTCCCACATGTTCATAGTAATCTCCAACCATATTAGCAGTACTAAATAAAACTTGTCTTGTTTTATGGGAATGGTTGATTACCTTGATTATACTTACTGGATGGTTTATTTATAGTTCTTAAAATATGAAAATGAAAATTATTTGTATCCCTCGTTAAAGGTATTTCTAGCAAAACCTGAAATGCTAGATGGATTGATTTTTCTGAGCTGTTTGTGCTCCCTGCATCTTTCAGCTCTCATTTTTAGTGGAGTTGTTGAATTCTATGCTCTTATTGGACATGTTTTACGTGTTGATCCATCAATTGATCACATTGAGAAAGACTTGTAAAGTTGTTGGGTTTTGTCTCCGACCATTGTGTCATGATGAATTTGCAGGTACCCCGAGAGGCCCTTGAGTTTGCCGGAATGTCGATTAACTTCCGTTCCGGCAAATTCGGGTACTCCATATGTCCTATTTTCAGCAAAGGTCATGCTGAAATTTTCCGTGAATTTTAGCATGACTTTGCTAAAAATAGGACATATGGGGTACTTGCGACTAATGCATGGGCCGGGTATCTTAGTACTTAGTTAAGTAGGATCAACTGCCCCGTCATTCTTGCTGCATTAAACCATAGGTGGCAATAGAGCCAAGTGATTAGGCCCAACTTAGAATTCTCCTTAGCATCGATAAACCCTAGATGATAAACCCAACATAGGTGGCAATAGAGCCAAGTGATTAGTGCCAAGTGATTAGGCCCAACCTAGGGTGCCTCGGCATCGATAAACCCTAAATGATGAAAACTTAACTTGGCTTCTATAGGGTGCCTTGGTGTTGATGAGAACCTAAATGATGTACGCTTAGGCTTTTAGGGTGCCTCGGCATCGACAAACCCTAAATGATAAAAGCTTAGCTTTTAGGATGCCTCGGTGTCGAAAAACCATAAATGATGAGACCATGATCTTGTTCCTTGACAATAACCAACTTTTTGACCAAACTTTTTTCCTATTTAGAGCGAAACATGGCCCACAACATGAGGCTGGCGGTTCGGGCGGCAAGCAATTCTAGGAGCTGTCCCAGGAGTTGGAGGAAGAACCTCACCGCTATGAGGACACTGCGGAAGACACCGATCTTGACTACACAACCCCTAGTGGCGTCGGGGATGACACCACTGATGATGGCGCCGCGGATGCCACCACTGATGATGGCGGCGCATGCACAGATGGCAGCCAACCGAAGAGGCAACGGAAGGACCGGCGCCCGAGCATGCTCGGCACCGTCAGGGAGGAATTTACTGAAGTGAACTCCGACGGGCATCCGACGGCGCCCAAAGAAGTAGTCAAGGGGTACTCGGTTCAGCTCGGGTGCATTCTCCGGAGCACCGTCTCGATCAACACTGAGAACCTAAGGCATGAGGACCGAGGGAATTTGCACAGCCTCCTCTTCACGAAGCTGCACGAACAATACAAGTTCCCCGTTGAGTTTGCAAACACACGCCTCTCAGGGAATAAAGTGAACGGTGCCTCCCTCACGAGGATGAGCACGGCCCTGTCTACTTGGAAACGCACGGTGAAGGCAATGATTGAAAAAGGTGATAGTTATGAGAAGATCAAGGCGAAATATCCTTTGATGAGCGAAGATGACTACAAGGAGTTCAAGATCAAGTGCAAGAGCAGCGCAACCTCCAAATCAAGTCAGTGGGGGAAAGAAATGCGAAGTTGAACTTAGGGGTCCACCAACTCGGTCCCGGCGGTTACAGAGTGGCGGAGCCTATATGGGACAAGGAGGACGCGGAGCATGCCAAGCAAGGCCTACCGCCCCGCTTCGAGAAATACTGTGACAAGCAGACCAGGAACTTTCTCAGGGCCCGGTACAAGGAGGACCCGGTAACAAAGGAGCTTACCACGGATCCGAAGACCAGGGCGCTTGAGCTTGTTCTGGTAAGGAATACAACCCCCGCGTAATTAGCTCCATATGGTTGCATTCTAATTAATCCCCAATATTTCTAAATGGTTCACGTTCCTTTCGCAGGACAATGAAAGCAGTAGCGCGGGGTCGTCTCAGAGCTCCCCTTTCGACACCCTTTTAAATAGGGCGTTGAACGAATTGAAAAACAAGGATAAGCTCAGTAAGTCGACGTCAGCTGGTCGTGTGGCCGGCAAAGTCTTGTCCACAAAATGGTTGTCATAGTATACTGCTGGTGGGCGAAAGGAGAAAAAGACCAGCTCGGAAAGCCAGTCACGTGAGGTTGAAGCACTCAAGGCACAAGTGGCGCGGATTCCGGAGATTTTCCAAGAGCAAGTGCGACAACAACTTGGAACGACGCTCAATGCCATGGTGCCTGCGTTGATTCATGGGCTGATGACGTGGATTGCGAGCGGCCAATAGGGGCCTCCCCCGGTTCCCAGCTTCACGGCCAGCAACTCGCACAACGCGCAGGCGGCGCCATTGGTGTCTCCGGCGGAGTCGGTATTCGTGTCTCCAGTGCCGGCATGGGCATTGGAGCTTAATGCACCCGGGTGTACGCCGGCCGGCACCTCGCCAGCAAGCGGCCCCTCCGTCAGTTGCACGCCCGCCATTGGCGGTGCCTCGACATTAGCCGAGCTCGACGGCATCACGGTAACTAAGCCTCTCGGCCGATGACTTCATCTCCTTGCCTTTGACTGGCATCCCTGGCGCCCTACATGTTTTCGCAGGGCGCCACCGATGTTCCTTGCACTCTCCTGCACTTCATGGGCGGCGAGTTGGTCGATGTCGCCAAGGGCAGAATCGTTCAACCGGGCAACCCCGTGTTCCATGGTAATCCGATGCCACCCACAGTTTATAGGGTTGAAGTGGTTCCGGTGCTGCCAGGCTGCGACAAGCTGTTACCTCCGATTCGACCCGCTGGGGCCGACGAAGAAGATGAGATGACCCTCAGTGCCTGCATAAGCTGGCCCCTGCTTTGGCCGAAGAGCCAGATTCGTTTGGGGGCGGGGGACACCACCCCACAGACAAGACCGCCAATCGTGCTGGCGCCAAGCCATGGCAAGAACGTCGCAACGCTACCGAACATGCCGGACATCCCTATGGCACAGGATCCAGACATGCATATGGCACAGGATTCGGACGACGACGACAACGACGATGGTACATTTACCAATGTCGATAAGTACTTTGCCGAACATGGGTACGGTGACGAGTTCTACGGGCCTCCTTCTCAAGAACCCAACCAAGAGGACCGCGATCTAGCTGGTACGGCGGAGAAACCCAATTGCAACAGGCGTCGTCTGGTGTTCAGTTCTCAGGAGACGCCTCCAGCTGCCACCTTCACCGAGCCTCAGATAGCTGAGGTGTGAAATATTATCAGCCCCAACACGCTCAAGAAGGCGGTCTGTGAGCAGAACTAGGTCCCATTATAGTAGATCAAGAAGAAGGGACAGAAACGAAAGGCTAAAAAGGGCGCCGGTGCGAGCCAGCCGGCACCGAGTACGATCCGTGCTCAGGACGGGCTACCTTCACCTAAGGATATCTCGAGGAGGGTGCATGTGGTGGGTAGGGCGATGCTACCGACAAATATGCTCAATGCTGCAACTGGTGCTATGCGGAGTCTGCATGACAGTATTCTTTCTTTGGAGAGGCGGCGTCTCAGAGAGAATGATGTGGCATACCCGGTTTTCATGGCCAAGGTGCCAGAGGGCAAGGGCTTTGTGGATGGCGCCATCGGGGGTACGATCGTCCTGCGGTTTGATGACATCTTTGCTATGTTTAACCTTCATCCACTGCACTACACCTTCGTTCGGCTGTTTTCGCTGAGTATGGAGATGCGGATCATTAGAGACAAGACCCCAGACATCGTGATAGTCGACCCCTTCTACAAGCGTGCCAAGCTCTTGGGCAGCGCTGGGGACCGCCAAGTCGCGAGTTCACACCTCGAAGGCGTCATTCTGGCAAACCCAGATAAGGATAACTTCCTCATGTCTTTATTTCCCGAGTAAGTCATCCCTTAACCGCCCCGTAACATATGATTTCTTAGATTTCAATTGTTTTTTTCTAACATTCCGTGTTCTGTGCAGTGACACACATTGCACACTCATCCTCTTAAGCCTGAAATATTCCATGGCCACATATTTCGACCCGAACTATGACTCCAAGATAGACTACACAAATATCAAGAAAGTTCTTGATGATGTTCTCCCCGGCTACGCCAAATCTGGAGGCACTTTCACCAGGCCAGTTCGTAGGTACGGCAGGCACGTGTTCGCCCACAATACTAAGTTCTGCTGCGTCAAGCAGCCGCCTGGCGGTTAGAAGGATGCCTACTACGCCCTCCATCACATGCGGGCGATCGTACGGGACCATCATCACCTTCTGCTACCAGATAATCTCAAAGATTGGGTCGCGAGCTTGTCGGCAATCCAGGACGCGGACATCAGACAAGAATTCTTTCACATCCAGTTGGAGTTTGCGGAAATCATCCATCAAGATGTCCTTCATACCTCGGGGCAGTTCTACCTTAGATATCAACCGTCCAACAGTGAGATAGACACAACGCTACAAATGCAGGCTGACAACGCCCGCGATTTCATGACCATCACGACAGACGGCGGCTTCATCCACGCTCCGGTCCCATGAGTCGAGTCGAAAGTAGTGATGCTATGTGTACTTCTGAAACATTGATTGGCTCATGTTGTAATTAAACTTTAATGAATTGTATGTCTCTTTGGTTTGGATAGTCGTTCAACTTAGATGTAATCGATGCTATTTATTAGTAGGACCATGAATCGTGCTATTAATGTCTTGCTTTTCTCTTCCGATCCTTTTGTTGCATACTTATATATTGCTCATGTATTGTCTGTTGTTTGGCTTGTGCATAGATATGCCGTCGTATGTCATGTACAAGGGTAAGGTTCCTGGAGTCTACGATGACTGGGAGGAGTGTCGAAGACAGGTTCACCATTTCAGCGGTAACAGTTACAAAGGGTACACCACTAGGGCGGAGGCGGAATCTAGATACGCCCGCTATCTAGCAGGAGAGAGGAGGGAGCGTTGGAGGAACCGGATGAAGACCAGTTTCATCGTGATGACCGCAGCTCTCTTCTATGTGATGGTAGTTTAGATGATCGATATCGACTTGTAATGTGAAGACAAACTCGCT
The DNA here is from genome assembly GCF_018294505.1 of Triticum aestivum. Classification (NCBI taxonomy): domain Eukaryota; kingdom Viridiplantae; phylum Streptophyta; class Magnoliopsida; order Poales; family Poaceae; genus Triticum; species Triticum aestivum. The sequence goes on along the minus strand of NC_057797.1, from coordinate 347,963,917 downwards.
ACTCGCGGCCTCGAGACTTGTAATGTTCTATCTTTGTTTGGTCTTTTGAATTCGGAGACTAATATGATGAATTGTATTCGGAGATTAATCTTCTATTGTATTCGATGAATCTGCTGTTGCTGTGTGGTGCTGTCTATATTCTGGCCAATAATATATTTTGTAACCTGTGCAAAAATTAGAAAAGTAAAAAAAAACTAATATTCATACTAATGGTGCATCATCTCAAAGTGCGCCATTAGTATGTCGAAGGATACTAATGGGGCATCACTACATAGTGCGCCATTAGTATGCCAAAGGATACTAGTGGCGCATCACCCCACAGTGCGCCATTAGTGTGCCAAAGCACATGGGTAAATATGGCCCCCTGGGAGGCATACTAATGGCGCATGGCGTGGTGCGCCATTAGTATACCAGATACTAATGGCGCACCCGTGGTGCGCCATTAGTATATAATACTAGTGGCGTGGTACTAGGGGAGCACCAGTAGTGCGCCATTAGTAGGCAAAACTGGTGCGCCACTAGTAGGCCTTTTCCTAGTAGTGTTCTTGTTGTTTTGAGTGATTCTCTCGTGTTTCCCCTTGTGTTCTTTGTGTTCTTCGCATGATCCACTCCTTTCGTGAAAGATCGGCCATCTAGGGTTCCACCCTACATCAGGAGGGGCACAGGGGGCAGACAGGCCAAACCTCTTCCCTCGCGCAGCCCTTCCCCGTCTCTCCCACCACCTCATCCCGGTTTGGCTTGGCGAAGCCCTGCTGGTGCTCCACCACAACCATTACCACCACGTCGTCTTGCTGGTTGTGATATGTGTCTACTACACAACTTGTTCTTGTAGACTCGTGCTGGGCCTCCAAGCGTAGAGTTTTGTAGGACAGTAGGAAATTTCCTTCAAGTGGATGACATAAGGTTTATCAATCCGTGGGAGTCGTAGGATGAAGATGGTCTCTCTCAAACAACCCTGCAACCAAATAATAAAAAGTCTCTTGTGTCCCCAACACACCAAATACAATGGTAAATTGTATAGGTGCACTAGTTCGGCGAGGAGATGGTGATACAAGTGTAGTAATGATTGTAGATATTAATTTTTGTAATAGTAACAATAAAATACAACAAGGTAGCAAGTAACAAAAGTGAGCACAAATGGTATTGCAATGCTTGAAAGTGAGGCCTAAGGTTCGTACTTTCGCTAGTGCAATCTCTCAACAGTGCTAATATAATTGGATCATATAATCGTCCTCAAGGTGCGATAAAGAATCACTCCAAAGTTCCTATCTAGATGAGAACATAAGAAGAAATTGTTTGTAGGGTACGAAACCACCTCAAAGCTATTCTTTTCGATCAATCTATCCTAGAGTTCATACTAAAATAACACCAAGATATTCTTTCTGATCGATCTGACCAAGAGTTCATACAAAAAAACACCACAAGATACACATCAACCAACTCTAATGTCACCTAGATACTCCAATGTCATCACGAGTATCTGTGAGTTGATTATACGATATGCATCAAACAATTTCACATACATAATATTCAATCCAACACAAAGAACCGAAAAGAGTGCCCCAAGATTTCTACGAGAGAAACTAAGACGAGAACATGCATCAACCCCTATGCATAGATTACCCCAATGTCACCTCAGGAATCCGCGAATTGAGTGCCAAAACACACATCAAGTGAATCAATATGATACCCCATTGACACCATGGGTATTCATAGTAAGACATACAACAAGTGTTCTCAAATCCATAAAAGTATTCAATCCGATAAGAAAGAAATCTCAAAGAGAAAACTCAATTCATCACAACAAGATAGAGAGGGGAAACACCATATGATCCAACTACATTAACAAAGCCTGGGATACATCAAGATCATGACATCTCAAGAACACGAGAGAGAGAGAGAGAGAGAGAGAGAGAGAGAGATTAAACACATAGCTACTAGTACAAACCCTCAGCAACGAGGGTGGACTACTTCCTCCAAATCATGGTCGTGATACGTCCATTTTGTATCATGCTTTTATATTGATATTTTTTGCATTATGGTCTATTATTACACATTATATCACAATATTTATACCTTTTCTCTCTTATTTTATAAGGTTTACATGAAGAGGGAGAATGCCGGCAGCTGGAATTCTGGACTGGAAAAGGAGAAAATATTAGTGACCTATTATGAACAACTTCAAAAGTCCTGGAACTTCACGGAGCATGTTTTTGGAATATATAAAAAATACTGGGCGAAGAAAATATCATAGGGGGCCACCAGCCAGCCACAAGGGTGGAGGGCGCTCCCTACCCCCAGGCGCGCCCCTGTCCTTGTGGGCCCCCTGGCAGGCCTCCGACGCCCATCTTCTACTATATGGTGTGTTTTGACCTGGAAAAAAATAGAAGGAAGCTTTCGGGTTGAAGCGCCACCGTCTCGAGGCGTAACCTGGGCAGAACCAATCTAGGGCTCCGGCGAAACTGTTCTGCAGGGGAAACAGCCCTTCGGAAGGGGGAAATCAAAGCCATCGTCATCGAGAGGGGGTCAATCTCCATCAACATCTTCACCATCTCCTCTCAAACCCTAGTGCATCTCTTATATCCAATCTTTGTCTCAAAACCTCAGATTGGTACCTGTGGGTTGCTAGTAGTGTTGATTACTCCTTGTAGTTGATGCTAGTTGGTTTATTCGGTCGAAGATCATGTGTTCAGATCCTTAATGATAATTAATACTCCTCTGATTATGAACATGAATATGCTTTGTGAGTAGTTATGTTTGTTCCTGAGGACATGGGAGAAGTCTTGTTATAAGTAATCATGTGAATTTGGTATTCGTTCGATATTTTCATGAGATGTATGTTGTGTTTCCTCTATTGGTGTTATGGGAACATCAACTACATGACACTTCACCATTATTTGGGCCTAGGGGAAGGCATTGGGAAGTAATAAGTAGATGATGGGTTGCTACAGTGACAAAAGCTTAAACCCTAGTTTATGTGTTGCTTCGTAAGGGGCTAATTTGGATCTATATGTTTCATTCTACGGTTAGATTTATCTTAATTCTTCTTTCATAGTTGCGGATGCTTGCGAGAGGGGTTTATCATAAGTGGGAGGCTTTTCCAAGGAAGGGCAGCACAGAAGCACCGCTCCAGCCACATATCAAATTATCAAAGTAATGAACGCGAATCATATGAGCATGATGAAAACTAGCTTGGCAACAATTCCCATGTGTCCTCGGGAGCACTTTGCTTTATATAAGAGTTCGTCCAGGCTTGTCCTTTGCTACAAAAAGGATTGGGCCATCTTGCTACACCTTATTTACTTTTGTTACCCGTTACCCATTATGATTTATCTTATCACAAAACTATTTGTCACCGATAATTCAGTGCTTGCAAAGAATACCTTGCTGAAAACCGCTTGTCATTTCCTTCTGCTCCTCGCTGGGTTCAACACTCTTACTTATCAAAAGGACTACGATAGATCCCCTATACTTGTGGGTCATCAATATTATTTTCTGGCGTCGTTGCTGGGGAGTGAAGCGCCTTTCGTAAGTGGAATTTGGTAAGGAAACATTTATATACTATGCTGAAATTTACTGTCAGTTGTTACTACGGAAAATAATCCTTTGAGGGGCTTGTTCGGGGTATCTTCACCTCGACCGGAAGAGCAAAGAGTTTCTCCTCAACACACTGCAGCTACTGAAAATATTTATTATGAAATTCCTTCGGGTATGATACAAAAACTGCAAGCTAATCCTTATGAAGGAGATGGAACATTACATCCTGATATGCACCTAATCTATGTGGATGAAGTTTGAGGATTATTTAAGCTTGTAGGTATGCCCGAGGATGTTGTCAATAATAAGGTCTTCCCTTTATATTTGAAGGGAAATGCATTGACATGGTATAGGCTATGTGATGATATTGGATCATGGAATTACAAACGATTGAAATTGGAATTTCATCAGAAGTTTTATCCTATGCATCTGGTTCATCGTGATCGGAATTATATATATAATTTTTGGCCTCGTGAAGGAGAAAGTGTCGCTCAAGCTTGGGGGAGGCTTAAGTCAATGTTATATTCATGCCCCAATCATGAGCTCTCAAGAGAAATTATTATTCAAAATTTTTATGCTCGGCTTTCTCATAATGATCGATCCATGCTCGATACTTCTTGTACTGGTTCCTATATAAAGAAGGATATTGAATTCAAATGGGATTTATTAGAAAGAATTAAATGCAACTCTGAAGATTGGGACCTCGACCAAGGTAAGGAGTCAGGTATAAACCTTAAGTTTGATTGTGTTAAAAATTTTATGGATATCGATGCTTTTCATCATTTTAGCACTAAATATGGACTTGATTCTGAGATAATAGCTTCTTTCTGTGAATCTTTTGCTACTCATGTTGATCTCCCTAAGGAGAAGTGGTATAATATAATCCTCCCATTTAAGTTAAAGTGGTAGAACCTATTAAAGTTGAAGAAGAAACTATTACTTACAATGTTGATCCTGTTGTCCCTACTACTTATATTGAGAAACCACCTTTTCCTCTTAGAATAAAGGATCATGCTAAAGCTTCAACTATGGTTCGTAAGAGTTATACTAGAACACATAAACCCCCTGAGCAAATTAAAGTTGAACCTTGTATTGCTATGGTTAAAAGATCTCTTGGTTGATAATATCGATGGGCATGTTATTTATTTTTGTGATGAAGCTGCTAGAATTGCTAAACCTGATATGAAAGATAAACATAGACACGTAGTTGGCATGCCTGTTTTTTCTGTTAAAATAGGGGATCATTGTTATCATGGCTTATGTGATGTGGGTGGTAGTGTGAGTGCAATTCCTTATACCTTGTATGAAGAAATTATGAAGGATATTGCACCTGCGGAGATAGAAGATATTGATGTTACTATTAAGCTTGCCAATAGAGATACTATTTCACCAATTGGAATTGTTAGAGATGTTGAAGTCTTGTATGGAAAAATTAAATACCCTACTGATTTTGTTGTTCTTGGTTCCCCACAAGATAACTTTTGTTCCATTATATTTGGTATACCTTTCTTAAATACTGTTAATGCTAAGATAGACTGCAAGATGGATATTGTTACTGTTGGTTTAGGGTATATTTCTCATGATTTAAATTTATCAAAATTTCATAGATAACCCCATGATAAAGAATTGCCTAGCAAGGATGAAATTATTGGTCTTGCTTCTATTGTTGTGCCTCCTACTGACCCTTTAGAACAATATAAGCTAAACCATGAAAATGATATGTTTATGAATGAAAGAAGGGAAATAGATGAAATATTCTTTAATCAGGGACCTATTTTGAAACATAATTTGCCTGTTGAAATCCTTGGGGATCGTCCTCCACCAAGGGTGATCCCGTGTTCGAGCTTAAACAATTACCTGGTACTTTGAAATATGCTTATCTTGATGAAAAGAAGATATATCATGTTATTATTAGTGATAACCTTTGAGAGCGTGAAGAAAAGAAATTATTGAAAACTCTAAAGAAGCACCGTGCCGCTATTGGATATACTCTTGATGATCTTAAGGGCATCAGTCCCACTCTATGTCAGCAAAAAAGTAAAATTGGAGAAAGATGCTAAACCAGTTGTTGATCATCAACGACGGTTCAATCCTAAGATGGAAGAAGTGGTAAGAAATGAAGTACTAAAGCTTCTGGAGGCAGGTATAATTTATCCTATTGCTGATAGTCAATGGGTAAGCCATGTTCATTGTGTCCCTAAGAAGGGATGTATTACTGTTGTTCCTAATGATATGAATGAATTGATTCCAGAAAGAATTGTTACATGTTATACAATGGTTCTTTATTTTCACAAATTGAATAAAGCTACCAGAAAAGATCATTACCCTCTACCTTTTATCGATCAAATAGTAGAAAGACTATCCAAACATACTCATTTTTGCTTTCTAGATGGTTATTATGGTTTCTCTCAAATACCTGGGTCAAAAGATGATCAAGAGAAAACCACTTTTAGTTGCCCTTTTGGTACCTTTGCTTATAGACGTATGCTTTTTGGTTTATGTAATGCACTTGCTACCTTTCAAAGATGTATGACTACTATATTCTCTTATTTTTGTGAAAAGATTGTTGAGGTTTTCATGGATGGTTTCTCCGTTTAAGGAACTTCTTTTGATGATTTCTTAAGCAACCTTGATCAAATTTTGCAGAGATATGAAGAAACTAATCTTTTCTTGAACTGGGAGAAGTGTCACTTTATAGTTAATGAAGGTATTGTCCTAGGGCATAAAATTTCTAAAAGAGGTATTGAAGTTGATCGAGCTAAAGTAGATGCTATTGAAAAGATGCCATGTCCTAAAGATATCAAAAGTATAAGAAGTTTCCTTGGTCATGTTGGTTTCTATAGGAGGTTTATTAAAGACTTCTCTAAAATTTCTAGGCCCCTCACCAATCTCCTGCAAAAATATGTTCCTTTTATTTTTGATGATGATTGTGTAGAGGCATTTGAAATACTTAAGAAGGTCTTGATTTCTGCACCTATTGTTCAGCCACTTGATTGGAACTTGCCTTTTGAAATCATGTGTGATAATAGTGATTATCCTATTGGTGTTGTTCTAGGACAAAGAGTTGATAAGAAATTAAATGTTATTCAATATGCTAGTAAAACTCTATACTGAAAAATAATTTTTAGCAGTTGTATTTGCTTGTGATAAGTTTAGACCTTGTGTTGTGGATTCTAAAGTAACTGTTCACACTGATCATGTTGCTATTAAATATCTTATGGAAAAGAAAGATGCTAAACCTATACTTATTAGATGGGTTCTCTTGCTACAAGAATTTGATTTGCATATTATTGATAGAAAGGGAGCTGAGAACCCTCGTTGCAGATAACTTATCTAGATTAGAAATGTTCTTGATGACCCACTACCTATTGGTGATAGCTTTCCTGATGAACAATTAACTGTCATAACTGCTTCTCGTAATACTCCATGGTATGTTGATTATGCTAATTACATTGTTGCTAAATTTATACCACCTAGTTTTACATACCGGCAAAAGAAAAAGTTTTTCTATGAATTAAGACATTACTTTTGGGATGACCCACACCTTTATAAAGAAGGAGTGGATGGTGTTATTAGACGTTGTGTACCTAAGCATGAACAGGAACAAATACTACGCAAGTGCCAATCCGAAGCTTATGGAGGACACCATGCTAGAGATAGAACTGCACACAAGGTATTGCAATCCGGTTTCTATTGGCCCACTCTCTTCAAGGATGCTCGTAAGTTTTTCTTGTCTTGTGATGAATTCCAAAGGATTGGTAATATTAGTAGACGTCAGGAAATGCCTATGAACTACTCACTTATTATTGAACCATTTGATGTTTGGGGCTTTGATTATATGGGACCTTTTCCTTCCTTTAATGGGTATACACATATTTTAGTTGTTGTTGATCACGTTACTAAGTGGGTAGAAGCTATTCCAACTAGTAGAGTTGATCATCACACTTCTATTAAGATGCTTAAAGAAGTTATTTTTCTGAGGTTTGGAGTCCCTAGATATTTAATGACTGATGGTGGTTCACATTTTATTCATGGCACTTTCCATAAAATTCTTGCTAAATATGATCTCAACCATAGAATTGCATCTCCATATCAACCTCAGTCTAGTGGTCAAGTAGAATTGAGAAATAGAGAGATTAAATTAATTTTGAAAAAAAGATTGTTAATAGATCTAGAAAGAATTGGTCTAAGAAACTTGACGATGCACCATGGGCTTATAGAACTGCTTATAAGAATCCTATGGGTATTTCTCCTTATAAAATGGTTTACGGAAAAGTATGTCATTTACCTCTTGAATTAGAACATAAGGCATATTGGGCTATTAAAGATCTCAACTATGATTTCAAACTTGCCGACGAGAAGAGGTTATTTGACATTAGCTCACTTGATGAATGGAGAACCCAAGCCTATGAGAATGCAAAGTTGTTTAAAGAAAAAGTTAAAAGATGGCATGATAAAAGGATACAAAGGCGTGAGTTTAACATAGGTGATCATGTTTTGCTGTACAACTCTCGTTTAAGATTTTTTGCAGCAAATCTTCTCTCAAAATGGGAAGGTCCCTACGTTATTGAGGAGGTCTATTGTTCCGGTGCCATAAAAATCAACAACACCGAAGGCACAAATTTGAAGGTGGTAAATGGTCAAAGAATCAAACATTATATCTCATGTACTCCCATAAATGTTGAAACCAATGTTATTGACACCGTAACACTGGAGGAGTACATAAGGGATATTTTCCAGAATGTTTCAGACTCCGATAAGGAATAGGTATGAGGTACAGTAAGTAAACCGACTCCTAAACGTTTCCAGTTGCAATTTTTCTCCATTTTGGAATATTTAAAAAATTTGGAAATTCAAAAGTAGTCTGAAAGAGACTTAAGGCCACCACAAGGGTGGAGGGTGCGCCCTACCCCCCTTGGTGCGCCACCCAACCTTGTGGACACCTCGTGTGCCCTCCAGACTCCGTTTTCTTGCATGATACTTCTTATGGTCGGTAAAAATTCATTATATAATCTCGTGAAGGTTTTGACCACCGTACCACGACAAAATCCTCTGTTAATGTTTTGAGTTTTATCTGCAGTAGATTTAGAGCGAGGTGTCTTCGCAAGAGTCAGTCGGGGAGAGTCGGGTATCTCACCCGACACCAGGCCCAAGAGCATACAGCAAAGCTGACCACTTTGGGCAATCAACGGAGGAAGAGATGGAGGCTGACATGAAAAGGGTGGACGCCATGGATTAGGATCAAGAAGTTACCTCTCGTCTTCAAACTATATTCAGGCTGGAGGAACTTTAGAGCTCAGCAATAGCAAATTCGATTATTCCTCCCAATTCTAGATTTCCCTCTTATGAAAATATGAAAAAGAGAGTTGCTTTCTCTCCCGCAGCTAGGAAACATCCATGGGTGATTGAGCTCTAGCCGTCATAGGTAAGATTCACAAGGAACTAATGGATCTAAAGCAGCAAATTAATAAGCTCGAGGAAAAGAATCATATCTTAAAGGGTATCATTGCCAAGAATATCACATCACCACCTCTGAAGAAAGAGACATAAATACATGGGTATGGGCACTCCCCTTGGCAGCTTCCAAGCTTGGGGGAGGTGCCTCGGTATCGTATCACCATCACACCTTTAGCTTTATGTTGTTCTTAGTTCTATCCTTTTGGTTATATCTTGATCTAATAGAATAATGTTTTAGTATGATCTATGCTTTGAGTTTTGTTTCGATCTCTATCTATGTAATCGAGTCCGTGAGTTATATATAATAAAGAGTATTTTTGAGTTGAGGCTTTGCTATTTTCCTATGATCCTGAGGGAATAAAATAATAAAAAGAAATAAACAGATCATATATTGATCTTATGGAAAGTAATGACTTCACAGATAAAGATTATGATGAATAAAAGTTATTGAGAGTTGACAAACATAGTTTTGGTCATTGTTGCAATTAATGGGAAGTAATAAAGAAAGAGAGGCTTCACATATAAATACACTATCTTGGACATCTTTTGTAATTGTGAGCACTCATTAAAATATGACATGCTAAAAGGTCGATGTTGGACAAGGAAGACAACATAATGGGTTATGGTTTCTTATATCCGAATAGAAGTTATATTGTCATGGATCATCCAACATGTTGAGCTTGCCTCTCCCCCTCATGCTAGCCAAATTCTTTGCACCAAGTAGAGATACTACTTGTGCTTCCAAACATCCCTTAAACCAGTTTTGCCATGAGAGTTCACCATACCTACCTATGGATTGAGTAAGATCCTTCAACTAAGTTGTCATCAGTGCAAGGAATAAAAATTGATCTGTAAATATGTATGATCTATTAGTGTGAAGAATATAAGCTTTATACGAACTTCTGATATGGAAGAAATAAAAGCGACAGACTACATAATAAAGTTCCTTATCACAAGCGGCAATATAAAGTGACGTTCTTTTGCATTAAGATTTTGTGCATCCAACCATAAAAGCGCATGACAACCTCTGCCTCCCTTTGCGAAGGGCCTATCTTTTACTTTTATCATCTATCCTTATACAAGAGTCATGGTGATCATCAGCTTTCCTTTTTAAACTTTTTCCTTTGGTAAGCACTATATGTTGGAAAGATCTCGATATATATATCCAGTCAGATGTAGGTTTTCATAAAGTATTATTGTTGACATTGCCCTTGAGGTAAAAGGTTGGGTGGTGAAACTATAAACCCCTTTCTCTGTGTCCGATTGAAACCTTGTACCTATAAGTATTGCGCGAGTGTTAGCAATTGTGAAAGATTAAATGATAGTTGAGTATGTGGACTTGCTAAAAAGCTGTTGAATTGACTCTTTCCGATGTTATGAAAAATTAAAATTGTTTCAATGACTGAGATCATAGTTTGTTAGTTTTCAATGAAGTTTCTGATTCGTACTTCACCTTGTGAACAAATTGTTACTTTAAGATAAGAAATCATATGGCAATATTAGTTGTTGTTCTAAAGATGATCATGATGCCCTCATGTCCATATTTTATATTATCGACACCTCTATCTCTAAACAAGTAGACATATTTTTCAATATCGGCTATCGCTTGAGGACAAGCGGGGTCTAAGCTTGGGGGAGTTGATACATCCATTTTGCATCATGCTTTTATATTAATATTTATTGCATTATGGGCTTTTATTACACATTATATCACAATACTTATACATTAAAATATGACATGCTAAAAGGTCGATGTTGGACAAGGAAGACAACATAATGGGTTATGTTTTCTTATATCCGAATAGAAGTTATATTGTCATGGATCATCCAACATGTTGAGCTTGCCTTTACCCTCATGCTAGCCAAATTCTTTGCACCAAGTAGAGATACTACTTGTGCTTCCAAACTTCCCTTAAACCAGTTTTGCCATGAGAGTCCACCATACCTACCTATGGATTGAGTAAGATCCTTCAATTAAGTTGTCATCAGTGCCAGCAATAAAAATTGCTCTCTAAATATGTATGACCTATTAGTGTGAAGAAAATAAGCTTTATACAAACTTGTGATATGGAAGAAATAAAAGCGACAGACTACATAATAAAGGTCCTTATCACAAGCGGCAATATAAAGTGACGTTCTTTTGAGTTAAGATTTTGTGCATCCAACCATAAAAGCGCATGACAACCTCTTCCTCCCTCTGCGAAGGGCCTATCTTTTACTTTTATCATCTATCCTTATACAAGAGTCATGGTGATCATCACTATATGTTGGAAAGATCCGGATATATATGTCCACTCAGATGTATGTTTTCATAAAGTATTATTGTTGACATGACCCTTGAGGTAAAAGGTTGGGAGGCGAAACTATAAACCCCTTTCTCTGTGTCCAAGTGAAACCTTGTACCCATAAATATCATGTGAGTGTTAGCAATTGTGAAAGATTAAACGATATTTGAGTATGTGGACTTGCTGAAAAGCTCTTGAATTGACTCTTTCCGATGTTATGATAAATTGCAATTGTTTCAATGACTGAGATCATAGTTTGTTAGTTTTCAATGAAGTTTCTGATTCATACTTCACCTTGTGAACAAATTGTTACTTTAAGATAAGAAATCATATGGAAATATTAGTTGTTGTTCTAAAGATGATCATGATGCCCACATGTCCATATTTTATATTATCGACACCTCTATCTCTAAACATGTGGAAATATTTTTTTGATATCGGCTATCGCTTGAGGACAAGCAAGGTCTAAGCTTGGGGGAGTTGATACGTCCATTTTGCATCATGCTTTTGAATTGATATTTATTGCATTATGGGTTGTTATTACACATTATATCACAATACTTATGCCTTTTCTCTCTTATTTTATATGGTTTACATGAAGAGGGAGAATGCCGGCAACTAGAATTCTGGACTAGAAAAGGAGCAAATATTAGAGACCTATTCTGCACACAACTCCAAAAGTCCTAGAACTTCACGGGGCATATTTTTGGAATATATAAAAAATATTGGCCGAAGAAAATACCAGAGGGGGCCACCAGCCAGCCACATGGGTGGAGGGCGCGCCCTACCCCCTGGGCATGCCCCCCGTCCTTGTGGGCCCTTGGCAGGCCTCCGACGCCCATCATCTGCTATATGGTGTGTTTTGACCTGGACAAAATCAGAACGAAGCTTTTGGGACGAAGCACCATTGTCTCGAGGCGGAACCTGGGCAGGAACAATATATGGCTCCGGCGGAGCTGTTCTCATTGAGAGGGGGTCAATCTCCATCAACATCTTCACCAGCACCATCTTGTCTCAAACCCTAGTTCATCTCTTGTATCCGATCATTGTCTCAAAACCTCAGATTGGTACCTGGGGGTTGCTAGTAGTGTTGATTACTCCTTGTAGTTGATGCTAGTTGGTTTTTTCGATGGAAGATCATATGATCAGATCCTTAATGATAATTAATACTCCTCTGATTATGAACATGAATATGCTTTGTGAGCAGTTACGTTTGTTCTAGAGGACATGGGAGAAGTATTGTTATAAGTAATCATTTGAATTTGGTATTCGTTCGATATTTTGATGAGATGTATGTTGTCTTTCCTCTTGTGGTGTTATGTGAATGTAGACTACATGACACTTCACCATTATTTGGGACTAGGGCAAAGCATTGGGAAGTAATAAGTAGATGATGGGTTCCTAGATTGATAGAAGCTTAAACCCTAGTTTATGTGTTGCTTCGTAAGGGGCTGATTTAGAACCATATGTTTCATGCTATGGTTAGATTTATCTTAATTCTTCTTTTGTATTTGCGGATGCCTGCAAGAGAGGTTAATCATAAGTGGGAGGCTTGTGCAAGGAAGGGCATCACCCAAGCACGGTCCACCCACATATCAAATTATCAAAGTAATGAACGTGAATCACATGAGCATGATGAAAACTAGCTTGACAACAATTCCCATGTGTCCTCGGGAGCACTATGCTCTATATAATGGTTCGTCTAGGCTTCTCCTTTGCTACAAAAAGGATTGGGCCATCTTGCTGCACCATATTTACTTTGGTTACCCGTTACGATTTATCTTATCACAAAACTATCTGTCATCGATAATTTCGGTGCTTGCAGAGAATACCTTGCTGAAAACCTTGTGTCATTTCCTTCTCCTCCTCACTTGGTTCGACACTCTTATTTATCGAAAGCACTATGATAGATCCCCTATACTTGTAGGTCATCAGGTGGCCGTCAAGATGATCAAGATGGCCACCGGTGATAATTTCCCACTCCAGCAGGGTGCAGGAACGGGATCTAGATTGGTTTTTCGTGGCTACGGAGGCTTGCGATGGTGGATCTTATTATCTAGGGTTATTTCTGATGGTTTCTCTATTTATAGGATTTTTTTGGCATTGATTTCACACAAAGATGGGCGTCGAGGTGAGCACAACCCACCGTGGCAAGCCGGGCCCCTCAGGCATGCCCTGGTGGGTTGTGCATAATTCAAATTTGAACTACATGTACATGCTCCAGTGCATATAAATTGGTTGAAATGTCAAATATGTGTCCTTCGGTGCATGCTTTAGTCCCATGCAAGAAATGAGAATGAATGTCAAACACCCTACCACCGTCACTCGACTGCAAACATTGAGATACCTGGACTTTAAATTCTAGTAAGTCCAAAACTCATCTGAAATTCATGAAACTTGGCATGCTATGATGGAGCGGGATCAACATGCCATGGTAAATTTTTTGTCCCAATTGGGGCAGGCTTGGGTATAAGCTTCTCACAAACCAGAGTTTCTCACAACAAGCGTGATGGTTTCGGTAGGGAACGTGACATCATTGGGGACGAAACGATATCCGTTGCCTCTTATTGGTTTCAAAAAATTTCTAGTGCCAACATAGAACAACATGAGTGTTGTGTTTAATTTTGGCATTTTTCGGGGTTTGTTTGGACATTTTTATACATTAACTGGGCTTTTTTGGCATTTCAGGTACATAATTCAACTTTGAACTACATGCACATGCTCCAGTGCATATAAATGGGTTGAAAAATCTAATCTATGTCCTTGGTTGCATGCTTAGGTCCCATGCAAGAAATGGGAATAAATGTCAAACACCCTGCCACCGTCACTCGGCCACAAACATTGAGATACCTGGTTTTTAAATTCTAGAAAATCCAAAACTCATCAAAAATTCATGAAACTTGGCATGCTATCATGGAGCGGCATCAACATGTCATGCTAAAATTTTTGTCCCATTTGGTGCAGGTTTGGGTATAAGCTTCTCACAAACCATAGCTTCTCACAACAAGCGTGATGGTTTCAGTAGGGAACCTGACACCTTTGGGGACAAAACGATATCAGTTGCCTCTTATTGCTTGCAAAAAAATTCTAGTGTCAACATAGAAAAAAAGGAGTGTTGTGTTTAATTTTGGAATTTTTCGGGGTTCGTTTGGACATTTTTATACATTAACTGGGTTTTTGTAGGCATTCAGGTGCATAATTCAAATTTGAAGTACATGCACATGCTCCAGTGCATATAAACGTGTTGAAAAATCAAATATGTGTCCTTGGTTGCATGCTTAGGTCCCATGCATGAAATGGGAATGAATGTCAAACAACCTGTCAGCGTCACTCGACCACAAACATTGAGATACCTGGTTTCTAAATTCTAGTAAATCCAGAACTCGTTTGAAATTCATGAAACTTGGCATGCTATCATGGAGTGGCATCAACATGCCGTGGTAAATTTTTTGTCTCATTTGGGGCAGGTTTGGGTATAAGCTTCTCATAAATAAGAGCTTCTTATAACAAGCGTGATGGTTTCGGTAGGGAACGTGACACCTTTGGGGACGAAACGTAGTCGTTTCCACTTATTGCTTTAAAAAAATTTCTAGTGTCAACATAGAACAACAGGAGCGTTGTGTTTAATTTAGGAATTTTTCGGGGTTTGTTTGGACATTTTTATAAATTAACTGGGTTTTCTAGGCATTTCAGGTGCATAATTCAAATTTGAACTACATGCACATGCTCAAGTGCATATAAATGGGTTGAAAAATCAAATATATGTCCTTGGTTGCATGCTTAGGTCCCATGCAAGAAATGAGAATGAATGTCAAACACCCTGCCACCGTCACTCGGCTGCAAACCTTGAGATAGTTGGTTTTTCAAATTTGGTAAATCGAAACCTTGCCTGTAATTCATAAAACTTGGCATGCTATCATTACCTTGGTTGCATGCTTAGGTCCCACGCAGGAAATGATAATGAATGTCAAACACCCTGCCACCGTCACTCGGCCGCAAACATTGAGATACCTAGTTTTTAAATTCTAGTAAATCCAAATCTCGTCTGAAATTCATGAAACTTGGCATGCTATCATGGAGCGGCATCAACATGCTGTGATAAAAATTTTCTCCCATTTGGGGCAGGTTTGCGTATAAGATTCTCACAAACAAGAGATTCTCAAAACAAGCGTGATGGCTTCGGTATGGAACATGACACCTTTGGGGACGAAACAATATCTGTTGTCTCTTATTGCTTTCACAAATTTTATAGTGTCAACATAGAACAACCGGAGTGTTGTGTTTAATTTTGGAGTTTTTCGGGGTTCGTTTGGACATTTTTATAAATTAATTGGGTTTTCTAGGAATTTTATGTGCATAATTTAAATTTGAACCACATGCACATACTCCAGTGCATATAAGTAGGTTGAAAAATCAAACATGTGTATTTCGGTGCATGCTTAGGTCCCATCCAAGAAATGGGAATAAATGTCAAACACCCTGCCACTGTCACTCGGCCGCAAACATTGAGATATCTGGTTATTAAATTCTAGTAAATCAAAAACTCGTCTAAAATTCATGAAACTTGGCATGCTATCATGGAGCGGCATCAACATGCTGTGGTAAAATTTTGTCCCATTTGGGGCAGGTTTGGGTATAAGCTTCTCACAATCCATAGATTATCACAACAAGCGTGATGGTTTCGTTAGGGAACATGACACCTTTGGGGACGAAATGATACCCGGTTCCTCTTATTGGTTTCAAAATTTTTCTATTTTCAACATAGAATAACATGCTATGGTAAATTTTTAGTCCCATTTGGGGCAGGTTTGGGTATAAGCTTCTCATAAACCAAAGCTTCTCACAACAAGCGTGATGGTTTCGGAAGGGAACGTGACACCTTTGGGGACGAAACGATATTTGTTGCTTCTTATTGCTTTAAAAAAATTGTAGTGTCAACATAGTACAACACGAGTGTTGTGTTGAATTTTGGAATTTTTCGGGGTTCGTTTGGACATTTTTATACATTAATTGCGTTTTCTAGGAATTTTATGTGCATAATTCAAATTTGAACTACATGCACATGTTCCAGTGCATATAAATTGGTTGAAAAAATCAAATTTTTGTCCTTCGGTGCATGCATAGGTCCCATGCATGAAATGGTAATGAATTTCAAACACCAGGGCACTGTTGATTGCCGGCAAAATGTTGAGATACTTTATTTTTAAATTCTATTAAATCCAAAACTTGTCTGAAATGCATGAAACTTGGCATGCTATCATGGAGCGGCATCAACATGCCGTGGTAAATTTTTTGTCCCATTTGGGGCAGGTTTTGGTATAAGCTTCTCACAAACCAGAGCTTCTCACAACAAGCATGATGGTTTCTGTAGGGAACGTGCCACCTTTGTGGACGAAATAATATTTGTTGCCTCTTATTGCTTTAAAAAAATTCTAGTGTCAACATAGAACAACATGAGTGTTGTGTTTAATTTTGGAATTTTTCGGGGTTTGCTTGGACATTTTATACATTAATTGGGTTTTCTAGGCATTTTATGTGCATAATTCAAATTTGAACAACACACACATGCTCTAGTGCATATAAATTGGTTGAAAAATCAAATCTATGTTCTTCCATGCATGCTTGGGTCCCATGCATGAAATGGGACTGAATTTCAAATACCAGGGCACTGTTGATTGCCAGCAAAACATTGAGATACTTTGTTTTTAAATTTTAGTAAATTCAAAACTTGTGTGAAATGCATAAAACTTGGCATGCTATCATGGAATGGCACCCGACATGCTGTGGTATTTTTCGTGTCCATTTTGAGAGATGGCGCACTCAAATAACAGCCAACAAAGGCATTTTGAAACAAATAGCCGCCACTATAACATCTCAAACTTTTTGTATAATTTAAATTGTGTGCTTTCTGTTAAATATTCACGTGACGCCACGCCTCACTCTTTTAATAGCTAGGAGGTGTCGTGCGGACAGGTTCTTGAGTGCTTGAATAAACGGGAGGCATGCGAGTTGTACTCCAATGCGGAGGCTCACCGGGAAGTGTGCAAGCTGTATACCGCGCAGGCTCACTGGGAAGCGAGCCCTTTGACTTCTCCATTAATGGCGCCCAAGCCACAGTTTAATACAGTTTTTAAATATAAAACACTCATCGCAAACATTTTAGTTAGAACACCCATATGCAAACCGACAACTTCCCCTGGAAGCCAAGGGAAAATGTGCCAAGCAAGATTTGTGCAGCTCTTGATCGCAAATGTTTTAGTTAGAACACCCGTATGCAAACGGACAGCTTCCCCAGGAAAAATGTACCAAGCAGGATTTCTGCAGCTCTTGATCGCAAAAGTTTTATATAGAACACCCGTATGCAAGATGAGAGCTATGGTCTTCCCCCTTAAGTCGAGGGAAAATTCACAGCACAGGATTTGTGCATCCCTTCAACGCAAACGGTTGTTTTGGATGACCCGTGTGTCGGTGGGAACGACACCTATGGGATCACAAGAATCCCTACTACGGTTGCGGGGCGCGGGGTCATCAGAAGAGCGGATCATACAGATAGCACACGGTTTGTTTATCCAGGTTCGGGCCGCGAGGATGCGTAAAACCCTACTCCTGCTTTGGTGGATTGTATATCTGTGTTCTTGAGCTAGCTATGGGGAGTGAGGAGATCCAAAAAGCCGAATCCTCCTCCTGGTCGCTTCGGGCCTCCTTTTATAGGAAAGGGGTTGCCACAGTGGCACACAGGAGGTGGAAAGGGTACAGTGATGTGAGGTTATCCCTCGCATTACATGACAAGGCGCATTTAATGCGTCTTTCCCAAGTGTCCTTGCTTTATCGGGGACGGGGGAGAGCCCTGCCTCGTCCGTCGCCGCTCCCTCTCGTGTCGACACGCGCCCTGGCCAGCGGCGCCCGCGGTGCCATGTAGGCAGGCAGGCAGCTGAGGTGGTGCAGTGGTGGGTCTCCATGAAGATCTGCATGCCGCCACGCAGGTGCCTGCCCAGCTAGTTGGGTCGGCAGCTGCATGCGAACGGCGGTGGAGGTTTCACTGGCGTGGGCCTGACGGTGGCCCTACGGGTGTTCTTGGCAATGGCCTTGCCGGGGCCCCGGCAAGGGTCTTGCCGTGGCGCCTGCTGTCATCCCCGACAAGGCTCTTGCCGGGGGCCTTGTGGTCCTCCTTGGCTGGGATCCCGCCAAGGATCATCATCTTCTAAAGGGTGTATCTGATCTTGAATGTCTTCACAAAGATCAGTATGCCACCACGGGGATGTCTCCCGAATCCTTGCCCCATGGGGGTAGTGGACTCAGGGGTGACTCACTCTGTAGGTGTGGGGCGAGCTGCCACGGCAAGGGTCTTGCCGGGTTTGCTAAAACCGCCTCTCGGCAAGGATCTTGCCCGGGGGGTCCGCTTCGTCCCCTTGGCTCTTTGTGGTCTTGGTCTTGGCGTCGTTCTGCTTCTCCTGAGCTTCGGCCTTACCTTGGCTCACCTCCCTTGCCTTGCTCAGTGTGGTGGTGCCCGTGGCTCAGACTACCTGTGCATAGTTATAGAGGTACAAAAAGTGTACCCCTCTTTTTGTACACCGACAGGAGCCCCCGGGCCTGGGCCACACGTAAGCGCAACCGCATCGTTGGGCTAGGCCCAAAAACGGTGCGCGGGCAGGCGGGGCGGTTTTTACCGCGGTAAGTCTCTTCGCGCGTTGTGCTTCCCATGCTTCCCCCGCGTGGCGCGGCGTGGGGAGGCGTGCGTGACGTGGGCGGCATGCGTGGGGTTGCTTCCCGCGGGCATGCGTCACATCACAGTTAATGTGAAAGGAGGCGGCCCGTGTTTTTCCCCCATAAGAAGGAATAACCGTGGGCGTGCTGCTCACTTTCTCCTCTTCCCTCGTGCCTTTTCCAATCTTAGAGCCACCGTTTCCTCTCTTCCTTCCTTCCTAAGCTTCCGCCGTCGCTCGCCGTCGTTGCTTCGCCATCCCCCTTCCTCAGCCCTCTGAACTTCTTGGTCGCCATGGCTCCCAAATTCGCCAAGGGCAAGGGGGTGGCTAAGGGCGCCGGGACGATGGAGCCGCCGGAGAGCGTGCTGTCGGGGGACCGGACGAAGTCCGCCTTCTTCTTCCCCTCGACGGTTGATGTTCAAGAGCTCAGGGCCTCCTTCAAGCCCCTATGGGGAGTCAAGACGGGGGGAGAGGATTCGGGACACCCGGCGACGCGCGTCATTCCTGCCGCTTGCGCTGATCCTGCCCCAAATCAGTACCCCTTCTTCGTTGATTACTTTTCTTGCGGGTTATGCCCCCCTTTCTCCGATTTCTTCTGCGATGTTATGCGCACCTTCGGCTTTCGCCTCTTGGATTTTACTCCGAATGCGGTGGCATGCATGGCTTTCTTCGCGCATCTTTGCGAAGGCTTTGCCGGGGTGCAGCCCAACACGGCACTCTTCCGCCATTACTTCTTCCCTCGAATCCAGCCAGGAGGAGCCGTCTCTGGTTGCGTCACCTGGATCCCAAGATCCAAGGGGGCGTACCCGGACGGTGCCGTGAAGGAGAGGTGGGAGGAATGGCGTGGCCAGTGGTGCTGGATTGAAGATGAAAACCCGCCGGAATTCTGCAAAGTCCACCGAGTGCCACCGGTCTGTGGCAGCGATTGGAGCGATGTTGACGCTGCCGATGGGAGGCTCACCGTCGCCACCACCAGGATTCTTCGGCTCACTCAGGCCGGACTCACCGAGGCCGGACTCACCCTTGAGATGATCGGGGCGGACTTCATTCGCCGCTGAATCGCCCCATTGCACAGCAAGGGGAGGCCAGCTTGGCTCTTTACGAACCCGGCTGACATTATGCGACTCCGCCCCGGCCTCGATCACAACTTCACAGTGCTGGCGCATGCCCACTTCTGCCAGCGGCTTTTCTAGCTTGATGTGGGTCGTGATGGCGAGGTCAAGCGGACCGGCAAGGCCGCGAGGGCTGCCGCAAAGGTTGGCAAGGCCCTCAAGGGGCCATTTTTCAAGCTGCCAGCGGGGGTGGTCCCATTGTGCAACAATTCGCGTCGGTCCGAGATCATCACCATGATGCCAGACTATAAGCGCATGGCCCTATCCTGAGCTGGGAGGAGCCGAAGGACGAGGATGTGCAGCAATTCTTCGACACCCTGATTGAGGTGTACATCAATGACTATGCCGAGCGGTGGCTTATAATGGACACCACCTAGGCAGAGCTGGACTACATCGCCACTAGGGAGAGGGAGGCACAGCTTGCCATGGAGGCCGGCAGCGCCGGGGGCGTGGAGGACAAGGCCACAACGGCGGCGGAGGAAGAGGAGCTCACCCGGTAGGCGGCGGCCACCGAGGAGGCCAACAGCGCCGACACCGGAGCTCCGCTTGTCGAGGACGCGGCCGACGAGTCGTCAGAGGAGGAGGGCGTGGCGGTGGGCTCGACGCCAGCTAGGGGAAGAGGGCGAGTCCTGCGGCGGTCTGTCTCCGGCGAGCCGGTCTGGCCCGACAGGGCTACGCGGCCTCAATTGACCCTGGAGGGGTCCGGGCGCCACACGAGGGCCACGGCAGCGAAGAGGCTGATGAGGGCCGCTGAGAAGAAGAAGGCGACAGCCCCTTCCTCATCTGGGCGCGCACAAACCCCGCCGTCTCCTTCGCCTCCTCCGGCAGGCATTGACTTGGATGATGATATGGAGTTCCCTTTTGATCCCGGGCCTCTCAGCCCGGAGAGGAAAAGGAAACTAGTGGAAGAGGAGGAGACGGATGACGAGTAAGTTCTCCGTTCCTTACTGTCATTTCCATTTCCTCGAATTGGGTCGCTTGTCTTGATCCATTTTTGCTTCCGTAGGGAGACAAAGACGTTGGCCTAGAGGGTGAAGAGGGCGAGGACCTCGGCGAGCAGCCAGCCCCCGGCCGGGGCTTCAACGACACCACCGGTGGTGCTGAGCAGCCCGGACAGCAGCCCCCAGCGTAAGTTCGTCACCCTCTTCTTACTCGACATGTGGTAGGCGCTCGATGCTATGATGCTGACCTTGCCGGATTTGCAGGAGGGGAGCGGCAGCAGGAGGAGTCACAGAGGGCTACTCCTAACACACCACCCCCATCGACTATG
This sequence comes from Triticum aestivum, assembly GCF_018294505.1. NCBI lineage: Eukaryota > Viridiplantae > Streptophyta > Magnoliopsida > Poales > Poaceae > Triticum > Triticum aestivum. Next base: position 347,942,553 of record NC_057797.1, on the reverse strand, counting down.
CCGCCGCGGGGGGCGTCCCCGGCAAGGGCATCAGGCACGGTGCCCACACCCATGGAGGAAGAGGGGAACTTGGGCGCTTGTGGCTCTGCCACGGCACCAAATGTTGGCGGAGAGGGGACTTCTGCTTCACGGCCTGGCACTGGTGAGTCGCCTGTCCTTAGTCTATGTTTTTCCTTTATTCTTTTGTTGGCTTCATTGCTCCCGTTGCTGCCCAGGTCCTCCTTCAACAGACATGGAGGTCGTGGACACTGTTGTCGGGGATATTGCTGAGGAGGCCGCGGCGGAGGCCAGCAGGATTGCCGCCGAGGAGGCCGCCAAAGACACTGACAATGCCGCCGCCGACGAAGCCGCCAAGGGTGCCGCCGGGGATGCCGCTACGGGGGCTGCCAAGGCGACCGGCGAGGCTTCTGTCGAGGGCGCCAGCGGTGGACTTGCCGGTGAGGCCGGCAAGGCCTCCGCCGAGGAAGAGGTGGTGGGTGACCAGCCTCCTTCCTCCTCAACCTCGGGCCCCAGCAGATATCTGAAGGTGGGAAACGATCTCTTCGTCCACCTCCCAGGGGCGTCAAGTCGGGCGCCCGCCGAAGGGGAAGTCTTTGATGGCGAGGTGCTTGCCACCATCGGGCTTGAGGTTGTCAGTGAGCCGGGCGTTGGCGGTGACGGTTCTCCGGAAGAGCAGCTTTTCTGTCCTATGGGGGCCAACTTCCGAAAACTCCAGGCGCTCTACCGTGTCCGTCTGGACAAGGTTAAGTCCAGGATGGCAACGGTGGACCAGGCGGAGGTGGATTTCAAGGCGCGCTATGCCGAGACGCAGACCTGGTTCCACCAGGCTCGCGAGGAGCAGAGGGCCTTTCAGGAGAAATTGGCTAAGCGCGATGTGGAGCTCACCATGAAGATGGCCGACATCGAGAAGGCCCAGGAAAAGGTGGTGAACTTGGCTGCCACGGCCGAGGCCGCCCGGAACCAGCATCAAGCCACCTTGGATTCCCAGGAAGAGGACCTCACCGTGCGTGAGGCGAAGCTTGCCTATCGGCGTTCTAGGAATGGGGGTCCCCAGACTTGCCTGCCTGCGGCCTCCGGCGTGGCTCAAAGGGGGGCCCAGCGCGGCCCATCTTCATCAACACAGACCCAAGACCCTCGCGAGGGGCCAAGCCTCATGGGGCGGACGACACAGAGCTTCCTCAGGCATGACCTCATCAGGCTGGCTCGCGAGGAGGCGGAGAGATCAAGGCGGGGTACCTCACGAGGTGCCCGTGACGCAAGCCATCACGACCAAGGGTGCCAGGCGGGCGCCAGCCCGCGTAGTGTCCTCCTTTCCTCTTTGGTGCAAAGGGAGCAAGGGCAGGCGAGAGCATCAAGCAAAGGGACCCGTTTCAGTGTAACGAGACCAAGACCAGCCCAACGGCAGGGAGGAAGTCATTGTGGAGCCCAAGCTAGCATCACCACCAGAGCCTTTGGCAGGCGAGGACCAACTTTAGTCAGGATAAGTGTACCCGATGTTCCCCTTCAAAATGGCCAATTGTTGGCGCCCTTCCCGCTCAATATTTGGGAAGAGGCCCAGGGCCTTTGCCTATAAATAGGACTAGCCACCCCCAGGGGATGAAAAGAGATGAAGGGGAGGAGAAGAGATCATCTGGATAGAGAGAGAGATCAGATCAACGAGATAAGATTAGATCGGCAAGAGAGAGAGAGAGAAGGGTGACTGAACTCCTCCTAGCAGTTCATCGTCCCAGCCAAGAACAGACCCTCGCGAGGCTGTTCTTCCTTGTATTGCTCATCATCATCAGCCCAAGAGGCAATCCACCAAACCACACTGGAGTAGGGTATTACACCACAACGGTGGCCCGAACCAGTATAAACCCTGTGTCTCTTGTGTTGTTCTTTCCGTAGCTTAGATCTTAGCGAGGCAGTGGGGTGCAGGTAGGTAGAAGGCGAAATCTCCGCGCGCACCCCAGTGTTCGAACCTCAAGGGTCTGCCGGAACCCAAAACCTGACATTGCCGCAGCGCTCCATGGCAAGGATGAGGAGCTCGAGGCCCTTGTCACGCGGCGGACTCGCGAGCTGGAGCAGAGGCATAAGGAGGCACTCGATGCCCAGGCTCTGGCCCATGCCGGCAAGGTAAGGGAGTTGGAGGTGAGCACGGAGCTCAAGCTGTCCAACGAGATGAGCACGCTCAACAGCGCCTTGGTGGAGGTGCAAGGAGCGATCATCAGTAGGGCTGGGGAGCTCTCCGAAGCGCAAAACTCTGTCAGAGACCTCAGGCGGAAGCTGGAGGATCTCGAGAAGATGCTGTCGGAGAGCAGGGCTCGGGAGGAGACCTTGACAAGGAGCCTGGAGGAGGAGAAGCAGCAGCGGGCGAACGAGGCCGCCTCCCACCAGGATTATGTGGCGGGCGAGAACAGATGGATCAACCGTCTGGAGGAGGTCGCCGGCAGGGTCACCTCATAGTTGGCCACCATGGGGATGCCAAATGTGAGGTACGCCCCTGAGCACAGCGGGACCATCAACACCAAGTTGACCATGTTCTTCGAGGGCGTCCTCGGAGGCTTGGCTTATCTTCACTCCAACAGGACGGCCACGCTGGCCGAGGAGGCCCGGCGACTTTGCCGGAGGGTCGTGACCAAGGTCCTCACCAAGATGGTGTATTGGAATCCCGATCTTGACTTCGCGGCCGCGATGAAGAACTTGCCGGATGGTGCTGACCTCACGGTGCTCAAGGAGCGCATTAAGCCCATCACCGACTGCATCGACGAAATCAAGAGGGTGGAAGGCCAGCGCCGGGATTAGGCATCCTGTTCTTCTTTGCCGCTGCGGGTTCCCGACCAAGACAAATTTTATCTTTAGTTAGAACTGCAGCTATGATGTGATGTAATATAACTTTGAAGTACTCTTAATTTTCATGCATGTTATTTCCCCGTTCAATTCCTCTTTGTATGCGTGCCCTACGTCAATCGGGAAGGCTTGCCGGCTCGGAAGCCCCTAGCAGCGTTTTGGGGACGGATCCCCATGGCTAGTCGGGTACGCGTGCTGCCGGACGAGCCACCTTTCCGTTCTGAACGCGGCCGCTCGAACTGTCGAGCTTGACTCGAGTCAGAATCGGGGGCGTTGCTGATCGCGGAAGGCTACTCTGCCATTCTCGACGCAGCCGCTTGAGCTGTTGAGCGGACTCGAAACATGGCAAGCGCGTTGTCGATCGTGGTAGAGCCCCCTGGCGTGTAGGTTTCCCATACAAAGCAAATATCTCCGGGGGGAATAACCTCAAATAAGAAGGGTCGCACAAATAAGGGTTCAGTGCAACTTAGCTTCTGTTTGCGATCGCTCGAGTGTCGATCTTCTAGCCTCCTTTCTTCTTCAAGGGTCGCGAAGATGAAGGAGTGTCGGGCTAACTGATAGAGCCGATTCTCACAACTGCGGCCCCCTACCTGGCGCACCAAAGATGTCGGTGGGAACGACACCTATGGGATCACAAGAATCCCTACTACGGTTGCGGGGCGCGGGGTCATGAGAAGAGCGGATCAAACAGATAGCACACGGTTCATTTATCCAGGTTCGGGCCGCGAGGATGTGTAAAACCCTACTCCTGCTTTGGTGGATTGTATACCTGTGTTCTTGAGCTAGCTATGGGGCGTGAGGAGCTCCAAAAAGCCGAATCCTCCTCCTGGTCGCCTCGGGCCACCTTTTATAGGAAAGGGGTTGCCACAGTGGCACACAAGAGGTGGAAAGGGTACAGTGATGCGAGGTTATCCCTCGCATTACATGAGAAGGCGCATTTAATGTGTCTTGCCCAGGTTTCCTTGCTTTATCGGGGACGGGGGAGAGCCCTGCCTCGTCCATCGCCGCTCCCTCTCGTGTCGACACGCGCCCTGGCCAGTGGCGCCCGCGGTGCCATGTAGGCAGGCAGGCAGCTGAGGTGGCGCAGTGGTGGGTCTCCACGAAGATCCGCATGCCGCCACGAAGGTGCCTGCCTAGCTGGTTGGGTCGGCAGCTGCATGCGAACGGCGGTGGAGGTTTGACTGGCGTGGGCCTGACGGTGGCCCTACGGGTGTTCTTGGCAAGGGCCTTGCCGGGGCCCCGGCAAGGGTCTTGCCGTGGCGCCTGCTGTCAACCCCGGCAAGGCTCTTGCCGGGGGCCTTGTGGTCCTCCTTGGCTGGGATCCCGCCAAGGATCATCATCTTCTAAAGGGTGTATCTGATCTTGAAAGTCTTCACAAAGATCTGTATGCCACCACGGGGATGTCTCCCGAATCCTTGCCCCATGGGGGGCAGTGGACTCAAGGGTGACTCACTCCATAGGTGTGGGGAGAGCTGCCACGGCAAGGGTCTTGCCGGGTTTGCTAAAACCGCCTCCCGGCAAGGATCTTGGCGGGGGATCCGCTTCGTCCCCTTTGCTCTTTGTGGTCTTGGTCTTGGCGTCCTTTTGCTTCTCCTGAGCTTCGGCCTTTCCTTGGCTCACCTCCCTTGCCTTTCTCAATGTGGTGGTGCCCATGGCTCAGACTGCCCGTGCACAGTTATAGGGGTACAAAAAGTGTACCCCTCTTTTTGTACACCGACACCGTGTGCAACGATGTACAAACAATTTGGTAAGTTTTACATCTGTCATATTGGGTACATTGCCATTTGTCAAACTGGAAAGATTGACATTTGTTGATCAGGTAACATTGCCATTTGTCAATCCTTGTAACACTGCGATTTGTCAAAAGATGCAGCTAAAAATCACTAGCACTATATAATTTTTGCAACTAAAATTCAGTAATTAAGCATAGATTTCATTCATAGATTAAGCAATCGTTCTTAATTTATGCAAACAGTTCAACTCGACAGCTGGACCGACCAAAATTTTCCCCAATTGTTGCCAACCACGTACTTAAATAGCTAGTTCAACTATATATACTAGCTAATTTTAAGTATATTGTATAGTTCCACCACAACTATAGTCAGATGAACTGAACAAAATAGCCCCTAAATACTACTACTATGGAGGGGCTTTGTGCTACTTTCGGCAGCCTCTCCTCTGCCGAGCGCTCAGTAAGAGGCAGAGGAGGAGCCTACTGATGAGCTGGACAACTGCAATACGGTGCCTGCCGCTGCTGCACGTTCAGCGACGCTCGCCAGCTCGAACGCCCAATGCCGCTCCAGACGACCCCTCTCGAAGCGGCCGGATTGCTCGTAGATCTCCTGATTCCTCGCCTCTGCATCGGCGCATGCTGCGGCCATGGCTTCGGTAAGGCTCTTTGTATGCTCCACGAGGCGCTCCTCCTCCTCCCACAGGAACTCGATGTAGTGAACAAGGTCGCTGACGCACGTGCGGGCCTCCACCTCTACCACCCTCCCTCGGGCGGCGGTGGCGGAGTGGGTGATGATCCCGGCGGTCGACGGTGGGCTGGCGGCCACGGCGGCCGATGATGGGGTGGCCGCCACGATGGCCACCTCCCGCCTTCGGGCCGCGGTGGCGGAGCGGGTGATGGCCGGCTGTGGGGTGGAGGCCATGATGGCCAACTCCCGCCTTCGGGCCATGGTGGCCGAGCGGGTGATGGCCGGTAGTGGGGTGGCGGCCTCAACGGCCACCTCCCGCCTTCGGGACGCGGCGGTGGAGCGGGCGATGGCCCTGGCTTTCGATGTTGGTGTGGCGGAAACGGCAGCCGGCAACAGCTGCCGACGGGGACCGGCAGAGGAGCGTGTGGTGGGTGTTCCGTGCACACCCAACAGGGACGCCACGCGAACTACACTACGCCGGGGACTGCGCCGCCGCCACGGTGTAGTATCCCAGCAGGAGCTATCCTCTGATGACGGCGGAGTGGCTGAGCGACAACGACGGACCGGTGCCATTGGCGATTGTGGGAGAAGCAGACGAGATAAGCTATAGGGAGGGAGGGGAAATGCAGAGCAGGACTCGCTGGCCGTGAGGGTTCATATAGCAGGCCTGTAAGCACTGGGATTTTGGGGGATTTCACCGAGTCGGGCGGGAAGCTTGCGCGGGAACCTGCGAGGTTGTGCGGGAACGAGCTCATCGACAATTCATTGGCGGCACCGTTTGGCCAAAAGAACGCCCCCGCGCGTTGCGCAAGCTTGCGCTGTAAGCCGTCTGCGGCAGCGGGGTGACAAGACGTGTGAGAGGAGGACGAAAGGACACATACACATACGGTTAATGCAAAAAAATGTTTATGATTTAATTACCTACTATACCCCCGTCCTGGTTTATAAGTAGGATTTAATTAATAAAATACGAATGCATGTTGCCAAATATTATATTGTTGGATTCGTATTTGAACATAGTTTCTAGTTATACAATTTTTGTAACATGCATTAACACTTTTTTGATTAAATTTAAGGTTATGTACCAGCAAGCGTTTTCCCACAACACACACGGCTTATTCCATCACAAATGGTTCGGATGGATCAACTATATGCCACGTATCGCACACACAACTCTAATCTGATTAGTGCTTGATGTCTCCGACATCGCTTGCACAGTTCGTCTTATTTGCCACGTATCAGTGTGCCGGCCTCTACTGTCGTCCCTCAGCAAGCTCTGCTCGCCATTAGGTGCTGTGGCACACTACTCGCGTCCGTTGGCGCGTGTCGGCGTTCTGGGAACGAGGGTCCCCAGACTTGCCTGCCTGCGGCCTGCGACGTGGCTCAAAGGGGGGCCCAGCACGACCCATCTTCACCAACACAGACCCAAGACCCTCTCGAGGGGCCAAGCCTCGTGGGGCGGACGACGCGGAGCTTCCTCAGGCACGGCCTCATCAGGCTGGCTCGCGAGGAGGCGGAGAGATCAAGGCGGGGTACCTCACGAGGTGTCTGTGATGCAAGCCATGACGACCAAAGGCGCCAGGCGGGTGCCAGCCCGCGCAGCGTCCTCCTTTCCTCTTTGGTGCAAAGGGAGCAAGCATAGCCGCGGAGTACCGAGGCATCAGGCAAAGGTTGCCATTTCGGTGCAACAAGACCAAGACCAGGAGGACTGCAGGACGGAGGTCATTGTGGAGCCCAAGACGGCGTCAACACCAGAGCTTTGAGCAGGCGAAGACTACTTTTGTTAGGATAGCTAGTACTAGCTGTCCCCCTTCAAATTAGCCCGCCATTGTTGGCTCCCTTCCCTCTCGATATTTGGGAGGAGGACTAGGGCCTCTATAAATAGGACCAACCACCCACAGAGAAAAGGGGGGATGAGGAAAGAGAAAAAGGACGAGAGAAGGAAAACAGGGAGAGAGAGAGATGGGTGACTAAACTCCTCCCAGCAGTTCATCGCCCCAGCCGAGAGCAGACCCTCACGAGGTTGTTCTTCCTTGTATTGTTCATCATCATCAGCCCAAGAGGCAATCCACCACACCACACACTGGAGTAGGGTATTACACCACAACGGTGGCCCGAACCAGTATAAACCCTGTGTCATTCGTGTTGTTCTTTCCATTGCTTAGATCTTAGCGAGGCGGTGGGTGCAGGTAGGTAGGAGGCGAAATCTCCACGCGTACCCCAGTGTTCGAACCTCAAGGGTCTGCCGGAACCCAAAATCCGACATTTGGCGCGCCAGGTAGGGGTGCACCAGAATTCGTCTTCCACCGCCCCGTTCTCCTCCGACCATCGCGCCCATGTCTGACACTCGTCGGGCCCGCACCAAGCGCCGGGCCGCTCTCGCTTCCCGTGTCGCCTAGACGGCTCCTGTCGGTGGGCATCCTCGCCGTTCCCCGTCACCTGCTGTCAACGCCGCCACCGGCCCGACGGGGGACAAGCAGCAAGCATCGTCTCAACATCCGTCCGTGTGGCAAGACGGCCGCACCGCTACTCCCTCGCTCACCCCAGATGGTTCTTCGTCCCGCGCGCTCCGCGCACCCATGGAGGCTCGAGCTGCAATCATCGCGGCAAACAAGCTCCCGCGCTACCGTCCCGTCGACGACTTCTACGAAGAATGGCTGGACCGCGTCGCCGAGCTTGTCCGCGCCGCAGGGGGCTCTCCTGCGCTGTCCGCTCCGCTGCACCGCACCCGGCCCCGCGCGGGCGACGATACTCCGGCGGAGCCCCGGCCGCCTCCTCCACAAGAAGGCACCATGGCTCCAAGGCACGTGGCACCTGGGCGGAACCCGCTCCGTCAGGTGCCAGCGCGGCAAGAGCAGGGCTGCCAAGAAGTCCCTCACCCGCAAGAAGCTGCCCGGGCACTCCCTGCTCTAGCACGTCGCAACCATGCTCCTGCTCCCGCACGTCAAGACCTAGCTGCAACACGTGGGGACATGCAAGACCAAGCTCTCCGTCACCCAAGGCCTCCCGTGGCCACAGCAGGCTGCCGTGCCTTCACCACCGAGCTGCGCAGCATCTCGTGGCCCGGCAAGTTCAAGCCGGACTTGCCTCCTCGTTACGACGGCACGGCTGACCCTGCGGAGTTCCTCCAGCTCTACGAGCTGGGCATCGAAGCTTCCAACGGAGACGAGAAGGTCTTGGCGAACTGGTTTCCCATGGCACTCAAGGACGGGGCCCACACCTGGCTCCTGAACCTGGCTCCAGGCACGATATCCTCCTAGGACGAGATGCGCACCCGCTTCATCGCCAACTTCCAAGGTACTCACGACCGGCCACCCATCGTGAGCGACATGCGCCGCATCAAGCAACAACCCGGGGAGACCCTACAGAAGTACATCCATCGCTTCAACAACGCACGCCTCAAGATTCCCAAGGTGACTGAGGAGGCCATCATCTCAGCCTTCTCTAATAGCGTGCGTGATGTCAAAATGAAGGAGGAGCTGGCGATGCATGAAGACCTGTGCACTTCCTTGGAGCTGTTCAACTTGGCGACCAAGTGCGCCAGGGTTGAGGAAGGGCGTCTCTCCCTCCTCGAGCTGCCTGCCGCAGACCCAGAAGAGAAGAAGCCCAAGGCAAAGGACGTGAAGCGCAAGGGGGCTGCCGTGCTTGTGGCAGAACCAGACACCAAGCGGGGAAGAGATCAGCCCGAACCTTCCAAGGGCAGCCGGTACTGTGTGTACCACGACCTCCACACCCACAACACCAACGAATGTCAAGAGCTCCGAGCTGTGCGAGAAGGAACGATCGGCCGTCGCCCCGACCGCGGTGAACGGGGCTACGGTCGAGGAGGAGGAAGGAACGCAGGACACTGGGAAGACCGTGGCCCGCGCCAAGGGTGGCGCGATCAACCTCGCGAGGATCACTGGCAAGACCCGCCTCGCGAGGGAGACTGGAGGGATCAGCCTCGCGAGGATCGCCCGCATGGCCACGCATGCCTCCCTCCGCTGCCGCTGCAGCCAAGGAGAAACGAGGACCGCCACCAAGACGAGGGGGCCGGGGGCTTCCAGGAGCCGCGCGCGATCGCCTGCATCCTGGGCAGGGCTCAGGCCCCAGCCTCTCAACGCATCTTCAAGCAGTTCGCCCGCAAAGTGAATGCAGTCCTCCCCAGGCTTGAAGCCACGCGCCCACTCAGGTGGTCCGCATGCGCCATCACATTCAGCTCAGCAGATCAGCTCAAGTGTGCGGCTACAGCCGGAGTCCTCCCGATGCTTTCTTCTCCAATCATCAACAACATGGTGGTCACCAGGACCCTCATCGATGGCGGGGCAGGGCTCAACGTCCTGTTCGTGGAAACATTCAACAATCTCCAAGTGCCCTACAGCCAGCTTCAGCCAACCAAGCCCTTCTCCGGAATCACCGACGGCTCCACGGTCCCGATTGGGCAGGTCCGCCTCCCTGTCACCTTCGGGGCACGCGACAACTACCGCACCGAGCTCATCGACTTCGACGTCGCTCACATTCGCCTGCCGTACAATGCCATCCTTGGGTACCCGGCGCTGGCCAAGTTCATGGCCGTAACTCACCACGGCTACAACGTCCTCAAGATGCCAGGAAGTGGCAGAGTCATCACGGTGCCCTGTGAAGAGAAGGACGTGGTGTGCTCCCTGGAACGAGCCTTTCAGGCCGCGTCACTGGAAGACCCAGATCACGGAAGCAGGAGGCTTCTCGAGACCGCCCCCAAGAAGAAGAAGACATTGTCCGGCCCAGCCCCTCAGGAGGCGGGCCCCTCTGGGCCCGTGCCTGCCCTGGGGGAACCTCCTTCCGTCGCATAGGAAAGCGCGCCCGACGCCCTCCTCAGGCAGGGCTCGGGGGCTCTCCCCTGGAGGGCCACCGACCTGGCTAGGGTCACGAGGGAGGCGCTTGGGCACCACATGGAGGCGTGCTTCGAAGCACGTTTCCCTCAAGAAGGAGTAAGGCAAGGAGAGCCAGACCCTCAGGAGTTCGTCAGCAAGGCCATTCAGGAGCTATAGGAGTCAAGGGTCATGAAAGGCGGCCGCCGTCTACCAGTAGTGGCTCCCCATCCAGGCGAGGATGGTGGGCTGCGCGTCTGCATCGACATACCAGGGCTCAATCGAGTCGCCTCTGGCCCTCGCGAGTGGGGCGCTGTGGAGGTCCACCCCACAGCTGCGTTCGCATGCCTTACGGCTTGCCAAACGCGGCTGTCACGTACCAGCGCCTCATGAGGGGCATCATGGAGGCATAAGAGGCCAGACGTTCCGCAGCCCTGGCGGAGATGGAGATGGCCCGCAAGGAGCCACCAGCGCCTCTGGAGCCTCCTGAGGCCCCTGGGCCTAGGGGCTCGTGAGGATCGGCTTCCGCAGCCCACCGAGTCTGCTACACCAACACCCCTTCGTCCTCAACGTCATCAGGTGACATCTTTCAAGTTTCACTTCCAGCTAGGAGCGCCCCCCAGGGCTGCATTATTCCCAGGCCGCGTGGGTCCGTCCCTGCGGCATGTATCCCTTTTTATTTCATGCTGTTAGCTTACCTTGTTGGGGGCGCCCCTCGGGCGGCACGATCCCCAAGTCGCTCGGGCCAGACCCAGCGGCGTGTATCTCATTTGCAGTTATTTCCGATTATGCATCATACCCACCATGCTTGATTATTTGATGCCGGCCCACGGCACCTCTTCTTCTCCATGCCGACCGCTTGCACGTTAAAGAGGGGGTACCTGAGCATCGCAACTCAGGGCTCTTACTGGCTCTCCAGCCCTCACTCTCTGGCCTTGTCCACGGCATCGCGGCCTGGCATACCAGCGACGGCTGAGACCAGCTCGAGGGCCGGGACCCGAGGACATAGAGTGCCGGCATCTAACCAAATTTGCAGGGACACATCACAAGATAAGGCCTAGTGCCAGGCACAACCCGCTTAGAGGTAGGGCCCCGTGAGTCCCGCGCTGGCCCACGGGTGCCCAGATACACCTCGCCAGGCCCTACCGTGCCAGCCACATGTCAGGGCGGGGCTGTGCACGCCCCGGGGGCTCCTCCTGAAGGGGGCCCCCTCCCATGTACTAGTGGAAGCACCATGCTCCGCGCTGGCTGACGACACTGCCGAGGAGCGGCTATGCCCGTACACATACGGAAGCGCTATGCTCCGCGCTGGTGAGAAACAACTAAGGGTGGCCCCCGGGCCGCATCAACCTCAGGGAGCCCAGAGCTTAGTGTCTAGCCTCATCATAACGCCTCCCCTCGGGAGTGCCGCACGAGGGGGCTGGGCACGGGGGCTGTGCCTGGGTCACGCCCAGACGCACGCCGCCCAGCCAGCCCCCCCCCCCCCCGGGGCCTGGTTCGTCGCGCTTCTCTCCCCGAGCGGAGCCAAGGTACGAAGGCCGTTTGAGCGTCAAGGGGGACTCCTGAGCATCGCGACTCACGAGCCTAACTGGTCACATAGCCCCTCACTCCTTAGTTCTGAAAGGCTAACGCTGGGTGAGGTATGCGCGCGGTCGGGCTCTGCAGACGTAGAACGGTAGATCCACCCACATCACACCTCCCTACTTGCTGTTCGTGCGCCAAGGGGGACTCCTGAGCATCGTGACTCAGGAGCCTAACTTGTCACGTAGCCCCTCACTCCTTGGCCCCGTCCTGGTTTCCGGTCGGGACTAACGCTGGGTGAGGTATGCGCGGGGCCGGGCTCTGCCGGCGTAGAACATAAGCAAGTAGGAAGGAAAAGCGCAAATTTCAAGGAATTCAAAAGCAAATATTACAGTCCACACTGTTATCTCAATGCCAAACACAAGTTTAAACGCCTCCCCGAGGCATGATACATGTGCAGGAATTAAAGGCAGGATAGGAGCCACAACGGAGTCACTTGTCGACGGTGGAGCATCGCGGAGTGGGTGCGCCTCATGGAGCAGTGGGGTCAGCAGCGCCTTGCTTTGGCTTGGTGCTGAAGGCCCGGAACTTCCCCAGCAGAGCCTCCGCGCGACCCTTCACGGCCTCGGCAGCGGCAGAGGCACGCTCGCCGCTTACTGGCTCCAGCAGGTCGTCGAGGTCGACGTCAGGATCGTGAAGGTAGATGTGGGTGAGCACCCGCGTCAGTGCTGCAGAAGACAGGACACGCGCCTCGGCCTCCGCCGTGCGGCCAAGGCCAAGGGCGACATCTTCAAGAGCGCGAACCAGGAAGGGAAGCAGCTTTGCGGGGCCGTCCTCGGCGCTAGCCAGCGGGCTCTCCAGGCCGCTATCGTAAAGCGTCCTCAGCGAGGAGCGTGCCTTCGCCTCCATCTCCGTGAAGGCCACGCGGTCCTCGGCAAGAACCAGGGCCTTGTCGTCCAGCTCGGCCTTCCTCGCCCCCAACTCCTGCTCCAGCGCGCCTAGGCGGTCGCGGTGCTTCCTGAGCTTGACCTCCCTCTCCTTGAACGGCTGCCTCGCGAGCCTTCACACCTTCTTCCTGCTCTTGGCGAAGGCAGACCTCTTTTGCGAGCTGGTCCCGCAGGCCCTGCAGCTCGTCTTCCAGCACCTTTCAGAGACCACGGACGTCGACCACCTCCCCCAGGGCTGCGTCACGAGCAGCCTTCGCCTCAAGGACGGCCTGCTTCTCCTTATCGCGAGCCGTCGAGGCCTGGACCAGCGCCGCCCGAATCGAAGCATCGGAGTGAACCCATCTGGAAGCCAGCTCCAAGCGCCCGGCCACCAAGCGAGGGTCGGCGCTAAGAAGATCCTGTCGCAGTCGGTCCAGCTCAGCGACAGCACGATCCAGAACGGCAGAAGGAGTCGGAGAGACAGCAGCCAGTGGAGCAGGAGGAGAAGGCGGCCGCGCGGCCACAACATCCTGAGGCGGAGTCTGCTGCGCCCCAATGGCTGTAGTGGCGGCGGCAGGCAAGGACACCTCGGGAGTCACTTGGGCCGTGGGGGCCGAGCTCGCCCCAGCCGGCTCAGCCAGGCCTCGCGAGGACGACCGGGCAGGAGAAGCCCGTGCGTCGCAGTCACCCTCCTTCGCGGGCAGAGGCACTGCCACGGATGGAACCTCAGGAGCTCCCTTCGACTTCTTTGCTGCGGGCGCCAGCCTATCCAAGAGATGCGGACGTCAAGCCTCAGAAGCAGAATAAGAAATAAAGACAAGAATCAAACGTTTACGGGTCGTCCCCAGTGAGCTCGAGCGGCCTCCGGCCAAATTTGAAGCCTGAAAGCCGGCTGGAAGGGTCAACCTCGGGAAGCTTGGAAGCGGAAGGTGCGGTCCGCCTCGGGGCCGGGGCAGACCCGTGGGAGATCAGCCCGGTCCAGTCCTTCTTCGGGATCGGAGGCAAGCTCCCACCATCCTGCTCGTCGTCATCGCTCGAAGAGAGGCGAAGAACACGGGACCTGCCGCGGGGGAGGGGAGCCCTCGACTCTCCATCAGTCACCTCGGAGTCAGGCCCTCTTTCCCGCTCCCCTCCTTCCTCCTCTTCGCTGGAGTCGTCGGAGGGCACATCCACCGGTTCCTTGGGAGTTTCCATGGGCATGGGCCGATCCCCGTTGAAGACGGGCATGGACTCCACTACCTGCTCCCAGTCGTCGCGGAGGAACAAGGGCGTAGGAGCACCCTCCAACCTCGCCACATCGCCCCCGACCAGAGATTGGAGGACCGCAGCCAGATCTCCGTCGGCCAAGGCCGCGGGGCTCGGATGGGGCCTCCACATCGGGAGTGAGTACAGCCGAAGCGGAGCCAGCTGGTGCTCCAGGAATTCCCTCAGTAGCGACGCGCCGGTCAGCTTCGCCGCCGCCATGTTGGCCGGCCTCAGATCCGCATCCATCTTCTCCAACACCAGCTTCGCACGGGGGTCCGCGAGCTCCGCTCGACCCCAATCGCTGGAGCTCGTGGGCTGCCCCGTGGGCAAGATCAGCCGAGGGTGAATGCGCCCAGCATCCGCCAAGACCCACTTGCTCCTGAAGCCCTCAATCCTTTTCCCGGGGTTCGAGATGGCAATGGCGCCGCCGTACGCGATGAAGCTTGCGCACGCGGAAGCAGGACCGCGAGAGGTCCGGAGGTAGAAGTAGTGGCGCAGCAAGGCCACTGAGGGCTGCACCCCCACGTGAGCCTCGGAGTAATAGGCGAAGATTGCCAGGACAAGGACGGAGTTGGGGTGGAGATGCAGAGCCTGTAGCTTGTAATGGTGGAGGACAGAGAAGAAGAACTCGGAGAAGGGAGGCACCAGGCCAGCAGCAATGGAACTTACGAAGAACAGATAGAAGGTGCTCCCTTGACCCTCGGGGGTGGGGGAGCCGGCCTTGAACACCTTCGCCCCGTCGATGCCCCGCGCCGCCGCCATCCGGCGCAACCGGGCAAGGCTCGCCTCCGACACGTTCGGCGAGTCCAGGGCAGACGAGTACCAAGCTACGGTCGGGGGCTGACAAGGCGCCATGGCTTCCTAGGTCACGCGGTCGGAGCAGATCTGGAAACTTTGGAGGAAGGAAGGAGAGGCGCAAGAAAGGGGATCTGAGCAGCAATCGGAGAAAGCAAAAAAGCAAAGCCTAGGCAGATGCCGCTCCTTTATCAACTCGCACGGTTGCTAAGGCGCTCACGTCCAATCAACCGCCACGCGGCGCCCAAGGCCGCAGGCTGTTAGGGCCCGCGGCGCTTCGCTCTTGCCCTTCCGCCTCCCTGCACGGCCAAGTCCGGGCGCACCTTGGGCCCGGGGGCTACTGTCGGCGTTCTGGGAACGGGGGTCCCCAGACTTGCCTGGCTGCAGCCTGCGGCATGGCTCAAAGGGGGGCCCAGCACGGCCCATCTTCACCAACACAGACCCAAGACCCTCGCGAGGAGCCAAGCCTCGCGGGGCGGACGACGCGGAGCTTCCTCAGGCACGGCCTCATCAGGCTGGCTCGCGAGGAGGCAGAGAGATCAGGGCGGGGTACCTCACGAGGTGCCCGTGACGAGAGCCATGAGGACCAAAGGCGCCAGCAGGTGCCAGCCCGCGCAGTGTCCTCCTTTCCTCTTTGGAGCAAAGGGAGCAAGCGCAGCCGTGAAGTACCGAGGCATCAGGCAAAGGTTGCCATTTCGGTGCAACAAGACCAAGACCAGGAGGACTGCAAGATGGAGGTCATTGTGGAGCCCAAGACGGCGTCACCACCAGAGCTTTGAGCAGGCGAAGACTACTTTTATCAGGATAGCTAGTACTAGTTGTCCCCCTTCAAATTAGCTCGCCATTGTTGGCTACCTTCCCGCTCGATATTTGGGAAGAGGACCAGGGCCTCTATAAATAGGACCAACCACCCACAGAGAAAAGGGGGGACGAGGAAAGAGAAAAAGGACGAGAGAAGGAAAAGAGAGAGAGAGAGATGGGTGACTGAACTCCTCCCAGCAGTTCATCGCCCCAGCCGAGAGCAGACCCTCGCGAGGCTGTTCTTCCTTGTATTGTTCATCATCATCAGCCCAAGAGGCAATCCACCACACCACACACTGGAGTAGGGTATTACACCACAACGGTGGCCCGAACTAGTATAAACCCTGTTTCATTCATGTTGTTCTTTCCATTGCTTAGATCTTAACGAGGCGGAGGGGTGCAGGTAGGTAGGAGGTGAAATCTCCGCGCGCACCCCAGTGTTCGAACCTCAAGGGTCTACCGGAACCCGAAATCCGACAGCGCGCTCTGCTCGCATCCGTCGGCGCGCTCGGCTTGTGGACAACTTTTCCTTGCGTGTTCAATTGCTATATGCATATATATATATATATATATATATATATATATATATATATATATGGTTGCTCATCGTCGAGGCGACCGCGAAGTGCTCTTCTCTCATCCATCCGCGTGTTCTCTACCAGCGGCTGGGCATGCGCACGATCATGTCAGGGGCCCCATATGCATGCGGTTGCACCGCGCGTGTTGCCACGAGATGCAGTTACGTGCGGCACAATGGAGTAACATGCTACAAATTAGAACTGCCATCAGGGCCTGCGATATTCCTGGCCTTCCAGCTTCCCCTTTAATTCCTGCGGCCATTATAACCTTAGTCTCTTCAACCATTCGATCGCGCCCCACAATACAACAAGCACACCCACGATGACACATAGAGTGGGGATGTATAGTGGTGCTCCAATGGAGTTCCGCGAGCATAAAGTGGAGATCCACGCGAGGGAGACGGATCTCTCGGTGGTGTAAACCATCAAGCCGGCCGTGGTGGACGACTACATCAACAACGTTGAGTAGTTGCTTGCTCAAGACAAGTACAAGGTGGTCGCGGCATGGACCTCCAGTACACCGCCGGTCGTACCGACATATGTCAGAAGGTTGACATCGCCCAGTTGTGTGTGTGCCATCATGTCCTCATCTACCACTACTGCATGGCCACAGAGCCTTGCGACCGTTTCAACAGGTTTGTCAATAGCACCGACTACAAGTTTGCCATGGTGGAAACCACCGACGATGTAAAAGCGCTTAGGGTTACGGGCTTGACCTGCAAGAACCTTGTCGAAATCCATGACCACTCGCCTTGGCCATCATCGACCCCTACTACGAGAAGATGAAGCAGGATGCCCAAAGAACAAGTCCCGTATCATGGCACAGGGCCTGGATGCGGCAACTAGATGAACCTCACCTCAGGTTCACGTCCAAGAGCATGTACACATGCTACAAGATGCACAGGCGGATCGTTGACATGAGGAAGTGCCTCGTTACCCAAATCGACGAGCCCAGGTCGAGCCACAAGCATAGCAAGTGTCATAAGAAGTAGATGAAGATCAGATGATAGTTTATGCTAGTTAATCATGCATGTAATATATAGTTTACTTTATTGGTGTGTTGAAATGTCATGTGTGTAGTAGCCTCCTATGTAATTATGCATGGAATAGTTTACTTTGGTGTGTGCAAATGCATGGTTGTAGTAGCCACCTATGTAAGTGGATGTTTAATTTGGTTATGCAATCATGTCCTTATAAGTGTGTGTATATATATGTTGTTGTTCTGTATGCAGTCCCATCGCATAACACACACTTCTTATTAGCAGCAACCGTCTGTGTTATTGTCGGTCTTCGCACACATTTATGATTATAGACATGTTTGCCGCGTATCACACACATCTTGTTATATTGAACCATTTTGATTCTCTTGTCTCAACACAAACAGTTCATCCGAGTGAACCGCATGCCGTATATCGCGCACACCTTGATCTGGCTGACCGTTTCTTTTGTGTTGCCTAATCACAAACAGTTCATCCGAGTGAACCGTATGTTGTATATTGCACACACCTTCATCTGGCTGACCGTTTATTTTGTTCCTCCTCATAGCAAACAGTTAATTGAACCGAACTGTATGCCTTGCATCGCACACGCAACTAAAATCTGAACCGTGTTTGATGCATCCTCCATCGCAAACATTTTGCACCTTTTTGATGGGTTTTTACACCACCATTTGTGATTATTGCATCGCACACAGTTTCGTCGAAGGGTCTCTGATCGTAGTGTCGCGTTAGCAGCATCCTGCAGTAGGGATTACCCAACTTTTCTTTAAGCGACGAGGAACTTCAACCTTTCTTGGTGAAGGACTGGTATCTAATTTTTACTAGCCTTTTGTATAAATGCTTCGCTCTCCATATTTTGTACTGTGTCGCTGCCCTATGTGCTACTCAGGCATCGGTCTCTTTCCATATAAATGACATGCTCTAATTATTATGAACGGTTTTCGACCTATGGGACCGGCTATGTACATGACTTGATCTACTCCTGATCTATCAAACATTTTTTGTCACTTAGCATTGCATGCTTGACCAAAACTTTGGGACCGGCACCCTCGCGCCAATGGGTGATCCTGATCTAGTGTGTGTGATTGTCTGCTTATCATACACGTTCTATAATCGTGAACTGTTTGTGATGAGGCGCGCATCGTAAACGTAGCACCACCGAATAATGACTGCAATGGCAATGCGAGCACAAACGAGTAGCAAGAATGGAGCGTTTGGAATATCCGAGATATCACAAAAAGTTGTCTGAAGACTCGCGTTTGGGATGGATGTTGGCATCGCATACCTTTAGTTATGCAAAACGTATGCATTGCTACTCGCTATCCCCGACAATTTCCAGGTCATACGGGAAGGACCCCCCTATTGCACACACTAGCAAGGCGACAATTTAAAATTTCATTGCAGATAGGAATTAAAAACCATTTGTATAGCAGCTCATTGTACCAGTGGTACATTATCAGGTATGGAGTGACTCAATAATCTCATGGTCTAAGGAATCATACACACATTACCTCTCGTCTTATGAACTATAGACTTCAGATGATATAATCTCCAAGTATAACAAACAACTTGGGTAAACTCAACATGAGTGTTCTTCCAACATCGTGCTTGATATGTTGCTAGCATTAACGTCATGCTCATGATCAAGAAAACAAAATCATCAGTCAACACTTGAGCTAGTCCTAGAGGCTAGACTAGGAATCTTGTTGTACCGTTTATAACTCTACACGTGCTAATGAGTTTTCCTCTGAATCGCATATGCGTGAACCATAGAAATTATTGTTTAAATATGCCCTAGAGGCAATAATAAATTTGTTATTATCATATTTCCTTGTTCAGGATAAATTTTTATTATTCATGCTAGAATTGTATTGACTGGAAACTTAAATACATGTGTGAATACATAGACCACATCGTGTCCCTAGAAACCCTCTATTAGACTAGCACATAAAACAAAGATGGTTAAGGTTTCCTAACCATGGACATGAGTTGTCATTTGATAATGAGATCACATCATTAGGAGAATGATGTGATGGGCAGAGCCACCATAAGGTTAGCATCAGATCGTATCACTTAGTTATTTGCTACAACTATCTTCATGTCAAGTATCTATTCGTTAGACCATGAGATCATGTCACTCCCGGATACCGAAGGAATACCTTCTGTGCTATCAAACATCACTTCATAACTGGGTGATCATAAAGATGCTCTGTAGGTATCTCCGAATGTGTCTGTTGGGTTCCATGGATCAAGATTGGGATTTGTCACTCCATGTGACAGAGACATATCTTTGGGCCCTCTCGGTAATACAACATCACAAGAAGCTTCATGTGACTAACGAGTTTAGTCACATGATCTTGTATTACAGAACAAGTAAAGAGACTCACTGGTAATGAGACTGAACTAGGTATGGGGATATCAACGATCGAATCTTGGGCAACTACCATATCGCCAGACAAAGGTAGTAGCATATGGGATTAACTGAACCTTGACATCATAGTTCAATCGATAAAGATCTTCATGGAATATGTAGGAACCAATGTGTACATCTAGGTCCTACTATTGGTCATTGACAGGAGAGGTCTCTCAGTCATGTTTACATGATTCTTGACCCCATAGGGTCGCATGCTTAATGTTCGTTGACGCTAGAGTACTATTGGGATATTTGCATTGGTGACCGAAGGTTGTTTAGAGTCCTAGAAGAGAAACCATGCATCACAAGTAGTTCTGGAATGGTCCGGAGGTAAAGATTTACATATGAGAAAATTTTGTTTTGGTTCCGAAAAATTTTGGGGGTCCACCAGGAGCATATGGGGGGTGGGGCACCGAAGGGTTTCGGAGGTCCACCGGAGGGACTAACCAGCCCCGGAAGGCTACATGGACCCTTAGTGGGTGCGCTAGGCCTACGTGGGCCAGGATGGCCACACCCCAGCAGGCCCATGCGACCAGGGGGCATCCGCCGCTGGCTTGGAGGGGGGGCCGCGACCCCTCACTTGTAGGAGGGGCATCCGCCCCCTTGGCTTGGAAAGAGGGGCCTTGCCCTCTGTCTTGGAGATGGGCATCCGCCCCGTCCCCACACCTCTATATAAATAGGGGAGGGGTGTAGGGGGCAGACACACCCAACCACTTCCCTCGCACAACCCGTCCCCATCTGTCCCACCACCTCATCTTGGTTTGGCTTGGCGAAGCCCTGCTGTGAAGGAAATATGCCCTAGAGGCAATAATAAAGTTGTTATTTATATTTCCTTACATCATGTTAAATGTTTATTATTCATGCTAGAATTGTATTAACCGGAAACTTAGTACATGTGTGAATATATAGACAAACAGAGTGTCACTAGTTTGCCTCTACTTGACTAGCTCGTTGAATTAATGATGTTTATGTTTCCTAACCATAGACATGAGTTGTGATTTGATTAACGAGATCACATCATTAGAGAATGATGTGATTGACAAGACCCATCCGTTAGCTTAGCACGGCGATCGTTTAGTTTGTTGCTATTGCTTTCTCCACAACTTATACATGTTCCTATGACTATGAGATCATGCAACTCCCGAATACCGGAGGAACACTTTGTGCGCTACCAAACGTCACAAGTAACTGGGTGATTATAAAGGTGCTCTACAGGTGTATCCTATGGTGTTTGTTGAGTTGGCATAGATCGAGATTAGGATTTGTCACTCCGATTGTCGGAGAGGTATCTCTGGGCCCTCTCGGTAATGCACATCACTATAAGCCTTGCAAGCAATCTGATGATGAGTTAGTTGCGGGATGATGCATTACGGAACGAGTAAATAGGCTTGCCAGTAATGAGATTGATCTAGGTATTGAGATACCGATGATCGAATCTCGGGCACGTAACATACCGATGACAAAGGGAACAACGTATATCGTTATGCGGTTTGACCGATAAAGATCTTTGTAGAATATGTGGGAGCCAATATGAACATCCAGGTTCCGCTATTGGTTATTGACCGGAGACGTGTCTCGGTCATGTCTACATAGTTCTTGAACCCGTAGGGTCCGCATGCTTAACGTTCGGTGACGATCGGTATTATGAGTTTATGTGTTTTGATGTACTGAAGGTAGTTCGGAGTCCCGGATATGATCATGGACATGATGGGGAGTCTCGAAATGGTCCAGACATAAAGATTGATATATTGGACGGCTATATTCGGACATCGGAAGTGTTCCGGGTGATTTCGAAGAAAACCGGAGTACAAGAGGGTTACCGGAACCCCCCCGGGAGAACTAATGGGCCACACGGGCCTTAGTGGAGAGAGAGAGGGCCGGCCAGGGAAGGCCGCGCGCCCCCTACCCCTCTAGTCCGAATTGGACTAGGGAAGGGGGGCGGCGCCCCCTTTTCCTTCTCCCTCTCATCCTTCCTTTCCCCCTCCTAGTAGGAGTAGGAAAGGGGAGTCCTACTCCAACTAGAAGGAGGACTCCTCCTCTCCTGGCGCGCCCCAAGGGCCGACTGGCCTCCCCCCTTGCTCCTTTATGTACGGGGGAAGGGGTGCACCCTAGAACACACAAGTTGATTCTTTCCAGCCATGTGTTGTGCCCCCCTCCACCATAATCCACCTTGGTCATATCGTAGCGGTGCTTAGGCGAAGCCCTGTTCCGGTAGCATCATCATCACCGTCATCACATCGCCGTGCTGACGAAGCTCTCCCTCGACACTCTACTAGATCATGAGTTCGTGGGACGTCACCGAGCTGAACGTGTGCAGATCACGGAGGTGCCATACTTTCGGTACTAGGATCGGTCGATCGTGAAGACGTACGACTACATCAACCGCATTGCCATAACGCTTCCGCTTACGGTCTATGAGGGTAAATAGACAATACTCTCCCCTCTCATTACTATGCATCACCATGATCTTGTGTGTGAGTAGGATTTTTTTTGAAATTACCGCGTTCCCCTACAGTAGCATCCGAGCTAGGTTTATGCGTAGATGTTAAATGCATGAGTAGAACACAAAGGAGTTGTGGGCGTGGGTATATACATATTGATTGTTGTCACTAGTTGATTCTTGATTCGGCAGTATTGTTGGATGAAGCGGCCCAGACTGACATTACGCGTACGCTTACGCTTACGCGAGACTGGTTCTACCGACGTGCTTCGCACACAGGTGGCTAGTGGGTGTCAGTTTCTCCAACTTTAGTTGAATCGGATTCAATGAACATGGTTCTTTTTGAAGATCAAAAAGCAATCACTATATTGTGATGTGGTTTTTGATGTGTATGTAAGAACGGTTCTTGCTTAGCCCGTAGCAGCCACGCAAAACTTGCAACAACAAAGTAGAGGACATCTAACTTGTTTTTGCAGGGCATGTTGTGATGTGATATGGTCAAGACACAATGCTAAATTTTATTGTATGAGATGATCATATTTTGTAACACGGTTATCGGCAACTGGCAGGAGCCATATGGTTGTCGTTTTATTGTATGAAATGCAATCGCCATGTAATTGCTTTACTTTATGACTAAGCGGTAGCTATAGTCATAGACGAGACGACAATGATGCTTCGATGGAGATCAAGGTGTCTAGCCGATGACAATGGTGATCATGACGGTGCTTTGGAGATGGAGATCAAAGGCACAAGATGATGATGGCCATATCATATCACTTATATTGATTGCATGTGATGTTTATCCTTTATGCATCTTATATTTCTTAGTTCGGTGGTAGAATTATAAGATGATCTCTCACAAAATTTCAAGGTATAAGTGATTTCCTTGAGTATGCACCATTGCCACAGTTCGTCGTGCCGACACACCACGTGATGATGGGGTGTGATAAGCTCTACGTTCACATACAACAGGTGCAAGCCAGTTTTGCACACCCAGAATACTCAGGTTAAACTTGACGAGCCTAACAGATGCAGATATGGCCTCGGAACACTGAGACTAAAAAGTCGAGCGTGAATCATATAGTATATATGATCAACATAGTGATGTTCACCATTGAAAACTACTCCATCTCACGTGATGATCGGACATCGTTTAGTTGATATGGATCACGTGATCACTTAGATGATTAGATAGACATCTATCTAAGTGGGAGTTCTTAAGTAATTTGATTAATTGAACTTTAATTTATCATGAACTTAGTACCTGATAGTATTTTGCATGTCTATGTTGTTGTATATAGATGACCCGTGTTGTTGTTCCATTGAATTTTAATGCATTCCTAGAGAAAGATAAGTTGAAAGATGATGGTAGCAACTACATGGACAGGGTCCGTAACTTGAGGATTATCCTCATTGCTGCATAGAAGAATTACGTCCTGGAAGCACCGCTAGGAGACAAACCCGTTGCAGGAGCAATGCCAGATGTCGTGAACACCTGGCAGAGCAAAGCTGATGACTACTCGATAGTTGAGTGTGCCATGCTTTACGGCTTAGAACCGAGACTTCAACGACGTTTTGAACGTCATGGAGCATATGAGATGTTCCAGGAGTTGAAGTTAATATTTCAAGAAAATGCCCAGATTGAGAGATATGAAGTCTCCAATAAGTTCTACAGCTGCAAGATGGAGGAGAATAGTTTTTCCAGTCAACATATACTCAGAATGTCTGGGTACCACAACCACTTGACTCAGCTGGGAGTTAATCTTCCTGATGATAGTGTCATTGATAGAGTTCTTCAATCACTACCACCAAGCTACAAGAGCTTCGTGATGAACTATAACATGCAAGGGATGGATAAGACGATTCCTGAGCTCTTCGCAATGCTAAAAGTTGTGAAGGTAGAAATCAAGAAGGAGCATCAAGTGTTGATGGTCAACAAGACCACTAGTTTCAAGAAAAAGGGTAAAGGGAAGAAGGGGAACTTCAAGAAGAACAACAAGCCAGTTGCTGCTCAAGTGAAGAAACCCAAGTCTGGACCTAAGCCTGAGACTGAGTGCTTCTACTACGAAGGGACTGGTCACTGGAAGCGGAACTGCCCCAAGTATTTGGCGAAGAAGGATGGCAAAGTGAAAGGTATTTGATATACATGTTATTGATGTGTACCTTACTAATGCTCACAGTTGTGCCTGGGTATTTCATACTAGTTCAGTTGCTAAAATTTGCAACTCGAAACACGGGCTATGGATTAAGCGAAGATTGGCTAAGGACAATGTGATGATGCGCGTAGGAAATGGTTCAAAAGTCGATGTGATCGCAGTCGGCACGCTACCTGTACATCTACCTTCAGGATTAGTTTTAGACCTAAATAATTGTTATTTAGTGCCAGCGTTGAGCATGAACGTTATATCTATATCTTGTTTAGTGCGAGATGGTTATTCATTTAAATCAGAGAATAATGGTTGTTCTATTTATGTGAGTAATATCTTTTATGGTCATGCACCCTTGATGAGTGGTCTATTTTTACTAAATCTTGATAGTAGTGATACACATGTTCATAGTATTGAAGCCAAAAGATGCAGAGTTGATAATGATAGTGCAAATTATTTGTGGCACTGCCGTTTAGGTTATATTGGTGTAAAGCGCATGAAGAAACTCCATTCTGATGGTCTTGTGGAATCACTTGATTATGAATCACTTGGTACTTGCGAACCATGCATCATGGGCAAGATGACTAAAACTCCGTTCTTCGGAACAATGGAGCAAGCAACAGAGTTATTGGAAATCATACGTACTGATGTATGTGGTCCAATGAACATTGAAGCTCGCAGCGGATACCGTTATTTTCTCACCTTCACAGATGATTTGAGCAGATATGGGTATATCTACTTAATGAAACATAAGTCTGAAACATTTGAAAAGTTCAAAGAATTTCGGAGTGAAGTGGAAAATCATCGTAACAAGAAAATAAAGTTTCTATGATCTGATCATGGAGGAGAATATTTGAGTTACGAGTTTGGTCTTCATCTGAAACAATGCAGAATAGTTTCGCAACTCACGCCACCCCGAACACCACAATGTAATGGTGTGTCCGAATGTCGTAATCGTATTGTGCTGGATATGTGTGATCTATGATGTCTCTCACTGATTTACTGCTATCGTTTCGGGGTTATGCTTTAGAGACAGCTGGATTCACGTTAAATAGGGCACCATCTAAATCCGTTGAGACAACACCTTATGAACTGTGGTTTGGCAAGAAACCCAAGTTGTCATTTCTTAAAGTTTGGGGCTGCAATTCTTATGTGAAGAAGCTTCAACCTGATAAGCTCGAACCCAAATCGGAGAAATGTGCCTTCAAAGGATACCCAAAATAGACTATTGGGTACACCTGCTATCACATATCCGAAGGCAAGATATTCATTGCTAAGAATGGATCCTTTCTAGAGAAGGAGTTTCTCTCGAAAGAAGTGAGTGGGATGAAAGTAGAACTTGATGAGGTAATTGTACCTGCTCCCTTATTGGAAAGTAGTTCATCACTGAAATCAGTTCCAGTGATTCATACACCAGTAAGTGAGGAAGCTAATGATGATGATCATGAAACTTCTGATCAAGTTACTACCGAACCTCGTAGGTCAACCAGAGTAAGATCCGCACCAGAGTGGTACGGTAATCTTGTTCTGGAAGTCATGTTAGTTGACCATGACGAACCTACAAAATACGAAGAAGCGATGATGAGCCCAACTTCCGCAAAATGGCTTGAAGCCATGAAATCTGAGATGGGATCCATGTATGAGAACAAAGTATGGGCTTTGGTTGACTTGCCCGATGATCGGCAGGCCATAGAGAATAAATGGATCTTCAATAAGAAGACTGACGCTGACGGTAATGTTACTATCTACAAAGCTCGACTTGTTGCAAAAGGTTTTCGACAAGTTCAAGGAGTTGACTATGATGAGACCTTCTCACCCATAGCGATGCATAAGTCCGTCCAAATCATGTTAGCAATTGCTGCATTTAATGATTATGAAATTTGGTAAATGGATGTCAAAACTCCATTCCTTAATGGATATCTTAAAGAAGAGTTGTATATGATGCAACCATAAGGTTTTGTCGATCCAAAAGGTGCTAACAAAGTGTGCAAGCTCCAGCGATCCATTTATGGACTGGTGCAAGCCTCTCGGAGTTGGAATATACACTTTGATAGTGTGATCAAAGCATATGGTTTTATACATACTTTTGGAGAAGCTTGTATTTATAAGAAAGTGAGTGGGAGCTCTGTAGCATTTCTAATATTATACGTGGATGACATATTGTTGATCGGAAATGATACTGAATTTATGAATAGCATAAAAGGATACTTTAATAAGAATTTTTCAATGAAAGACCTCGGTGAAGCTACCTATATATTGGGCATTAAGATCTATAGAGATAGATCAAGACGCTTAATTGGACTTTCACAAAGCACATACCTTGATAAAGTTTTGAAAAAGTTCAAAATAGATCAGGCAAATAAAGGGTTCTTGCCTGTGTTACAAGGTGTGAAGTTGAGTCCGACTCAATGCCCGACCACTGAAGAAGATAGAGAGAAAATGAAAGGTGTTCCCTATGCTTCAGCCATAGGCTCTATCACGTATGAAATGTTGTGTACCAGACCTGATGTCTGCCTTGCTATCAGTTTAGCAGCGAGTAACCAAAGTAATCCAGGAGTGGATCACTAGACAGTGGTCAAGAACATCCTGAAATACCTGAAAAGGACTAAGGATATGTTTCTCATATATGGAGGTGACAAAGAGCTCGTCGTAAACGGTTATGTCGATGCAAGCTTTGACACTGATCCGGATTACTCTAAGTCACAAACCGGATACGTGTTTTTATTAAATGGTGGAGCTGTCAGTTGGTGCAGTTCCAAGCAGAGCGTCATGGTGGGATCTACGTGTGAAGCGGAGTACATAGCTGCTTCGGAAGCATCAAATGAAGGAGTCTGGATGAAGGAGTTCATATCCGATCTAGGTGTCATACCTAGTGTATCGGGTCCAATGAAAATCTTTTGTGACAATACTGGTGCATCAAGAGATGCTTCATTTCCATCCGCGATCAATTCAAGGAGGGAGACATAGAGATTTATAAGATACATACGGATCTGAATGTTGCAGACCCGTTGACTAAGCCTCTCTCATGAGGAAAACATGATCAGCACCAAGACTCCATGGGTGTTAGAATCATTACAATGTAATCTAGATTATTGACTCTAGTGCAAGTGGGCGACTAAAGGAAATATGCCCTAGAGGCAATAATAAAGTTATTATTTATATTTACTTATATCATGATAAATGTTTATTATTCATGCTAGAATTGTATTAACCGGAAACTTAGTACATGTGTGAATATATAGAAAAACAGAGTGTCACTAGTTTGCCTCTAGTTGACTAGCTCGTTGAATCAATGATGGTCATGTTTCCTAACCATAGACATGAGTTGTCATTTGATTAACGGGATCACATCATTAGAGAATGATGTGATTGACAAGACCCATCTGTTAGCTTAGCACAATGATCGTTTAGTTTGTTGCTATTGCTTTCTCCATAACTTATACATATTCCTATGACTATGAGATCATGCAACTCCCGAATACTGAAGGAACACTTTGTGTGCTACCAAACATCATAACGTAACTGGGTGATTATAAAGGTGCTCTATAGGTGTCTCCGATGGTGTTTGTTGAGTTGGCATAGATCGAGATTAGGATTTGTCACTCCGATTGTCGGAGAGGTATCTCTGGGCCCTCTCGGTAATGCACATCACTATAAGCCTTGCAAGCAATGTGACTAATGTGACTAACGAGTAAAGGGACTTGCCGGTAATGAGATTGAACTAGGTATTAAGATACCAACTATCGAATCTCGGGCAAGTAACATACCGATGACAAATGGAACAACGTATATCGTTATGCGGTTTGACCGATAAAGATCTTCATAGAATATGTGGGGGCCAATATGAACATCCAGGTTATTGACCGGAGACGTGTCTCAGTCATGTTTACATAGTTTACGAACCCGTAGGATCCGCACACTTAACGTTCAGTGACGATCGGTATTATGAGTTTATGTGTTTTGATGTACCAAAGGTAGTTCAGAGTCCCGGATATGATCATGGACATGACGAGGAGTCTCGAAATGGTCGAGACATAAAGATTGATATATTGGACGGCTATATTCGGACATCGGAAGTGTTCCGGGTGATTTCGAAGAAAACCAGAATACCGGAGGGTTTCTGGAACCCCTTCGGGAGAACTAATGGGCCACATGGGCCTTAGTGGATAGAGAGAGGGCCGGACAGGGCAGGCCGCATGCCCCCTCTCCCTCTAGTCCGAATTGGACTAGGGAAGGGGGGCGGCGCCCCCCTTTCCTTCTCCCTCTCCTCCTTCCTTTCCCCCTCCTAGTAGGAGTAGGAAAGGGGAGTCCTACTCCTACTAGGAGGAGGACTCCTCCTCTCCTGCCGCGCCTCAAGGGCCGGCCGGCCTTCCCCTTGCTCCTTTATATATGGGGGCAGGGCGCACCCTAGAACACACAAGTTGATTGTTTCCAGCCGTGTGCGGTGCCCCCCTCCACCATAATCCACCTCGTTCATATCGTAGCGGTGCTTAGGCGAAGCCTTGTTCTAGTAGCAGCATCATCACCATCATCATGCCGTCGTGCTAACGAAGCTCTCCCTCGACACTCTGTTGGATCATGAGTTCGTGGGACGTCACCGAGCTGAACGTGTGCAGATCATAGAGTTGTCGTACTTTCAGTACTAGGATCGGTCGATCGTGAAGACGTACGACTACATCAACCGCGTTGTCATAACGCTTTCGCTTACGGTCTACGACGGTACGTAGACAATACTCTCCCCTCTCATTGCTATGCATCACCATGATCTTGCGTGTGCGTAGGAAATTTTTTGAAATTACTGCGTTCCCCAACAGTGGCATCCGAGCCATGTTTATGCGTAGATGTTATGTGCACGAGTATAACACAGAGGAGTTGTGGGTGTGGGTATATACATATTGCTTGCCGTCACTAGTTGTTCTTGATTTGGCGGTATTGTTGGATGAAGCAGCCCAGACCGACATTATGCGTACGCTTACGCGAGACTGGTTCTACCGACATGCTTCGCACACAGGCGGCTGGTGGGTGTCAGTTTCCGCAACTTTAGCTGAATCGGATTCAATGAACAGGGTTCTTTCTAAAGATCCAAAAGCAATCACTATACCGCGTTGTGGTTTTGGATGCGTTGTGGCAATCACTATTCACACTAGATTGGTTGGATCGTGATTGGATCATGAAGTGTACGACTACATCAACCACATTTTATGCGTTGCCACTTTTGGTCTACAAGGGTACATAGAAACACACCCCTCACGTTGTTATGCATCTCCTAGATTAGACTTGGGTGTTCATAGGTTTTTTTTATTTTCATGCTTCGTTCCCCATCAGTGGCATCATGAGCTAGGTCTATGCGTAGATGTATATGCATGACTAGAACACAAAAAAGTTGTGGCCATTGATGTTCAAATTGCTTACTTCCTTTGTATTATTTGGATTCGGTGGTATTGTGGCATGAAGCGGCTCGGACCAACCTTATTTGTCCTCGCACAAGAGACCGGTTCTAATGACTGATATGCAACTTGTATTGCATAAAATTGGCTTTGCAGGTGTCCGTCTCTCCCACCTTAGTTGAATCTGATTTGACAACGACAGTTCTTGTAGAAGGTTAAAAGGCATCTTGTATATCACCGTTGTGGTTTTGCATAGATAAGAATGGTTCTTATAGTTTGCCTAGCAGCCTTGTAAAATTGCAATTACAAAGTAGAGGACGTCTAACTTGTTTTTGCAGGGTATGTTATGATGTGGTATGGCGAAAACGTGTTCTGATATATGTTGATGTATGAGATGATCACATTTTGTGATAGGTTCACGGATTTCATGTCGATGAGTATGGCAACCGGCAGGAGCCATAGAGTTGCTTTTATTTATTGTATGACTTGTGTATCAATTAATAAACACCATGTAATTTATTTACATTATCTCTGTGAGTTAGCAATAGTCATATAAGCAACAGTTGGTGGAGATAACCACATGACGGCACAATGATGAAGATCATGGTGCCATGCCGGTGATGATCGAGATCATGTCAGTGCTTTGGAGATGGAGATCAAAAGCACAAGATGTTAATGGCAATATCATGTGACATATTGATTGCATGTGATGTTTATCTTTTTTGGCATCTTATTTTTCTTAGGACGAAGGTAGCATTATAAGATGGTCCCTTCACTTAAGTTCAATATAAAATGTGTTCACCCTAAGTATGCACCATTGTGAAAGTTCATCATTTCAAAGCACCTCGTGATAATCGGGTGTGATAGACTCTACATTCATATACAACGGGTGTAAGCTAGTTTTCCACATGCAGAATACTTGGGTTAAACTTGACGAGTCTAGCATGTGCAGACATGGCCTCGGAACACGGAGGACCGAAAGGTTGAACATGAGTCATATAGTAGATATGATCAACATGGAGATGCTCACCATTGATGACCACCACACCTCAAGTGATGGTCAGACATGGGTTAGTTGATCTGGATCATGTAAAACTTAGACAACTTTAGGGATGTTGATTTAATGCGAGTTCACTAGTAGTTTGATTAACCGAACCAATTATCATGAACATAGTCTTAATGTCTTTGCAAATTATGTTGTAGATCAAGGGATCACGCTGTAGCTCCCCTGGATTTGATGCATTCCTAGAGAAAGCTAAGTTTAAAGATGATGTAAGCAACTATGCGGATTAGGTCCATATGCGGATTATCCTCATTGCTGCATGGAGGGCTTTTGTCCGTGATGCACCATTAGGTCAGCCACCCGCTCCCTCGACTATAGATGTCATGAACATTTGGCAGAATCGAGTTGATGACTACTTGATAGTTCAGTGCGCGATGCTATACGGCTTAGAACCGGGGCTCCAAATATGTTTTGAGCACCATGGAGCATATGAGATGTTCCAGGAGCTGAAATTGGTATTTCAAACTCATGCCCGGGTTGAGCGGTATGACACCTCCAACAAGTTCTTTAGCTGTAAGATGGAGGAGAACAGCTGAAAGTGCGTTATATCGACTAGAGGGGGGTGAATAGGCGATTTTTATGAAATTCTTCACTGAGGAATTTGCCGGTGAGGAAATTCCTTAGCGAAGAACTACTAGCAGCAGAATAAGTACTCAAAAGTAAACATAACAGAATACAAGCATAGTCATCATGATGAAATGAAGACAGGCACAGAGTACAGGAAGCGTGAGCACAGGATAACTCAGGATGAAGACAAACGGACTGAAGAAATTGAACTGAGGAAATTGAGAAAGTCTTCAGTCAAAGTCTTCAAACACAGATATGAACAAACACACAACACAGTTATGAGGAAATGAAAGAGTTGAGGGAATAGAACCAGTAAGCTTGGTGAAGACAATGATTTGGTAGATCAGTTCCAACTGCTGTCTCACTTGTACGTCTGGTTGGAGCGGCTGAGTATTTAAACTCGAGGACACACAGTCCCGGACACCCAGTCAAGGACACTTAGTCCAAGACACCCAGTCCTCACCGTATTCTCCTTGAACTAAGGTCACACAGACCTCATCCAATCACTCATGGTAAGTCTTCAAGCGACTTCCAAACCTTCACAAACTTGGTCACCCGGCGATCCACAATTCCTCGT
Source organism: Triticum aestivum (assembly GCF_018294505.1). NCBI lineage: Eukaryota > Viridiplantae > Streptophyta > Magnoliopsida > Poales > Poaceae > Triticum > Triticum aestivum. The sequence goes on along the minus strand of NC_057797.1, from coordinate 347,911,017 downwards.
GGATGCTCTAGACCATGACACCTAACCGTCTGGAAGAAGCATAGTCTTCAAAGGTAAAAAGCGTCGGATCCACTCAGGATCAATCTCTTCAGTGTTGCTCAATCACTTGGGGTTTATAGGTGTTTGGGTTTTGGGTTTTTGGTTTTTCCTCACTTGATGATTTTCGCTCAAAGTCCTCAGAGGATGGGTTGCACTCAAATGACAAGTGTCAGTTTCTCTCGGAGCAGCCAACCAGCTAGTGGTTGTAGGGTACGGCTATTTATAGCCTAGGGAGCAGCCCGACATGATAAGACATAAATGCCCTTCAATGATATGACTGTTAGGTGGATAGATATTTTGGGACAGCTGGCGCATAGCACAAGAACGGTCGGAATTTTGAGTAGCAAAATCCTCAGGGCTATCATTTTCCTCACTGCGTAGGCAATCCGCACTGGCGAATTCCTAACTCCTTAGTCAGGACAAATTCCTCAGAGACCAGAAGAACTTCGTCTCTGTCAGTGAAGAAATTGACCGAACGGTATGAGATTTCCAATGGCTTCACTCGAAGGGATTGGTAGGTGTAGGATTTTGAGTTGAGCATCACATGGAAATTTTTCCTTAGTATTTCCTCGAACCCCTTTAACAGTATGGTGTTTCCTATGACTCAAGAAAGAGAAAAACAAAACTATGAAAACGAAGGTCTTCAAGCTTCATATTCCTCGCATGAATATCAAGTCTTCACGGACACACAAATTTCTTCACTTTCAAAGTCTTCATGAAAGTCTTCAGAAATACCAAAATCTTCAGTCAAAGATATTCATTTTTAGGGGTCGACTTTTCCTGTAAATATCAAACTCCTCATAGACTTATAGACCTGTGTACACTCACAAACGCATTAGTCCCTTAACCTATAAGTCTTCAATACACCAAAATCACTAAGGGGCACTAGATGCACTTACAATCTCCCCCTTTTTGGTGATTCATGACAATATAGGTTAAGTTTTCAACAGGGATAAACATATGAAGTGTAGCTACTGCTATTGAGGAATTTGATTGCAAGATATAGAAGAACTCCCCCTGAAGATGTGCATAGTGAGGAATTTGCTTTTGAAGCAATGCACACTTGAAGAGTTGAATCATGGAGATCTCCCCCTATATCTTGTAATTCATACACGCATTTAACATATAATATGAAGAATTTGAAATGCATGATGAAATATGGTGCCTGATGAAATTTAGCATGCGTGCAATAATATTAACAAGGAATAAGCATGCAGAATAGTGCATCAAAAGTATCAGAGCATAGTGCATCAAAAGTATCAGAGCACCATCGGGTTTAAGATTACAACTCGATCCAATAAAGTTTCAGAAGAACGAGAGTTGTAACTTAGCAAAAAAAAAACGCCCATATAGTAGACCCGTTTGAAGACTAACTCATATTTCTCCCCCTTTGTCATCGAATGACTAAAAGGATCGAAAATGAGGACTAACACCCTTGAAGATAATCATGTTGATGAAGGAGCGCCAGCGTTGTTGGGGTCGTTTGTTGATGTAGGGCCTGCCGCAGTGTCGTCCAAATCTTCATGTTCATCAGTGTCGCGCGATGAAGAAAATGAGCTGGCCACTAGAGAAGGAACCTGGACCTTCTTGAATTTCTTTGGTGGAGGTGCAGACCAGTCAAAATCTTCTTTGAGGCCCATGTTCTTCAGATCTTCTTCACCATACAGATGTGACAGGATTGCCCAGGTGCGACCGAAGACTTGATGGAGGTAGTAGTGGTTTTTCTTCACTGCATTGTGTGTGGCAGTCATGTTGTGAAGAAGTGAACCAAACTGACGCTTAACCCATTTGTGATTTCGATCCACCTTCTGGTGAAGACTAAGCAGAAGTTCTCGGTCTGTCATCACGCGTGGAGCAGTGGCTTGAGGAGTGGACTTAGGTGCATTGGCAGAGTCATGTGTGGCAGAGTCATCATTGGTGGAATAAGATGCAACTTTGCGAAACTGACCATCCAATGGACGAATGCCTTCATCTATTACAGCTGGTGCCTTGCCCTTTCCATCAACTGAGGAATATATCTGCTTGAGGACTTCAATTGGGGGCAAGTAGCTGAGGTGATTCTGAAAATCAGCTTTGTAGTTGAGTGAAGACCTTGTCCCGAGGAATCTCATAATCCAAGGTGCATAAGGCTTCAGCTCAAATGGAGACAATGCAACATTGGCCATAGTCCTCATGAAGAAATCGTGATAATTGACAGGAATGCCATGAACGATGTTGAATACCAGATTCTTCATGATGCCAACAATTTCCTCATCAGATGAGTCGTGGCCTTTGATGGGACTGATTGTCCTCGTAAGAATACGATAGACAGTTCTGGGCACGTACAACAATTCCTTCACGAGGAATTTGGTTCGTGGTGCCTGGCCTAGTTTCAAAGGCTTCATCAGCACCTGCATGTAATGATGTGTGAGCTTAGGTTCACTGTAGATGCAGCAAGCTTCTTCAAGGGGAGGACTGAGTGGTAGAGCACGAAGCAATTCAGAGGCTGGTGCAGTGTAGTGAGTGTTTTCAGACATCCAATCCAGCACCCATGAATTCACATCTTCAGCATCTCCGGTGATGTGCAGTGTTGCATAGAATTGAAGAATCAGTTCTTCATTCCAATCGCAGATGTCAGAGCAAAAGTTGAGTAGTCCAGCTTCATGAAGAACACTAAGGACTGGTGCGAAGCACGACAGAGATTCCATATCCATGTGAGGACTATGCTCATGGTAGAAGATTTTCTCCTTGTTGAACAGCACTGAGGAATAGAAATTTGCTTGACTGGCAGTCCAGAAACGCCTCTTCCTAATGCGAGCAGAGTCATATGGGTTGTAATCTTTGAAGAAGACGTGCTCACCGAAGAAATCATCAGCCTTGAACTTTTGCTTGCGTGAGAATGGATCCTTTGGCTTCGGCAGAGGAGTGTCAGTGAGTTGCATCACGACCTCAGGAATCTCAATCGCAGGTTCTTCAGGCTAAGGAATTTCTGGTTCCTCATCAGTGGCATTCTGTGTCATTGGTTGTTCAGCAGCAGCAGTAGTTTCTTCAGCGCTAGTGGCTGGAATTTCCTCATGGACAGATGCAGTGGGATGAGTTTCTTCAGAGCCCATGTGAACAGTTTGTGTGGGGGACTGAGGAATTTGCTGTAGAGGGGTGAACATTGGAGAATTTGGATGTTGACCTTCCCAGAATTCATCACTGATTATGGGTGTGGAGCAGCCAATGTCCACATCTTCATCTTCCATTTCTTCAACGCCAGCCTCTTCAGCTGTGAACTGAGGCATAGGCGAGGAGATGATAGGTGTTGAAGGGATCGCATCCACTTCAATTTCTTCATCCAACAGTTCAGACGAAGCAGCAGAAGGAGTTTCTTCATCAGATCCATTGGGGATCAATTCTTCATCAAAAGGAACAAGGTCCTTTGATGGCCTGGTTGCGATGGGAACAACATCAATGGGATTTGCAAATGAACTTGTCATAGGCTTCATTTTCTTCGAAGCTGAAGAATCTGAAGCAGCTGATGCTTTCCTTTTCTTCACTGCAGCATGCTCTGCAGCCTTGATCTTCTTCACATCTGATGTAGATGGAAGGATTGGAGTTGAAGTTGGTGCAGGAGCAGCTGAGGAATCTGGCTGATTTTCTTCAGGCACAACTGATGCAGTTGCCCTGAGTTCTTCAGTTTCTTTAGGCACACCACTAGTGGGTGCCCTGGCAATTTCTTTAGTGGCTGGAATGCAGTCATCAGCCCTGGAACTCACACTATCTTCAGCAGCCTGATTGTCATCAGTGGTGCTGGCATTTTCTTCAGTAGGCTGAGCAGATGCTTCAGCCTGGGGAATTTCCTATTGCGTTGGGGCTGCAACATTGGAAGTGAAGTTATCCGCAAGTTTTACAAAAAGAACCTTGGCTCCAAGCCAATCAGCGCGATATGCGTCAAAGTCATCACTGAGTTTCTTAATCTCAGTCTGAATAGTGACAACTTCTTCAGTGGTCATAGAGACAACATTTTCTTCAGATAGCGCTATTTCTTGTACTGCACTTTCTTGATCTGCCTGGCCTTCTCAAATTTCCACTTTTCTTCTTCAATGAAGTGGGTCAGCATGTGACTCTGGCCAGGAGTCAGCTTGAAGTCAGGCAAGGGAGTGTTGGGGTCCTTGTGCCAATCATCAATGTAGTCGAGGATCAGCTTGGGATCCAAAAGCAGTGGCATCTCTGATCCTTTGGCTCTAGCGGCCCTGACTTGCCTGTCTCTGATGATTTCTGCAAGTTCATCATCATCAGCTTCATCTTCATCAGACGACACTTGGAAGGCGACTTTCTTCTTTTGAGGACTTGGGCGAGGACCTCGTCCAGCAGTGGTCTTTGTCTTCAGCAGTGAGGGGACAACTGAGGAACTTGGTGCAGCTGAGGAACTAGCTGAGACACCTGATGCAATGGCGATGCCGGCAGTCCTTTGGCACGAGGCGAGATGCATAGGTGCTGAGGATTTGGTCGAAATAGCTGAAGGCTTTGGCGGAGGAACTGAGGACTTTGGAGGAACAGGAGCAGCATGAGGAATTTTCCGTGAGGGCTTTGAGGATTCTGGCCGTGAGGGCATTGTTGGTGAAGCACTTGGCTTGCGTGCAGGCTTCTTAGACATATCCTTCTTTGGCTTGACAGCAGAGGCCTCAGCAGAGGCAGTAGCCGTAGCAGAGTCTTCATTGAATTTCCTCACTGCTTCTCTGGCTTGCTTAGCCAGCTTGGCTTGGCGCTTGGCCCATTCATCAGGATAGTCCTCACCGCGCTTGAGGCTGGTGCGATCTGCTATTTGGCCAGGTGCCAATGGAGCTCTTGGGCATGGAGGATTGAGTGCGAATTTCTTCATGTACTTAGGAGTGACATATCTGTACTCCCTCCATTCTCTTGCCCATCTCCTCTCTATCCTCTGTTTGTGCACTTTGCGCTCATTCTTGGTTTCCTCAGTAGGTGTGCAGTACCCAACATATATGTCATCAGGGATCTCAAACGATGTATTTACCTCAGGCCTCTTTCCTCCCTTCTGTGGCCTTTTACCATCAGCCATTTTCTTCAGTTGCGGAATTTGAACAATCGAATTCTCTGAAGAAGTATGCAAATTTTCTTCGAGGAACGCTGCAAATGAGTTAAGTTGATGAGAACCTAGTGATTCAGCAGTTGACATGTGTACCTATGAACAGAGTATAGTTGCAAGGAATTTGGAGAGGTCATATGCGTTCTCATAAGGTTTTTCAAAAAGAACAAGTTTGAGGAATTTGACTAGATGAGTCTTGAAGATTTTCACTAAGCGTTCTTTGTCTTAGGTTCCAGAGTTGTATAGATCGAAGATCCACACAATTGAGGAATCTTGAAGAAAAATGATGCTTAGAGAAACGAATCAAGAACAGATGACTTGTGAGGTGTTCAGTGTGTGGAGATATGACGAAAAACACTTTTGAAGATTTTGTAGATAATCATTCGAATCAACAAGGGTAGTAAAAGTAACTTTTAATTATCCTGGATGAAGAACACAACGAACTAGAGTGAGGAGATGTGAAGTTCGTCTATGCAGATCTTCCATGCCCTAACTTGGCGGAGGAAGACGGCTACGGCGGCGGTGGAGTGAAGATGTCCACGGTCGGCATGAGTACGTCGGCGACGAGGTCGAGGCAGTGAAGCTCTTCCTCACCGGTGGCGATGAAGTAGCGGCGGTGCTAGGGTTTGAGAAGCTCGAGCTGGAGAGAGAGGTCGAGCGGAGTAAAAGAAGTGAGGAAGGGAAGGAGGGGTATTTATAGCCACGGAAACTGCTCGCCCGAAGAAATTGGACGAACGTGCCCCTGACCCTTCTCATTCGCAGGACATGCATCACCCACGTAGTGAGAGGTGGAGATCGTGTTAGATCGTGGGTGAGTGGATAAGTGTATTGAGGGATGCGGAACGGTTTGAGCGGCAAAGCCGAAAATTTAGATAAGATAGGTTTTAAAGTTCCGTTCGCAATTTCTTCAGCTGACAAGGACATAGTGAAGATTTTGAACAAGTTTCAAATAGAACGCACATGAAGAATTTGTGAACAGATTGGGTTGAGTATAGCATAGAGGGGAAGGGTCCGATCACATTCACTTAGCAGAAAACCAACTTGAAGAAATAGCAATAAGTGAATGCTGTAGAGGACATAAACTCATATATATATATATACCAATGAAGAAAAATGACGGAACAAGTGAAGACTATGCAAAGTTGAAGAATATGAATAATTTGAGGAATTTCAACTTTTGGTGGTGGCGTGACCCACCGTATAAGAATGATGATTTCAGACACCTCGTACAATTATCGTAGGGTTCTGAGAATCAAATTCTTCATTAATTTCTTCACACTAAGAGTGTCATTCTTCATTGAATGAAGAAAAACGTTTCTTCATGTGTTGCACATCTAAGTCATCAATTTTGCATAAGTGTTAGGATGGGTGTCCTTTTCAAAGAACATTCGAAGATTCTAGAATATTTAGCTCACACCGCAACTTGCTAAATCTCTTCTCATCCAAGGGCTTTGTGAAGATATCGGCTAGCTGTTCTTCAGTCTTCACATGCTCAATAGAAATGTCGCCCTTCAACACATGATCACGAAGAAAATGATGACGAATCTGAATGTGCTTTGTCTTCGAGTGCTGAACTGGGTTGTGAGCAATCTTGATGGCACTCTCATTGTCACAGAGGGGAGGCACATTCTTCATGTTGACGTCGTAGTCCTTGAGAGTTTGCTTTATCCATAGCAATTGGGCACATCAAGAACCAGCGGCAATGTACTCAGCTTCAGCAGTAGATAGTGATACGCAGTTCTGTTTCTTCGAGAACCAACAGACCATAGATCGCCCGAGGAAATGACATGTACCAGATGTTGACTTGCGATTCACACGATCACCAGCATAGTCAGAGTCAGAATATCCAATAATATGAAAAGCCAAGCCCTTGGGGTACCATAATCCAAGTGTTGGTGTGTGAGCTAGATATCGAAGAATATGCTTCACAGCCTTATGGTGTGATTCCATCGATGCAGCTTGAAATCGGGCACACATGCAAACACTAAGCATTATATCTGGCCTAGATGCACATAAGTACAATAAGGAACCTATCATGGAGCGGTATACCTTATGATCAAAGTCAATACCATTTTCATCAGTGCACAGATGGCCATTTGTGGGCATAGGAATTTTGACGCCTTTGCAATCTTGCTTGCCGAACTTCCTCAGTACATCCTTGAGGTATTTCTCCTGAGAGATGAATATGCCATTGTGTTGTTGACGAATTTGAAGACCTAAGAAGAATTTCAACTCTCCCATCCTAGACATTTGATATTCTTCACTCATCATATAGGCAAATTCATCACTATAACGTTGGTCAGTACAACCAAAGATAATATCATCAACATATATTTCGCACACAAACAATTCACCATCATAAGATTTAGTGAAAAGAGTAGGGTCAAGTGAACCGGGTTTGAAGCCTTTCTTCATGAGGAGTTCCTTCAAGGTATCATACCAAGCCCGTGGGGCCTGCTTGAGGCCATAGAGGGCCTTGTTGAGTCTGAAGACTTTGTCAGGATTCTTTGGATCTTCAAAACCTGGGGGTTGAGAAACATATACTTCTTCCTCAAGCTTACCATTGAGGAATGCACTTTTCACATCCATTTGATATAAAGTGATAGCATGATGGTTAGCATAAGCAAGTAATATGCGAATAGCCTCAAGTTTAGCAACAGGTGCAAAAGTTTCATTGAAATCAATTCCTTCAACCTGTGTGTAGCCTTGAGCTACAAGCCGTGCCTTATTCCACACCACAAGGCCATTTTCATCTTGCTTGTTGCGGTAGATCCACTTTGTGCCGATGATATTGTGCTTGCGAGGATCTGGACGTTTGACCAGTTCCCAGACATTGTTGAGCTCGAACTGATGTAATTCTTCTTGCATGGCCTGAATGCACTCAGGCTCCAGAAATGCTTCATCTACCTTAGTGGGCTCTGTAATAGAGACAAAAGCATACTGCCCACAAAAGTTAGACAAATGTGAAGCTTTTGAGCGTGTGAGAGGACCTGGCGCTTTGATGTCATTGATGATCTTTTCAACTTGCACTTCGTTTGCAATGCGAGGATGAGCTGGTTGTCGTTGAAGAGTTTGATCAGCGTTTTCTTCAGCATCATTTTCTTCAGCATTTTCTTCAGGTGCATTAGCTCGACGTTCTTCATGTTCTGGAATGAATTCTTCAGCAGATTCTTCAGTAGGAATGATATCCTCAGTAGCCTTGAACTTGATAGTTTCCTCAGGTGCTGGTTCATCTATCATAGTAGGTAGGTGCTCTCTTTGCGAGCCATTAGTTTCAGTGAACCGCACATCTACAGTTTCAACAACTTTGTGAAGAACGCTGTTGAAAACTCTGTAGGTGTGCGAGTCCTTTCTGTAACCAAGCATAAAACCTTCATGTGCTTTTGGTGCAAATTTTGAGTTGTGATGAGGATCTCTAATCCAACATTTTGCAATGAGACTTTGAAATAACTTTCATTGGGTTTCTTGTCAGTGAGAAGTTCATAGGCAGTCTTTTTGAAGAATTTGTGAAGATATACTCTGTTGATGATGTGGCACGCAGTATCAATTGCTTTAGTACAGAAACGACGGGGCATTTTGTATTCATCAAGCATAGTGCGAGCCATCTCAGCAAGAGTCATGTTCTTGCACTCCACGACACCATTCTGCTAAGGAGTGTAAGGAGTAGATAACTCATGAGTAATACCAAGTTCATTGAGATAGTCATCGAGACCAGAATTCTTGAACTCAGTGCCATTGTCACTTCTGATGTGCTTGATCTTCACACCAAAGTCGGTTGAAGCCCTCGAGGAAAATCGTTTGAAGACTTCCTGCACTTCATGTTTGTAAGTAACAAGGTGTACCCATGTGTAGCGAGAATAATCATCAATAATAACAAAGCCATATTGAGATGCTTCATTTGAAATAGCAGAATAATGATTAGGACCAAAGATCTCCATGTGAAGCAATTCAAATGGGCGAGTGGTGGTCATGATAGTCTTCGCTCGATGCTTGGCCTTCGTCATCTTCCTAGCTTCACAAGCTCCGCATAGGTGATCCTTGAGGAATTTGACATTCTCGATGCCAATTGCTTCTTCTTCGCAAGCACGTGCAAATTCCTCATGCCTGCATGACCAAGTCGTCGATGCCAGAGCCAGCCTTCTGAAGCTTTTGCAAGTAAGCACACGGCTGGTTGTGGTCCTATAGAGAAATCAAAAATATATAGGTCTCCTCTCCTAAAGCCTTCGAAGACTTTGGAATTGTCAGCTTCCATAACCACAACACAATGGTACTTTCCAAAGACAACAACCATATCAAGATCACAAAGCATTGAGACAGACATAAGGTTGTATCCTAAGGACTCACCAAGCATGACTTTGTCCATGTGTCGATCCTTTGTAATTGCAACCTTACCTAGACCCAATACCTGACTTTTGCCTTTGTTAGCAAAGATGATATGCTTCAGATGCGACAAAGATAACAGAGCATCCATCAATAGATTCTTGGCACCAGTCATGTGGTTTGTACATCCACTATCGAGGACCCACTCAGTGGCTTTGGGTTGATCTTCCTGCAGATGAATTAGTGCAGCTTACAAACTCATATACTTCATCAGTGAAGAATATGACATCAATTCATCAGATCAATTTCATCAAGTAAAAGAACTAATAATGCAATATGAGGATGTGAGAAATGAAAGTTCATTTCTTCATGGTTAGCCTGCGTCATTTCAGGCATGCTCAGGTCTCCAGCAAATTCTTCAGACGATTACGTGCGTCTGGAGACCTGACCCTGCAGAAGAGATTAGTTCTTTTTCTTCACCACCCACATCTGAAGGGGTGGCAAAGAGTTCATCATTCTGCGAGCTCCATATGAGAAGGATGGCATAGAGGCCAGTCCATTTTGTTTCACATAAGAGGGGTTAGAGTAAGCATAAGAGTATGCAGAGAAATTCTTCGAGGACTTATGGACATAATGATTTGAAGAATAATGCACATATCCATAATCCTTAGATCTTCCCTACGAAACAGACGGGTTAGCACGATGATGTTCATATGAGGACTTTGATCCATATGAGGAATTTGGTCCATATGAAGAATTTGATCTGGGGTTCCTATTCTTCACAGGTGGCATCATGATGACATTCACCTGAAGATTTTCAAGGCATCTTTTTGGAACCCAGATTTTCTTCATAGGGGAGCCGTTCCTGCAGTTAGTGCCAACATATCTAGCAAATACTTCACCATTCTGATTTTTGAATAGCTTATAGTTGGAGTCAATTGACTCATCATCAGAATGAGGAGATTCACATGCAAATCCAGATAAGTTAGATGGATCAACTGGAGGTCCCTTTGCAGCAACCCATGTAGTTTTGGGGTACTGCTCAGGCTTCCAATATGTACCATCAGCATTGAGTTTCCTCTCAAATGCGATACCCTCTTTCCTATGGTTCCTGTTGAGGATCTACTTTTTAAGCACATCACAAAGAGCCTGATGCCCTTTGAGGCTTTTGTACATGCCTGTCGTGTATAATTCCTTCAGCCCTGCATCGTCAGTGATACTAGCAATGTCCTCAGATGAGGAATTAGTGATAGCAGAGGCATGTGAAGAATTTGAAACATTAGCAGCATTTGAACATTCAGGTGAAGAATTAGCAGATTCACGTTCAATGCACTTCAAGCATGGAGGAACAAATTCCTCCTGAGAAGCGCTGATTCGTTGAGCAAGTAATGAATCGTGCTCCTTCTGAAGATCTTCATAACTCACTCTTAGCTTCTCAAGGTCTTGCTTTCTTTGAAGAAATTCATAAGAAAGCTTCTCATGATCCGATAAGAGAGTGTTATGATGACCTTGAAGGGTGTCATGCTTAGTATGAAGTCTCTGAAGACTTTCAGCCAAAGCTTTTGACTGATCCATTTCCTCATCGCTCTTGTTTAGCATATAGTGAGATTTTTCCAAAGCTCTTTGTTGTTTAGTAGCAAGGGAAGCAAGTTTGACATAGCTGGGTCCAAATTCATCACCAAATTCATCATCACTGGACTCAGATAGGTAGCATTCAGTTACCTCAGCATCTTTTGCCATAAGGCATGATGCAGAAGATGATGATTCTGGTTCGAATGTCATCGTTTTAAGAGATTCCTTGAAGTCCTCAAACCAAGGATCATGACAGGTTCGATGACCTTCATAGACCTTAGAGAGACGGTCCCAGATGAGCTTCGCATGATCGAGATGCATGATATTCCTGAACTGATTTTGTGACAGACTGGAGCAGATGACATCCTTCGCCATGAGGGTGAGAAGAGTATACTTGCGAATGTCATCAGCATCCGCCATCTTGCACAGATCAGTCAGGCCAATCTCAGTGACGGTCCACAACTCGTTGTTCATCGCCATGAGGCGTTTCTTTATCATGGCCTTCCACTTGGGATACTCATGACCGTCAAAGATGGGGCATGTCACCTTCGTCATACCTGCGGTCGACATAACTAAAACTCGAGGTGGTTAAACCAAAATCACACAAAACAAGGGAGTACCTTGCTCTGATACCAATTCAAAGTGCGTTATATTGACTAGAGGGGGGGTGAATAGGTGATTTTTATGAAATTCTTCACTGAGGAATTTGCCGGTGAGGAAATTCCTTAGCGAAGAACTACTAGCAGCGGAATAAGTACTCAAAAGTAAACATAACAGAATACAAGCATAGTCATCATGATGAAATGAAGACAGGCACAGAGTACAGGAAGCGTGAGCACAGGATAACTCAGGATGAAGACAAACAAACTGAAGAAATTGAACTGAGGAAATTGAGAAAGTCTTCAGTCAAAGTCTTCAAACACAGATATGAACAAACACACAACACAGTTATGAGGAAATGAAAGAGTTGAGGGAATAGAACCAGTAAGCTTGGTGAAGACAATGATTTGGTAGACCAGTTCCAACTGCTGTCTCAGTTGTACGTCTGGTTGGAGCGGCTGAGTATTTAAACTCGGGGACACACAGTCCCGGACACCCAGTCAAGGACACTTAGTCCAAGACACCCAGTCCTCACCGTATTCTCCTTGAACTAAGGTCACACAGACCTCGTCCAATCACTCGTGGTAAGTCTTCAGGCGACTTCCAAACCTTCACAAACTTGGTCACCTGGCGATCCACAATTCCTCTTGGATGCTCTAGACCATGACGCCTAACCATCTGGAAGAAGCATAGTCTTCAAAGGTAACAAGCGTCGGATCCACTCAGGATCAATCTCGTTAGTGATGCTCAATCACTTGGGGTTTGTAGGTGTTTGGGTTTTGGGTTTTTGGTTTTTCCTCACTTGATGATTTTCGCTCAAAGTCCTCAGAGGATGGGTTGCTCTCAAATGACAAGTGTCAGTTTCTCTCGGAGCAGCCAACCAGCTAGTGGTTGTAGGGGCGGCTATTTATAGCCTAGGGAGCAGCCCGACATGATAAGACATAAATGCCCTTCAATGATATGACCGTTAGGTGGATAGATATTTTGGGATAGCTAGCACATAGCACAGCAACGGTCGGAATTTTGAGTAGATAAATCCTCAGGGCTATCATGTTCCTCACTGTGTAGGCAATCCGCACTAGCGAATTCCTAACTCCTCAGTCAGGACAAATTCCTCATAGACCAGAAGAACTTCGTCTCTGTCACTGAAGAAATTGACTGACCTGTATGAGATTTCCAATGGCTTCACTCGAAGGGATTGGTAGGTGTAGGATTTTGAGTTGAGCATCACATGGAAATTTTCCTTAGTATTTCCTCCACCCCTTTTAATAGTACGGTGTTTCCTATCACTCAAGAAAGAGAAAAACAAAACTATGAAAATGAAGGTCTTCAAGCTTCATATTCCTCGCATGAATATCAAGTCTTCATGGACACACCAATTTCTTCACTTTCAAAGTCTTCATGAAAGTCTTCAGAAATACCAAAATCTTCAGTCGAAGATATTCATTTTTAGGGGTCGACTTTTCCTGTAAATATCAAACTCCTCATAGACTTATAGACCTATGTACACTCAGAAACGGATAAGTCTTCAATACACCAAAATCACTAAGGGGCACTAGATGTACTTACAACAGCTCCGTTAGTCAGCACGTACTCAAGATGTCTGGGTACTACAATCGCATGAATCATTTGGGAGTTAATCTTCCGGATGAAGTAGCGATTCACAGAGTTCATCAGTCACTACCACAAAACTACACAGGCTTCATGATGAACTATAATATGCAAGGGATGGAGAAAACGACCCTGAGCTCTTCGCGATGCTTAAGGCCATGGAGGTGGAAATCAAGAAAGAGCATCAAGTATTGATGGTCAACAAGACCACCAATTTCAAAAAGAAAGGCAAGGGAAAGAAAGGGAACTTCAAGAAGAATGGCAAACCAGTTGCCGCTCCTGTGAAGAAACACAAGGCTGGACTCAAACCTAAGAATGAGAGCCTCTACTTCAAGGGGAATGGCCACTGGAAGCGAAACTGCCCCATGTACTTGTCAGATATATAAGAAGGCTGGCAACTTCAACAAAGGTATATTTGGTATAAATGTTATTGATGTGTACCTTACTAGTGCTCGTAGTAGCGCCTGAGCATTTCATACTGGTTCGGTTGCTAATATTTGTGACACGAAACATGAGCCACAGAATAAATGGAGACTAGCTAAGGATGAAGTGATGATGCCAATTGGAAATGGCTCCAAGGTTGATGTGATCGCCGTCCGCACTCTTCCTCTAAGTCTACCATAGGGATTAGTTTTAAACCCAAATAATTGTTATTTGGTGCCTGTGTTGAGCATGAACATTATATCAGGTTCTTGTTATTGCGAGCCATTTATTCATTTAAGTCATAGAGCAATTGTTGTTCTATTTATGTGAATAATATCTTTTATGGTCATGCACCCCTTGTGAATGGTTTATTCTTGTTGAATATCGATCATAGTGATACACATGTTCATAATATTAATGCCAAAGATACAAAGTTAATGATGATAGTACCACATACTTGTGGCACTGCTGATTAGGTCATATTGGTGTAAAACGCATGAAGAAACCCCATTCTGATGGACTTTTGGAATCACTTGATTATGAATCGTTTGAAACATGTGAGCCATGCCTCATGGGCAAGATGAATAAAACCCCATTTTCTGGTATAATGGAGAAGGCAAGTGACTTAATGGAAATAATACATGTCGATGTATGCGATTCGATGAACGTTGAAGTACATGGTGGAATCATTATTTCCTAACCTTCACGGATGATTTGAGTAGATATGGGTATATTTACTTAATGAAACACAAGTTTGAAACATTTCTAAAGTTCAAGGAATGTCAAAGTGAAGTGGAGAATCGCGTAACAAGAAAATAAACTTTCTAGGATCTGATCATGGAGGTGACTATTTGAGTTATGAGTTTGGCACGCATTTAAGACAATGTGGAACTGTTTCACAACTCATGCCACCTGGAACACCGCTATGTAATGGTGTGTTCGAACGTCATAATCATACTTTATTTGATACGGTCCATTCTACGATGTCTCTTACTGATTTGCCACTCTCGTTCTGGGGTTATGCAGTAGAGAAATTTGTAGTCACGTTAAATAGGGCATCATCTAAATCCGTTGAGATGACACCATATGAATTATAATTTGGCAAGAAACCTAAGTTGTCGTTTCTTAAAGTTTGGGGATGCAACACTTATGTCAAGAGGCTTCAGCCTGACAAGTTCGAACCCAAAGTAGAGAAGTGCATCTTCATAGGATACCCTAAAGAGACTATTAGGTACACCTTCTACCATAGATCCGAAGGCAAGATCTTTGTTTCCAAGAATGGGTTCTTTCTAAAGGAGTTTCTCTTGAAAGAGGTGAGTGGGAGGAAAGTAGAACTTGATGAGGTAATTGTACCTTCTCTAGAATTAGAAAGTAGTGCATCGCTAATGATGATGATCATGAAACTTTGGATCAATTTACTAATGAACTTCATAGGTCGATCAGGACACGTTCTGCACCAGAGTGGTACAGTGATCCTGTCGTAGAAGTCATGTTGTTAGACAATGATGAACCAATGAACTTTGAAGAAGCAATGATGAGCCCGGGTTCCAACAACTAGCTTGAGGCCATGAAATCCGACATAGGAACCACGTGTGAAAACAAACTATGGACTTGGACAGACTTGCCCGATGACCGGCAGGGCATTGAGAACAAATGGATATCAAGAAGAAGACAGATGATGATGATAATGTCACCGTCTATAAAGCTCGACCTGTCACAAAGGGTTTCCATAAGTTCAAGGGGTTGACTACAATGAGACTTTCTCACCCCTAAAGATGCTTAAGTCTGTTAAGATTATGTTAGAAATTGCCGCATATTTCGATTATGAAATCTTGCAGATGGACATCAAAACAACGTTCCTTAATGCTTTCCTTAGGTATGCAAGATCTGGAGATCCATCTATGGACTGGTGCAACAATATCGGAGTTAGAAAATACACTTTGATGAGGTGATCAAAGCTTTTGGTCTTATACAAACTTATGGAGAACCTTGTATTTAGAAGCAAGTGGGTGGGAGACATGTTGACTAAACCTCTTCCAAGAGCAAAACATGATCAGCACAACTCTACGGGTGTTATATTCATTACGATAAACTAGATTATTGACTCTAGTGCAAATGGGAGACTGTTGGAAATATGCCCTAGAGGAAATAATAAATTAGTTATTATCATATTTCCTTGTTCATAATAAATGTTTATTATTTCATGCTAGAATTATATTGACCAAAAACTTAAATACATGTATGAATACATAAACAACACCATGTCCCTAGTAAGCCTCTACTAGACTAGGTCGTTGATTAAAGATGGTTAAGGTTTACTAACCATAGACATAAGTTTTCATTTGATAACGGGATCACATCATTAGGAGAATAATGTGATGGATAGACACAACCGTAAGCTTAGTGTCACATCGTATCACTTAGTTATTTGCTACAGCTTTCTTCATGTCAAGTATGTGTTCCTTAGACCATGAGATCATGTCACTCCTGGATATTAGAGGAATACCTTGTGTGCTATCAAACGTTACATCATAACTGGGTGATCATAAAGGTGCTCCATAGGTATCTCCAAAGGTGTCTGTTTGGTTGCATGGATCGAGACTAGGATTTGTCACTCCGTGTAATGGAGAGATATCTTCGGGCTCTCTTGGTAATAGAAAATCACAAGAAGCTTCATGTGACTAATGAGTTTAGTCACGGGATCTTCTATTATGTAATGAGTAAAGAGACTTGTCGGTAACTTGATTGAACTAGGTATGGAGATACCGGTGATCAAATGTCGGGCAAGTAACATATCGCCGGACAAAGGGAATTGCTTACGGGGTTAACTGAATACTTGACATCGTGGTTCAACCAATAAAGATCTTCGTGGAATATGTAGGAACCAATATGGGAATCTAGGTCCTACTATTGGTTATTGACCGGAGAGGTGTCTCAGTCATGTCTACATGGTTCTCGAACCCATAGGGTAGCACACTTAACGTCCGATGATGCTAGAGTAGTATTAGGATATTTGCATTGGTGCCCGGAGGTTTTTTGGAGTCTCGAATGAGATCTCAAATGTCACGAGGAGTTTCATAATGGTCCAGAGGTAAAGATTTATATATGGGAAAGTTTTTTTCGGGTTCCGAAAAAGTTCGGGGATCCACCAGGGGCACCGAAAAGTTCATGTTTCAAAAAATATTGGGGAATTTCAAAAAAAATTCTCGTTTTCAAAATTTGTTCACTAATTTTCATAAAAATATACATGCTTAAAAAATTACACGGTTTCAACATTTTGTACACAATTTAAATTAATGTTCGTGTTTAAAAAAAACATTCACGAATTCAAAAATGTTCTCGTTTTCAAAATGTATTCACAATTTTTCATAACAACGTGCATGCTTAAAAAATTTGTGCGGTTTCAACATTTTTCACATTTCCAAAAAAGCGTACTAATACGTATTTTGTTCGCATTTTTGAAAAAAATATTCATGTTTTAACTTTTTGTTCTGAATTTAAAGAATGTTCTTGATCCATTTTTTTGAAAATTTTAAAATTATTCATGATCTTAGAAAAAATTCGGGAAATGCGAAATGGTTCACTTTTCAAAAAAGCATTTCCTTATATAAAAAACTACTACAATTCAAAACGGTTTGCAATTTTCAAAAAGTGTTTTACAAATCTCAACGCCTGTTGTGATTTCTTATAGTTGTTTTGCGCCTTTGTGTCCAGTTGTTGATGTCTGGTGTAGTGGCTAATCGCTCGTTGTTAGGAGGCTGCGTTGTGCGAGGTTAGTGGATTGAATCCTGCCTCTCCTGTGTTTTCTTTTTATTGCGCGACAGGAAACAACTACCGGCACGTATGTGCGCCGGCCCAGGCTGAGGTCTACCTGTGTGAAACCCTGCCATTCTACCATGGAATGCAGCAGATAGGAAGTCCCGGCATCCGCCCCCTAGCTTGGAGGGGGCGGCCCCTGCCTTTGAGGAGGGGCATCTGCCCCCTTTGCTTGGAAAGGGGGGCGCTGCCCTGGCTTCGAGGGGACCTTCCGCCCCACACACCTATATAAAGAGGGGAGGGGCCACTACAAAAAAAGACACATCCGTGACATTTTGGGTCGAACGAATTTTTTTCTGTCATACTTCTGACACTTCTATGACGATAATTGTGACAAAACCCGGTATCATCATAGATGTGGTGGGGTCCTACTTCTATGACAAAAATCATGACAGAAAAATGGGCTTTTCGTCCAGGGTGGGCCGGAGTCGCAGTTGCACGACATTCTTTGGGCCGTCCATGATGGAAAAAAACCATGGTAGAAGCGAGGGCGAGGAAAATATTGGGGAGTTCCCGGTTACGGTGGGTGGTCGGGGGCCGAGCGATGCGCGTTTCTCTCGTACGTACGCGCATGTGTGCGAGGCGTTGGGCTCTAACTGAACCCGAGCGATTGCACTAGCTACGTTACTGAACCCCGATCGATCCCTTGCTGTTAACTGAATCCGAGTGATTCCTTCGCTACTGCTGCTAACTGAAGCCGATCGATGTTGCCTCTGGATGAACAATGAGCGTTGTTGGGGGGGGGGGGTTGGATGAACAATTCCTGGTGGGGGTTGGATGAACAAGACCCTGTGGTAGTAGAGGCTGTTGCCGCTGGATGAATAGTACCCTGATCGATCGAGACGGTGGATGAATGGGACCTCATGGAGGGGTGGATGAACAGGACCCCGTGGAGGGTTGGATGAACACGACCCCGTGGAGGGTTGGTTGAACAATAGGCGATGCAGGGCAAGATGAACAGTAGCCCATGGAGGGGTGGTTGAACAGGACCCCGTGGAGAGGGCTGGTTGAACAGTAGCCGGTGGTGGAGCGTGCGGTGGAGGCTGGATGAACAGGAGCATGTCGATGAACAGTCACAGGTGGAGGCTTTAGGAGGTCGACGGTGGATGAATAGTAGCCCGTGGAGGCAGTCGACGATGGAGATGAACAGTATCCCGTGGAGTCCCATTTTGCGGTACTCCACACCCCTCCCGATGAACAGGACACCTGTTTCGACCGTAGCGCTCCAACACAAGTCTGTTTCCTCCATTTTGCGGTACGCCACACCCCTCCCGATCAACAGGACCCCGTTTCCACCATAGGAGGTCCGTTTCCTCCGTTTTGCGCTACGCCAGACCCCTCCCAATGAACAAGATCCCATTTCGATCGTGGCCGGTCGAACACAAGGCCGTTTCCTCCGTTCTTTGGTATGCTAGGCCTCGTTTCCATTGGTTATTCCATCCAAGTCGGTTGGCTCCTGATGAACACGATGATGCATTCCGTTCTGACCCAGCCGGTTGCCTCCCCATGAACACGACGACGGCTCAGCTTCTCCATTCCAACCCAGCCATAGACGCGAGCCCTGGCCGTACGTATGCGTGAGTAGGCGTTCGAGACCCCGCCCATATGTACGTACGTGGCCATATTTTCTTTCTTGCACCCTGGCCGCTGTACGTACATGTACATGCTACGTGCGCGCCTCAACTATGACATGTACGCGCCTCTACTATGACACGTCCGCGCCTCTACATAGACCAGTATGTACGTACCCGTTCGCGGCCAAAATGACAGCGCTACATACGCATCGACCAGGTGGGTCCCGACTGTCAGGCACTTCCTTGCGTGCGAAGATGTAGCTAGTGGGTCCCAGCAGTCACGGGGCGAATCATTTTTTTTGCACGTAATATGGACGTACTTCCTTGCGTGCGAAGATGTAACTGGTGGGTCCCAGCAGTCAGGGGGGAAATGTTTTTTCACAAAATATGGTGGCCTGTCCGGGGGGTCCCTATGGTTAGGTGGAGGAATCATTTTTTCCACGTAATAAGGAGGCACTTCCTTGCTGCGACTATGGACTCAGTTGTCAGCCTCTCCATGTACAGTACTCTTCCGATGGAAGTCGTTCCTTGACCATGTTGACCACGCCACGCCGAGAGCACCAGGGCGGTGGACGACGGCGAGACCTAGGAAGGGGACGACGCGGAGCCGGGGAAGACGCCGTAGTGGTTGCCCACGCGAAGAGGAGTACGAGGATTCACTGGTTTGGCTGTGGTGTGAGGCTGTCGTCGCTGCAGAATAACAGGGGGTGTGGGTGAGTAGAGGGATGGCCATGCCAGCGGTGGGAGAGTAGGGGTTGGTGAGGCCTCCGCGGTATCACAGCCAGCCACGGGAGGCAGGAGCATGCGGCACGACCGGCGCTGGTTTGGGCGGCTGGAGCAAGAAGACCAGAGGTTGAAGAAGCACTAGGGCCGTTGGATGGACATCATACTGTCACTCGAGCTAGAATCGTTCATATTGACTAAATTGACAAAACGCTCCGTCCCTGTCAATTTCATAGGCCCACAAGTCAGCCTCCCACTATGGTGGGTCCCAGCTAGCAGGGGGTATTCATTTTTTTTGTGCGTAATAAGGAGGCACTTCCTTGCATGCGAAGATATAGCTGGTGGGTCTGACTTGTCAGCGGGGGAACGTTTTTTTTACGAAATACAGAGGCCCTTCCGGTGGGTCCCTGCTGTCAGGTGGAGGAATCATTATTTTGCGCGTAATAAGGAGGCATTTCCTTGTGTGTGGCCGTGGACCCAGCTGTCAGCCTCTCCACGCATGGTCTACTTCCGATGGATGTCGTTCGTTGACCACGTTGACCACTCCGCGCCGAGCGCATCCAAGGTGGTGGACAACGGCGAGGCCCCGAAAAGCAACGATCCAGAGATGGGAAGACGCGGGAGTAGAGTCATAGACAGAGAGCTGTATGAGGGTAACTGGTTCTGGTGCGGTGTGGTTCGACAGTCGGTGGAGAAGAACAGGAGGTGTGGAGGGATGGCCTAGCCAACGATGGGGTAGCGCTTCACAGCGAAGCATGCTAAGCTGAGCTGCTAGCAGAAGGAGGTGGGAGCAGGTGGTAATGGCTGCGCTGGAGGAAGAAGACGAGAGATTGAAGATGGATGCCGGTCATTGGATGCAAATCCAACGGCTAACGATGTCAGAATCATTTGTTGACTAAGTTGACAACGACTTGCGTTGGCTTCGACCTATTGGCATGTATTCAACCCATTTTTTCAGAATTTACAGTCAATTTGATCTATTTTTTTAGAATTACAATCCATTTGCGAGGCTGGGTGAACAAATAATGTAGCGTCCTTGTGGCCCATTTAATTTTTTCCTAAAAAATTACAGGCCATTTGCACTTTCTTGAAATACACGATTTTGCTGGGCTGATTCTAATTATAATGTCGGGTTGGGCGCAACAATGTTATCAAAAAAATAAACAGCGGCTGAGCATTTTGTTATAAATATATTTAAATAATACGTGATTTATTATTACATTGGTCCTTAAATCTTACCAAGCTTTTGAACACAATCACTAGGATTTTCATTGCCAAAAAAATCCAGGATTTTATTGCTAAGAAATTATTTTTATAAGTTAATAAGATGTGGGATATTCTTTTCTTACATATGTAAGTATCTGTTAAATATATGATGACAATAACAATAATATATAATAACATATAAAATAATTGAAATATATATAATATAGTTAGAAGGGAAACATAAGTTTGACCAGGCGTTCCTATTCTTATATAGAAAAATAGAACAGACCTCTGCGTTTTCTTCAAAAATATACATAAATTGGGCTATCGATGTTTCAGGAAAAATAAAACCTCAGATGGGAGGTCCATAGGCCGGTCGATATATGACGGCCCTCAAAAAAATACAAACCGACATGTCGTGGGCTGCGCATGTTAAAAAAGAAAGCCTAGACGGGGCAGCCCAACACCAAGCTGAAACTTGTTGCCGGGTGATAATAAATGATACCAGCCAGCTCCCCGGCTTCGTTGTGAATTTATCTCCTATAGTAAGTACGTTCAAGCACCTAAAAAATGTTACTATGTTGACAAACCCGTGGCCCCAACGTCAGTATAGGATTAGGAGGAAGTATTTTTTCGATGAGGCACTTGCTTGCGTACGGCCATAGACCTGGTGGGTCCCTACTATCCGCCTCTCCATGTATAGTCCTCTCCAGATTCCTCTCGTTTGTTCAACATGTTCACAATGGCAGACAACGGCGCCGCGATGAGCGCACAAAGGCGCAGGAGGAGATTAGACCACCTGAGCCAGTGCCTTATTTGTAACGAAAGTACTGAACTAGCCGGTGGCCAAGTGACGCTACCTGACAGATGTTCTGCCCGGGTTCGATTCCACCTGATGTAGGGAAAATATGTCCAAATTCTTTTGCCTCTGCCATTATTGACATGTGGGTCCCCATTGTCATCTATGCACACCACGTCCAACACTTGCCAAAACTCAGTCCCTCGTTTTCTCTATTTTTCGCACACTCGACATTGTGTGGCCATTTTGAAAATAGCATACCTTTTTAACTGTGCATCATATGAAGATGTGCTATGCATGAATGTTGATCAACATGATGTTAACTGGCTGGTAGTGCCATTTTTGACCATGAATAAAACTTCCAACATGATGTTAACCCTGTTTTGATAAGGTCATGTTAATATAAATGCTCTGCCTCTAAAAGTTGTAGTTTCTTATCTGAAACTGAAACTTGAAGTTTCTTCTCTGAGAATCACATTGTCTGCACTTTTATACTCCTATGAAACTACATTTTTAAGTGCTAAAAATAGATATCAAGAATTCATAAAATACTTCATATGCTCAACACTGCAAATCTGAAATTCAAAAGACATTCATATCTGAAAGTACTCTCAAAATACACAACACAATTTACAACCTGCAAATACTAACAACCCTAAGCCCCTCTCCCTCTTCTCCATTGAAAAACCACGTCCTATCCTCTCCATCATCTCTCTTCCAAAACCACCGCCTCGCCTCTCCATCTTCTCCATTGCAAAACCACCTCCTCTCTCCTCGGACGAGGATCCCCTGACGTAGCCCATCCTGCCATTGAGACACTGACACATGGGTCCCAACAAGCGCGGGGCCCACCTATCAGCGACCGAAAGGCAGGGAAACCTCTCCTCTCCATCATCTCGATTCCAAAACCATCATCTCGCCTCTCCCTCTTCTCCATTGCAAAACCACCCCCTCTCCTCTCCATCATCTCCATTCCAAAACCACCGTCTCGCCTCTCCCTCTTCTCTATTGCAAGACCACCATCTCTCCTCCCATCATCCAAAGCTAGCACCGGACCACTCAGAAGGACATCTATGGAGAGGATGCAGCAGTGAATCAGGCAGATCGCCGATGGTGACCAGGAAAAGTTAGCCAGGTTGAAGGAGATCCTTACTTGCTTTGACAATGAGTGGGAGGTTTCGAGGACGGTGAGGGCCATGTGGTAATGTATGCGAAAGAGCGAGACGACGGCAATGAGGGTGGCGATGTACTCCTCGACGACAGTCACGCCGTAGTCCTTCGAGTTCATCGAGTATCTCCTCCAGGTGATGTAGCAGATAGATTCGCCCGAGGAGAAAGTCAGGTGGAGGTGGTGGGTGTACCGGTCGAAGGTCTAGCTCCCAGAGGATAATGAATCGATAGACTATGGTGTGCCATTCGTGAGGGTGCAGAGCCAGCCAGAGCCACATGAGTATTCATTCTACCACCGCAAGAGGAGGCCGGATGGTGCGACATCGCTTCCCCACCGTTCTCCATGGTTCCCTCATCGCTCGCCTCGTTTCAACGGCATCGGTAGGGTTTATGGTAAGCTTCGCACTAACCTAATCTTCCATCTACTCATGCTTACAATCAGTGTGACAACTAATAAAAATCATGCTTACAATCAGTCTTCGAGTACTAAGCCAATCACCCGAAAATAGCTCTGGACCTTTGGGTCAAAGTTGTGACACTGTGTACAAATAAAGAAAAGTAGATTGGTGCTTCTTCCATAAAAGAGTACTCCCTAGAAAACTGCCAATATAAGCTACTAGTATTTTTTTAAGTCTAAGCTACTAGTATTTGGTTAGAGGATTTGTTGCTGAGAAAGATCCGTCCACAGTGAGTGCCACACATCCCACTGGTGGTGGTGGATGCCAATGCTTAGATGGAGCAGGGTTGGTGTCGGTAATTTTTACTTGGCACCTTGCAGTCTGCATATATGTCGGTTCCATTCGTATATTTGTGCAATTCCACCAAAATGTAGCTGAATAACCCTGTTTGCACAGATAAAGAAAAAGCGTGATTACATTATAGTGGCACTAGTTGATTAAACATACACTAATAAATAGAAGAAAATATTGTGATAGTATTATAGTATCCCATGCTGCGAGGGCGAGATGGTCCCTGCAACGCCTCATATGGCACGCCTCATACAGGAAATCGACCCAAGTCTCGCCGATACACCTTCTGCCAGTGATGAACATCAGTGTACAGCGGTAGTACAAGGAGGGGCCTTAAGACATTCCAATCTCTATTTTTGTGCAGATCAACTAAAATTAAGCACCCTAGTTTGCAAAAACACTTAAACATTAACAATGGGACTAGTTGATGAAACATATACTAACAAAGAGAAGAACTTTCTTTATCTACATTGGAAATGAAATGATAGAGAGGACATTCCCTCCATTTTAACTGTATTATTACTTCGTTTTATCAGTGGCACTAGGGTCGAGCAGGTGGCAACGGAGGTGTACCATGCGTCGCAACGATGGAGGCCGGGGGTGCTTAGACTGGGATGCTGAAGCTGGCTCTATCTTCCCCCCTGATGTTTCTGTGGTAGCATTTGGGTTGTAATCCAAACTTGGTAGAGCTGGTGTTGCGTCCCCCTACCT
Organism: Triticum aestivum; assembly: GCF_018294505.1. NCBI lineage: Eukaryota > Viridiplantae > Streptophyta > Magnoliopsida > Poales > Poaceae > Triticum > Triticum aestivum. The sequence goes on along the minus strand of NC_057797.1, from coordinate 347,886,633 downwards.
GCCTAGCTTATGTGGTGAACTTGTTTCCTGCTAGTACTCAGTCCGGTATAGTACTAGTTGCATAACTGCCCGTTTACACAGATGTTGTCGGATAATGGTTCTCTATGGTCGGGTTTCTTTCATGAAATCGAAGGAAACCCCCTCTTTCGATATATAAAAAATATATGTGGCACTAGCGGTTCCAAAACATTGCCTCAAATTAATAGTGCCACTAGATTAAGGTGCAAAATAATAACATTACTACTTTATCATGGCAGTGCCAAAACAGTAGCACAAGAGCAGACCCCACATGCAGGATCGTTGGCAAACGGTCAGACCGCACATACCTCATGATGGGAACCATATCTACAGTCAACACCATCATAGAAGGGATTACACCAGTCACCAACATGAATGATTCAATTCATGGAACCTTTTGGTGCAGTTCACCTAAAATGAAGCAATGTCCCATGAGCTAGCAGCTTCTTCTTCATTTTTTTAAGAAAAGGGCTTCAGCCTCGATTCCATTTCCATCAGAAAACGAAACCTACAGAGCTTCTTCTTCATTAGTTGCAATAGAATTGAGCAACATCAGGGTTCGTTGTGAAGCTCCTGGAATGTTCAACTATAATTTGGATATCATTTGTGTAGTTCAACTAAGATCAAGCGTGAAATGTATGTCTCTGTTCGCACAAAAAAGGTGGAAAGGAGGGTGAAAAACAAGTGATGAAACATACATCAAATGAAAAGAAGCATGTTCCTTATCTGAATGGCAATCCTACAAGGACAGTAGCAATTTCTAAAGAAGCAGCATTGCTAGATATTAGTGTGGGCATTAGGATTAACTATGACAACCGTTAAATACGACATTACTTTAATGGTGGCATTGCTTCATTTTACCAGCAACGTTACATTAACAGCCGCTACAGATTCGGTATTTGGGCACGAGAGAGTAGGTGGACCAGGACAATTGCATTTCTAACAAAAAGAAGCAACTTATCTTAATGGGAAATTTAGCAGGACATGAAAAAAGTGCCATTGATTCATATTACTGGAGGCATTATGTTGAAAACAACATTGGTTTAACGTGTCCTTACTTTTAACAGTGTTACTGCTACATTTGGCATTACATAAGAGTGGCTCGGGGCAACAAACATCAGAACAGGATATCTGGGTTGGTCCCATTTTTGTTCGGTATAACCACCTTATATTGTGTGAGGCTAACAAATCTAGTGTTGTACTTACTCTGTTGACTTGTCCCCCAGTCCCCACTTTCTTTCCTTTTTCAACAAATAGATCGGGTTTATATTGAGTTTGTACTACGTTTCCCTTTATTTCCCTATTAGACCAAGAGACCAGTTGGATAGCCAGTCTCTTCTTCTTTTTGCCCCCATTATTTCCTCTTTCGACCAAGTCCTAGATTCAGGTAATAGATCTTCCCACACCCCCGCCCCCATTCTTCCTTGTTTGAACCAATTAGTACTAGATTCGAGTGCATGAACTACTTTTACCTCTTAACAGTCAAAATTTAGGTGGCTTTCGAACAGCCGATCGATCCTATCTACGAGGGGGCCTAGGAAATAGTAAAAGATACAAATGCAGCAACGTCGGGAGCTCGGGAAGTAGAGCAAGGACGGTTTCGAAGGAAGTTATACCTGAGGGTCACCGGGATGTCGCTAGGTGGGCGGCGGGAGGCTGGATCTACCCACACTACGGTAGCGAGGAAGAAGGGGTCAGAGACCTTCCCTAGCCAGCGGTGCTTGGGAGAGAACGGCAAGGCATGCTGATCGGGACGCACCGACAGTGGGTAAGAGACGTCACCGAGGACGAACGCGTGAATATTGCACCCTCTCACCTTCCCCGGCAGAGAGGATCTAGCTGGATCTGTGACCAGCGGTGAGCAGAGAGAGAGAGTGTGTGTGGCCATCGCAGCCTGCACGATATGTAGACGATACCCAATCCAGGTGTGTCTGCTGGAGTCTGGTCACATGCATGGACGAACTGATCTTCCGTGTCATGCAGGGATCGTCCAGGCACCAACGTATGTACAACACTTTTCTAGTACTATCGCTCGTCTCTCTCTTCTATTAACTCACCCGACATGCGGGGCCGGGGAATGTGCCTATGGTTGATTCTCAATTGCGGTCCCACATGTGTGTGCAAATGCAATATGACGCGTGGTCCATTCGGAGAGCGGCGTGCCAGACCGACCGACCGTCTGGGGTGGACGCGAACGCGATGGGCGTGTTTGTATACTTAGTACATGTGTACAGCTATTTTCTTAAGGCTTAGCTCCATGGAGCAATCCATGGATACAAAATTAGTATACTGTACTATTTAAAAGTTAAGGCCGGGGCAGTTCCACCTAGTAGGTTTGACAGAGACGCGAGAAGATGAGGGACTAGGCTGCTGCAAACGTAGGGCTGTGTGATTTCACAGTGAGTTACTGCTGGATAGGTGGGGCCCCGTGATTTGACTTGCCATTTTATCATTTTACCTGTGGCGCAACGACCGGCGTGAGTCTCCCAATTCCTGACCACCTCTATGGTATACAGGTGCCTCTCCCAATGCTCCACCATGTAGAGGCTGGCTCTTGCATGAGAGCCCACTCCTCCACTTTTTCCTTGCCTCTTTCCTCCACATATGCAAAAATGCCATGTAAGCAGGCTTATAGCCCACTATTGTACTTGCTCGTACAGGTCCTAAGCCTGCCACATAGGCATAAAGTCTGACGTGGCAAGTTAATTACTCCCTCTGTCTAGGTGTGCAAGTCATCTTACGAAAACCAAATAATCCCAAAACATTTAGGCGCGGTGCATACATCATTTCTTGTTTCTTGACATATCAACCAATAAGAGATGTGGGGTGTGCATGCTTTTAATGACTTGAGACTACCATTTCATTGGAATAGGTCAGGAATAGGTCACTCCTTGTCAAATGCAATAAATACAATGAAGAAAGAGATAGAGAGAAGTAAAAAAATACTCTTATAGACAACCTTATAGCTAACCTTGTTGTATGAGTGACTAAGTGATGACTATGTATGACGTGCCAACATCAGATAGCCTAACGCACCGTGTGAAATCTCCAAGGGCGCGACCGGGCGAGCGAGGCGACTATCGTGGTAGGCGCGACCACGATACAGGTTGCTGGCAGCCCTTGGGTGTGAGATCGAACGGTTACATGCTAAGTTGCTGCAAATTTGCAGAATAACCCTCCAGTATAGGATATTCACCCATTGGTCTAGAATCACGCCATGCAACCGTTCAATCTCAGATCCAAGGGCTCTTGGAAGCCCGTATCATGGGAGAATGGAAAGCTTCATATCACCTATAATTTTCCCAACGCTTGACATGACATCGAAAGCCATTTAATTGGGCGTCGAGTAGACATGACATCTAATAAGGCCCCAATAGTACTGTGCATAAATCCATTTATCAACCAGGCAAGCCACTACCCTGCCGTTCACACACCCCACTCAGCATTTTTACAAAAACCGCTGGCAATTCGCTCCTACTCATCCCCGGATGTCCTTTAACATTATGGCAGTTCGCTCCTAGTCATCCCGTCCTTTCACATTATGGCAGTTCCACTAATCCTAACCCTCCTCCCAAATCCATGGCATCCCAAATCTCCATGATCTACGGTGAGTACAAGGTTAGAACCATCACCGGCGATAAGTTCGATGTCATCTACACCCGTTCTTCCGTGACAGTGAAAGGATGCCTTGCTCGCTTCAGACGCATGTTCTAAAACTCAAATGATGAGTGGGTCGCTGGGCTAGATGTTGAGTACACCACAGTCCTTGGAAGCGAGAAGAATCTAAAGGAGGCAGAGAAGAAGAAGCCCGCCGTGATCCAAGTTTGTGTGCGTGACTTATGCTTGGTCTACCACATATGCCATGCGGATGTTGAGTGCCAGGATTTTAAGAACTTCCTCAAAGACGGCCGAGTCAAATTTGTTACTGAAGACTTTAGGAACGACAGGGAGGTCCTGCATCGGATAGGCCTCGTTGTAGGCAACCCCTTCGACCTCCAGAAGGAAGGGCTGGTGCCCTCCTGTGATCAGCCTTCAATGTTGACCCTAGCAGGAGCCATTGTTCATCCTTCGTATGGTACACTGAAGAAACCTCTGTTCAAGTTTCATCATGCATGGGAGTGGAATGTACTAGATATAGACCACATCCACTACACTACAATGGATGTCTACCTTTGTTTCAATATCTACAAGGGTTGGATGAAGAGCAAGAGCCAAGTGTGCAGTTCAAGCAAAGAAGTATCGGCCAAGAGGAAGAGGGACAAGGACGAAGTCGAGCACGTGGACGAGGAGTCCGAGTAAGGTGGCAGTGTCGTTGCTCATGGTGTTTCTAATGCAGTGTCTACCGGATTAGTTGCTTAGTTTAATTTCAAGTGTGCTTAGTTTTATTCGAGGGGTGTGTTGTGCTGAGCCCCCAGCAGAACTATGTTATGTTCCTTTCTCGTTACTTTAACTCTTCGGTGCGTACATACTAGTATTTCTTACAGTTCATCTTTTAGATGGTATAGTACTACCACTCGTTTCTTCACCTTATATACGTACAATATATATGGCCAACATCATATAGCCAGCAGTTTAATTGTCAAAGTATTCCAGGGTGCTTAGTTTTATTTGAGGGGTGTGTTGTGCTGGACACCATTATTGTAACTCAAATCTCTTTGGCCATGTTATAATGACATAAATACAGATGGACCAACATGCCAACTCTCCCTCTATCTCACTACAGTAAAATAAAGTGTGGGGCCTACTTGATCCCAACAGCGTTCTTATTTTCTTGTAAAATTATTCGCTTGGTCACTCCTGACAAGCGGGGCCACACTTATCATTGTGAGAATCGGCTTATTTTTGTCATACGTATAACATGGTCAATGGGTTTGACATGAAAATAACATTGTCTAATGGCATTTTTGAGCAAACATCTAACTTAATGATGGCATTTTTGAGATATCTAATTGCATTTTTAGCAGGCATCTCACGGATCGATGGCATTTTTGAGTAGTTGTAACTTCTTATGGCAAAACTGAGTAGTGATACACAACTAGTGGCATAAATAACAAGAACCCAAGAATTAAATAGGTATGCTAATTTATTTAATATAATTTAGCACCCCATTTAAGCACGTACTAGATTTTTTAATAGTACCATATGCATAATTTGGCGATGAGCGCTCTCTATGTATCACCTTTTTTTTCTTTAATTCCATCTTGTTAGTTTTGCTCCATGGCGCAATCCATCGATACTACTACTGTACGAATGTATACATTTTTAAAAGGCTAGAGGGCGGGGCATTCTAGCTTGGTCGGTTTCAAGAGAGGTGAGGGCCTTTCTGATTAGATGGCATAGTACTACTGGAAGGCGGGGCTTTGTGATTTGACTGCTCGTATAAATGTGCCGACGACTTGAGGAGGAGCAAAGAACCGTGCGGTATACTCAAGTTTTCCACTGGAGTAGTACGACGGAGGAGCACGAAACACGGCAGCCCAGTGCCATATGGCGATAAAAATTGATCTAATTTGCTAGTCATCTCATTGTTAACATTGTTCTATTCATGCCTCGCAGAGAACATGACACGTGCGACGAAACACCCGAATAAAAAGAAGAAACACAGGCACCCCAAAAAAAGAAGGAAGACACACACACAAGTCTGGGGCGCTGCTCTCTACTACATGAATGGTTGCTGGCCGCGGAGTCATAACTGCTTCTTCATCGCCTCCACGACCTCCATCTCCTTGCGCGTCTCCTCCACCATCTTCTTTATTCTTTCCATGACGCAGGATTTCTCGACGCAAGCCTTCATCATCTATTCCACGGCCGCATTACGTACCTTGACAGCAGCCGGGTGCTCGATGCGGAGCTTCACCAACTCCTCCTTCTGTTCCATGACGAGGGCCTGCAGCATCTTCATCGAGGAACTACTATTCTCATGCAGCTTCTTCCAGCTAGCGTTCTCCTCCTTTAGCAGGTCGAGCTCGTGGCAGAGCTTCGCCTTGTCCTCCTGAAGTTGCATGATTTCACATGTCGTCTTCTTCTCCGAGGCAATGCTCTTCTTGAGCAGCATCATCAAGCCAGCGGTCAACTCCCCCTTCTCATTGAGCTCAGCGGGCATGTTGTCAAGGTTCTCCTTTAGAAGCTCCACCAAGCCATGGATGAACTCCTTCTGCTTATTGAGGTGCTTATTGAGCTGATCGGGCATGCCGGCATGTTCGCCTCCATGGCTAGGGTACTCCTGGGAGCCATCGCCTGCCCGTGAGAGATCTTTCGAGGTCTTTGCAAGGCGGCGAGCCCTATTTTTTTTCGCGGCCTTGGTGGCCGCTCCCTTGTTACGAGTAGTTCTGATAGTTCTCAACCTAGAGCTCTGCACACCGGCCATGGCAAGGATGGACGAACAAGAAATACTTATGAGGAGGAAGAGGTAGAGTGATTTTCCGCTAGGTACTAGTTCCCCTTTTTGTAACCTAGTACTAGCATTAGTACTAAACACACGCATAGTCGGAACACGTTCGGGTTTGACACGTGCTAGGTGTGAGCAGGTTTGGACTTAATTATACTACTCCCTCCGTCTAGGTGAATAAGTCATCTTAGGTTGTGCACCATGACCAAGAAGGAGGGGAGAACGAGAGAACTTAATGTTTATTTGCTAATTAATAGCATTGCACGCAATGAACTAACCACTTCATGTCGTGTTTGGTAGTCTTGAGTCATTGAAAACATGCATGCCCCACATCTCTTATTGGTTGATATATTAAGAAACAAGAAACGATGTGGGAGCATTTGTATGCACTTTTGGAATGGGATGGGAACAAGCTAAAGATTAATTGATGGTTTTGTTTTCGAGGCCCGAAACGGCTCCCGATGAGTTTAGTGGAACATAAATTTCAAGTACTCCCTCCATCTCCAGTTTACTAGGCTTGCACGTGTATCTAGGACGTCAATGTAATTTATATAAAATAAATTGTTTAACATAAAGAATACTCTGAATATTTGAAGTTTGTAATGATTTTTTGTAATGTATGCATGTTATTAAGTTGGTCAAATTAACGACCTAGGTACACATGCAAGACTTGTAAACTGAGATAGAGGGAGTACTACACTGATCAAATGCGATCGCAAAAGTCAGTGATGTAACTGGTCGTACATGTTAGACCAAGCCGATGCGTGTCCCTTTGGTGAGACGCGGGTCCGACCGACCGTCTATTGGTTCGACCGACTATAAAGTATTACGCGATGGAGACTTCTGGTTGTGGCTTCGGTTCATTGTCACGACCAAGCATTATAAAGCTAGTGATAAATCAATTGCCATCTTTTTCCAAACGACCAAGTATTTTGACAGGAATACAATACATATAGATGGAGTGATTGTCAAGGTTGCAAACTTACATGGCATTGCAAGTTCACTGCAGCAGCAACCGACTAGGTCACTGCATCGCTAGCGGGGAAGGAGGGCAGCTCACCTCGCCTACGATGCATGCCAAGCGGTGCCGCCGCAACTGGTCCCGGGATTTGGCTTCTCCTATTGCCCATTTCAACAGTTGCACCGGCTGCTCATGCCATTGCGTAGGCATGCACGTTCTTTCCTCCGTAGTCGACTCCATGAATATGATCTTTGCCATTATCCCTAGCTCGAAATCAACGCGACGCTGCCAGATGCTGACATCCCTCAGCATCTCTCCCGTGAGATCGACTTGCGCCTCCGCCTTGTGCCGCACCAGGCGCAACTCCTTGGAACTTCTCTCCAATCAATGCGATGCTTCCTTGATCCGATTTGCCCTTGCTTCCCACCACCTGAAATGCAGCCCTGGCATGTCCTCCGGCGCCACCGATCTGTTATTCCAGAGTACTGGATCCCCTCTAAAACACATGTGGGTTTCGCTCAAAGGCGGCAGTGATGCGGGCCGCAGCGAGAGGGCAGCCTGTGGGATCCTGGGATCCAAGGGATTATCCATGGCAGGATCCGGTGGGCGAGGCGGGGAGACGAGCCTAGGCGCTGGGAGAGCCCTACGAGGCTAAGATAAAGATAGTAATACTCCACTCCATCCATATTTAAATACAAAGGTCACCAACAGTAGCCCTGGCAAGAATTGATCATGTTGCCTGCGTCCTGTTTTATTGGCCCCCTTTTTCTGCCACTTTTTTGACATGCATAAATATTATGTTACTTAAAAATATGGTCAAAAATTGGCACATAATACGAAGGCGACCAATGAAAGTAGCAACCCATGATTTAACTACTCGCATGTACGCAGTGGAGTAGTAATGTCTTTCTTCCTCTCTCACGTCCAATTGATAACCCACAAGTATAGGGGATCGTAACAGTTTTCGAGGGTAGAGTATTCAACCCAAATTTATTGATTCGACACAAGGGGAGCCAAAGAATACTCTCAAGTATTAGCAGCTGAGTTGTCAATTCAACCACACCTGGAAACTTAATATCTGCAGCAAAGTATTTAGTAGCAAAGTAATATGATAGTAGTGGTAACGGTAGCAAAAGGTAACGGTAGCAGAAGTAATATTTTTGGTGTTTTATAGTGATGATAACAATAGCAACGGAAAAGTGAATAAGCAAAGAACAATGTATGGAAAGCTCATAGGCAATTGATCGGTGATAGAGAATTATGCCGGATGCAATCGATCATGTAATAGTCATAACCTAGGGTGACACAGAACTAGCTCCAATTCATCAATGTAATGTAGGCATGTATTCCGAATATAGTCATATGTGCTTATGGAAAAGAACTTGCATGACATCTTTTGTCCTACCCTCCCGTGGCAGCGGGGTCCTAGTGGAAACTAAGGGATATTAAGGCCTCCTTTTAATAGAGTACTGGACCAAAGCATTAACACATAGTGAATACATGAACTCCTCAAACTACGGTCATCACCGGGAGTCGTCCCGATTATTGTCACTTCCGGGTTGCCGGATCATAACACATAGAAGGTGACTATATACTTGCAAGATAGGATCAAGAACTCACATATATTCATGAAAACATAATAGGTTGATATCTGAAATCAGGGCACTCGGGCCCTAGAGACAAGCATTAAGCATAGCAAAGTCATAGCAACAACAATCTCAGAACATAGTGGATACTAGGGATAAACCCTAACAAAACTAACTCGATTACATGATAAATCTCATCCAACCCATCACCGTCCAGCAAGCCTACGATGGAATTACTCACGCACGGCGGTGATCATCATGAAATTGTTGATGGAGGAAGGTTGATGATGACGATGGCGACGGATTCCCCTCTCCGGAGCCCCGAACGGACTCCAGATCAGCCCTCCCGAGAGAGTTTAGGGCTCGGCGGCTCCGTATCGTAAAACGCGATGAATCCTTCCCCTTCATTTTTTTTCTCCCCGAACACGAATATATGGAGTTGGAGTTGAGGTCGGTGGAGCTCCAACGGGCCCACGAGGCCGGGGGGCACACCCTGGGCCCCCTGGGCTTGATTCTTTGCTAGTATTTTTTATTATTTCCAAAAATAATCTCCGTGGAGTTTCAGGTCATTTTGAGAACTTTTGTTTCTGCACATAAATAACACCATGGCAATTCTGCTAAAAACAGCGTCAGTCCGGGTTAGTTCCTTTCAAATCATGCAAGTTAGAGTCCAAAACAAGGGCAAAAGTGTTTGGAAAAGTAGATACGACGGAGATGTATCAACTCCCCCAAGCTTAAACCTTTGCTTGTCCTCAAGCAATTCAGTTGACAAACTGAAAGTGATAAAGAAAAACTTTTACAAACTCTGTTTGCTCTTGTTGTTGTAAATATATAAAGCCAACATTCAAGTTTTCAGCAAAGATTATGAACTAACCATATTCACAATAACTCTTAGGTCTCATGTTTACTCATATCAATGGCATAATCAACTAGTGAGCAATAATAATAAATCTTGGATGACAACACTTTCTCAAAACAATCATAATACGATATAACAAGATGGTATCTCGCTAGCCCTTTCAGAGACTGCAAAACATAAATGCAGTGCACCTTTAAAGATCAAGGACTGACTAGACATTGTAATCCATGGTAAAAGAGATCCAGTCAAGTCATACTCAATGTAAACTAACAGTAATGAATGCAAATGACAGCGGTGCTCTCCAACTAGTGCTTTTTAATAAGAGGATGATGACTCAACATAAAAGTAAATAGATAGGCCCTTCGCAGAGGGAAACAGGGATTTCTAGAGGTGCCAGAGCTCGATTTTGAAATAGAGGTGATTAATATTCTGTGCATTATACTTTCATTGTCAACATAACAACCAAGAGATGGCGATATCTTCCATGCTACACACATTATAGGCGGTTCCCAAATAGAATGGTAAAGTTTATGCCCCCCTCCACCAACAAGCATCAATCCATGGCTTGCTCGAAACAACGAGTGCCTCCAACTAACAACAGTCCCAGGGGGAGTTTTGTTTGCAATTATTTTGATTTTATTTGCATAAAGCATGGAACTGGGCATCCCGGTGACCAGCCATTTTCTCGTGAATGAGGAGCGGAGTCCACTCCTCTTGAGAATAACCCGCCTAACATGGAAGATACAGACAACCCTAGTTGATACATGAGCTATTTGAGCATACAAAACAGAATTTCATTTGAAGATTAAGAGTTTGGCACATACAAATTTACTTGGAACGGCAGGTAGATACCGTATATAGGTAGGTATGGTGGACTCATATGGAATAACGTTGGGGTTTATGGGATTGGATGCACACGCAGTATTCCCGCTTAGTACATGTGAAGGCTAGAAAAAGACTGGGAAGCGACCAGCCAGAGAGCGACAACAGTCATGAACATGCATTAAAATTAATCAACACTGAATGCAAGCATGCATAGGATATAATGCACCATGAACATAAATATCGTAGAGGCTATGTTGATTTTGTTTCAACTACATGCGTGAACATGTGCCAAGTCAAGCCACTCGAATCATCAAAAGAGGATACCACCCTATCATACCACATCACAACCATTTTAATAGCATGTTGGCACGCAAGGTAAACCATTATAAGATCCTAGCTAATTAAGCATGGCATAAGAAACTATAATCTTTAATTGTCATTGCAAACATGTTTATTCATAATAGGCTGAATCAGGAACGATGAACTAATCATATTTACAAAACCAAGAGAGGTCGAGTTCATACCAGCTTCTCCCATCTCAATCAGTCCATCATATATCATCATAATTTCCTTTCACTTGCACGACCAAATGATGTGAATAATAGTAACAGTGCACGTGCATTGGACTAAGCTAGAATCTGCAAGCATTCAATAAACATGAGAAGACAAGGCAAAATGGTCTCTTGGTTAAATCAACAATAATGCATATAGGAGTCACTTCAACAATTTAATTATGGTCTTCTCCTATTGACCCCCAAAGAAAAGAAAAGAAATAAAACTATTTACACGGGAAAGTTCCCAACAAGCAAAAGAAGAACAGGAAATCTTTTTGGGTTTTCTTTTAAATTACTACTACAGACATAGAAATTAAAGCTAGCTAAAAGCTACAACTAATTTTTTTTTGTTTTTCTTAAGGTTTATCAAACACACAAGAAGAAAGCATAAAAAGGAAATAAACTAGTATGGATGATACAATGAAAAAGTATGGGCACCGACAACTAGCAATGAGTGTGTGAACATAAATGTAATGTCGGTGGGAAATATGTACTCCCCCAAGCTTAGGCTTTTGTCCTAAGTTGGTCTATTGCTACGGATGGCCTGGCGGATATCCAAAGTTGTAGTTGGGTTCGTACTGTGATGCAGCAGTCATTGCATCGTGGGCTGCAGCTTGGAGGTGAGCTATCTCAGCCCTCCTCTTATACTCTTCCGCCTCCTCTCTGGTTATAAAATATCTCCCTTTTGCCTGAAAGTCAAAGAAAGTAGAAGCAGGGAGAGCGACGTGATAGGTGCGTCGTCTGTTAAAGATTAGTTGGTACTGGAGGAACTGATCGTTCCTCTCAACAAAATGATGACGAACCATAGCCTCATAATCCAAATAAGCAGGAGGCAACTCAAAATCATCCTCACGTATGGTTATACCAAGAAAATTAGCTATACAGGTTGCATAAATTCCACCGAAGAAATCTCCATTAAATCTATTATGATGCAACCTACGTGCAACAATGGCTCCCAAATTATAAGATTTATCTCCTAACACAGCACTCCTAAGAATACTGAGGTCAGGGACACACATATGACATGCTTCATCTTTACCATTTATGCACCTACCTATGAAGATAGCAAAATAATGTATAGCAGGAAAATGAATGCTCCCTATGGTAGCTTGTGCTATATCTCTAGATTCCCTCACAATTATACTAGCAAGAAAATCTCTAAATTCAGATTTGCGAGGTTCACTAGCACTACCCCATTGTGGAAGTTTGCAAGCAGTGGTAAAGTCCTCTAAGTCCATAATATAAGAATTTTCATAAAGATCAAATGGGACAGTTTGAGAATTGCGTGAAGATGAAAATTCAAACCTCCTCACAAAGGAACTAGTGAGATAGTGGTACTGACGGCACTTTTCTGCGTCGAAGCTCACAAAATCAGCGTTACGCAAATATGCGTTAAATTCTTCCTTAATTCCTGCTCGATCCATGAAGTCCTCTGAAGGCCATTCACAAGGCCGCACTATAGCATCTCTTCGTGGCTCATCATCAGCATCACGCATTGCATGCATGGGTCCTTGTTTCCTTGAAGAACCACCTTGGTACATTTTCCTAAGCATATTTTTTCCTCTGAAAAATTTCTAAAATTCTTAGTAACTTCAAATAAAAGTAAACCAAACTCAACAAAATTGATAGCAACTACTCCTACAAGTGCCTAGAGCATATATCATGCATTAGAACTACTTGGAGCCATATAAATTTGACATGCAAGCTCAAGAACATGGTCACCTGGGCAGCACAAATTTGCAATGAATAAAGCACTAGAACAAAAACTAATTGGACCAATGGAGGAGTCACATACCAAGGAACAATCCCCCAAAGCAGTTACCACTACTATCATATTACTTTGCTACTAAATACTTTTTTCTTCAGGACTAAGAAATAAAACACTTGTTTTCTTCGGAGTTGGTTTAGGAATAGGGTCAGGAGTTGGCTCAGGAGCGGGCTCAGGAAGTGTCCAATTATTTTCATTTGTCAACATATTATTTAATAGAATTTCAGCTTCATCTGGTGTTCTTTCCGTGAAAACAGAACGAGCACAACTATCGAGGTAATCTCTGGAAGCATTGGTTAGTCCATTATAAAAGATATCAAGTATTTCATTTTTCTTAAGAGGGTGATCAGGCAAAGCATTAAGTAATTGGAGAAGCCTCCCCCAAGCTTGTGGGAGACTCTCTTCTTCAATTTGCACAAAATTATATATATCCCTTAAGGCAGCTTGTTTCTTATGAGCAGGGAAATATTTAGCAGAGAAGTAATAAATCATATCCTGGGGACTACGCACACAACCAGGATCAAGAGAATTAAACCATATCTTAGCATCACCCTTTAATGAGAACGGAAATATTTTAAGGATATAAAAGTAGCAAGTTCTCTCATCATTAGTGAACAGGGAGGCTATATCATTTAATTTAGTAAGATGTGCCACAATAGTTTCAGATTCATAACCATAAAAAGGATCAGATTCAACCAAAGTAATTATATCAGGATCAATAGAGAATTCATAATACTTATCAGTAACAAAGATAGGTGAAGTAGCATAAGCAGGATCATATTTCATTCTAGCACTCAGAATTTTTTGTTTAAGCTTAGCTAATAATTTCTTAAGGTCACTTCTATCATTGCATGCAAGAAGTCTATTTTAGTTTCTTCATCCATAACATAGCCCTTGGGCACAACAGGCAATTCATATTTATTAGGAGAGCCTTCATCATCACTTTCATCAATATTATCAGTTTCAATAATTTCATTCTCTCTAGCCCTAGAAAGTTGTTCATCAAGAAATTCACCAAGTGGAACAGTAGTATCTAGCATAGAAGTAGTTTCATCATAAGTATCATGCATAGCAGAAGTGGCATCATCAATAATATGTGACATATCAGAATTAATAGCAGAAGCAGGTTTAGGTGTCGCAAGCTTACTCAAAATAGAAGGTGAATCAAGTGCAGAGCTAGATGGCAGTTCCTCACCTCCCCTCGTAGTTGAGGGATAAATTTTTGTTTTCACGTCTTTCAAGTTCTTCATAGTGACCAGCAGATATAAATCCCAAGTGACTCAAAGAATAGAGCTATGCTCCCCGGCAACGGCACCGGAAAATAGTCTTGATAACCCACAAGTATAGGGGATCGCAATAGTTTTTGAGGGTAGAGTATTCAACCCAAATTTATTGATTCGACACAAGGGGAGCCAAAGAATATTCTCAAGTATTAGCAGCTGAGTTGTCAATTCAACCACACCTGGAAACTTAATATCTGCAGCAAAGTATTTAGTAGCAAAGTAATATGATAGTAGTGGTAACGGTAGCAAAAGTAATATTTTTGGTGTTTTATAGTGATGATAACAATAGCAACGGAAAAGTAAATAAGCGAAGAACAATATATGGAAAGCTTGTAGGAAATGGATCGGTGATAGAGAATTATGCCGGATGCGATCGATCATGTAACAGTCATAACCTAGGGTGACACAGAACTAGCTCCAATTCATCAATGTAATGTAGGCATGTATTCTGAATATAGTCATACGTGCTTATGGAAAACAACTTGCATGACATCTTTTGTCCTACCCTCCCGTGGCAGCGGGGTCCTTGTGGAAACTAAGGGATATTAAGGCCTCCATTTAATAGAGTACCAGACCAAAGCATTAACACATAGTGAATACATGAATTCCTCAAACTACGGTCATCACCGGGAGTGGTGCCAATTATTGTCACTTCGTGGTTGCCGGATCATAACACATAGTAGGTGACTATAGACTTGCAAGATATGATCAAGAACTGACATATATTCATGAAAACATAATAGGTTCAGATCTGAAATCATGGCACTCGGGCCCTAGTGATAAGCATTAAGCATATCAATGCCATAGCAACATCAATCTCAGAACATAGTGGATACTAGGGATCAAACCCTAACAAAACTAACTCGATTACATGATAAATCTCATCCAACCCATCACCGTCCTGCAAGCCTACGATGGAATTACTCACGCACGGCGGTGAGCATCATGAAATTGGTGATGGAGGAAGGTTGGTGATGATGATGGCGACGGATTCCCCTCTCCGGAGCCCCAAACGGACTCCAGATCAGCCCTCCCGAGAGATTTTAGGGCTTGGCGGCGGCTCCGTATCGTAAAACATGATGAATCCTTCTTCATTTTGTTCTCCCCGAACACGAATATATGTAGTTGGAATTGAGGTCGGTGGAGCTCTAGGGGGCCCATGAGGAAGGGGGCGCACCCAGGGGGCAGGCGCGCCCCCACCCTCGTGGCTAGGGTGAAAGTGTGTTATATCGACTAGAGGGGGGTGAATAGGCCATTTTTATGAAATTCTTCACTGAGGAATTTGCCAGCGAGGAGATTCCTTAGCGAAGAACTACTAGCAGCGGAATGAGTACTCAAAAGTAAACATAACAGAATACAAGCATAGTCGTCATGATGAAATGAAGACAGGCACAGAGTACAGAAGCGTAAGCACAGGATAACACAGGATGAAGACAAACAGACTAAAGAAATTGAACTGAGGAAATTGAGAAAGTCTTCAGTCAAAGTCTTCAAAACACAGATATGAACAAGCACACAACACAGTTATGAGGAAATGAAAGAGTTGAGGAAATAGAACCAGTAAGCTTGGTGATGACAATGATTTGGTAGACCAGTTCCAACTGCTGTCGCAGTTGTACGTCTGGTTGGAGCGGCCGAGTATTTAAACTCGAGGACACACAGTCCCGAACACCCAGTCCTGAACACGCTGCTCAGGACACCCAGTCCTCACCGTATTCTCCTTGAACTAAGGTCACACAGACCTCGTCCAATCACTCGTGGTAAGTCTTTAGGCGACTTCCAAACCTTCACAAACTCGGCCACTCGGCGATCCACAATACTAGACCATGACGCCTAACCATCTGGAAGAAGCACAGTCTTCAAAGGTAACAAGTGTCGGATCCACGCAGGATCAATCTCTTCAGTGATGCTCAATCACTTGGGGTTTGTAGGTGTTTGGGTTTTGGGTTTTTGGTTTTTCCTCACTTGATGATTTTCGCTCAAAGTCCTCAAAGGATGGGTTGCTCTCAAATGACAAGTGTCAGTTTCTCTCGGAGCAGCCAGCCAGCTAGTGGTTGTAGGGGGCGGCTATTTATAGCCTAGGGAGCAGCCCGACATGATAAGACATAAATGCCCTTCAATGATATGACCGTTAGGTGGATAGATATTTTGGGACAGCTGGCACATAGCATAACAACGGTCGGAATTTTGAGTAGCAAAATCCTCAGGGCTATCATGTTCCTCACTGTGTAGGTAATCCGCACTGGCGAATTCCTAACTCCTCAGTCAGAACAAATTCCTCAGAGACCAGAAGTGCTT
Source organism: Triticum aestivum (assembly GCF_018294505.1). NCBI lineage: Eukaryota > Viridiplantae > Streptophyta > Magnoliopsida > Poales > Poaceae > Triticum > Triticum aestivum. The sequence goes on along the minus strand of NC_057797.1, from coordinate 347,870,093 downwards.
CGTCTCTGTCACTGAAGAAATTGATTGAACTGTATGAGATTTCTAATGGCTTCACTCGAAGGGATTGGTAGGTGTAGGATTTTGAGTTGAGCATCACATGGAAATTTTTCCTTAGTATTTCCTCGACCCCCTTTAACAGTACGGTGTTTTCTATGACTCAAGAAAGAGAAAATGAAACTATGAAAACAAAAGTTTTCACGCTTCATGTTCCTCGAATGAATACCAAGTCTTCAAGGTCACACCAATTTCTTCACTTTCAAAGTCTTCAGAAAGTCTTCAGAAATCCAAAGTCTTCAGTCGAAGAACATCATTTTTAGGGGTCGAATTTCTCTGTAACTATCAAACTCCTCATAGACTTATAGACCTGTATACACTCACAAACGCATTAGTCCCTTAACCTATAAGTCTTCAATACACCAAAATCACTAAGGGGCACTAGATGCACTTACAATCTCCCCCTTTTTGGTGATTGATGACAATATAGGTTAAGTTTTCAACGGGGATAAACATATGAAGTGTAACTACTAATATTGAGGAATTTTATTGCAAGATATAGAAGAACTCCCCCTGAAGATGTGCATAGTGAGGAATTTGCTTTTGAAGCAATGCACACTTGAAGAGTTGAATCATGGAGATCTCCCGCTATATCTTGTAATTCATACACTCATTTGACATATAACAGTGAAGAATTTGAAATGCATGATGAAATATGATGACTGATGTAATTCAGCATGCGTGCAATAATATTAACGAGGAATAAGCATGCAGAAAAACGTATCAAGAGTATCAGAGCACCATCGGGTTTAAGTTTACAACTCGATCAATAAAGTCACAGAAGAACGAGAGTTGTAACTTAACAAAAAAACGCCCATATAGAAAGACCTGCTTGAAGACTAACTCAAAATTCTCCCCCTTTGTCATAAAATGACCAAAAGGATCGAATATGAGGACTAATGCTCCTGAAGAATATCAAGTTGATGAAGGAGCGCCAGTGTTGTTGGGGTCGTTTGTCGTAGTAGGGCCTGCTGCAGTGTCGTCCAAGTCTTCATTTCATCAGTGTCGCGCGATGAAGAATATGAGCTGGCCACCAGAGAAGGAACCTTGACCTTCTTGAATTTCTTCGGTGGAGGTGCAGACCAGCCAAAATCTTCTTTGAGACCCATGTTCTTCAGATCTTCTTCACCATACAGATGTGATAGGATTGCCCAGGTGCGACCGAAGACTTGATGGAGGTAGTAATGGTTTTTCTTCACTGCATTGTGTGTGGCAGTCATGTTGTGAAGAAGTGAACCAAACTGACGCTTAACCCATTTGTGATTTCAATCCACCTTCTGGTGAAGACTAAGCAGAAGTTCACGGTCAGTCATCACGCACGGAGCAGTGGCTTGAGGAGTGGACTTGGGTGCATTGGTAGAGTCATGTGTGGCAGAGTCATCATTGGTGGAATAAGATGCAGCTTTGCGAAACTGACCATCCAATGGACGAATGCCTTCATCTATTACAGCTGGTGCCTTGCCCTTTCCATCAACTGAGGAATATGTCTGCTTGAGGACTTCAATTGGGGGCAAGTAGCTGAGGTGATTCTGGAAATCAGCTTTGTAGTTGAGTGAAGACCTTGTCCTGAGGAATCTCATAATCCAAGGTGCATAAGGCTTCAGCTCAAACGGAGACAGTGCAACATTTGCCATAGTCCTCATGAAGAAATCATGATAATTGACAGGAATGCCATGAACGATGTTCAATACCAGATTCTTCATGATGCCAATAATTTCCTCATCAGATGAGTCGTGGCCATTGATGGGACTGATTGTCCTCGTAAGAATATGATAGATAGTTCTGGTCACATACAACAATTCCTTCATGAGGAATTTGGTTCGTGGTGCCTGGCCTGGTTTCAAAGGCTTCATCAGCACCTGCATGTAATGATGTGTGACTTAGGTTCACTGTAGATGCAGCAAGCTTCTTCAAGGGGAGGACTGAGTGGTAGAGCACGAAGCAATTCAAAGGCTGGTGCAGTGTAGTGAGTGTTTTCAGACATCCAGTCCAGCACCCATGAATTCACATCTTCAGCATCTCCGGTGATGTGCAGCGTTGCATAGAATTGAAGAATCAGTTCTTCATTCCAATCGCAGATGTCAGAGCAAAAGTTTAGCAGTCTAGCGTCGTGAAGAACACTGAGGACTGGTGCAAAGCACGGCAGAGATTCCATATCCACGTGAGGAATATGCTCATGGTAGAAGATTTTCTCCTTGTTGAACAGCACTGAGGAATAGAAATTTGCTTGACTGGAAGTCCAGAAACGCCTCTTCCTAATGCGAGCAGAGTTATATGGGTTGTAATCTTCGAAGAATACATGCTCGCCAAAGAAATCATCAGCCTTGAACTTTTGCTTGCGTGAGAATGGGTCCTTTGGCTTCGGCAAAGGAGTGTCAGTGAGTTGCATCACGACCTCAGGAATCTCAATCGTAGGTTCTTCAGACTGAGGAATTTCTGGTTCCTCCTCAGTGATAGTCTGCGTCGTTGGTTGTTCAGCAACAACAGTTTCTTCAGTGCTAGTGGCTGGAATTTCCTCATGGACAGATGCAGTGGGATGAGTTTCTTCAGAGCCCATATGTACAGTTTGTGTGGGGGACTGAGGAATTTGCTGTAGAGGGGTGAACATTGGAGAATTTGGATGTTGACCTTCCCAGAATTCATCACTGATTATAGGTGTGGAGCAGCCAACGTCCACATCTTCATCTTCCATTTCTTCAACGCCAGCCTCTTCAGCTGTGAACTGAGGCATAGGCGAGGAGATGATAGGTGTTGAAGGGATCGCATCCACTTCAATTTCTTCATCCAACGGTTCAGACGAAGCAGCAGAAGGAGTTTCTTCATCAGATCCGCTGGGGATCACATAGTCTTCATCAAAAGGAACAAGGTCCTTTGATGGCCTGGTTGAGATGGGAACAACATCAATGGGATTTGCAAATGAACTTGTCATAGGCTTCATTTTCTTCGAAGCTGAAGAATCTGAAGCAGCTGATGCTTTCCTTTTCTTCACTGCAGCACGCTCTGCAGCCTTGGTCTTCTTCATATCTGATGCAGATGGAAGGATTGGAGTTGAAGTTGGTGCAGGAGCAGCTGAGGAATCTGGTTGATTTTCTTCAGGCACAACTGATGCAGTTGCCCTGAGTTCTTCAGTTTCTTCAGGCGCACCACTAGTGGGTGCCCTGGCAATTTCTTCAGTGGCTGGAATGCAGTCATCAGCCCTGGAACTCACATTTTCTTCAGCAGCCTGATTTTCATCGGTGGTGCTGGCATTTTCTTCAGTAGGCTGAGCAGATGCTTCAGCCTGAGGAATTTCCTATTGCGTTGGGGCTGCAACATTGGAAGTGAAGTTGTCCGCAAGTTTCACAAAACGAACCTTGGCTCCAAGCCAATCAGCGTGATATGCGTCAAAGTCATCACTGAGTTTCTTGATCTCAGTCTAAATAGTGACAAGTTCTTCAGTTGTCATAGAGACAACGTTTTTCTTCAGATAGTGCTCTTTCTTGTACTGCGCTTTCTTGATCTGCCTGGCCTTCTCAAGTTTCCACTTTTCTTCTTGAATGAAGTGGGTCAGCATGTGACTTTGGCCAGGAGTCAGCTTGAAGTCGGGAAAGGGGGTGTTGGGGTCCTTGTGCCAAACATCAATGTAGTCGAGGATCAACTTGGGATCCAAAAGCAGTGGCACCTCTGATCCTTTGGCTCTAGCGGCCCTGACTTGCCTGTCTCTGATGATTTCTGCAAGTTCATCATCATCAGCTTCGTCTTCTTCAGACGGTACTTGGAAAGCGACTTGTTTCTTTTGAGGACTTGGGCGAGGACCTCGTCCAGCAGTGGCCTTTGTCTTCAGCAGTGAGGGGCCAGCGGAGGAACTTGGTGCAGCTGAGGAACTAGCTGAGATACCTGAGGCAATGGAGATGCCTTCAGTCCTTTGGCACGAGGCGAGATGCACATGTGCTGAGGATTTAGTCGGAACAACTGAGGGCTTTGGTGGAGGAGCTGAGGACTTTGGAGGAGCAGGAGCAGCATGAGGAATTGGCCATGAGGGCTTTGAGGATTCTGGCCGTGAGGGCATTGCTGAGGAACTTGGCCTTGAGGGAATTGTTGGTGAAGCACTTGGCTTGCGCGCAGGCTTCTTTGACATAGCCTTCTTTGGCTTGACAGCAAAGGCCTCAGCAGAGGCAGCAACAGCAGCAGAGTCTTCATTGAATTTCCTCACTGCTTCTTTGGCTTGCTTAGCCAACTTGGCTTGGCGCTTGGCCCATTCATCAGGATAGTCCTCACCGCGCTTGAGGCTGGTGGGATCAATGATTTGGCCAGGTTCCAATGGAGGTCTTGGGCATGGAGGATTGAGTGTGAATTTCTTCATGTACTTAGGAGTGACATATCTGTACTCCCTCCACTCTCTAGCCCATCTCCTCTATATCTTCTGAATGCGCACTTTGCGCTCATTCTTGTTTTCCTCAGTAGGTGTGCAGTACCCAACATATATTTCATTAGGGATCTCAAACACTATATTTACCTCAGGCCTCTTTCCTCCCTTCTGTGGCTTCTTACCGTCAGCCATTTTCTTCAGTTGAGGAATTTGAACAATTGAATTCTCTGAAGAAGTATGCAACTTTTCTTCGAGGAATGCTGCAAATGAGTTAAGTTTATGAGAACCTAGTGATTCAGCAGCTGACATGTGTACCTGTGAACAGAGTATAGTTGCGAGGAATTTGGAGAGGTCATATGCATTCTCAGAAGGTTTTGTAAAAAGAACGAGTTAGAGGAATTTGACCAGATGAGTCTTGAAGAAGTTCACTAAGCGTTCTTTGTCTTAGGTTCCAGAGATGTGTAGATTAAAAATCCAGACATTTGATGAATCTTGAAGAAAAACATGGCTTAGAGAAACGAATCAAGAACAGATGACTTGTGAGGTGTTTAGTGTGTGAAGCTATGAAGAAAAACACCTTTGAAGATTTTGAAGATAATCATTCAAATCAACGAGGGTAGTAAAAGTAACTTTTAATTACCCTGGACGAAGAACACGATGAACTGGAGTGAGGAGATGTGAAGTTCGTCTGTGCAGATCTTCCACGCCCTAACTTGGCGGAGGAAGACGGCTACGGCGGCGCCGAAATGAAGATTTCCGCGGTCGGCGTGAGTACGTCAGCGATGAGGTCGTGGCAGTGAAGCTCTTCCTCACTGGCGGCGATGAAGTAGCGGCGGCACTAGGGTTTGAGAAGCTCGAGCTGGAGAGAGAGATCGAGCGGAGTAAAAGAAGTGAGGAAGGGAAGGAGGGGTATTTATAGCCACGGTGAAAAACTGCTCGCCCGAAGAAATTGGACGAACGTGCCCCTGACCCTTCTCATTCGCTTGACATGTGTCACCCACGTACTGAGAGGTGGAGATCGTGTGCGATCGTGGGTGAGTGGATAAGTATAACGTAGGATGCGGAACGATTTGAGCGGCAAAGTCGAAAATTTAGATAAGATAGGTTTTAAAGTTTCGTTCGCAATTTCTTCAGCTGACAAGGACACAGTGAAGATTTTGAACGAGTTTCAAATAGAATGCACATGAAGAATTTGTGAACAGATTGGGTTGAGTATAGCATAGAGGGGAAGGGTCCGATCACATTCACTTAGCAGAAAACCAACTTGAAGAAATAGCAATAAGTGAATGCTATAGAGAACAAAAACTCATATATATATACATATATATATATATAGCCAATGAAGAGAAACGACGGAAATAGTGAAGACTATGCAAAGTTGAAGAATATGAATAATTTGAGGAATTTAAACTTTTCGTGGTGGCGTGACCCACCATATAAGAATGATGATTTCAGATACCGCGTACAATTATCGTAGGGTTCTGAGAATCAAATTCTTCATTAATTTCTTCACACTAAGAGTGTTATTCTTCATTGATTGAAGAAAAACGTTTCTTCATGTGTTGCACATCTAAGTCATCAATTTTGCATTAAGTGTTAGCATGAGTGTCCTTTTCAAAGAACATTCGAAGATTCTAGGATATTTAGCTCACACCGCAACTTGCTAAATCTCTTCTCATCCAAGGGCTTTGTGAAGATATCGGCTAGCTCTTCTTCAGTCTTCACATGCTCAATAGAAATGTCGCCCTTCAACACATGATCACGAAGAAAATGATGATGAATCTGAATGTGCTTTGTCTTCGAGTGCTAAACTGGGTTGTGAGCAATCTTGATGGCACTCTCATTGTCACAAAAGAGAGGCACGTTCTTCATGTTGACGCTATAGTCCTTGAGAGTTTGCTTCATCCATAGCAATTGGGCATAGCAAGAACCAGCGGTAATGTACTCAGCTTCAGCAGTAGATAGTGATACGCAATTCTGTTTCTTCGAGGACCAACAGACCAAAGATCGTCCGAGGAAATGACATGTACCAGATGTTGACTTGCGGTCCACACGATCACCAACATAGTCAGAGTCAGAATATCCAATGAGATCAAAAGCCGAGCCCTTGGGGTACCATAATCCAAGTGTTGGTGTGTGAGCTAGATATCGAAGAATATGCTTCACAACCTTATGGTGTGATTCCTTCGGTGTATCTTGAAATCGGGCACACATGCAAACACTAAGCATTATATCTGGCCTAGATGCACATAAGTACAATAAAGAACCTATCATGGAGCGGTATACCTTATGATCGAAGTCAATACCATTTTCATCAGTGCACAGATGGCCATTTGTGGGCATAGGAATTTTGACGCCTTTGCAATCTTGCATGCCGAATTTCCTCAGTACATCCTTGAGGTATTTCTCCTGAGATATGAATATGCCATTGCGTTGTTGACGAATTTGAAGACCTAAGAAGAATTTCAACTCTCCCATCATAGACATTTGATATTCTTCACTCATCATATAGGCAAATTCATCACTATAACGTTGGTCAGTATAGCCAAAGATAATATCATCAACATATATTTGGCACACAAACAATTCACCATCATAAGATTTAGTGAAAAGAGTAGGGTCGAGTGAGCCGGGTTTGAAGCCTTTCGCCATTGAGGAATTCCTTCAAAGTATCATACCAAGCCCGTGGGGCCTGCTTGAGGCCATAGAGGGCCTTGTTGAGTCTGAAGACTTTGTCAGGATTCTTTGGATCTTCAAAACCTGGGGGTTGAGCAACATATACTTCTTCCTCAAGCTTACCATTGAGGAATGCACTTTTCACATCCATTTGATATAAAGTGATATCATGATGGTTAGCATAAGCAAGTAATATGCGAATAGCCTCAAGTCTAGCAACAGGTGCAAAAGTTTCATCGAAATCAATTCCTTCAACCTGTGTGTAGCCTTGAGCTACAAGCCGTGCCTTATTCCTCACCACAAGGCCATTTTCATCTTCCTTGTTGCGGTAGATCCACTTTGTGCCGATGATATTGTGCTTGGGAGGATCTGGACGTTTGACCAGTTCCCAGACATTGTTGAGCTCGAACTGATGTAATTCTTCTTGCATGGCCTGAATCCACTCAGGCTCCAGAAATGCTTCATCTACCTTAATGGGCTCTGTAATAGAGACAAAAGCATACTGCCCACAAAAGTTAGACAAATGTGAAGCTTTTGAGCGTGTGAGAGGACCTGGCGCTTTGATGTCATTGATGATCTTTTCAACTTGCACTTCTTTTGCAATGCGAGGATGAGCTGGTTGCCGTTGAAGAATTTGATCAGCGTTTTCTTCAGCACCATTTTCTTCAGCATTTTCTTCAGGTGCATTAGCTCGACGTTCTTCATGTTCTGGAATGAATTCTTCAGCAGATTCTTCAGTGGGAATGACATCCTCAGTAGCCTTGAACTTGATAGTTTCCTTAGGTGCTGGTTCATCTATCACAATAGGTAGGTGCTCTCTTTGCGAGCCATTAGTTTCATCGAACCGCACATCTACAGTTTCAACAACTTTGTGAAGAACATTGTTGAAGACTCTGTAGGTGTGCGAGTCCTTTCCGTAACCAAGCATAAAACCTTCATGTGCTTTCGGTGCAAATTTTGAGTTGTGATGAGGATCTCTAATCCAACATTTAGCACCGAATACTTTGAAATAACTTACATTGGGTTTCTTATCAGTGAGGAGTTCATAGGCAGTTTTCTTGAAGAATTTGTGAAGATATACTCTGTTGATGATGTGGCACGCAGTATCAATTGCCTCAGTCCAGAATCGACGAGGCGTTTTGTATTCATCAAGCATAGTGCGAGCCATCTCAGCAAGAGTCATGTTCTTATGCTCCACAACGTCGTTCTGCTGAGGAGTATAAGGAGCAGATAACTCATGAGTAATACCAAGTTCATCAAGTGTCGGGACCCCGATCCTAAGTCACACCGATCTAGCATGTAACACTTCATATCACTTTGCGGCCTCACGCACGCTATTCCCACGGGTGCCACCTTACCTGGCCCGGGACCGTTTGCGCCTTTTGGCTCACGTATATGATAGTGTCGCTAGCATCCATATGACAGAGAACCCGGGCTGACATGACTACTCGTGAACCCAAAGTAGCACTAACTTACAGGGACATGCATACATGAATCAACCTCGAGCATGTCGGTCAACAGCGTATGAATCCGGGCTGTAGCACTAGGCTAACAGGACTCCCGGAACCCGGGCTGTAGCAGGCTATACAGGACTCCGGATGTCACCGCGTGACATTTCCCCGAAGGGACAGACACAGGAACGAAGTGAATCACATGCCGGCCAGTCAAGTGTTCCGGAGCAGTAGTGCTGGGCTAGCAGAACTCCAGTGAACCGGGCTGTAGCGGACTACTATGGCACATGGAAGCACAAGCCTACATTTCCCCATAAGAGAGGCTATCAGAGGTAAACAACTAGGTTGTCGGATCCCACACATAGCAATACACATTACACTTACGCATAACATGCAAGTATGTGCTGTACATCATGGCATCACGACATAACTCAAACTCATATAGATAAAGGCCTAGAAGAGCCACATAACATTCAATACAAACAGGGGTCTCATGACCCATCATTCAGAGCATACAAGCAACGGAAACATTACATGTCTGAGTACAGACAACTACAAAGGAAAAGACTAAGAAGCCTGACTAAACACGACCCTCCCAAGGGTACAAGATCGTAGCTGGGATACAAGCTACTCGTCGAAGCCACTAGTGTAACCAACTGCGAAACATAAATAAGCAAACGTGAGTACGAAGGTACCCAACAAGTCTTACATCAGAGCTATCTACATATGCAACATTATCAACAAAGGGGGTGGTGGAGTTTAACAGCAGCAAGCCAGCTTTGACTTAGTGGCTAAGCTATACTACAAGTATCAGAAACTTCTTTGAGGTAAGAAGACGCACACGATTCCACATGTTCACCATATCAATACTCCATTATGGATCCGTTCCCGTCTTCCTACGAGAAGGCCATCCATAGCACTCACGCTTATCTTGTGGATTTTAGAGTATCCACTTCAAGTTGTCTATGTACTACATAAGTCCTCCAAGTTTCCATATCCGAGGAAAACGGCTATTCGAATAGATGATATTGACCCTGCAGGGGTGTACTTCTTCAAACACGCTCCCGCCACTTATAGCCCTGTACACGTCATGTACCTCGGCAACCTTCAAGCGGAAGCCGGGTGAGGGAGTCGGCCACGACCTGACTAACAATACAAGTCTCTCGTCCAGGTTTATCGCCTATTCGGGTTCCATCCGCAAGGAGATCCGGCCGGGGTGTCGCTCACGGCCCCAAACGATGTGTGCAGGGTTCCCAAGCCCACCATCCGGGTGCCACTTGGTACACCGTGCCACGGTGCCTAGTCTGTCCCAAGCCCATCCCGTCGAACACCACCTGGTAGACAAGTAGCACTACCTACAAATGCCAGAAACTAGTTGCAACTCCTGAAGAGAGATCAAGCGGATTAATAAGCCGAGAGGGGCCGGATAACCGGAACCCAATGTGTGGTAGTAACTGGACTTGGATAACATACACAGAACTCAGTGCTTATGGACGGTTCCAATGAGACAACCCACCATGTACTCCTACATGGCCTCTCATCGCTACCTTTACCAAAACGTGTTCACACCACTACTAGAAAAAAGGGTTATAGATGGGATTGACACTAATGGCGCACCAGACAAGCGGTGCGCCATTAGTATATACTAATGGCGCACCACCTTCTGATACACCATTAGAGCTGAAACTACTAATGGCGCACCTGGCCCAGGGTGCGCCATTAGTATCAATTCTTTTTTGAACTAGTGCGTCTGTCCAAACATACTAATGGCGCATCCAGACACAGTGCGCCATTACTAGTTGTAACTAGTAATGGCGCACCTGTCGGAAAGTGCGCCACTAATGTTGTTTTTTTATTATATTTTTTATTTCTTTTTTTGCAAAACTACTAATGGCGCACTGTTCGACCGTGCGCCATTACTAGTTTAAACTAGTAATGGCGCACTGTGGAACAGTGCGCCATTAGTATGTTTTTTTTTTGCAAAACTACTAATGGCACACCACCAGAAGGTGCGCCATTAGTAACCTGGATTACTAATGGCGCATTTAGAGTTGGTGCGCCATTAGTAAGTGGGCAGCAACAAGATATTTTGGACAACCTCTCCTACCCACACTCACTTCCTCCCCACTTCATTCTCTCCACCTCCTCCTTGTCTCGGGTGCCTCCTCTTTTTCACCTCTTTCCACCATAGATTCATTCAATTTAAGTGGTTAAATTACCTTGTTTTGATAGGTAAGTAAGGGGGGAAGCTATATTTATGTTGTTCTCCCTACAACAATGTGCACATGCACTTTTTATGGCCTAGCTAGATCTATGTATGTTCGTGGTGTTGCATATGTTTGTGGTGTTGCATATGTGTTTGTGTTTGGAGGTGTACCGGTATTTGAAATGCGATAGTTGCCAATATTTTGCGGGAATGTTGATTCATTTCCGTTTCGGCGAGAATTTTGGCATTAAGCATTCTTTTTGGTCCTATTTTTAGGGAAAGTCATGCCAAATTTTTTCTCGGTTCTAAAATATCGTTTTGCTCTACCCCGCAGGCGACCATGGTCCGCACGATGACCGAAGGCATCGTGAATAGGTTTTTGAGGTCCGCGAAGGCCGAGATGCTTCAAAAGAACGAGACGGAGATAAGATGTCCGTGTCGAAGATGCAAGCTGAAGAGTCTTATTGTGGACCCGGAATCCGGGCAGGTGCGGGACCACCTGCTCTTGCGTGCTTTCATGGATGGCTATCGGTGGCAAGGTGATGAAGATGACTACGAAGTCGTCCATGGGGGTCGGGCAAGAAATGAGGAAGGGCAGCAAGACAACCACCGCGGCTCGGGCGGGCGACAAGACGAAGAATCCCCAGGAGATGATCACGACGGTGATGCTGTACACAGTCATCATGTAGAAGATGCAGGACATGATGATGATGAAGATGCCGAAGCAAACAACGGGCATGATCATGAAGATGATGATGCCGGCGGAGCAGACGATGCTGGACCATCAATGGGCTAGGTGCAGGACCCTCATATTCAAGAGCTGCTTCTCAAGCAGACGGATAACGCAAGAGCTGCCGCCCGAGAGAAAGCCAAGATGGATCAACTTGAGTTAGACGCGGTTACTCCATTGTATGAAGGATGCAGGCCCGAGGATACCCGCCTGAAAGTAACGCTCATGGCTCTGGAGATGAAGGTAAAACACAAAATGACCGACGCATGCTTCGACGAGAACATGTCATTCTGGCACGAACGTCTTCCCAAGGGGAACAAGTGCCCGACCAGTTTGGAGGAGGCAAAGAAAATCGTGTGTCCTCTGGATTTACCGCACGTGAAATACCATGTGTGTATGAACAATTGCATCATTTATCGGGACGAGCACGCGGAGTCTACCATATGTCTGGTGTGCGGCGTCACTCGATACAAGAAGAGGAAGAAAGCTCCTCGAAAAGTGGTGTGGTACTTTCCGATCACTCCTCGTCTGCAGCGGTATTTCGCGGACCCTAAGGTAGCAAAGCTCCTGTGTTGGCACGCGGATAGGGAGGAGAAGAAGCGAGAAGATGACGCAAATGATCCGGAGATAGATAAAAAAGACAAGATGCTGAGTCACCCTAAGGATGCGAGCCAGTGGCAAGCGTTGAACTTCAAAGACCCAGAATTTGGGAACGATCCAAGGAACATCGTGCTGGGCGCGAGCACCGATGGAGTCAATCCGTTTGGCAGCCAGAGAAGCACACATAGCACCTGGCCTGTGTTTGTGTGGATGTACAACCTTCCCCCCTGGTTGTGCATGAAGAGGAAGTACATTCACATGAGTATGCTAATTGAAGGACCAAAACAACCAGGGAACGACATCAATCTGTATCTGGGCTGCTGAAAGAGGAGCTTGACAGGCTGCGGAAAACGCCAGCCAATACGTGGGACGCCGCAGAGAAAGAATATTTCCCTATGAGAGCCGCGCTGCTCATGATGGTGCACGACTATCTCGGTTACGGATATGTCGCGGGGCAGGTGGTCCACGGATTTTCTGGATGCGTCAGGTGCATGGATGACACAACATATCACCAGCTAGATAGAGATCCCGGGTCTTCGAAAACCGTGTTCATGGGACATCGAAGGTGGCTTCACGATGATGACCCGTGGAGAAAACGTAAGGATCTGTTCGATGGTGAAACCGAACCCCGAGGACGCCCGCGTACGAGGAGCGGCGAGGAAATAGACGAGCTGTTGAAAAATTGGAAAGACTGCCCACTGCCGGGAAAGAAGCAAAAGGCGCCAGAGCCGGGAAAGAAGCGAAAGGCGCCAGAGCCGCTGCTGAAGGTATGGAAAACGAGGTCTGTTTTCTGGGACTTGCCATACTAGAAGATCCACCATGTGCCTCACAGCCTTGATGTCATGCATATCACGAAGAACGTGTGCGAGAGTCTGCTTGGTACCCTGCTCAACATGCCATAGAGGACCAAAGATGGGCCGAAAGCAAGGGCAAACTTGAAATCAATGGGCATCAGGCAGGAGGTTCACGCTATATATGATGATGATGATGATGATGATGATGATGATGATGATGATGAGGAGCACCAGATGATGAGGCAAAGGCAAAAAGGCCAAGAAGACCGGAAATGACTACCCTCCCGCGTGCTTCACTCTAAGTCAGGAGGAGATCGAGCAGTTTTTCACCTGCCTCGTAGGAGTAAAACTTCCTTACGGTTACGCGGGGAAGATAAGCAGATACCTAGACCCAGCGAAGCTGAAGTTCAGCGGGATGAAGTCTCATGACTGTCACGTGCTGATGACGCAGATACTTCCAGTTGCAATCCGTGGGATCATGGACGCGCACGTCCGTGAAACCCTATTTGGCCTATGCAACTTTTTCAACGTCATCTCTCGGAAGTCTGTTGGCGTGATGCAACTCAGAAGGCTACAGGAAGAGATCGTGGTGATACTATGCGAGCTTGAGATGTACTTCCCTCCCGCATTCTTCGACGTTATGGTGCATCTGCTGGTCCATATCGTGGATGATATCATCCAACTCGGGCCGATGTTCCTGCACAGCATGATGCCGTTCGAAAGGATCAATGGTGTCATCAAAGGATACGTTCGCAACATGTCACGTCCAGAGGGAAGCATAGCCAGGGGCTTTCTAACCGAAGAGTGCATCTCCTACTACACGAATTATTTAGGCATCGAGAACCCCGTTGGTCTGCCCGTCAACAGGCACCTTGGTAGGCTCGCTGGATGGGGTCACTGTGAGGGTCGCCGCGAAATGCATGTCAACTTCGAGGGTCGACTCGCCGACTTTGAAAGAGCAAACCTAGTCGCGCTACAACACATAGATGTGGTCGATCCTTGGGTGGTAGAGCACAAAACCTTTATTAAGAAGACATACAATGACCGAGGCCAACAGAGGACGGACGGAGATATACTCAAAGAGTACAACTCATGTTTCACGCGTTGGTTCAAGCAGAAGCTTCTGTCGTACCCTTTACATGAGGATTCTTCCGCGGAAGAACAACTCATATTCGCCTTGTCACAAGGCGCCGAGCACAACCTGATGACCTATGAGGCGTACGATATCAACAGCTACACATTCTACACCGAGGCCAAGGAGAGCGATGGTTATCAGAACTCCGGGGTAACGATGGAATCCTACACCGGTAACGACAAGGACAGATACTACGGAAGGATCAAGGAGATCTGGGAGCTGAGCTACGCTGGAGAGAAGGTCCCGATGTTCCGTGTCAGATGGGCCAAGAGCGTCCTAAAAGAAGACCGGTATTTCACCACCATGGTTATACCCGAAGCCAAATCCAAGACCGCGGGCGCAAACGTCACCGCGAAAAATGAGCCATGGGTACTGGCTTCCCAAGTGGACCAATGCTTCTTCATTACCGACCCATCAAAGCCCAGTCGTGTTGTCATGAGGAGAGGCAAAAGGAAGATCATCGGAATGGATGGAGTAGCCAATGAGCAAGACTTCAACAAGTACGGCGACCCGAGGATCGAACATGACAACGATGATGAAGTAGCAGCATACACCACAAGAAGAAGCAGGACCACCCTACGTAAAGGACGTCCGTTCCATAGAAGAACTCCATTTGCGAAAAAGAAGGGCAAGAAGATTGTGAACAGATAGCTAGCTAAGATCGATTGTATTTAAATCGTAGCCATCATTTCTCGATTGTATTTCATGGGCACTTTTTGAACTATCATGAATATTTTTAAATTTCATGGACACTCGATCTCGATCCCCCTCCATCTCGATCGCAATCCCACCTCCCCAGATCCGGCCCCGCTCGCTGCCGAGCACCCCCCGGTCCACCGGCCGCCGCCGGCGACCCCCCGCACCCTCGATGCCCCTACTCAACCGCCGCCGCCGACCCCCTGCACCCCTCCCCTACTCAACCGCCGCCGCCGACCCCCCGCACCCCTCACACCCTCCCCCGCTCCACCGACATTACTGTTTGATGATATTTTTTAAAAAATTATTACTGTCTTATAAAAAAATATTACTGTTATGATTTAAACAAGTTTGAACATATTTAAACACAAATAAGTATCAAACAGCATTTTAAATCCATAAAAAAATTTGTGGAGCCTGGGAATCGAACCCAGGACCTCCTGGTGTGAGAACTGGCTGCTGACCAGTCGAGCTAGTAGAGGGAACTTGGTGTGGATCAGGTCAGGTGGAAGATAACCTGTTGGCTCGAGCAGAAATAAAAAAAATACTAATGGCGCACCACGGTGAGGTGCGCCATTAGTATGGATGTACTTATGGCGCACCGAGGGGTGGTGCGCCATTAGTATTGTGCCATTGCTATAAGAAAAAAACTACTAATGGCGCACCACGAGGTGGTGCGCCATTGCTATAGGATACCCCTTCGCCCGATCCCCCCTTCCCTCTCCCCCTCACCAGTTCCCTCTCCCTCAATCCACCGCGTCGCTCCTTCCCTCGTCCCTCCCTCCACCGCGCCGCCGCCGCCGCTGCCCCGACCCACTGCGCCACAGCCGCCCACGCGCCCCCGCCGCGTCCCTCTCCCCTTCCTCCCCCTCGAGCCCGCGACCTCCTCGGACGGACAGCGGCGCGAGCCTCCCCGCGCTCCTCGACGGACGGGCTCCTCGACGGACGGACGGACGGCGGCTAGCCTCGTCGGATGCACTCCTCGACGGCGGTGCGAGCCTCCCCGCGCGGCTGCTGCTCATCGACGACGGTTAGTCTATGTCCCTCCCTCCCTCTCTCCCCCGCTCATCCCCATGCCCCCACGGGGCGGCGACCTAGGGTTAGGAGCAGGAGCTCGCCGCCGCCGCCCCATCGTGCCGCTGCTGCTGCTTCTTGATCGGTTTTATTAGTTGGGGAAAGCGCATTAGGTTCTTATTAGTTCTCCGTTTCTTCTTGGGTGGTCTCGAAGTGATTTCAGCGAGGTAATTTAGTTCCCGATCCTCGGGTCAGTGCCTCTTGGTGGTGCCTTGGCCCTTTGCAACCAATGTGGTTGGGGAGATTAGGCTCTGACATTGTAGGTGGTGTTCATTACGACCAACGGCACCACACCATGTGTGTTCTTTGGTCCTCGAACCAGTACATAGTTTCACCGGCATTAATGCCTTTAATTGAACTAATTTGTGAATGCTAAGTTTCCCTTGACTTGTCAAGTTGGGACAGTTTGAGATTCAAAGGTTTCAGTGAGTAGACTGGATATTTTGTGTGTAGTAATGTTTTGGTGCTTATTGCTTTGGATACTTTTTGTGTTTGCTTTGCTGATACTTGTCTTAGGAAAGCTGACACTGCTTTATCTAATTAAGTTCTTCGTGTCTTCCTTTTAATCTTAGAATGGCACAGTCATATGTGTTTGTCAGTTAAATTCAGTCACCATTCTGAATTTTGACAGTACTCTAGACCTGCTTGTAAATTATTCCAGTTTGAAACTGAGATCTACATGTACACCATCGAGTAATGCTATTTCAGACACAATAAAGTTGCAAAATTCAGATACTTCATAGACATGTGAGCGTTGTGGCCATGCTTGATGCAGGAGCTCAAGAACCTGCGGCCGCAGCTCTACTCCGCCTCCGAGTACTGCGAGAAGTCCTACCTCAGCACCCACCAAAAGTAGATGTGAGTAGCCACCTCAGTTGTCCCTCCTCTCCTCCATTAGAACAGTTGATCAGTGTAAAGTAGTCTGAGTTAGAGAAATGTTGATCAGTGTTATGAGTGTTGGCCAAAAAGCTTTGTCAGTAGCTAACTGCCTCATGTTCTGCTCTGTGAACTGCTATGTGGTGCTGCTCATGGATGATGGTAGGAATTTATGCAAATATTCAGAGACACAAAATATTGAAGTTGATGTAACTGATTACTTTCCCAAGTGAGAAAAATACATTCTATTCTACCTATTTCAAACTCAGTGATTGTTGCAGCCAAGAAATGCCTAGCCAATGTTAAATGGTCCTATAAATGACAGTACCCTAACAACTATTCTGCTCATGATCTTATTTTTATTTCTTTGATGAAAGTTGGTTCTTTTCTTCCCAAGTTCACAAAAAATCTTTTACATTTGAGTGGTTGCCAAAAGCATAATATGACCAGGACAAACATAAACTTTGAGGCTAAAAGGAAATCAAGTAATGAACCACATAGGAATAGAAGGTAAACAAACTATGCTAGTTGAGAATGTACCTCAGGAGTCGATCAGAAGTGCGACGTCTCAATATTTCCTGAAAACCCATATTGGCTAGGATAATTAGCTTTTATTACCTTATTTACACCAAGTTTTAGTTAAACAATGATACTTGAATAATTTTGTGCTATTTCTGTTATGGTTTTGTGGACAGTATTTGACCTTATGGTAACTAGTTGGGGTCAGGTTTTGGGGTTTTGATTATTGGTATGAAGTACTGACAGAGGATCTTATTCACACCAAGTTTTAGTTAAACACTGGTACTTGAATGATTTTGTGCTACTTCTGTTAACAGAGAATGGCATGTTAATACCATATAGGTACCTAAATAATGTTGCTATGATGTATTGGGGGAGAAATGGTCCAGTATTGCTTGTAGTGGTTTGTCCAAAATGTTGAATGATACTGCTTGGAGATGCATATATTGTTTCACCTCTTCACATGCCAATGTATTTTCCATGTTGTGATGGAGGCCTTTTTTGCCTTGTCCACCCGAGAGGCCCTTGAGTTTGCTGGAATGTCGATTAACTTCCGTTCCGGCAAATTCGGGTACTCCATATGTCCTATTTTCAGCAAAGGTCATGCTGAAATTTTCCGTGAATTTTAGCATGACTTTGCTAAAAATAGGACATATGGGGTACTTGTGACTAATGCATGGGCCGGGGTATCTTAGTAGTTAATTAAGTAGGATCAAGTGCCCCGGCGTACTTGTGACTAATGCATGGCTTTTAGGGTGCCTCGGTGTCGATAAAAACCGAAATGATGAAAGCTTAGGCTTTTAGGGTGCCTCGGCGTCGAAAAACCCTCAATGATAAAAGCTTTTAGGATGCCTCGGTGTCGACAAACCCTAAATGATGAGACCATGATCTTGTTCCTTGACAATAACCAACTTTTTGACCAAACTTTGTTCCTATTTAGAGAGAAACATGGCCAACAACGATGAGGCCGGGGGTTCGGGCGTCAAGGCATTCTGGGAGCTGTCCCAGGAGATGGAGGAACAACCTCACTTGTATGAGGACGCCGCCTTCCCCACCGATCCTGAGACCACTGATGGTACCGCCGAGGATGACCCCACTGATGCCACCACTGATGGTGCCGCCGAGGATGCCACCACTGATGATGGCGGCGCACGCACAGATGGCAGCCAACCGAAGAGGCAACGGAAGGACCGGCACCCGACCGTGCTCCACACCCTCAAGGAGGAAGTTACTGAAGTGGACTCCGACGGGAATCCAACGGCGCCCGAACGAATAGTCAAGGGGTACTCGCTTCAGCTCGGGTGCATTCTCCGGAGCACCGTCTCGATCAACACCGAGAACCTGAGGCATCCTGACCGAGGGAATTTGCGCAACCTCCTCTTCACGAAGCTGCACGAACGATACAAGTTCCCCACTGAATTTGAAAACACAAGCCTCAAAGGGAATAAAGTGAACAATGCTGCCCTCACGAAGATGAGCAAGGCCCTGTCTACTTGGAAAAGCAATGTGAAGAGAATGATCGAGAAAGGTGAGAGTTATGACAAGATCAAGGAGAAAAATCCTTCGATCACCGAAGATGACTACAACGACTTCAAGATCAATTGCTCGAGCACCACAAACTCCGAATCAAGTAAGTGGGGGAAAGAAATGCGGGAGCTGAACTTAGGGGAACACACACTCGGTCCCGGCGGTTACAGAGTGGCGGAGCCTATATGGGACAAGGAGGAGGCGGACCGTGCCGAGGAAGGCCTACCGCCCCTCTTCGATAAATACGGTGACAAGCAGACCAGGAACTTTGTCAGGGCCCGGTACAAGAAGGACCCGAAAACAAAGGAGCTTACCACGGATCCGAAGACCAGGGCGCTTGAGCTTGTTCTGGTAAGGAATACACCCCCGTGTAATTAGCTCCATATGGTTGCATTCTAATTAATGAAGCCAAATTTCTAAATGGTTCACATTCCTTCCGCAGGCGACTGAAAGCAGTAGCGCGGGGTCGACTAAGAGCAACTCTTGGGACACCACTGTAAATAGGGCATTGAATGTAATGAAGAACAAGGATAAGCTTAGTAAGCCGACGTCAGCTGGCCGTGTGGCCGGCAAAGGCTTGTCGACAAAATGGTCGTCATACTATAACACTGGTGGGCGAAAGGAGAAAAAGACCAGCTCGGAAAGATAGGCGCGCGAGGTTCAAGAACTCAGGGCACAAGTGGCGTGGATTCCGGAGATTGTCCAAGAGCAAGTGGAACAACAACTCGGAAGGACGATCACCACCATTGTGCCTACCTTGATCCAGGGGATTAGTGCGTGGATTGCGGGCGGCCAACAGGGGCCGCCCCCGATTCCTAGCTTCACGGCCAGCAACTCACAGAACGCGATGGCGGGGCCATTGGTGTCTCCGACGCCGGCACGGGAGATTAATGCACCCGGGTGTACGCCGGCCGGCACCTCTGCAACAAGCGGCCCCTCCGTCAACTATACGCCCGTCGTTGGCGGTGCCTCGACATTAGCCGAGCTCGACGCCATCATCACGGTAACTAATTAAGCCTCTCTCGGCCGAGGACTTCATCTCCTTGCCTTTGACTGGGCATCCCTGACGCCCTACATGTTTTCGCAGGGCGCCGCCGACGTTCCGTGCACTCTCCTGCACTTCGTGAACAACGAGTTGGTCGATGTCGCCAAGGAAAAAATCGTTCAACCGGGCAACCCCTTGTTCCACGGTACCCAGATGCCACCCAACTTGTTTCGGGTTCAACTGGTTCGGGTGCTGCCAGGCTGCGACGAGTTGTTACCTCCGATTTGACCCGTCGGGGCCGACGATGATGACGTGATGACCCTCAGCGCCTGCCTGAGCTGGCCCCTGCTTTGGCCAAAGAGCCAGATTCGTTTGGGGGCGGGGGACACCACCCCAAAGACAACACCGCCAGTCGTGCCGGCGCCAAGTCGGCCCCATGGCAAGACCGCCGCAACGGTGCCGGACATCCCTATGCCACTGGATCCAAACATGCATATGGCACAGGATCAGAACGGCGACGACGATGATACATTTGCCAACGTCGATCAGTACTTTGCCGATCATGGGTACGGTGGCGACTTCATGGGGCCTCCTTCTCAAGAACCCAACCCAACAAAAGACGTGCATGATCTAGCTGGTACCGCGGAGAAGCCAAGTTGCAACAGGCGTCATCTGCCGTTCAGCTCTCAGGAGACGCCTCCAGCTGCCGACTTCACCGAGCCTCAGATAGGCGAGGTGCGAAATATTATCAGCCCCAACACACTCAAGAAGGCGGTCTGTGAGCAGAACTCGGTCCCATTATAGGAGAAGAAGAAGGCACGCAAAAGAAAGACTAACAAGGGTGCGGGCCAGCCGGCACCGAGTACGATCAGTGCTCAGGATGGGCCACCTTCACCTGAGGATATCTCGAGGAGGGTGCATGTGGCGGGTAGGCCGATGCTACCGAGAAATATGCTCGATGCTGCAACCGGTGCTATGCAGAGTCTGCATGACAGTGTTCTTTCTTTGGAGAAGCGGTGTCTCGGAGAGAAGGATGTGGCATACCCGGTTTTCGCGGCCAAGGTGCCAGAGGGCAAGGGCTTTGTGGATAACTCCATCGGGGGTACGATCGTCCTGCGGTTTGATGACATCCACGCTATGTTGAACCTTCATCCGCTACACTACACCTTCGTTCGGCTATTTTCGCTGAGTATGGAGATGCGGATCATTCGCGACAAGACCCCAGACATCGTGATAGTCAACCCCTTCTACATGCGTGCCAAGATCTTGGGCAGCACTGGGGACCGGCAAGTCGTGACTTCTTACCTCGAAGGCGTCATTCTGGCAAACCAAGATAAGGATAACTTCCTCGTGCCTTACTTTCCCGAGTAAGTCCTCCCCTCAACCGCCCCGTAACATATGAATTCTTAGATTTCAATTGTTTTTCTTCTAACATTCCGTGTTTTCTGCAGTGACACACATTGCACGCTCATCCTCCTAAGCCCCAAATATTCCATGGCCACGTATTTCGACCCGGAACGTCAGTCGAACGTAGACTACACAAATGTCAAGAAGGTTCTTGATGATGTTCTCCCCGACTACGTCAAATCTGGAGGCACCTTCACCAGGCCTATTCGTAAGTACGGCAAGCATGTGTTCTCCCACAATATGACGTTCTGCTGCGTCAAGCAGCCGCCTGGCGGTCAGAAGGGTGCCTACTACGCCATCCATCACATGCGGGCGATCGTACGAGACCATCATCAACTTCTGCTACCGAGTAAACTCAAAGATTGGGCCACGAGCATGTCGTCTATCCAGGACGCGGACATCAGACAAGAATTCTTTCGCATCCAGTCGGAGTTTGCGTAAATCATCCATCAAGATGTCCTTCGTACCTCGGGGCAGTTCTACCTCAGAAATCAACCGTCCAACAGTGACATCGACACAATGCTACAAATGCAGGCTGACAACGACCGTTATTTCATGACTCCCACGATAGACGGCGGCTTCATCCACGCTCCAGTCCCTTGAGTCGAGTCGAAAGCAGTGATGTTGTGTCTAGTTCTGAAACATCGATTGGCTCATGTTGTAATTAAACTTTAATGAACTTGTAGTATGTCTCTTTGGTTCAAGAGTCGTTCAACTTAGATGTAATCGATGCTATTAATGTCTTGCTTTTCTCTTCCGATTGTTCTGTTGCATACTTATATATTGCTTATGTATTGTCTGTGAATTGGTACTAACGATTCGTTTGGATACTGCATAGCGATGCCGTCGTATGTCGTGTACAAGGGTAAGGTTCCCAGAGTCTACGACGACTGGGAGGAGTGTCGGAGACAGGTTCACCGATTCAGCGGTAACAGTTACAAAGGGTACACCACTAGGGCCGAGGCCGAATCTAGATACGCCCGCTATCTAGTGGGAGAGGGGAGGGAGCACTGGAGGAACCGGATGAAGACGAGTTTCATCGTGATGATGCTCATCGTGATGACCGCAGCTCTCTTCTATGTGATGGTAGTTTAGATGATCGATGTCGACTTGTAATGTGAAGACAAACTCGCTACTCGCGGTCTCGAGCCTTGTAATATAATGTTCTATCTTTGTTCGTTCTTCTCAATTCGGAGACTAATATGATGAATTGTATTTGGAGACTAATATGATGAATTGTATTCAGAGACTAATCTTGTATTGTATTCGATGAATCTGTTGTTGATGTGTCCTGTCTATATTTTGTCCAATTATACATTTTGTAACCTGTGCAAAAAACAGAAAATTAAAAAATAAAAAAACCTAATATTCATACTAATGGCGCATCACATCACAGTGCGCCATTAGTATGCCAAAGGATTCTAATGGCGCATCATTAAACAGTGCGCCATTAGTATGCCGAAGTTACTAATGGTGCATCATTAAACAGTGCGCCATTAGTATGCCAAAGCACCTGGGTATACATGGCCCCCTGGGAGGCATACTAATGGCGCACAGTTGTATATACTAATGGCGCATCTGAGGTGCGCCATTAGTATACCAGATACTAATGGCGCACCTGTGGTGCGCCATTAGTAAAATATACTAATGGCGTGGCACTAATGGCGCACCACTAATGCGCCATTAATGGCCAAATTAGGTGCGCCATTAGTAGGCCTTTTCCTAGTAGTGCACACTTAGCCTTTACAGGTAGGACATGTTCACCACTCCGATTCATTCCCGATGAATCAGACCTAACACAACTCTAAGCATAGCTGGCATAAAGAAAAACAAGCATGGATGAGCAGGCACATCAAGGCTCAAGCAACTCCTACTCATGCTAGTGGGTTTCAACTATTTACTGTGGCAATGACAGGTCATGCAGAGGAATGGGTACAGCTACCGCAGCAGAAAGTAGCAGTTTGAATCGTTGTTGTCCTAATGCAGTAAAAGGAGCAGGAGCGAGAGAGTGGGATTTATCGAGATGCTCAAGGGGGTTTGCTTGCCTGATAGATCCATGAAGAAGCACTGCTCCTCAGACAGGTACTCGGGACACCTTCCGGAGTAGAACCTATCGAGAGGGGACGGTGCCAACAATCAATAAACAACCATATGAAACAATATGATGCATGAAGATGACCTTTCAAAGATGCTATGATTTGCCCTAATGCATCTAGCATCAATTTGGTTGAAGTCCATATGAACCAAGGGTTCATATGCAAACCCCAAATTAAGTATATAACATGCCATTATTACGTTTTCACTTATACAGCAAGTATAAGTTGGTTTTTCATGCATAAAACTAGCATAAATGGATTCCTTGCATTTTTCTGATGATTTTTCATATATAAATTATTTCATTCTGAGCTACGGTTTAATTTCTATGATTTTTAGAAGTTTTAACTATTTTCTGGAATTCTCTGAATTATTTAAAATCCAGAAATCAATTACTGCGTCAGCGTGACGTCACAGAGGCGTCAGCAGGTCAACGGCTCGGTCCAGGTCAAACCTGGATGGTGGGGCCCGCTTGTTAGTGTCACAGGGCTAATCCTATTTTAGTTAACCCTAAACTAGGTAATTAGATGGGGCTGGCCCCACATGTTAATGGCCCAGGGGAGGTCAAACCCCTGGTCAACAGGCCCAACACGCCGGCAGCTCGTCGCCGGCGACAGCACGCACGGCGGAGGCTCGGGATTCGCCCTCAGACGACCAAAAAGGACGGCGGAGGGGCTCTGTGTGGAGCTGGGCGTGCGCCGCATCCAGGGAAGCACACGAGAGGGCTGGGGTGGCCAGAGTCGATGGCACCGACGAGCGGAGCGACGCCGGAGTTCGGGCGCACTCGAGAACGGGGCTGCGGTGGCCGTGGAGTGGCGTGCTTAGCTCCTACGGCACCTACGCGGCGCGGTGAGCACGTGGGTGTGCTCGGTTGGGAGCTACGACGGCTGTGGCCACAGCGGCGAGAAACACGGGCGGCGGCGCGGTTCGGTCTCCGGCGGAGCGACGGCTACAACGTGCAAACGGAGCGCAAAGGAGGGGGGTTCGGGTCAGGGGCTCACGGCGAGTCGGACGAGCAGGTCGGTGAGGCCGGAGGAGCGTCGGAGCGAGCGGGGCGACGAGGCGGATCTCCGGCGAACCGAGGAGGATGAAGGGGTCGGGGACGATGCTTCGACGCGTCCGGCGCTGCGTGGCCCGGCAGAGAGGACTAGGGCGACGAGGCGGACCTTGTGGGCATGTCGGAGAGGCGAGGGGAAGGCGGTGGTCGCGGTGGCGCACGGCGGTGCTCTCCGCTGCGCTCGGGACAAAGGGGGAGAGCAAGACAGAGGATGAGGAGGAGCTCGGGGAGAATGGAGAGAGACCAGGGGGGCTCGGTGGAGCTCTCGGGGGTGGACAGCGCCGAGCAGGGAGAGGAGGCAGCAAGCACGCTCGCCGTGCTCCCTTTTGCCGCTGCCTCCTGGCAAGGGAGACGACTGGCAACGGCCAGTTGGGCCGGGCCACTGCTGGACCGTGGTGGGGCGCCAGGTAAGTCAGGTAAATCCTTTTCCTGTTTTCTTTTTCTATTTCTGACATTTTTTTTGTATCCAAAAGAAATGTTAAAACACTTTCATAAATGCTGAAAATATTTGTGGTATCTAGATATAATATTCCATAGGCCCTTACTAATTCCCAACATTTTTGGAGCCATTAAAATATTTATATAATTTAAATAGCTCCAAATCAAATATTTATGCATTGATTCAAAAATCCAAAATGTGTAGCAAAAATGTGCATCACTTCTGGTTGTTGTTCCCAACATTTTCCAAAGAGCATGAACATTTTTAATAGCATTTTGGGTTCATTGAAAATCCATTTTAAAGTTGAACCTATTTGAATTTGCTTTGGTGCTAGGGTTTGCAACTTTCCCCATTTCAAATTTATTTGAAATTTAAACATGATGCACAAGCAAGCCTAGGATCATACCAGAACTAGGGATGTGACAGGTCGCCCCCACTCGAAGAAATATCGTCCCGAGATTCAGGAGTTGGCGGAAAGAAAGCGGGGTACTCAAGTCGAAGACGATCTTCTCGCTCCCAAGTAGCTTCTCTCTCGGAATGATGAGACCATTGAACCTTGAGAAACTTGATGTTATGACGTCGAGTGGCGCGCTCTGCTTGATCCAGAATGCTAACAGGGTTCTCTCGATAAGTAAGGTTATCTTGGAGATCAAGCGTTTCGTGGTCCACTCCGCGGATGGGATCCAAGAAGCAACGCCTGAGTTGAGAGACGTGGAAGACATCATGAACTCGAGAAAGATATGGGGGTAGTTCCAACTGGTAGGCAACCTCTCCTCGTTTGGCAAGAATGCGAAAAGGACCGATGTAATGAGGAGCCAACTTGCCCTTGATACCGAAACAATGGGTACCCTTCAAAGGAGTAACCCAAAGGTAAGCCTTGTCGCCAACTTCATAAGCCACTTCCTTATGACAACGGTCATACTGGCTCTTTTGACGAGATTGGGCTGTTTTCAAATTCTCACGAATGATGCGAACTTGCTCTTCTGCCTCCTGGATCATATCCGGTCCAAAGAATTGTCTTTCACCGGTTTCTGACCAGTTCAAAGGTGTTCGACATCTTCGTCCATAGAGAATCTCAAAAGGAGCTTTCTTAAGACTGGATTGGTAGCTATTGTTATAAGCAAACTCGGCAAAAGGAAGACATTTCTCCCAATCCATACCAAATGAGATAACGCAAGCTCTAAGCATGTCTTCAAGAATTTGGTTGACCCTTTCCACCTGACCACTTGATTGAGGGTGGAAAGCGGTACTGAAGGAAAGATGGGTGCCCATGGCAGTTCGGAAACTTTCCTAGAAATGAGAGGTGAAAAGACTGCCACGGTCTGAATTGATCTCTAGTGGAACACCATGGAGTGACACTATTCGGGAGATATATAAGTCAGCGAGCTGACTAGCAGTGATACTCTCTCGAACAGGTAGGAAGTGAGCCACTTTGGAAAGACGGTCAATGACTACGAAGATAGCATTATTTCCTTTCTTAGTCCTGGGAAAGCCGGTGATGAAGTCCATACCAACTTTGTCCCATTTCCACTCGGGAATAGCTAAAGGTTGAAGGGTGCCAGCAGGTCTTTGATGCTCTGCCTTAACGCGATGACAAACATCACAGTTGGCAATATACTGAGCGATTTCTCTCTTCATCCTAGTCCACCAGAACCTCTGGCGTAGGTCCTGATACATCTTTGTACTACCGGGATGAATCATGAGAGGGGATTCATGGGCCTTCTTAAGGATCAGTTGCCGCATCTGTTGACATTTGGGAACCACCAAACGGTTTCCAAAGTAAACAACACCTCGTTCATCCATAGAGAAACAGTTGGCAACTCCCTTGGAAATATTCTTCTTGATTCGGGAGATTCCTGTATCATGCTTCTGAGCCTCTATGATCTGATCCGTAAGGGTAGGTTTCGCCACCAAGGTAGAAAGAGAACCACGAGGAGCTATGTGAAGCTTAAGCTTACAAAATTCCTCATGGAGGGGTGGTTGACATTGTTGCAACATGAGGTTGTTGCAATAGGATTTACGACTTAAAGCATCAGCCATGACATTGGCTTTGCCTAGGGTGTAGGTGATTCCTAAGTCATAATCCAAGATCAACTCCAACCAACGTCTCTGTCTGAGATTGAGATCCGGTTGGGTGAAGATATACTTGAGACTCTGATGGTCAGTGTAGATTTTGCAACGGTTACCAAGAAGGTAATGTCGCCAAGTCTTAAGTGCATAGACTACGGCTGCAAGCTCCAGATCATGTGTAGGATAATTTTCCTCATGTGGATGCAACTGTCGAGATGCATAGGCAATCACATGATGATCCTGCATAAGAATGCAACCTAGTCCTTGACGTGAAGCGTCGCAATAGATAACAAAGTCTTTAGTGAAATCCGGTGGCACGAGTATGGGCGCAGAAGTCAGGCGTCTTTTCAGTTCCTGAAAACTGTGCTCACACTGTGGGGTCCACTCAAACCTTTTATCTTTCTTGAGAAGCTCCGTGAGGGGTTTGGCCACTTTGGAGAAGTTTTCAACGAAGCGGCGACAATAACTGGCTAGACCAAGGAAACTCCTAACTTGTTTGACCGTTTTGGGTGGAGTCCAATCGAGAACGGCTTTGACTCTCTCGGGATTGACAGCAATGCCCTTACCAGAGATCACATGGCCCAAATAGGTCACTTCTGGCAACCAAAATTCACACTTGGAGAACTTGGCATAAAGGCGGTGCTCTCTGAGTTTTTCTAACACGAGTCTAAGATGTTCGACATGCTCTTCCTCGTTCTTCGAGTAAATAAGAATATCATCGAGATAAACCACGACGAACTTATCTAAGTACTCCATAAAGATCGAGTTCATCAAGCGGGAGAAAGTAGCTGGAGCATTGGTTAGGCTGAAAGACATCACGGTGTACTCGTATTGACCATAACGAGTGACAAAGGCCATTTTGGGAATGTCCCCGTTTCTGATCTTGATTTGGTGGTAGCCTAACGTCAAATCCATCTTGGAAAAGACTGAGGATCCAGCGAGCTGATCATACAGGTCTTTGATCCTAGGGAGCGGATACTTGTTCTTTATCGTGACCAAATTAACGGGATGATAATCTACAACCATCCGATCTGTACCATCCTTCTTCTTGACGAAGAGGACAGGACAAGCCCAAGGAGAAGAACTGGGACGGATGAAACCCTTTTGGAAGGACTCATCAAGTTGTAACTTAAGCTCGGCTAACTCCAAAGGTGCCATCTTGTATGGTCTCCTAGAGATTGGAACAGTTCCTGGGATAAGTTCTATGACAAACTCTACATCTCTGTCAGGTGGGACACCTGGCAGTTCTTATGGAAAGACATCCGGGAAGTCACGGACTACCGGAATATCTTCAAGGTCTGGAAGAGGGCTGGCATTAAGAGAATAGAGTTGGCGCCTTGCAACTCTAGTAGAGACAGTGACTATTTTGCCAGATGGATGTGTAAGTTGAACAGATCTGGTGTAACAATCGATCTTGTCATGATGAGCTGTCATCCAGTCCATACCCAAGATGATGTTATTATCTGAGGACTTTAGAGATATCAAAGAAGCAAGGAATACCAGGCTGTCAACAAGGATTTCATTACCATGGCTTACCTTGGAGCTTTGCCATTTGGAACCAGGAGTCTGGATTATTAGTGGAGTCGGCATATCACAAAATGACATGTCGTGCAACCAAGCATAACCTTCGGATATGAAGGAGTGGGATGCTCCAGTATCGAACAGAACTGAAGCTGGGTGACAATTGACAAGAAGCGTACCCAGTATGACGTCGGGATCATCTTGAGCTCCTGTAGCTAAGACATGGTTCACACATGCTCGTTCAATGGAGATTGGCTTGGTACTGATCATCTTGACTGATGGCTTTTCACGGCCAACAGACCTCTCAGACTGGGGTGGAGCATAACTAGACCGAGGGCAGTCGCGTGCATAGTGTCCTGGTTCTCTGCAGGTAAAGCAAGTTCCTGGGGTAGGACGTGGACCTACATTGGCAAGTGGTCCACTAATAGGCCTGGGTGGAGCATGTTGCTGAGTTGGGTAAGGCGCCACATCGGATGGCCTCGGTGCATATCCAGGTGGGAGAGCCGAGTTCAGAATCCAAATCCGTCGCTTCTGAGAGCCAGAGCGGGAGGAAGAACCCAGATCACGGTTGTGCTTTCGAGACTCCTCGTAAGTGAGTTGAGCTGTCTTTGCATTAATGGCCTTGTTCACAAGAGCCTGGAAAGTATCACAATGATGTAGGTGGAGATCATGACGCAACTTAGGGTTGAGACCCTTCCGGAACCTAGCCTGCTTCTTAGTGTCCGTGGACACTTCTTCTGTAGCATAGCGGGCGAGGTTTCCAAACTCTCTACTGTAAGCATCAACAGGCAGCTTACCCTGGGTAAAACTACAGAACTCTTCCCTCTTGTGGTCAATGAGAGCCTGAGGAATGTGGTGCTCAAGAAAAGCCTCGGTGAAATCTTTCCACGTAGGAAACTGACCAGCTGGAAGCATAGCCTCATAGCTCTGCCACCAAATACTAGGAGGACCTTCCAGGTGATAGGTAGCATAGGTGACCTTGTCACCTTCAGCTACGTTCGCAGAATGCAACTTGTGAGTGATGCTCCGGAGCCAGTAATCTGCATCGAGTGGCTCAATGGAATGATGGAAGGTGGGTGGTTTCAGACCAATGAAGTCGGTGATGGAAACCAACTTCTTACGCTGATGTGCGGTGTTCTGTTCAATCTGTGCCAGCAAGCGGTTAGTCTCACGCTTGTTCCTCTCGGATGCTAACAAGAACTCTGCCATCAAAGGCTGGTCAGGAGGATCCTCGTCCCTACCATCTCCGTGATTCTTGCTATGAGCAACTAAACCTCGGTTAGCAGATGACATCCTGGCACATGAACCAAGGAAACAAGGATGGAATTAGCATCGACATAAGGATGCAAAATGTAATGCAAAAGCATTAGAAACTCTTGAAATCCTAGGACAATTTCGGCAGCATAACGACTGTAAATGCTCAAAAGGGATTTTGAGACATTCATCAAAGGAATAGCATAATCAATCAGCATCATAATATCAAGGTTCTGGGTCAAACTGAGGACACACAGAAGTAGTACAACTGTACGGTGACACAACCCAACAATCCTAAGACTTTACGGTTTAGTAACACGTCATCCTGAGAGATAGAGGAGAAGCCTAGGCCTTAACCCTCGTAGAAAAGAAGAGGATGACTCAGAAAGAATGACATGAGGTAAAGGAGTAAAAAGAGCCTTACGTTCCCTTCCACAATCAATTCCTACAGTCAGTCAGGCTCTGATACCAACACTGTCGGGACCCCGATCCTAAGTCACACCGATCTAGCATGTAACACTTCATATCACTTTGTGGCCTCATGCACAGTATCCCATGGGTGCCACCTTACCTGGCCCAGGACCGTTTGCGCCTTTTGGCTCACGTATATGATAGTGTCGCTAGCATCCATATGACAGAGAACCCAGGCCGACATGACTAGTCGTGAACCCAAAGTAGCACTAACTTATAGGGACAGGCATACACGAATCAACCTCGAGCATGTCGGTCAACAGCGTATGAATCCGGGCTGTAGCACTGGGCTAACAGGACTCCGGGAACCAGGGCTGTAGCAGGCTAGACAGGACTCCGGATGTCACCGCGTGACATTTCCCCGAAGGGACAGACACATGAACAAAGTGAATCACATGCCGGCCAGTCAAGTGTTCCGGAGCAGTAGTGCTGGGCTAGCAGGACTCCGGTGAACCGGGCTGTAGCGGACTACTATGGCACATGGAAGCACAAGACTACATTTCCGCATAAGAGAGGCTATCAGAGGTAAACAACTAGGTTGTCGGATCCCACACATAGCAATACACGTTACACGTACGCATGACATGCAAGTATGTGTTGTACATCATGACATCACAACATAACTCAAACTCATATAGATAAAGGCCCAGAAGAGCCACATAGCATTCAATACAAACAGGATTCTCATGACCCATCATTCAGAGCATACAAGCAGCGGAAACATTACATGTCTGAGTACAGACAACTACAAAGGAAAATACTAAGAAGCCTGACTAAACACGACCCTCCCAAGGGTACAAGATCGTAGCTGGGATACAAGCTACTCGTCGAAGCCACTAGTGTAACCAACTGCAAAACATAAATAAGCAAACGTGAGTACAAAGGTACCCAACAAG
Organism: Triticum aestivum; assembly: GCF_018294505.1. Lineage (NCBI taxonomy): Eukaryota > Viridiplantae > Streptophyta > Magnoliopsida > Poales > Poaceae > Triticum > Triticum aestivum. The sequence goes on along the minus strand of NC_057797.1, from coordinate 347,839,213 downwards.
TCTTACATCAGAGCTATCTACATATGCAACATTATCAACAAAGGGGGTGGTGGAGTTTAACAGCAGGAAGCCCGCTTTGACTCAGTGGCTAACCTATACTATGAGTATCAGAAACTTCTTTGAGGTAAGAAGACGCACACGAGTCCACATGTTCACCATATTAATACTCCACTATGGATCCGTTCCCGTCTTCCTACGAGAAGGCCATCCATAGCACTCACACTTATCTTGCGGATTTTAGAGTATCCACTTCAAGTTGTCTATGTACTACATAAGTCCTCCAAGTTTCCATATCCGAGGAAAACGGCTATTCGAATAGATGATATTGACCCTGCAGGGGTGTACTTCTTCACACATGCTCCCGCCACTTATAACCCTGTACACGTCATGTACCTCGGCAACCTTCAAGCGGAAGCCGGGCAAGGGAGTCGGCCACGACCTGACTAACCACACAAGTCTCTCGTCCAGGTTTATCGCCTATTCGGGTTCCATCCGCAAGGAGATCCGACCGGGGTGTCGCTCACGGCCCCAAACGATGTGTGCAGGGTTCCCAAGCCCACCATCCGGGTGCCACTTGGTACACCGTGCCACGGTGCCTAGTCTGTCCCAAGCCCGTCCCGTCGGACTCCACCTGGTAGACAAGTAGCACTACCTACAAATTCCAGAAACTAGTTGCAACTCCTGGACAGAGATCAAGCGGATTAATAAGCCGAGAGGGGCCGGATAACCGGAACCCAATGTGTGGTAGTAACTGGACTTGGATAACATACATAGAACTCAGTGCTTAAGGACGGTTCCAATGAGACAACCCACCATGTACTCCTACATGGCCTCTCATCGCTACCTTTACCAAAACATGTTCACACACTTAGCCTTTACCGGTAGGACATGTTCACCACTCCGATTCATTCCCGATGAATCAGACCTGCAACAACTCTAAGCATAGCTGGCATAAAGAAAAACAAGCATGGATGAGCAGGCACATCAAGGCTCAAGCAACTCCTACTCATGCTAGTGGGTTTCAACTATTTACTGTGGCAATGACAGGTCATGCAGAGGAATGGGTACAGCTACCGCAGCAGAAAGTAGCAGTTTGAATCATTGTTGTCCTAATGCAGTAAAAGGAGCAGGAGCGAGAGAGTGGGATTTATCGAGATGCTCAAGGGGGTTTGCTTGCCTGATAGATCCACGAAGAAGCACTGCTCCTCAGACAGGTACTCGGGACACCTTCCGGAGTAGAACCTATCGACAGGGGACTGTGCCAGCAATCAATAAACAACCATATGAAACAATATGATGCATGAAGATGACCTTTCAAAGATGTTATGATTTGCCCTAATGCATCTAGCATCAATTTGGTTGAAGTCCTTGCAAACCCCAAATTAAGTATATAACATGCCATTATTACGTTTTCACTTATACAGCAAGTATAAGTTGGTTTTTCATGCATAAAACTAGCATAAATGGATTCCTTGCATTTTTCTGATGATTTTTCATATATAAATTATTTCATTCTGAGCTACGGTTTAATTTCTATGATTTTTAGAAGTTTTAACTATTTTTTGGAATTCTATGAATTATTTAAAATCCAGAAATCAATTACTGCGTCAGCGTGACGTCACAGAGGCGTCAGCAGATCAACGGCTCGGTCCAGGTCAAACCTGGACGGTGGGGCCCGCGTGTTAGTGTCACAGGGCTAATCCTATTTTAGTTAACCCTAAACTAGCTAATTAGATGGGGCTGGCCCCACATGTCAATGGCCCAGGGGAGGTCAAACCCCTGGTCAATAGGCCCAACACGCCGGCGGCTCATTGCCGGTGACAGCACGCACGGCGGAGGCTCGGGTTTCGCCCTCAGGCGACCAAAAAGGACGGCGGAGGGGCTCTGCGTGGAGCTGGGCGTGCGCCGCATCCAGGGAAGCACACGAGAGGGGCTGGGGTGGCCGGAGTCGACGGCACCGACGAGCGGAGTGACGCCGGAGTTCGGGCGCACTCGGGAATGGGGCTGCGGTGGCCGTGGAGTGGCGTGCTTAGCTCCTACAGCACCTACGCAGCGCGGTGAGCACGTGGGTGTGCTCGGTTGGGAGCTACGATAGCTGTGGCCACGGCGGCGAGAAGCTCGGGCGGCGGCGCGGTACGGTCTCCAGCGGAGCGATGGCTACAACGTGCAAACGGAGCGCAAAGGAGGGGGGTTCGGGTCAGTGGCTCACGGCGAGTCAGATGAGCAGGTCGGTGAGGCCGGAGGAGCGTCGGAGCGAGCGGGGCGGCGAGGCGGATCTCCGGTGACCCGAGGAGGATGAAGGGGTCGGGGACGATGCTTCGAGGCGTCCGGCGCCGCGTGGCCCGGCGGAGAGGACTAGGGCGACGAGGCAGACCTCGTGGGCACGTTGGAGAGGCGAGGGGAAGGCGGTGGTCACGGTGGCGCACGGCGGTGCTCTCCGCTGCGCTCGGGACAGAGGGGGAGAGCGAGACAGAGGATGGGGAGGAGCTCGGGGAGAATGGAGAGAGACCAGGGGGGCTCGGTGGAGCTCTCGGGGGTGGACAACGCCGAGGAGGGAGAGGAGGCAGCAAGCAGCTGCCTGGCGGGCATGCACGCTTGCCGTGCTCCCTTTCGCCGCTGCCTCCTGGCGAGGGAGACGACTGGCAACGGCCAGTTGGGCCGAGCCACTGCTGAGCCATGGTGGGGCGCCAGGTAAGTCAGGTAAATCCTTTTCCTGTTTTCTTTTCTATTTCTGACATGTGTTTTGTATCCAAAAGAAATGTTAAAACACTTTCGTAAATGCTGAAAATATTTGTGGCATCTAGATATAATATTCCAGAGGCCCTTACCAATTCCCAACATTTTTGAAGCCATTAAAATATTTATATAATTTAAACAGCTCCAAATCAAATATTTATGCATTGATTCAAAAATCCAAAATGTGTAGCAAAAATGTGCATCACTTCTGGTTGTTGTTCCCAACATTATCCAAAGAGCATGAACATTTTTTAATAGCATTTTGGGTTCATTGAAAATCCATTTTAAAGTTGAACCTATTTGAATTTGCTTTGGTGCTAGGGTTTGCAACTTTCCCCATTTCAAATTTATTTGAAATTTAAACATGATGCACAAGCAAGCCTAGGATCATACCAGAACTAGGGATGTGACATCAAGATAGTCATCGAGACCAGAATTCTTGAACTCAGTGCCATTGTCACTTCTGATGTGCTTGATCTTCACACCAAAGTTGGTTGAAGCCCTCGAGGAAAATCGTTTGAAGACTTCCTGCACTTCATGTTTGTAGGTAACAAGGTGTACCCATGTGTAAGGAGAGTAATCATCAACAATAACAAAGCCATATTGAGATGCTTCATTTGAAATAGCAGAATAATGATTAGGACCGAAGAGATCCATGTGAAGCAATTCAAATGGGCGAGTAGTGGTCATGATAGTCTTCGCTGGATGCTTGGCCTTGGTCATCTTCCCAGCGTCACAGGCTCCGCATAGGTGATCCTTGAGGAATTTGACATTCTCGATGCCAATGACATGCTTCTTCTTCGCAAGCGTGTGCAAATTCCTCATGCCTGCATGACCAAGTCGTCGATGCCAGAGCCAGCCTTCTGAAGCTTTTGCAAGTAAGCACACGGCTGGTTGTGGTCCTGTAGAGAAATCAACAATATACAGGTCTCCTCTCCTAAAGCCTTCGAAGACTTTGGAATTGTTAGCTTCCATAACCACAACACAAGGGTACTTGCCAAAGACAACAACCATATCAAGATCACAAAGCATTGGGACAGACATAAGGTTGTATCCTAAGGACTCAACAAGCATGGCGTTGTCCATGTGTTGATCCTTTGTGATCGCAACCTTACCTAGACCCAATACCTGACTTTTGCCTTTGTCAGCAAAGATGATGTGCTTCAGATGCGATGGAGATAATGGAGCATCCATCAATAGATTCTTGTCACTAGTCATGTGGTTTGTACATCCACTATCGAGGACCCACTCAGTGGCTTTGGGTTGATCATCCTGCAGATGAATTAGTGCAGCTTACAAACTCATACACTTCATCAGTGAAGAATATGACATCAATTCATCAAATCAATTTCATCATGTAAAGAAACTGATAAAGCAATATGAGGACATGAGAAATGAAAGTTCATTTCTTCATGATTAGCATGCGTCCTATCAGGCATACTTAGGTCTCCAGCAAATTCTTCAGACGATTATGTACGTCTGGAGACCTGACCCTGCAGAAGAGATTAGTTCTTTTTCTTCACCACCCACATCTGAAGAGGTGGCAAAGAGTTCATCACTCTGCGAGCTCCATACGAGAAGGATGGCATAGAAGCCAGTCCATTTCATTTCACATAAGAGGGGTTAGAGTAAGCATAAGAGTATGCAGAGAAATTCTTCGAGGACTTATGGACATAATGATTTGAAGAATAATGCACATATCCATAATCCTTAGATCTTCCCTGCGAAACAGACGGGTTAGCAAGATGATGTTCATATAAGGACTTTGATCCATATGAGGAATATGATACATGTGAGGAGTTTGGTTCGTATGAGGACTTGGATCCATATGAAGAATTTGGTCCATATGAAGAATTTGATCTGGGGTTCCTATTCTTCACAGGTGGCGTCATAATGACATTCACCTGAAGATTTTCAAGGCATCTTTTGGGAACCCAGATTTTCTTCATAGGGGGATTGTTCCTGCATTTAGTGCCAACATATCTAGCAAATACTTCACCATTCTAATTTTTGAACAGTTTATAGTTGGAGTCAATTGACTCATCATCAGAATGAGGAGATTCACATGCAAATCCAGATAAGTTAGATGGATCAACTGGAGGTCCCTTTGCAGCAAGCCATGTAGGTTTGGGGTACTACTCAGGCTTCCAATATGTACCATTAGCATTGAGTTTCCTCTCAAAGGCAATACCCTCTTTCCTAGGGTTCCTGTCGAGGATCTGCTTTTTAAGCACATCACAAAGAGCCTGATGCCCTTTGAGGCTTTTGTACATGCCTGTCGTGTACAATTCCTTCAACCCTGCATCATCAGTGATACTAGCAATGTCCTCAGATGAGGAATTAGTGATAGCAGAGGTATGTGAAGAATTTGAAACATTAGCAGCATTTGAACATTCAGGTGAAGAATTAGCAAATTCACGTTCAATGCACTTCAAGCATGGAGGAACAAATTCCTCCTGAGAAGGGCTAATTTGTTGAGCAAGTAATGAATCGTGCTCCTTCTGAAGATCTTCATAACTCACTCTTAGCTTCTCAAGATCTTGCTTTCTTTGAAGAAATTCATAAGAAAGCTTCTCATGATCCGATAAGAGAGTGTTATGATGATCTTGAAGGGTGTCATGCTTAGTATGAAGTCTCTGAAGACTTTCAGCCAAAGCTTTTGACTGATCCATTTCCTCACCCAACATATCATCGCTCTTGTTTAGCATATAGTGAGCTTTTTCCAAAGCTCTTTGTTGTTTAGTAGCAAGGGAAGCAAGTTTGACATAGATGGGTCCAAATTCATCACCAGATTCATCATCACTGGACTCGGATAGGTAGCATTCAGTTACCTCAGCATCTTTTGCCATAAGGCATGATGCAGAAGATGATGATTCTGGTTCAAATGTCGTCGTTTTGAGAGATTCCTTGAAGTCCTCAAACCAAGGATCATGACAGGTTCGATGACCTTCATAGACCTCAGAGAGACGGTCCCAAATGAGCTTCGCATGATCGAGATGCATGATATTCCTGAACTAATTTTGTGATAGACTGGAGCAGATGACATCCTTCGCCGTGAGGTTGAGAAGAGTATACTTGCGAATGTCATCAGCTTCCGCCATCTTGCACAGATCAGTCAGGCCAATCTCAATGACGGTCCACAACTCGCTGTTCATCGCCATGAGGCGTTTCTTCATCATGGCCTTCCACTTGGGATACTCGTGACCGTCAAAGATGGGGCATGTCACCTTCGTCATACCTGCGGTCGACATAACTAAAACTCCAGGCGGTTAAACCAAAATCACACAGAACAAGGGAGTACCTTGCTCTGATACCAATTGAAAGTGCGTTATATTGACTAGAGGGGGGGGTGAATAGGCGATTTTTATGAAATTCTTCACTTAGGAATTTGCTGGCGAGGAGATTCCTTAGCGAAGAACTACTAGCAGTGGTATGAGTACTCAAAAGTAAACATAACAGAATACAAACATAGTCATCATGATGAAATGAAGACAGGCACAGAGTACAGAAGCGTAAGCACATGATAATACAGGATGAAGACAAACAGACTGAAGAAATTGAACTGAGGAAATTGAGAAAGTCTTCAGTCAAAGTCTTCAAAATACAGATATGTACAGGCACACAACACAGTTATGAGGAAATGAAAGAGTTGAGGAAATAGAACCAGTAAGCTGTCTCAGTTGTACGTCTGGCTGAGTATTTAAACTCGAGGACACACAGTCCCGGACACCCAGTCCTGAACACGCAGCTCAGGACACCCAGTCCTCACCGTATTCTCCTTGAACTAAGGTCACACAGACCTCGTCCAATCACTCGTGGTAAGTATTCAGGCGACTTCCAAACTTTCACAAACTCGGTCACTCGGTGATCCACAATTCCTCTTGGATGCTCTAGACCATGACGCCTAACCGTCTGGAAGAAGCACAATCTTCAAAGGTAACAAGCGTCGGATCCATGTAGGATCAATCTCTTCAGTGATGCTCAATCACTTGGGGTTTGTAGGTGTTCGGGTTTTGGGTTTTTGGTTTTTGCTCACTTGATGATCTTTGCTCAAAGTCCTCAGAGGATGGGTTGCTCTCAAATGACAAGTGTCAGTTTCTCTCGGAGCAGCCAGCTAGCTAGTGGTTGTAGGGGGCGGCTATTTATAGCCTAGGGAGCAGCCCGACATGATAAGACATAAATGCCCTTCAATGATATGACCGTTAGGTGGATAGATATTTTGGGACAGCTAGCGCATAGCACAGCAACGGTCGGAATTTTGAGTAGCAAAATCCTCAGGGATATCATGTTCCTCACTGTGTAGGTAATCCGCACTGGCGAATTCCTAACTTCTCAGTCAGAACAAATTCCTCACAGACTAGAAGAGCTTCGTCTCTGTCACTGAAGAGATTGACTGAACTGTATGAGATTTCCAATGGCTTCACTCGAAGGGATTGGTACGTGTAGGATTTTGAGTTGAGCATCACAACGAAATTTTTCCTTAGTATTTCCTCGACCCCCTTTAACAGTACGGTGTTTTCTATGACTCAAGAAAGAGAAAATGAAACTATGAAAACAAAAGTCTTCACGCGTCATGTTCCTCGAATGAATACCAAGTCTTCAAGGTCACACCAATTTCTTCACTTTCAAAGTCTTTAGAAAGTCTTCAGAAATCCAAAGTCTTCAGTCGAAGAACGTCATTTCTAGGGGTCGACTTTCTCTGTAACTATCAAACTCCTCATAGACTTATAGACCTGTATACACTCACAAACACATTAGTCCCTTAACCTATAAGTCTTCAATACACCAAAATCACTAAGGGGCACTAGATGCACTTACAGGGTGTGGGCCCCCTGGCCTTGATTCTTTGCCAGTATTTTTTATTATTTCCAAAAATAATCTCCATGGAGTTTCAGGTCAATCCGAGAACATTTGTTTCTGCACATAAATAACATCATGGCAATTTTGCTGAAAACACCGTCAGTCCGTGTTAGTTCCATTCAAATCATGCAAGTTAGAGTCCAAGCAAGGGCAAATGTGTTTGGAAAAGTAGATACGATGGAGACATATCACCACTCAATTTGCATGCGCTGTATTAATTGACCATCAATGAAGTGAAGGACTTTACACGCGTCAAAGTATCACGCGGGGTGGATCTTCATACAAAAATGCATCCCCGCATGTACCCGCGTGTGCATGCGAGGGAATGAGTGTGTGTGTGGCATGCGTGCAAATCTTCGCTTTGTGTATGTACCGCCAGTGTGCCTTAGAGAGGACGAGTACATTCTTCTGGACCCAGCAGCACGCGACTGTGATCCATCCACACAAGGAGGTCGCGACAACGCCTCCACATGTGCCACGTCGCATCATGAACTGTAAGAGAGACACTGTGTAGCATGCCATTGAAATTCTAATGTATGTGTTTTGCAGATACTCGAAGTACTAGTAAGGTACACGTGCATTGCACGCATCAGATTTGGCAACCAAATTATAAATAAATACCACACTATAGCATGTATGCTTTGAGTCATATATGCCTGATGTAGACGTTCATTTAATTCTTATAGTTCAACTCATTCAAAATCAATTAGTTTTTAGAAAAAAATCTAGGGCCTCTTTGATCCGTAGGATTTCCAAAATACGGGAATAGGAAAAACATGGGATTAGAGTGGAATGTCGTCTTGAATCCTATAGGATTGTATGAGTGTTTGATTGTGCATAGAAAAACGCAGGATTCTTTCAAACAAGTTTGAGTGGACGGGATGTTTCCTATGAAATCTAGTGCAAATGAATCCTATGGAAAAAATTCATATGGTTTACAATCCTACGAATCAAACAACCAAGATAGGGAAAGTTCCTAAGGATTAGAATCCTCCAAAACCTTTGAGAATCCTTTGAATCAAAGAAGCCATTAATCTATTTTATGATTCATGGAATTGTGCATCTTAAAGCATAAAGTAAAAAAATAAATTGATGAGGACATCAATACCATTGTTACACAAACAGCCCCTGCTGCTATACATACTGGACCAATTACTAGAGCTCTTGCACGCCAATTGAATTACCAGGTACTTTCGTTTTTTGGTAATGATTCTAATGTTCATGAGAATATGATGCTGCCTAAATTGGATACATTTGTTTTGCTTACAAATGAAGGGGCTAGCATGGATAAGAGGGATGAACACTGGAGCAAGACCAAGCATGGAGATGATCACATGCGCAATGGGGATCAAGAACGGCGTTACAAGTGATAATTTCAGGACTTTTAAGCCACCATAAAGAGTGCATGAAGCCTTGGACGAAATATACAAGATGTCGCTTCATAAATTTCGTCTAGAGGCTATTCTAGGTGCTGCATCACCTTATTATTGGGCCAGGCCCATGTAATTTCGAAATACTTAAGTATAGGCTATTTTTAGAGTCCGTATGTGTGGGGAAATAAGAGTTAGGGTTGGTTTCGGACCCCTCCTTCAAGGGCCACGAAATTCCCCCCTCTTCCTCCATATATACAGCCCTTAGGGCGTAGTTTAGACTTTGGGTTTTGTTTAGATTAAAAGTTCTCATAGCTGCAACTTCGCGTACTTCGTTTGTGTCCAACGACCAGACCAGGACGTCACAGAACCCCACCATCATTAATAAAGTTTTCCTCTTTTATTCGCAATATCCAGATTGCAATCTCAGTTTCTTGCTTGTTCTTCGTTTGCTCGCAGGAAATAGACCCTCATGGTCAGGTTGATCGTGCTCCGGTGTGGTCAATAACCCTTGGAAGTTGGTTTAGCTATTGCTAAGGCGCGACATCTTCGCACATTCGTAGTCGGATCGTCAAAGTCGACTCCCATAGAAAACGATATCTATCTCATCGGAACATTAGGACACCTTTGCCTCTATCAAGTGGTATCAGATTTCCAGGTTGCTCGGTGAGATTTTATAGTTTTTCATAGTTTAGATCAAGTCTGTTCTTCATACCTAGAGTCCATGAAAAAGCCAAAAAAATTAGGGTTAGTTCATCATATCCGAACCAGTCTGAGCCTTTGCATAGTCTTTTCAATATTTTGCTCTGTTGAATTTGCGGTTGCATTGTCGTGTCTAGTTGCTAGTCTTAGAGTCTAGTCTTTTAGAGTTTCGAGTTCTGGTCATAAGTTGTCACGCTGCCGCCGCACCATCATCATCGCCCCTGCCATCTACCACCACCGCTTATACGCCACCAATCCATCTCCATATACCATCACCAATCCGTATGCATATACCACCACCAATCCGTATCCATATACCACCACCAATCCATATCCATATACCACCACCAATCCGTATCCATATACCACCACCGCTGCCATACCACCAATCCGAGTTCCTTTCATATTAAGTTTCGTTTCAAGATCCGTCTAATTTCCTATTCATGTTTTCTTGTCTGAGTGGGTTTCGAAAAAAAGTCTAGAGACCCCCGGGTAGTTTTCAGGCCAAAATTTTCACACGCAAATTTTTTCCCTATCCTATTTTTAGGTTTTTCTGAGTCTTTTGAGCCACGTGCCATCATAGTGATTTTTTGTCGCACTTTTTCGTCGTCGCTGCCCTAATTTCCGAAAAAAGTAAAAAATCATGCCCATCCTGTCAGTTTGACGAGTGAAGAGTTTTGAGACACTCGCCATTATAGTGATTTTTCGCAAAAAAATAGAGGAGCACAGAAAAAAGACGAGCGCCAAAAAAAACAGAGCGAAAAAGTTACAGAGTGCTTTTCCCTTATTTACATGCAGCGCCGTGATTTTGTTAGTGTTCTAGGCTCGCGTCTCTAGCATGGTCTAGCCTAGGACCAGCACAATACCGTCGTTGAGCATTTATTCAACATTGCATCTCTGAATTGATTATTGCTGACCCTTTTTCCTACCATATTATAAGCCTTCCCAGCTCCACATACATCTACGTCGTGCGTTTGACTTTCCCTGGTAATCACTCTATCCAAGCTTTGAGAGTTTTGACTACGACGGTTGCCGATCACCGCCTGCTGCTGGGTAAGAACTGGTAAGAATTTGTGATTTGTTTGACGGATTTGTGACACCCACCACCACCTCTTGTTAGTAGTTAGTAGGATCATATTCTTATGTGTTTCTATTGCTGCTAACCATGGCAGGATCACAAGTCGACGAGACTGACTGGGAGAACATGACGAATAAGGAGTTGCATGATAAATTTTAGCAAATGATGAGTGGACAAGTGCAAGATGTGCAAAACAGATTTGAAGAAGCCACGAAGAAGATAGATAGCATGGAGAAGACGTTTGAAACAAAGCTCGATAACAAGTTTAATGAATTGCTCGCGCGTCTTCCACCACCGCCACCGGCTGCACCTAACGCACCTCTACAACAACAACAACAAGGTCTCCTTCCAAATCAAGTGGGACGAGCACAACGCGTCCCCATTGACCCTGGGCAAAATTATGGTGCCGCTATTGATGCTTCTGTCGCTCCTGCTGCTACTACAGAGGTGCAGGACCATTACGAGGATGAGGTTGATCAAAATTAGAACTACGTGCAACCACCAGCACCACCAAAACCAGGTCGTCCTCAGGTATATCAACGCAACAGTAGGGTTGCACCACCATCTGAGGTACGAGATCATGACCTGTTTCCTAAACTGAAGTTGAATATTCCACCATTTGAGGGTAGATATGTTCTTGATATATATCTTACTTGGGAGTTAGAAACTGAACAACGTTTTACATGTTTACAATATCCCGAGGAGAGACGTGTTCCTGCTGCTGTTTATGCTTTTACTAGTTTTGCATGTGTTTGGTGGTCTGAACATTGTAGATTATATCCTATTCCAGCTACTTGGGCTGCGTTGAAAACTGCTATGCGTACTCGTTGGGTTCCACCATATTATCAACGTGAATTACTTCAAAAATTGCACCGTTTAAGACAAGGAAAAAATTCTGTAGAAGAATATTATCAGGAATTACAAACTGGCATGATTAGATGTGGTATTGTTGAGGAGAATGAACCTATGCTTGCACGTTTTATAGGTGGATTAAATAGAGAGATTCAGACCATTTTAGAGTATAAGGAGTATACTAATATCACTCATTTATTCCATCTTGCTTGTAAAGCTGAACATGAAGTGCAAGATTGACAAGCATTGGCACGAACTAACTTTTCTGCAGGTCGATCTTCATCATGGACACCACATGCATCCTCTACTTCCACCGCACTAGCATCTCCATCAGGTGCCACCTCCAGCCATGATACGAGAAAGCAGGCACAACCACCACTCTCTGCCAAGAGCACAGTTGTCGGGCCTGCACAGAGCTCTTCTTCTTCCATGGCATCAATAGGGCACACAAGTGATATTATTTTTCGTCGTTGTAAGGGAAGAGGACATTTTGCGAGAGAATGCAAATCTCAGCGTGTGATGATTGCTACTGAGGATGGTGGGTATGAGTCCGCTAGTGACTATGATGAGGAGACGTTGCCTCTTATTACACATGAAGAACAAAGTGGAGAGGATTCTGATCATGAGACGCAATACATGGCTGCTGAAGATGCTGACAGGTATGAATGTTTAGTTCCTCAACGTGTTTTGAGTGTGCAGGTTACACAAGCTGAGCAAAATCAGAGGCATAATTTGTTCCATACAAAGGGAGTTGTGAAGGAACGTTCTATTCGCGTCATCATAGATGGAGGGAGTTGTAACAACTTGGCTAGCATGGAGATGGTGGAGAAGCTATCTCTCACCACAAGATCACATCCACATCCTTACTACATCCAATGGTTCAACAACAGCGGCAAGGTTAAGGTAACACGTACTGTTCATGTGCATTTTAGTATCTCTACATATGCTGATTATGTTGATTGTTATGTGGTACCTATGCAAGCATGTTCCTTATTACTTGGTAGACCATGGCAATTTGATAAGAATTCTATACACCATGGTAGAAATAATCAGTATACTCATGTTCATAAGGATAGCCACATTACTTTGCTTCCTATGACTCCTGAATCCATTTTGAAAGATGATATTAATAGAGCTAATAAAGCAAAATAGGAGAAAAATAATAGTGAAAATCAGATTGTTGTAAAAGAATTTGAGTAACAAATGAAACCTAATAATAAACCATCTAGTGTTGCTTCTGTAATTAAGTTGAAAAGTGCATGTTTACTTGCCACAAAATCTGACATTGATGATTTATATTTCAGCAAATCTGTTTGCTATGCTTTTGTGTGCAAAGAGACATTATTTTCATTCGAAGACGTGCCTTCCTCTTTGCCCCCTTCTATCACTAACATTTTGCAGGAGTTTGCTGACGTCTTCCCACAAGACGTGCCACCGGTATTACCACCTATTCGAGGGATTGAGCATCAAATTGACTTAATTCCCGGTGCATCGCTACTCAACCGTGCACCATACCGTACCAATCCAGAGGAGACGAAGGAGATTATGCGTCAAGTACAAGAGCTGCTCGACAAAGGTTACATACGCGAATCTCTTAGTCCTTGTGCTATTCCTATTATACTAGTGCCTAAAAAGGATGGTACGTCACGTATGTGTGTTGATTATAGATGCATTAATAATATTAGTATTCGTTATCATCATCCTATTCCTAGGCTAGATTGTATGCTTGATGAATTGAGTGGCTCTACATTTTTCTCCAAAGTTGATTTGCATAGTGGATACCATCAAATTCGTATGAAATTGGGAGATGAATGGAAAACAACATTTAAAACTAAGTTTGGTTTATATGAGTTAGTCATGCCTTTTGGGTTAACTAATGCACCTAGTACTTTCATGAGAGTAATGAATGAAGTTTTACGTGCTTTCATTGGATGATTTGTGGTAGTCTATTTTGATGGTATACTGATTTATAATAGATATTTGGAGGAATATTTGGAAGATTTATGTGGTGCACGTTTGTTTGGTAACCTTGGGAAGTGCACCTTCTGCACTGACCGAGTATCTTTTCTTGGCTAAGTTGTTACTCCATAGGGAATTGAAGTTGATAAAGCCAAGATTGAAGCTATTGAGAGTTGGCCGCAGCCCAAAACGGTCACACAAGTGAGGAGTTTTCTTGGCCTTGCTAGATTCTATAGGCATTTTGTGAGAGATTTCAGCACTATTGTTGCACCTCTCAATAAGCTTACAAAGAAGGATGTACCTTTTGTTTGGGGTACCACACAGGAAGAAGCCTTCATGGTATTGAAAGTTAAGTTGACACATGCTCCTTGCTCCTTTACTCCAACTTCCTGATTTTAATAAGACTCTTGAGCTTGAATGTGATGCTAGTGGAATTGAATTCGGAGGTGTGTTATTACAAGATGGCAAGCCTGTTGCATACTTTTCTGAAAAATTGAGTGGGCCTAGTCTCAATTATTCTACTTGCGATAAAGAATTATATGCTCTTGTTTGGACTTTAGAAAAATGGCAGCATTATTTATGGCCCGAAGAATTTGTTATACATTCTGATCATGAATCGTTGAAACATATTAAAAGTCAAGCTAAACTGAATCGTAGACATGCTAAATGGGTTGAATTCAATGAGACTTTCCCTTATATCATTAAACACAAGAAGGGTAAAGAAAATGTTATTGCTGATGCTTTGTCTCGTCGCTCTACTATGCTTTCATAACTTGACTTCAAAATATTTGGTTTGGAGACCATCAAAGATCAATATGTGCATGATGTTGATTTTAAAGATGTAATGCGGAATTGTAAAGAAGGAAGAACGTGGAACAAGTTTGTCGTTAATGATGGATTTGTGTTCCGTGCTAACAAGCTATGCATTCCAGCTAGCTCCATTCGTCTTTTGTTGTTGCAGGAGGCGCATGGAGGAGGATTAATGGGACACTTTGGCGTGAAGAAGACGGAGGACATACTTGCTACACATTTCTTTTGGCCAAAGACGAGACGGGATGTTGACCGATTTGTTGCTCGCTGCACTACATGTCAAAAAGCTAAGTCACGACTCAATCGTTATGGTTTATATATGCCTTTGTCTGTACCTAGTGTTCCTTGGGAGGATATATCTATGGACTTTGTTTTAGGTTTACCTCGAACAAAGAAGGGGAGGGATAGCATATTTGTTGTCGTGGATAGATTTTCGAAAATGGCACACATTATACCATGTCATAAAAGCGATGATGCTGTTAATGTTGCTGATTTGTTCTTTTGTGAAATTATTCGCTTGCATGGTGTGCCAAATACTATTGTTTCAGATCGTGATACTAAATTTCTTAGCCACTTTTGGAGATGTTTATGGGCTAAGTTGGGGACTAAACTGCTTTTTAGTACTACTTGTCACCCCCAAACTGATGGACAAACTGAAGTAGTCAATAGAACATTGTCTACTATGCTTAGAGCTGTTTTGAAGAATAAAAATAAAATGTGGGAAGAATGCTTGCCTCATATTGAATTTGCTTATAATCGTTCATTGCATTCTACTACTAAGATGTGCCCTTTTGAAATTGTGTATGGTTTCCTACCTCGTGCACCTATTGATTTGTTGCCTCTTCCATCTTCGGAGAAGGTTAATTTTGATGCTAAAGAACATGCTGAATTGATTTTAAAAACACATGAGTTAACTAAGGAAAACATTGAGCGTATGAATGCTAAATATAAACTTGCTGGAGATAAGGGTAGAAAACATGTTTTTTTTGCACCTGGAGATCTTGTTTGGTTACATTTGCATAAGGATAGATTTCCTAATTTGTGCAAATCAAAACTAATGCCACATGCTGATGGTCCTTTTAAGGTGTTAGATAAAATAAATGATAATGCATATAGACTTGAGCTGCCTGCAGATTTTGGGGTTAGTCCCAGTTTTAACATTGCAGATTTGAAGCCTTATTTGGGTGAGGAAGATGAGCTTCCGTCGAGGACGACTTCATTTAAAGAAGGGGAGGATGATGAGTACATCAATACCATTGTTACACCCACAGCCCCTGCTGCTATACATACTGGATCAATTACTAGAGCACGTGCACGCCAATTGAATTACCAGGTACTTTCATTTCTTGGTAATGATTCTAATGTTCATGAGAATATGATGCTGCCTAAATTGGATACATTTGTTTTGCTTACAAATGAAGGGCCTAGCATGGATAAGAGGGATGAACACTGGAGCAAGACCAAGCATGGAGATGATGGCATACGCAAGGGGATCAAGAACAGAGCTACAAGTGATGATTTCAGGACTTTGAAGCCACCATAAGGAGTGCATGAAGCCTTGGACGAAATATACAAGATGCCACTTCATAAATTTCGTCCAGAGGATATTCTAGGTGCTGCGTCACCTTATTATTGGGCCATGCCCATGTATTTTCGAAATACTTAAGTATAGGCTGTTTTTAGAGTCCGTATGTGTGGGGAAACAAGAGTTAGGGTTGGTTTCAGACCCCTCCTCCAAGGGCGACGAAATTCCCCCCTCTTCCTCCATATATACAGCCCTTAGGGCATCGTCTAGACATTGGGTTTTGTTTAGATTAAAAGTTCATGATAGCTGCAACTTCGTGTATTTCGTTTGTGTCCAACAACCAGACCAAGACGTCACAAAACCCTACCTTCATTAATAAAGCTTTCCTCTTTTATTTGCAATATCCAGATTGCAATCTCAATTTCTTGCTTGTTCTTCATTTGCTCCCAGGAAATAGACCCTTGTGATCAGGTTGATCGTGCTCCGGCGTGGTCAATAACCCTCGGAAGTTGGTTTAGCGATTGCTAAGGCGCGGCGTCATCGCACGTTCGTAGTTGGATCATCAAAGTCGACTCCCACAGAAAACGATATCTATCTCATCGAAACATCGGGACACCTTCGCCTCTATCACAAATAATGGCAATTAAACTAGAAAAAAAGTTTATACGGAATATCGATATTTTAAGAGATGGGGCGAGAACGTGCATTGTTGCAGGCAGTGGCGGAATCATGAAAAATAAATGAGCTAGGGGGCCAAGCATTGCTAATCCTTTACGAGGAGGGCCAATTCATCAACTTAAACCATTTAGAGGAACATCGATCGTTGCGCATGCACGTGAGAGATAAAGAATGCCCGATATGATGGAGAGGTCTATGTGTGTGCGTGCATGGGAGCCCGACATGAAGAAAAAGATTGCATGTGTGCGATGGATAATGTCGACTGGTAGTGTGTGTGCATGCATGCACGGGAGAAAGTTAGTAGTACAATTATAAAGAGAAGACGTCTGTGTGGGTGTAAAAAGACTAGGTGAGGTCATAATCAATGTAAAGTTGAATTCAAATATTTGAATAAGAGATCATGATGTTTGAAACCCATGCATGCATGAATATAACTGAGATATGCGCGGTGTGGTTTGGAAACGAGCATGTTGTACTGTTTATACATTGACCAAGGTCAGACTGATTTGAATTTGAGATACCGATGGCAGACATCATTTGGCCACATTGCATCCGTGCATGGGCACACTATTCTAACTGGAGATGATGGTTGGCTTTCGCGTCACATATCTATATCTATACCCCTACATTTTACATTTTATATTTGTTATATACTCTGCATATAACTTTAACTTTGAAAGATGGTCGTTGGATGAAGCCAATCTGATGGTGCAGAGATGGAAAATTTGAGCACTACTGGACGTTGAATATCATCTAGATTCCACCAGATTTTGCCACATGTACAATCTAGAAGACTCCATGGTTGAACTTAAGCATAATGCACAAACCTCAAAACACAAGCACTTCTTCTTTGTTCTCGAATCTTCCGTATCAGAATTGCCCAAATGTTTTTTCTACATGATTTGCCATCATTTGTTTTTACTTTATGCTTTACAACGCACAATTCCATGAATCTTAAAATAGATTAGCTTTCTTATAAAACTCGATGATTTTGAATGAAATGAACTATAAGAATTAAACGAACATCTACATCATGCATATATGACTCAAAGCTTACATGCTATAATGTGATATTTATACATAATTTGGTTGCCAAATCTCATGTGTGCAATGCACACGTACCTTACCAGTCTAAATGGTGTTTGTGTGTGTGTTGTGCGTGTTAAACACATTGTACATAGTATCATCCATGGTTTAGATTCCGAACATCTAGATAGAGCATACATGTACTATGATTTGAATTCAACATAAAATGGATACATATATTTGAATTTGAGATCGTATGTACATGTAGTTCGTATTTATATAGGAATTTACTTCTCCTATATTCATGTCATGTCTTGTGAAGATAATATTTAGATGGTTGTATAACTAACCCGAGTACAATCCCATTCAAACAGGGAAAATGTACTCAAATTTAATTAGTCCATATGCTAGACAACACACATTGTTTATTTATTGTTGAGGCAAGTACAAATAGTTTTGGTACTGTACACGTTATGTTTGTTGTCCCGATTCTTTTAGTTTTTGTTATTGTATTTGAATGCATTTCTAGTAATATAGTAAAACGGGACATGGCTCTCTCTAGTGATGAGGTGCTAATTGTTTTTTTTGGGTACACATTAAGCTTGTTCTCCCGAAATTTCAAGTCGCGCCTTGTTATGCCGAAATTTCAAGTTAGCATCTCTGTCTATCATGCTGCGAAACTCCTGCCTCTTCAACCCGCACCTTGTTATCCCAAAATATTTAAGATATATCTTTGTCTCGTTGTGCTCCAAAAACTCCCTCAATCTCAACCCGCACCTTGCTATCCCAAAATTACAACGGGCGCGAAAACTCCCACCCTGCAAAATCCCGACACGTGAAATGCCCGTGATACCCCTTAACCGGAAGAACCGCCTAGCTCAAATCGGTGGGGGTGCTTTTGTAACTTACCACACATTTCTGACAAGCGCGTTCCTAAGCCATGGTTCTGATAGAGGCAAAGGTGTCCCGTCTTTCGATGAGATGATGGATATCGCTTTGGTGGAAGTCGACTTTGACGATCCGACTACGAACGTGCGAGGACGTCGCGCCTTAGCAATCGCTAAACCAACTCCGAGAGGTTATTGACCACGCCGGAGCACGATCAACCTGACCACAAGGGTCTGTTTCCTGCGAGCAAACGAAGAACAAGCAAGAAACTGAGATTGCAATCTGGATATTGCGAATATAAGATGAAAGCTTTATTGATCAAGGTGGGGTTCTGTGACGCCTTTGTCTGGTCGTTGAACACAAACGAAGTACGCGAAGTTGCAGCTATGGCGAACTTTTAATCTAAACAAAACCCAAAGTCTAAACGATGCCCTAAGGGCTGTATATATGGAGGAAGAGGGGGGGAATTTCGTGGCCCTTGGTGGAGGGGTCCGAAATAAACCCTATCTCTTGTTTCCCCACACATACGGACTCTAAAAATAGCCTATACTTATGTATTTCGAAATTACATGGGCCTGGCCCAATAATAAGGTGACGCAGCACCTAAAATAGCCTCGGGACGAAATTTATGAAGTGGCATCTTGTATATTTCGTCCAAGGCTTCATGCACCCATTATGGTGGCTTCAAAGTCCTGAAATCATCACTTGTAACTCCGTTCTTGTTCCCCTTGCGCATGCCATCATCTCCATGCTTGTTCTTGCTCCAATGTTCATCCTTCTCCAAGCTAGGCCCTTCATTTGTAAGCAAAACAAATGTATCCAATTTAGGCAGCATCATATTCTCATGAACATTAGAATCATTACCAAGAAACGAAAGTACCTGGTAATTTAGTTGGCGTGCACGGGCTCTAGTAATTGGTCCAGTATGTATAGCAGCAGGGGCTGTGGGTGTAACAATTGTATTGAGGTATTGATAAAGGTGGGGATCCGTAAGCGGTCTTGGTCTGGTCGTTGGACAATAGGTAAGAAAATAAATCTAATCTAGGAAAACTGGAAATTCTCACCGAGCAACCTGAAAACTGATACCACTTGATAGAGGCAAAGGTGTCCCGTCTTTCGATGAGATGATGGATATCGCTTTGTTGGAAGTCGACTTTGACGATCCGACTACGAACGTGCGAGGACGTCGCGCCTTAGCAATCGCTAAACCAACTCCGAGAGGTTATTGACCACGCCGGAGCACGATCAACCTGACCACGAGGGTCTGTTTCCTGCGAGCAAACGAAGAACAAGCAAGAAACTGAGATTGCAATCTGGATATTGCGAATATAAGATGAAAAGCTTTATTGATCAAGGTGGGGTTCTGTGACGCCTTTGTCTGGTCGTTGAACACAAACGAAGTACGCGAAGTTGCAGCTATGGCGAACTTTTAATCTAAACAAAACCCAAAGTCTAAACGATGCCCTAAGGGCTGTATATATGGAGGAAGAGGGGGGAATTTCGTGGCCCTTGGTGGAGGGGTCCGAAATCAACCCTATCTCTTGTTTCCCCACACATACGGACTCTAAAAATAGCCTATACTTATGTATTTCGAAATTACATGGGCCTGGCCCAATAATAAGGTGACGCAGCACCTAAAATAGCCTCGGGACGGAATTTATGAAGTGGCATCTTGTATATTTCGTCCAAGGCTTCATGCACCCATTATGGTGGCTTCAAAGTCCTGAAATCATCACTTGTAACTCCGTTCTTGTTCCCCTTGCGCATGCCATCATCTCCATGCTTGTTCTTGCTCCAATGTTCATCCTTCTCCAAGCTAGGCCCTTCATTTGTAAGCAAAACAAATGTATCCAATTTAGGCAGCATCATATTCTCATGAACATTAGAATCATTACCAAGAAACGAAAGTACCTGGTAATTTAGTTGGCGTGCACGAGCTCTAGTAATTGGTCCAGTATGTATAGCAGCAGGGGCTGTGGGTGTAACAATTGTATTGATGTCCTCATCATCCTCCCCTTCTTGAAATGAAGTCGTCCTCGACGGAAGTTCATCTTCCTCACCCAAATAAGACTTCAAATCTGCAATGTTAAAAGTGGGACTAACCCCAAAATCTGCAGGCAGCTCAAGTTTATATGCATTATCATTTATTTTCTCTAACACCTTAAAGGGACCATCAGCACGTGGCATTAACTTTGATTTACGCAAATCAGGAAATCTATCCTTACGCAAATGTAACCAAACAAGATCTCCAGGTGCAAACACAACATGTTTTCTACCCTTATCTCCAGCAAGTTTATATTTAGCATTCATGCGCTCAATGTTTTCCTTAGTTAACTCATGCATTTTTAAAATCAATTCAGCACGTTGTTTAGCATCAAAATTAACCTTCTCCGAAGATGGAAGAGGCAACAAATCAATAGGTGCACGAGGTAGAAAACCATACACAACTTCAAAAGGGCACATCTTAGTAGTAGAATGCAATGAACGATTATAAGCAAATTCAATATGAGGCAAGCATTCCTCCCACATTTTCTTATTATTCTTCAAAACAGCCCTAAGCATAGTAGACAACGTTCTATTGACTACTTCAGTTTGTCCATCAGTTTGGGGGTGACAAGTAGTACTAAAAAGCAGTTTAGTCCACAACTTAGCCCATAAACATCTCCAAAAGTGGCTAAGAAATTTAGTATCACGATCTGAAACAATAGTATTTGGCACACCATGCAAGCGAATAATTTCACGAAAGAACAAATCAGCAACATTAACAGCATCATCGCTTTTATGACATGGTATAAAGTGTGCCATTTTCGAGAATCTATCCACGACAACAAATATGCTATCCCTCCCCTTCTTTGTTCGAGGTAAACCTAAAACAAAGTGATAGAGGCAAAGGTGTCCCGTCTTTCGATGAGATGATGGATATCGCTTTGGTGGAAGTCGACTTTGACGATCCGACTACGAACGTGCGAGGACGTCGCGCCTTAGCAATCGCTAAACCAACTCCGAGAGGTTATTGACCACGCCGGAGCACGATCAACCTGACCACGAGGGTCTGTTTCCTGCGAGCAAACGAAGAACAAGCAAGAAATTAAGATTGCAATCTGGATATTGCGAATATAAGATGAAAGCTTTATTGATCAAGGTGGGGTTCTGTGACGCCTTTGTCTGGTCGTTGAACACAAACGAAGTACGCGAAGTTGCAGCTATGGCGAACTTTTAATCTAAACAAAACCCAAAGTCTAAACGATGCCCTAAGGGCTGTATATATGGAGGAAGAGGGGGGGAATTTCGTGGCCCTTGGTGGAGGGGTCCGAAATAAACCCTATCTCTTGTTTCCCCACACATACGGACTCTAAAAATAGCCTATACTTATGTATTTCGAAATTACATGGGCCTGGCCCAATAATAAGGTGACGCAGCACCTAAAATAGCCTCGGGACGAAATTTATGAAGTGGCATCTTGTATATTTCGTCCAAGGCTTCATGCACCCATTATGGTGGCTTCAAAGTCCTGAAATCATCACTTGTAACTCCGTTCTTGTTTCCCTTGCGTATGCCATCATCTCCATGCTTGTTCTTGCTCCAATGTTCATCCTTCTCCAAGCTAGGCCCTTCATTTGTAAGCAAAACAAATGTATCCAATTTAGGCAGCATCATATTCTCATGAACATTAGAATCATTACCAAGAAACGAAAGTACCTGGTAATTTAGTTGGCGTGCACGAACTCTAGTAATTGGTCCAGTATGTATAGCAGCAGGGGATGTGGGTGTAACAATTGTATTGATGTCCTCATCATCCTCCCCTTCTAGAAATGAAGTCCTCCTCGACGGAAGTTCATCTTCCTCACCCAAATAAGGCTTCAAATCTGCAATGTTAAAAGTGGGACTAACCCCAAAATCTGCAGGCAGCTCAAGTTTATATGCATTATCATTTATTTTCTCTAACACCTTAAAGGGACCATCAGCACGTGGCATTAACTTTGATTTGCGCAAATCAGGAAATCTATCCTTACGCAAATGTAACCAAACAAGATCTCCAGGTGCAAACACAACATGTTTTCTACCCTTATCTCCAGCAAGTTTATATTTAGCATTCATGCGCTCAATGTTTTCCTTAGTTAACTCATGCATTTTTAAAATCAATTCAGCACGTTGTTTAGCATCAAAATTAACCTTCTCCGAAGATGGAAGATGCAACAAATCAATAGGTGCACGAGGTAGGAAACCATACACAACTTCAAAAGGTCACATCTTAGTAGTAGAATGCAATGAACGATTATAAGCAAATTCAATATGAGGCAAGCATTCCTCCCACATTTTCTTATTATTCTTCAAAACAGCCCTAAGCATAGTAGACAACGTTCTATTGACTACTTCAGTTTGTCCATCAGTTTGGGGGTGACAAGTAGTACTAAAAAGCAGTTTAGTCCCCAACTTAGCCCATAAACATCTCCAAAAGTGGCTAAGAAATTTATTATCACGATCTGAAACAATAGTATTTGGCACACCATGCAAGCGAATAATTTCACGAAAGAACAAATCAGCAACATTAACAGCATCATCACTTTTATGACATGGTATAAAGTGTGCCATTTTCGAGAATCTATCCACGACAACAAATATGCTATCCCTCCCCTTCTTTGTTCGAGGTAAACCTAAAACAAAGTCCATAGATATATCCTCCCAAGGAACACTAGGTACAGGCAAAGGCATATATAAACCATGAGGATTGAGTCGTGACTTAGCTTTTTGACATGTAGTGCAGCGAGCAATAAAACGCTCAACATCCCGTCTCATCTTTGGCCAAAAGAAATGTGTAGCAAGTACATCCTCCGTCTTCTTCACGCCAAAGTGTCCCATTAATCCTCCTCCATGCGCCTCCTGCAACAACAAAAGACGAACGGAGCTAGCTGGAATGCATAGCTTGTTAGCACGAAACACAAATCCATCATTAACAACAAACTTGTTCCACATTCTTCCTTCTTTACAATTATGCATTACATCTTTAAAATCAGCATCATGCACATATTGATCTTTGATGGTCTCCAAACCAAATATTTTGAAGTCAAGTTGTGAAAGCATAGTATAGCGACGAGACAAAGCATCAGCAATAACATTTTCTTTTCCCTTCTTGAGTTTAATGACATAAGGGAAAGTCTCAATGAATTCAACCCATTTAGCATGTCTACGATTCAGTTTAGCTTGACTTTTAATATGTTTCAAAGATTCATGATCAGAATGTATAACAAATTCTTTGGGCCATAAATAATGTTGCCATGTTTCTAAAGTCCGAACAAGAGCATATAATTCTTTATCATAAGTAGAATAATTCAGACTAGGCCCACTCAATTTTTCAGAAAAGTATGCAACAGGTTTGCCATCTTGTAATAACACACCTCCTAATCCAATTCCACTAGCATCACATTCAAGCTCAAAAGTCTTATTAAAATCATGAAGTTGGAGTAAAGGAGCATGTGTCAACTTATCTTTCAATACCGTGAAGGCTTCTTCCTGTGCGGTACCCCAAAGAAAAGGCACATCTTTCTTTGTAAGCTCATCGAGAGGTGTAGCAATGGTGCTGAAATCTCTCACAAAACGCCTATAGAATCCAGCGAGGCCAAGAAAACTCCTCACTTGTGTGACCGTTTTGGGCTGCGGCCAACTCTCAATAGCTTCAATCTTGGCTTTATCAACTTCAATTCCCTGTGGAGTAACAACATAGCCAAGAAAAGATACTCGGTCGGTGCAAAAGGTGCACTTCCCAAGGTTACCAAACAAACGTGCATCACGTAGAGCAATAAAAACAGCACGTAAATGATAGAGGCAAAGGTGTCCCGTCTTTCGATGAGATGATGGATATCGCTTTGGTGGAAGTCGACTTTGACGATCCGACTACGAACGTGCGAGGACGTCGCGCCTTAGCAATCACTAAACCAACTCCGAGAGGTTATTGACCACGCCGGAGCACGATCAACCTGACCACGAGGGTCTGTTTCCTGCGAGCAAACGAAGAACAAGCAAGAAACTAAGATTGCAATCTGGATATTGCGAATATAAGATGAAAGCTTTATTGATCAAGGTGGGGTTCTGTGAC
Source organism: Triticum aestivum (assembly GCF_018294505.1). Classification (NCBI taxonomy): domain Eukaryota; kingdom Viridiplantae; phylum Streptophyta; class Magnoliopsida; order Poales; family Poaceae; genus Triticum; species Triticum aestivum. The sequence continues at coordinate 347,814,635 of NC_057797.1, read as the reverse complement.
GCCTTTGTCTGGTCGTTGAACACAAACGAAGTACGCGAAGTTGCAGCTATGGCGAACTTTTAATCTAAACAAAACCCAAAGTCTAAACGATGCCCTAAGGGCTGTATATATGGAGGAAGAGGGGGGGAATTTCGTGGCCCTTGGTGGAGGGGTCCGAACTCAACCCTATCTCTTGTTTCCCCACACATACGGACTCTAAAAATAGCCTATACTTATGTATTTCGAAATTACATGGGCCTGGCCCAATAATAAGGTGACGCAGCACCTAAAATAGCCTCGGGACGAAATTTATGAAGTGGCATCTTGTATATTTCGTCCAAGGCTTCATGCACCCATTATGGTGGCTTCAAAGTCCTGAAATCATCACTTGTAACTCAGTTCTTGTTCCCCTTGCGCATGCCATCATCTCCATGCTTGTTCTTGCTCCAATGTTCATCCTTCTCCAAGCTAGGCCCTTCATTTGTAAGCAAAACAAATGTATCCAATTTAGGCAGCATCATATTCTCATGAACATTAGAATCATTACCAAGAAACGAAAGTACCTGGTAATTTAGTTGGCGTGCACGAGCTCTAGTAATTGGTCCAGTATGTATAGCAGCAGGGGCTGTGGGTGTAACAATTGTATTGATGTCCTCATCATCCTCCCCTTCTTGAAATGCAGTCGTCCTCGACGGAAGTTCATCTTCCTCACCCAAATAAGGCTTCAAATCTGCAATGTTAAAAGTGGGACTAACCCCAAAATCTGCAGGCAGCTCAAGTTTATATGCATTATCATTTATTTTCTCTAACACCTTAAAGGGACCATCAGCACGTGGCATTAACTTTGATTTGCGCAAATCAGGAAATCTATCCTTACGCAAATGTAACCAAACAAGATCTCCAGGTGCAAACACAACATGTTTTCTGCCCTTATCTCCAGCAAGTTTATATTTAGCATTCATGCGCTCAATGTTTTCCTTAGTTAACTCATGCATTTTTAAAATCAATTCAGCACGTTGTTTAGCATCAAAATTAACCTTCTCCGAAGATGGAAGAGGCAACAAATCAATAGGTGCACGAGGTAGGAAACCATACACAACTTCAAAAGGGCACATCTTAGTAGTAGAATGCAATGAACGATTATAAGCAAATTCAATATGAGGCAAGCATTCCTCCCACATTTTCTTATTATTCTTCAAAACAGCCCTAAGCATAGTAGACAACGTTCTATTGACTACTTCAGTTTGTCCATCAGTTTGGGGGTGACAAGTAGTACTAAAAAGCAGTTTAGTCCCCAACTTAGCCCATAAACATCTCCAAAAGTGGCTAAGAAATTTAGTATCACGATCTGAAACAATAGTATTTGGCACACCATGCAAGCGAATAATTTCACGAAAGAACGAATCAGCAACATTAACAGCATCATCGCTTTTATGACATGGTATAAAGTGTGCCATTTTCGAGAATCTATCCACGACAACAAATATGCTATCCCTCCCCTTCTTTGTTCGAGGTAAACCTAAAACAAAGTCCATAGATATATCCTCCCAAGGAACACTAGGTACAGGCAAAGGCATATATAAACCATGAGGATTGAGGCGTGACTTAGCTTTTTGACATGTAGTGCAGCGAGCAATAAAACGCTCAACATCCCGTCTCATCTTTGGCCAAAAGAAATGTGTAGCAAGTACATCCTCCGTCTTCTTCACGCCAAAGTGTCCCATTAATCCTCCTCCATGCGCCTCCTGCAACAACAAAAGACGAACGGAGCTAGCTGGAATGCATAGCTTGTTAGCACGAAACACAAATCCATCGTTAACAACAAACTTGTTCCACATTCTTCCTTCTTTACAATTCTGCATTACATCTTTAAAATCAGCATCATGCACATATTGATCTTTAATGGTCTCCAAACCAAATATTTTGAAGTCAAGTTGTGAAAGCATAGTATAGCGACGAGACAATGCATCAGCAATAACATTTTCTTTTCCCTTCTTGTGTTTAATGACATAAGGGAAAGTCTCAATGAATTCAACCCATTTAGCATGTCTACGATTCAGTTTAGCTTGACTTTTAATATGTTTCAAAGATTCATGATCAGAATGTATAACAAATTCTTTGGGCCATAAATAATGTTGCCATGTTTCTAAAGTCCGAACAAGAGCATATAATTCTTTATCATAGGTAGAATAATTCAGACTAGGCCCACTCAATTTTTCAGAAAAGTATGCAACAGGTTTGCCATCTTGTAATAACACACCTCCTAATCCAATTCCACTAGCATCACATTCAAGCTCAAAAGTCTTATTAAAATCAGGAAGTTGGAGTAAAGGAGCATGTGTCAACTTATATTTCAATACCGTGAAGGCTTCTTCCTGTGCGGTACCCCAAAGAAAAGGCACATCTTTCTTTGTAAGCTCATTGAGAGGTGCAGCAATGGTGCTGAAATCTCTCACAAAACGCCTATAGAATCCAGCGAGGCCAAGAAAACTCCTCACTTGTGTGACCGTTTTGGGTTGCGGCCAACTCTCAATAGCTTCAATCTTGGCTTTATCAACTTCAATTCCCTGTGGAGTAACAACATAGCCAAGAAAAGATACTCGGTCGGTGCAAAAGGTGCACTTCCCAAGGTTACCAAACAAACGTGCATCACGTAGAGCAATAAAAACAGCACGTAAATGTTCCAAATGTTCTTCCAAAGATCTGCTATAAATCAATATGTCATCAAAGTAAACTACCACAAATCGTCCAATGAAAGCACGTAAAACATCGTTCATTAATCTCATGAAAGTACTAGGTGCATTAGTTAACCCAAAAGGCATGACTAACCACTCATATAATCCGAACTTAGTTTTGAATGCTGTTTTCCATTCATCTCCCAATTTCATACGAATTTGATGGTATCCACTACGTAAATCAACTTTGGAGAATATTGTAGAGCCACTCAATTCATCAAGCATATCATCTAGCCTAGGAATAGGATGACGATAACGAATAGTAATATTATTAATGCCTCTACAATCAACACACATACGTGATGTACCATCCTTTTTCGGCACTAGAATAATAGGAACAGCACAAGGACTAAGGGATTCGCGTATATAACCTTTGTCGAGAAGCTCTTGTACTTGACGCATAATCTCCTTCGTCTCCTCTGGATTGGTACGGTTTGGTGCACGGTTTGGCAGTGAAGCACCAGGAATTAAGTCAATCTGATGCTCAATCCCTCGAATAGGCGGTAATCCCGGTGGCACGTCTTGTGGAAAGACGTCAGCGAACTCCTGCAAAATGTTAGTGACAGCAGGAGGCAAAGAGGAAGGCACGTCCTCGAATGAAAATAATGCCTCTTTGCACACAAAAGCATAGCAAACAGATTTGCTGAAATCTAGCTCATCAATATCAGATTTGGTGGCAAATAAACATGCACTTTTCAATTTAATTTCAGAAGCAACACTAGATGGTTTATTATTAGGCTTCATTTGTTGCTCAAATTCTTTTGCCACAATCTGATTTTCACTCTTATTCGTCTCCTGTTTTGCTTTATTAGCTCTATTAATATCATCTTTCAAAATGGAATCAGGAGTCATAGGAAGCAGAGTAATATTTTTATCCTTATGAACAAGAGTATAGTGATTGTTTCTACCATGGTGTACAGAATTTTTATGAAATTGCCATGGTCTACCAAGTAATAAGGAACATGCTTGCATAGGTACCACATCACAATCAACATAATCAGCATATGTAGATATACTAAAATGCACACGAACAGTACGTGTTACCTTAACCTTGCCGCTGTTGTTGAACCATTGGATGTAGTAAGGATGTGGATGTGGTCTTGTGGTGAGAGAAAGCTTCTCGACCATCTCCATGCTAGCCAAGTTGTTGCAGCTCCCTCCGTCTATGATGACGCGCACAGAACGTTCCTTCACAACTCCCTTGGTATGGAACAAATTGTGCCTCTGATTTTGCTCAGCTTGTGTGATCTGCACACTCAAAACACGTTGAGCAACTAAACATTCATACCTGTCAGCGTCTTCAGGAGCCATGTATTGCGTCTCATTATCAGAATCATCTCCACCATGTTCTTCACGTGTAATAAGAGCCAAAGTCTCCTCATCATAGTCACTAGCGGACTCATATCCACCATCCGCGGTAGCAATCATCACACGCGGAGATTTGCATTCTCTCGCATAATGACCTCCTCCCTTACAACGACGACAAATAATATCACTTGTGTGCCCTGTTGATGCTATGGAAGAAGAAGAACGCTGTGTAGGCCCCGCAGGTGCGCTCTTGGCAGATAATGGTGGTTGTGCCTGTTTTCTTGTATCACGGCTGGAGGTGGCACCTGATGGAGGTGCTGGTGCAGTTGAAGTAGAAGATGCACGTGGTGTCCATGATGAAGGTCGGCCTGCAGAAAAGTTAGTTCGCCCCAATGCTTGTCGATCCTGCGCTTCACGTTCAGCTTTACAAGCAAGATGGAATAAACGAGTGATATTAGTATACTCCTTATAGTCTAGAATGGTCTGAATCTCTCTATTTAATCCACCCAGAAAACGTGCAAGCATAGCTTCATTCTCCTCAACAATACCACATCTAATCATGCCAGTTTGTAATTCCTGATAATATTCTTCTACAGAATTTTTTCCTTGTCTTAAACGCTGCAATTTTTGAAGCAATTCACGTTGATAATATGGTGGAACCCAACGCGTACGCATAGCAGTTTTCAAAGCAGCCCAAGTAGTTGGAATAGGATATAATCTACAATGTTCAGACCACCATACACATGCAAAACTAGTGAAAGCACAAACAGCAGCAGCAACTCGTCTCTCCTCAGGATATTGTAAACATGTAAATCGTTGTTCAGTTTCTAACTCCCAAGTAAGATATATATCAGGAACATATCTACCCTCAAATGGTGGAATATTCAATTTCAGTTTAGGAATATGGACATCATCGCGTACCTGAGGTGGTGGTGCAGGCCTACCATTACGAATATATACCTGAGGTCGACCTGCTGGTGGTGGTGCTGGTGGCTGCTCGTAGATCTGATTTTGATCAACCTCATCCTCATAATCGGCCGCATACTCATCATCCTCCTGGGTACCAGCAACAGCAGTAGCAGGAGCCACAGAAGTATCAACAGCAGCACCAACAGTTTGGCCAAACGCAAGAGGAACACGGCTCGCTCGGCGAAGGTCTATTTCGCGACGTGGAGGTAGTCGTTGTTGTTGTTGTTGGAGAGGTGCGTTAGGTGCAGCGGGTGGTGGTGGTGGAAGACGCGCGAGCAATTCATTAAATCTGTTATCGAGCTTTGTTTCGAACGTCTTCTCAAGGCCAGTGATCTTCTCCATGGCCTCTTCAAAATTGTTCAGCACATCTTGCACCTGTTCAGTCATCATTTGCTGAAACTTATCATGAAGCTCCTTGTTCGATAAATTCTCCCAGTCAATCTCGTCGGCTTGTGATCCTGGCATGGTTAGCAGCAATAGAAACACATAAGAATATGATCCTACAGACTACGAACAAGTGGTGGTGGTGGGTGTCACAAATCCGTCAAGCAAAACTCAAATTCTTACCAGTTCTTACCCAGCAACAGGCGGTGATCGGCAACCGTTGTAGTCACAACTCTCAAAGCTTGGATAGAGCGATTACCAGGGAGAGTCAAACGCACGACGTAGATGTATGTGGAGCTGGGAAGGCTTATACTATGGTAGCAAAAAGGGTCAGCAATAATCAATTCAGAGATGCAAAGTTGAATAAACGCTCAATGACGGTACTGTGCTGGTCCTAGGCTAGACTGTGCTAGAGACGCGAGCCTAGAACACCAACAAAATCACGGCGCGGCACGTAAACAAGGGAAAAGCACACTCTGAAATTTTTTTTCGCTCTTTTTTTTTGCGCTCTTTTTTTTGCGCTGCTTTTTTTTTGCGAAAAATCACTATAGTGGCGAGTATCTCAAAACTCTTCCTAGCTCAAACTGACAGGATGAGCACGAAATTTTTCGACCAATTTTTTTTTTCGACTGCCCGGACCCAAAAACTGGAAACGGGTCAAAAAAAACTTCCTATAATGGCACCTGTCTCAAAACACTCAGAAACACCTAAAAATAGGATAGCCAGAAATTTTTTCGAAAAATGCGTTTTCGAAAAATTTTGGGCCTAAACGGAGCGTGGCTACCCGACTCTTTTTTTTTTCGAAACCTACTCCGGCAAGGAAACACGAATCGGAATCTAGATGGATCCCGAAAACAAACCTAATAAGCAAGGAACTCGGATTGGTGGTGGATATATGGTGGTGGTATATGGCAGCGGTGGTAGTAGCGGTGGTAGTATATGGATATGGATCGGTGGTGGTATATGGGCACGGATTGGTGGTGGTATATGGATACGGATTCGGAGCGGTGGTGGTAGATGGCAGGGGCGATGATGATGGTGCGGCGGCGGCGTGACAACTTATGACCAGAACTCGAAACTCTAAAAGACTAGACGCTAAGACCAGCAACTAGACCGACGATGCAACCGCAAATTCAACAAAGCAAAACCCTAAAAAGATTATGCAAAGGCTCAGATTGGTTCGGATATGATGAACTAACCCTAATTTTTTTTGTGTGGCTTTTTCGTGGACTGTAGGTATGAAGAACAGACTCGATCTAAACTACGAAAAACTGTAAAATCTCACCGAGCAACCTGGAAATCTGATACCACTTGATAGAGGCAAAGGTGTCCCGTCTTTCGATGAGATGATGGATATCGCTTTGGTGGAAGTCGACTTTGACGATCCGACTACGAACGTGCGAGGATGTCGCGCCTTAGCAATCGCTAAACCAACTCCGAGAGGTTATTGACCACGCCGGAGCACGATCAACCTGACCACGAGGGTCTGTTTCCTGCGAGCAAACGAAGAACAAGCAAGAAATTGAGATTGCAATCTGGATATTGCGAATATAAGATGAAAGCTTTATTGATCAAGGTGGGGTTCTGTGACGCCTTTGTCTGGTCGTTGAACACAAACGAAGTACGCGAAGTTGCTGCTATGGCGAACTTTTAATCTAAACAAAACCCAAAGTCTAAACGATGCCCTAAGGGCTGTATATATGGAGGAAGAGGGGGGGAATTTCGTGGCCCTTGGTGGAGGGGTCCTGATGAGGACATGACTACCTTGGATATGACCAAAAATATTGCATATATGCATATTTGTCAGGTGATTTCTAGTGCAAACTATTCAATAATCTATTTATGTTATCCAGAACAAAAATACTTCACACACTTTTGTGTTTTGTCTAATTGCAGGTGTATGGGACATTTGTACAATCCACATATGAAGATAAGGAAGAAAGAGATGTTTATTTGCTGTCCAAAAAGTTCTCTCACGTCACTTTTGGCCCAAGAGAAGATAGAGTCCAAGTCTCTCACGTTCTGGATTCAGATTCGGACTGCACAGACATACCTGACTCAAAACGCACACAAGTTTTTCATACGGACTCCGAATTGGGTGATTCTTTTTTTGTTGGAAACTAGATTTCGTGCACCTTCCAACCCAATTGGAATCACCTTCAAATTCGTCCGGAGCGTTGAGTTGTGGACGAAACAATCTGATGCTGCAGCAGAATCCGAGTCAAACTACAAGTCCAAAGGTGTTACATCACCTCCACTTGGGCCCATTGGCCTTGTACGACCTAGATTTAGTTTTAGGCTGCCTTGGGACGTCCTCCCACCTCCTAGGCCGCCACCCCTTGCTCCTATATAAGTAGATCCATCTAGTAGCTTTTACTTGGGATTTGTTTAGTTAAAAGTTAGCCATTGCAACTTCGTGTACTTCGTTTGTGTCCAACGACCAGACCAAGACCGCTTACGGATCCCCACCTTTATCAATACTTCATATATACTCGCAATATTCAGATTGCTTTTATCATATTCTTGCTTGTTCTTCGATTGCTTGCAGGAATAGACCTTCGTGGTCAGGTTGATTGTGCTCCAGCATGGTCAATAACCTTTCGGAGTTGGTTTAGCGATTGCTAAGGCGCAACGTCGTGCACGTTTGTAGTCGGATCGTCAAAGTCATCTTCACCAAATCGATAGTTATCATCTCATCGAAAGATCGGGACACCCCCGCCTCTATCAAGTGATGATGAGGACATGACTACCTTGGATATGACCAAAAATATTGCATATATGCATATTTGTCAGGTGATTTCTAGTGCAAACTATTCAATAATCTATTTATGTTATCCAGAACAAAAATACTTCACACACTTTTGTGTTTTGTCTAATTGCAGGTGTATGGGACATTTGTACAATCCACATATGAAGATAAGGAAGAAAGAGATGTTTATTTGCTGTCCAAAAAGTTCTCTCACGTCACTTTTGGCCCAAGAGAAGATAGAGTCCAAGTCTCTCACGTTCTAGATTCAGATTCGAACTGCACAGACACACCTGACTCAAAACGCACACAAGTTTTTCATACGGACTCCGAATTGGGTGATTCTTTTTTTGTTGGAAACTAGATTTCGTGCACTTTCCAACCCAATTGGAATCACCTTCAAATTCGTCCGGAGCGTTGAGTTGTGGACGAAACAATCTGATGCTGCAGCAGAATCCGAGTCAAACTACAAGTCCAAAGGTGTTACATCACCTCCACTTGGGCCCATTGGCCTTGTACGACCTAGATTTAGTTTTAGGCTGCCTTGGGACGTCCTCCCACCTCCTTGACCGCCACCCCTTGCTCCTATATAAGTAGATCCATCTAGTAGCTTTTCCTTGGGATTTGTTTAGTTAAAAGTTAGCCACTGCAACTTCGTGTACTTCGTTTGTGTCCAACGACCAGACCAAGACCGCTTCCGGATCCCCACCATTATCAATACCTCATATATATTTGCAATATTCAGATTGCTTTATCATATTCTTGCTCGTTCTTCGATTGCTTGCAGGAATAGACCTTCGTGGTCAGGCTGACCGTGCTTCCGGCAGCGTCAGTAACCTCAGGAGATTGGTTTAGCGATTGCTAAGGCGCAACGTCGTGCATGTTTGTAGTCGGATCGTCAAAGTCGTCTCCACCAAATCGATAGTTATCATCTCATCGAAAGATCGGGACACCCTCGCCTCTATCAAGTGGTATCAGTTTTCAGGTTGCTCGGTGAGAATTTCCAGTTTTCCTAGATTAGATTTATTTTCTTACCTATTGTCCAAGAAAAAGCCACAAAAAAGAGTTAGATCTATTCATCCTTGGTCCAAGCCAGTCTGAGCCTTTGCAATTTTCTTTTCATTGCTTGCATAGTTGAATTATCGGTTGCATCGTCGTGTCGAGTTGCTGGTCAGAAAATTGTCTCAAACTTTTCAAGAGGAAAGTTGGAGAGAGAGTTGTTGTATATCCTGCTTGGCAGTTGTTTTTCATCATTATCTTCATTGCCGTTGTGATCTTCACTTATATCTTGCTGTCAAGAGCTACTTAGTATCCTTCATTGATGCTAGTTGTGCTACGCCGTGACCTCGTGTTCTAGGCTCGCGTCTCTAGTCCGGTCTAGCCTAGGACCAGCACAGTACCGTCGTTGAGCGTTTATTCAACATTGCATCTTTGAATTGAATATTGCTAATCTTTTGCTACCATATATAGCCAACCCAGCTCCACATATTTCTACACCGTGTATACGTACGCTCCCCTGGCAATAGCTTTACTCAATATTTGGAGTTACTTGACACCGCTGGTTGCCGATCACCGCCTGCTGCATGGTAAGAACTTGTAAGACATTGATATTTGCTTTACTGTGAGCGTTTTACCACCACATCCTAGTAGTTATAGGAACATTATTTTTGGGTTTTGTTTCTTGTTCTACTAATCATGACAGGATCTAGAGTCAATTCATGGGCTTTGTCGATCGCGGGAGACGTGCCACCACCTTTGCAAATACCACAACCGTCACAAGAGGTGCACAAACATCCAAATGCACATGATCAGGTTAATGTATCTATACCACCATTTAATGGCCGTTTTAAACCTGCTTTATATATTGAATGGGAGTTCGACATAAAAAATATATTTGCTTCCCATAATTTCGATGAACATAAAAAGGTTAAGGTTGCGGTTGGTTCTTTCACTGGTTATGCTTTGGTTTGGTGGAGTGAATATTGTCGGTTACACCCTGATTATATACCTACTACTTGGGATGATTTGAAACTTGCCATGCGACATACTTTCGTCCCTGCTTATTATACTCGTGACATGATTAAGAAGTTGCAACACTTAAAACAAGGTAGTGAAACTGTAACAAAATATTATGATGATTTACAAACTACCTTGTTGCATTCCTCTTTAGAAGAAAGTGAAGATGATTTTATGGATAGATTTTGGGGAGGATTAAACCGTGATATTAAAGAGATACTAATTCATGAAGAGTGTTATCCTATGGACCATTTGTTTCATCTTGCTTGCAAAGCTGAACAGGAAATAAAACGACGTGTTGGCCACGAGGAGAACAAGCGCACGGTGCACATTCCAAGAGTTGATATGATTGTTCCTTCAACTACTAGGCATACTATGACAACCACATCCGTTGTTGTCAGGACTACATCACCTCCACCATGTGACACATCGCCCCCGAGAGTGGCTACATCATCTGAGTTGATCATAAGAGGTAATGACAAAGGTACTGATCTTCCATCTCTACATGAGAATGATGAATGCCTTGTCAATTTGAATGCACCATCTGATGAGCTACCCACTACTTTGATCACACCACCTATTTTAGAGGACTACGCTGATAATTTGACTTTGCCATGTGATCAAACAACTGAAATACCAACAATTTTGAGTGCACCCATTGAATTAACTATTGATGCAAAAGAACCAATGTTTAATCATTTTGATATGACCTGATAGAGGCAGAGGTGTCCCGTCTTTCGATGAGATGATGGATATCGCTTTGGTGGAAGTCGACTTTGACGATCCGACTACGAACGTGCGAGGACGTCGCGCCTTAGCAATCGCTAAACCAACTTCGAGAGGTTATTGACCACGTCGGAGCACGATCAACCTGACCACGAGGGTCTGTTTCCTGCGAGCAAACGAAGAACAAGCAAGAAACTAAGATTGCAATCTGGATATTGCGAATATAAGATGAAAGCTTTATTGATCAAGGTGGGGTTCTGTGACGCCTTTGTCTGGTCGTTGAACACAAACGAAGTACGCGAAGTTGCAGCTATGGCGAACTTTTAATCTAAACAAAACCCAAAGTCTAAACGATGCCCTAAGGGCTGTATATATGGAGGAAGAGGGGGGGAATTTCGTGGCCCTTGGTGGAGGGGTCCGAAATCAACCCTATCTCTTGTTTCCCCACACATACGGACTCCAAAAATAGCCTATACTTATGTATTTCGAAATTACATGGGCCTGGCCCAATAATAAGGTGACGCAGCACCTAAAATAGCCTCGGGACGAAATTTATGAAGTGGCATCTTGTATATTTCGTCCAAGGCTTCATGCACCCATTATGGTGGCTTCAAAGTCCTGAAATCATCACTTGTAACTCTGTTCTTGTTCCCCTTGCGCATGCCATCATCTCCATGCTTGTTCTTGCTCCAATGTTCATCCTTCTCCAAGCTAGGCCCTTCATTTGTAAGCAAAACAAATGTATCCAATTTAGGCAGCATCATATTCTCATGAACATTAGAATCATTACCAAGAAACGAAAGTACCTGGTAATTTAGTTGGCGTGCACGAGCTCTAGTAATTGGTCCAGTATGTATAGCAGCAGGGGCTGTGGGTGTAACAATTGTATTGATGTCCTCATCACAATGTTCATCATTAAACCATCCCAACATTGGTGAATAAACCTTACTTGCATCAAATTTACATGCTACAACATGCTTAAATAAGCAAACATGCAATAAGTCATTCAACACAGAATCATCACCAAGATTAGAGGTCATATCAAAATGATTAAACATTGGTTCTTTTGCATCAATAGTTAATTCAATGGGTGCACTCAAAATTGTTGGTATTTCAGTTGTTTGATCACATGGCAAAGTCAAATTATCAACGTAGTCCTCTAAAATAGGTGGTGTGATCAAAGTAGTGGGTAGCTCATCAGATGGTGCATTCAAATTGACAAGGCATTCATCATTCTCATGTAGAGATGGAAGATCAGTACCTTTGTCATTACCTCTTATGATCAACTCAGATGATGTAGCCACTCTCGGGGGCGATGTGTCACATGGTGGAGGTGATGTAGTCCTGACAACAACGGATGTGGTTGTCATAGTATGCCTAGTAGTTGAAGGAACAATCATATCAACTCTTGGAATGTGCACCGTTCGCTTGTTCTCCTCGTGGCCAACACGTCGTTTTATTTCCTGTTCAGCTTTGCAAGCAAGATGAAACAAATGGTCCATAGGATAACACTCTTCATGAATTAGTATCTCTTGAATATCACGGTTTAATCCTCCCCAAAATCTATCCATAAAATCATCTTCACTTTCTTCTAAAGAGGAATGCAACAAGGTAGTTTGTAAATCATCATAATATTTTGTTACAGTTTCACTACCTTGTTTTAAGTGTTGCAACTTCTTAATCATGTCACGAGTATAATAAGCAGGGACGAAAGTATGTCGCATGGCAAGTTTCAAATCATCCCAAGTAGTAGGTATATAATCAGGATGTAACCGACAATATTCACTCCACCAAACCAAAGCATAACCAGTGAAAGAACCAACCGCAACCTTAACCTTTTTATGTTCATCGAAATTATGGGAAGCAAATATATTTTTTATGTCAAACTCCCATTCAATATATAAAGCAGGTTTAAAACGGCCATTAAATGGTGGTATAGATACATTAACCTGATCATGTGCATTTGGATGTTTGTGCACCTCTCGTGACGGTTGTGGTATTTGCAAAGGTGGTGGCACGTCTCCCGCGATCGACAAAGCCCATGAATTGACTCTGGATCCTGTCATGATTAGTAGAACAAGAAACAAAACCCAAAAATAATGTTCCTATAACTACTAGGATGTGGTGGTAAAACGCTCACAGTAAAGCAAATATCAATGTCTTACAAGTTCTTACCATGCAGCAGGCGGTGATCGGCAACCAGCGGTGTCAAGTAACTCCGAATATTGAGTAAAGCGATTGCCACGGGAGCGTACGTATACACGGTGTAGAAATATGTGGAGCTGGGTTGGCTATATATGGTAGCAAAAGATTAGCAATAATCAATTCAAAGATGCAATGTTGAATAAACGCTCAACGACGGTACTGTGCTGGTCCTAGGCTAGACCGGACTAGAGACGCGAGCCTAGAACACTAATGAGGTCACGGCGTAGCACAACTAGCATCAATGAAGGATACTAAGTAGCTCTTGACAGCAAGATATAAGTGAAGATCACAACAGCAGTGAAGATAATGAGGTGAAACAACAGCCAAGCAGGATATATCAACAACTTTGTCTCCAACTTTCCTCTGAAAAAGTTTGTGCCGATTTTTTTTGTTTCTTGTTCTACTAATCATGACAGGATCCAGAGTCAATTCATGGGCTTTGTCGATCGCGGGAGACGTGCCACCACCTTTGCAAATACCACAACCGTCACGAGAGGTGCACAAACATCCAAATGCACATGATCAGGTTAATGTATCTATACCACCATTTAATGGCCGTTTTAAACCTGCTTTATATATTGAATGGGAGTTTGACATAAAAAATATATTTGCTTCCCATAATTTCGATGAACATAAAAAGGTTAAGGTTGCGGTTGGTTCTTTCACTGGTTATGCTTTGGTTTGGTGGAGTGAATATTGTCGGTTACACCCTGATTATATACCTACTACTTGGGATGATTTGAAACTTGCCATGCGACATACTTTCGTCCCTGCTTATTATACTCGTGACATGATTAAGAAGTTGCAACACTTAAAACAAGGTAGTGAAACTGTAACAAAATATTATGATGATTTACACACTACCTTGTTGCATTCCTCTTTAGAAGAAAGTGAAGATGATTTTATGGATAGATTTTGGGGAGGATTAAACCATGATATTCAAGAGATACTAATTCATGAAGAGTGTTATCCTATGGACCATTTGTTTCATCTTGCTTGCAAAGCTGAACAGGAAATAAAACGACGTGTTGGCCACGAGGAGAACAAGCGCACGGTGCACATTCCAAGAGTTGATATGATTGTTCCTTCAACTACTAGGCATACTATGACAACCACATCCGTTGTTGTCAGGACTACATCACCTCCACCATGTGACACATCGCCCCCGAGAGTGGCTACATCATCTGAGTTGATCATAAGAGGTAATGACAAAGGTACTGATCTTCCATCTCTACATGAGAATGATGAATGCCTTGTCAATTTGAATGCACCATCTGATGAGCTACCCACTACTTTGATCACACCACCTATTTTAGAGGACTACGTTGATAATTTGACTTTGCCATGTGATCAAACAACTGAAATACCAACAATTATGAGTGCACCCATTGAATTAACTATTGATGCAAAAGAACCAATGTTTAATCATTTTGATATGACCTCTAATCTTGGTGATGATTCTGTGTTGAATGACTTATTGCATGTTTGCTTATTTAAGCATGTTGTAGCATGTAAATTTGATGCAAGTAAGGTTTATTCACCAATGTTGGGATGGTTTAATGATGAACATTGTCAATCTTTTGAAATGAATAAGAGCTTCACTTATATGTGCAAACTGGGTTGCAATATTTTCATGCCTTCTACTTCTTGTGCTAATTTTTTGGCTTTAGGTTTTATGAACTATGCAAGTTACTCATCTATTCATGTGTCATATATGCAAAAATCAAGGGAAGTAAAAATGGATGACATATACATATACAACATGTACACCTTGTCTCTTTTGTTAGCCACATTTCAGATTAAGCAACGCCGAGGACGGCTTTATTTTCAAGAAGGGGAGGATGATGAGGACATGACTACCTTGGATATGACCAAAAATATTGCATATATGCATATTTGTCAGGTGATTTCTAGTGCAAACTATTCAATAATCTATTTATGTTATCCAGAACAAAAATACTTCACACACTTTTGTGTTTTGTCTAATTGCAGGTGTATGGGACATTTGTACAATCCACATATGAAGATAAGGAAGAAAGAGATGTTTATTTGCTGTCCAAAAAGTTCTCTCACGTCACTTTTGGCCCAAGAGAAGATAGAGTCCAAGTCTCTCACGTCCTGGATTCAGATTCGGACTGCACAGACACACCTGACTCAAAACGCACACAAGTTTTTCATACGGACTCCGAATTGGGTGATTCTTTTTTTGTTGGAAACTAGATTTCGTGCACTTTCCAACCCAATTGGAATCACCTTCAAATTCGTCCGGAGCGTTGAGTTGTGGACGAAACAATCTGATGCTGCAGCAGAATCCGAGTCAAACTACAAGTCCAAAGGTGTTACATCACCTCCACTTGGGCCCATTGGCCTTGTACGACCTAGATTTAGTTTTAGGCTGCCTTGGGACGTCCTCCCACCTCCTTGACCGCCACCCCTTGCTCCTATATAAGTAGATCCATCTAGTAGCTTTTCCTTGGGATTTGTTTAGTTAAAAGTTAGCCACTGCAACTTCGTGTACTTCGTTTGTGTCCAACGACCAGACCAAGACCGCTTCCGGATCCCCACCATTATCAATACCTCATATATATTTGCAATATTCAGATTGCTTTATCATATTCTTGCTCGTTCTTCGATTGCTTGCAGGAATAGACCTTCGTGGTCAGGCTGACCATGCTTCCGGCAGCGTCAGTAACCTCAGGAGATTGGTTTAGCGATTGCTAAGGCGCAACGTCGTGCACGTTTGTAGTCGGATCTTCAAAGTCGTCTCCACCAAATCGATAGTTATCATCTCATCGAAAGATCGGGACACCCTCGCCTCTATCAGGTCCGAAATCAACCCTATCTCTTGTTTCCCCACACATGCGGACTCTAAAAATAGCCTATACTTATGTATTTCGAAATTACATGGGCCTGGCCCAATAATAAGGTGACGCAGCACCTAAAATAGCCTCGGGACGAAATTTATGAAGTGGCATCTTGTATATTTCGTCCAAGGCTTCATGCACCCATTATGGTGGCTTCAAAGTCCTGAAATCATCACTTGTAACTCCGTTCTTGTTCCCCTTGCGCATGCCATCATCTCCATGCTTGTTCTTGCTCCAATGTTCATCCTTCTCCAAGCTAGGCCCTTCATTTGTAAGCAAAACAAATGTATCCAATTTAGGCAGCATCATATTCTCATGAACATTAGAATCATTACCAAGAAACGAAAGTACCTGGTAATTTAGTTGGCGTGCACGAGCTCTAGTAATTGGTCCAGTATGTATAGCAGCAGGGGCTGTGGGTGTAACAATTGTATTGATGTCCTCATCAGGTTCCCCCTCCCATCGCCTCCTTTTCGCCATTCGAAATCCCGGGCCGCCATAACCTCTCCGCTCCAGCCGCGAAACCCCACCCTCCTCCGTCTGCCACCTCACCGCAGCCTAGCCGGAGCCTCTTCCACGACGATGTCGTCCACAACAACACCTCGACGTCCCTCATCCACTGTACCAGATGACGATCCATCGTCGATCTTGTTGTGCCACCGGTTTAGCCACCCCGTCCTCCACCTCCAAGGAGCTGCCCTAATGTTCCCCTCGGCTTTCGCGCCACCTCTATTCCTACAACACTATCTTCAACTGCACCACCGGAAGAGCATCATCATCACCATTTCCTCGGATTAAGCTGAGGCCTAATCGGCACCACCAAAGAGGTTGTACACTAATCACCGTATTTTCTTCTTCATTCAATCTCACGGTGCTGCCGGCCCTTGGTCCCGAGCCGACATGGCA
Organism: Triticum aestivum; assembly: GCF_018294505.1. Lineage (NCBI taxonomy): Eukaryota > Viridiplantae > Streptophyta > Magnoliopsida > Poales > Poaceae > Triticum > Triticum aestivum. Next base: position 347,797,797 of record NC_057797.1, on the reverse strand, counting down.
CGGCTCCATCCACGGCGGCGTCGCCGGCCACTTCCTCCACGGTGTCGCTCCCTCGGCGGCGACGTACACATTAGTAGGAGCTGCTGCTGCTTTAGCTCTTGCTCGCGCTGCTGCTCTCCTCTTGCTCTCGGTCCCCTGCCTGGTCTGCTCCTGCTCGCGCTGCTTCTCTCGCCCTTGCTCTTGCATGCGATGCTGCTCCGATTTGGCTACACTTCAGTCGACTGAATTGACTTTTGGGTCAGTCGATTTTCAGGGGGTGGGGGGGCTCGCAGGAGTTAAGGAAGAACCAGCCGCAGCAGGGAGGGGAGCTCGCCAGAGAGGTACCCCACTATATATCTTAGGGTTCAGGGTGCGGGCGGTGGCGTCGGGGTCGCCGGAGAAAAAGCTCGGCATGGGGGGGTCCTAGAGGGATGGCCGGGGCGGCGGTAGACCGGTGGTGGGGAGCGGTTTTTGGGCGGGCGTGGCGGCGCACCGCCGACCGCGGGCGGCGGGGGGCAGCGGTTTGGCTGGTGATGGTTGGTGGCTCAGGGGGGTGGAGGTTCAAGATGAACTGCTACAAGACAAGCTGCCCCGGCTCTCGCACGCGCTGCTGCTACAACTTTTCTGCTACTAGTGCATTCAGTTTCGACAGCAAAATTCAGTTTCGACAGTTAAGTTCAGTTTCGATAGTTAAATTCAGTTTCGACAGTTAAGTTCAGACATGAGCGGTTGATGTATTTTACATCTAGGACTTTGTGGTTATGTATTTTACGTCATCTATTGGATATGCTATTAGAATTCCACTCAAGTTAATGTTGTCTCTCTTGTCCTGCTTCAGCCTCGGCGTCGTACAACTCACTGGAGCTGCTCCAACGATGAAACCCTCCATCACAGCGAAGCAGTACCCCGGGCTCCATCTCCAGATGTCTAAGATCTTCTTCCCCTCCTACGATAGCCAAGTCAGCCGGAGCATCCTCACCGACCAACCCAATCACGCTGTGATCGACATGGCTTCGTCAAAGAGGTTGTACACTTGTTGCATCTCTTTTTTACTCTACATGTTATATATATTGTCCACTAAGCACATGTAGTAACGTGAAATACGATTATTTTATCCTACTCTATGACAAGCAGTGAGGTACCAGGTACCTTAGCTATCCCTGATGGACTCTCTTGAACACCATCATTATTTATCTCCGCGCGTTTGAGTTGTGCATTTGTCTATGGGCCTGGGACTTGAGCTAGTAGAGTTGTGGCCTGGGTCCAAAGTAGTAGAAGTAGCACAAAAACATTTTTTGAGTGTAGGATTTTCCTTGCTCAAGCTTGACTACTAGAATCGCTAGTGCTTGAAAGGAAAAGTGAAGGAAAAACATAGGAATTGGAAGGTTTCCTATAGTACTATTACTCATGCATTTGGTTTAAAGAAATGGAGCAAAGGAAAACTATAGGATTTGTTCCTTTAGTGTCTCCTTGAAAGAAAAATCGTAGGAATTTTAATTTGCACTTGTCCTCCTTTTCAAATTCCTACTCATGAAGCACAATACTAGGAGATAGTAGCATAATAGCATTATAACAGTACATTTTCTTGCGGTTTGACTTAATCTCACCATGCTTCTTTGCATCCCGTGATCTTCCAATTCTTGTGAACCAAACACCCAGATTGGAAGAAATCATGTGTTTTAAAATTCTCTATTTTGCACGTGCATTCCTATACTATTCCTATCTATTACCTATCCCTACATTGTTAGAATCCTCAAACTAAACAAGCCCTTACACAATTACTTCTGTTACAGATATATGTCAAAGAAAACCTTGTGTGGTTTGTCCTGCTCCTGCTGCGTTGTGTTCCACCCCATCTCAGCTGCTCCAATGATGGAAGGGTTCACCACAACAGGGATCCGCTCTCCAGACTGTCTTTCACCGCCTTAGATCTTCTTTCCCGTTGCGGGCATCCACGACAACTGCATTACCATCATCAACTGAGAACATGACCTTGAGGACTACACGGGTCCCCAAGAGAGGTCGCACTCTTCTGTGTTTGCTTACCTTATGCACCACTTAATATGATGACATGCTACTTTATCGTCGTGTTCACCTACTTTACTCCGAGTCAGGTCCAAACTAATGCTAAAACTTGAGTTTTTAAATGGTTGTGGGGTACATATTGGGGCAGCAATCAGTACTATCTGTCTACTATCTGTTTAATCTTGGGTGTCTACTATGAGTTTCATGTTGGGTGCAAACAAACATTAAAGGAGCCATTATCTGTAATTTTTAACTAAAGCTATTATCTACCTGCTATCATTGGTTTTGGGTCTATCCACAGTTTGCTACCAGCACTCTGGATTTGTACATGCACTCCTTAAATAATCTCACTATGTTTTATTCCTATGCATGTCAGTTATTGTACACAATGGAACTGAACATGTAGAGAAAAAGTGACGAGCCTTCCGTGGTAACAAAATTTCATGCAGACATCACTCCATGGTGGGCGCAAAGGCAGCCCCCTCCACCCATTTCGGATTGTAATCAAGAGGAAGATAACTGTTCTGAGGTGGATTCAGAAGGAGAAGACCACTCCTATTTACCCCCTAAGGTCTTCGCTCTAACTTGGCATGCTGATGTTGGTAATATCATGCATATGGTGCCTTGCATTGCTTACTTTATACATCAAATATGTTATCTACTTAGTTTAGACATGCTTTGTGTGAATGCCATCTGTTTAGTTTCTTTATCATATATGTGAATCATGCAATGCCATCTTATTTAGCCAGGCATCATATATGTGAATTTTGCAATGCCACCCTGGTTAGCCAGTCATCTTATATGTGAATTATATCATGCCATCATCTTTTATTACGTGTTAAATTTGTCAGCAATTTTAGTACATTCAATTAGTCTTCCTATGCATCAGCCATTCGGCACGGTCATGGAAAAATCTGGAGTGGAAACAAGGTCTTTAGAGAAGACAATGTTGTTTGATGAAGCGCATGTCTTGCTGGTTACGGATAGCTCCTCAGAGCAGGATTCAGAGACAGATGACCAGTCCTATCCCCCCCCCCCCGAGGTGCATGCTCCAACTTGGCAGGGTTATGTTGCTCATATCATGCATATGGTATCTTGCATTGCTATGTCATTTACTTAGTTTAGACATGCTTTGTGTGAATGCCACCTGTTTAGTGTCTAATTACCATATATGTGAATTATGCAATGCCATGCAGCAAGGTTGTCAGAATCGTGATCATGAATCGGATCGGAGCTCTGATGATAGGATCGCAAATCGTAGAATCTTCACTATCAGGATCGTAGAAACATAGATTCTATGAACCAAAATCGTAGAATCAAAGGGGTTAGTTTGGATCGTAAAGTTGTAGAATCGTACAACAGAATCGCGATTCTGACAACCTTGCCATGCAGTTTAGCCAAGCGTCATATATGTGAATTATATCATGCCATCCTTTTTTGTATTTCTAGTTGCATTTTTCGACAATGTTTGTATATTCAACTGCTCTTCCTGTGCATCAGCCATTTGAATTGGTGATGGAGAAATCTAGAGTGAAAGCAAGGTCTTCAGAGCAGACAATGCTACCTGCTGAAGCAGATATCTTGCTGGTTACAAATAGCTCTTTAGAGGAGGATTCAGAGGCGGATGACCAGTCCTACTATCCCCATGAGGTGTATGCTCAAACTTGGCACAGTTACATTACTCATATCATGCATATGTTGTGTTGCAATGCTTAGTTTTTACATCACATACACAATATTGAATGCCATCTCCTTAGTTGACACATCATATATGCGATTGCCCACTGCTCACTTGCTTAGTATATAAATCATATATTTGAATTATATCATGCCATGATGTTTACATAGACAGCATGTATCTGAATTATGGCATGCCAATCCATTTTCTAAAGACATAATATATTTATATCATCTCATCATGTTTACATAGTCATCATATTTTGAATTATGTCATTCTATCCGTGAATTATATCATGCCATCATGTTTCCATCGACGACATGTTTGTGATTTATGGCATGCCAACCACTTTAATAGACACATCGTATAGTTATATCATGTCATCATGTTTACATAGTCATCATATTTTGAAGTATGTCATTCTATTGTATTTAGTTAGCCATCATACATGTGAAATTGTGTCATGCTATCCTGTTTAATTAGCCATCATATATGTGAAACTATCTCCTGCTATTCTGTTTGGTTAGACAACATAAATGTGAATTATTTCATGCCCTGTTTTCTTCCCTACTGTCCATTGCACTTGTCTATCTTATAATGTATATTCATTCAATTAGTTTTATTGTTTATCATCCATTTCAATTGGAGGGGGTGATGGCAGTATCTATGGGAGTAAAAACACGGTCTTCAGAAAAGATCGTGCTACCTGTCGATGCAGATAGAACCACGGTTGTACTTGCCCAAGAACCATCCCCACCACACATAACCCAAACTCGCGCAGATTGTACCCCTACCAGATTGGACAGAGAACTAGCTACACCCCTTCTAACCCCAACCCCATCAGATAGTAACCCAGTTCTAGTTGACACAACACCGTCTCCACCATAGAGCACCCAAAACACGATCAGTTAGTAAGGCAACTGCAGAAGAAGAAGAAGAATTGTTCTCAAGTCAATGCTTAAAGCAGAAGAAGAATTGTTCTCAAGTCAGGTTCTGTAGCTATGGTTCATACTACTTTGCTCTTGCATCACTGTATTTACTCATACCAACTAATTTAAAATTTGAAGGATGCAATTGAAACTCCAATGGCGCAACAGGTATGTTTTAAACCTGTTTCTTCAACATGTTTGTTGTTGTAACTTGCTCTATGTTGATTTAAGTTTCAATTGAGTAAACAGTTATGTTCTCATGCCATGCACATTACAAGTGTTGTTATTATTGTGTAGTTTCCCACACTTATACTTTGTCTATGCTGCTTTGTATTAAATAGATATGATTCGAACTGTCTCTATCTTGATTTGGCAACATAAACTAGAATGATATAGACCATACAGTGACCATACTACATAGATATATGTTTGTTTCGTGTTGTTATCATGTCCACCTTACTACTGAACTGGTTTACCAAAATGAGTTTCATATACAACATGTTAAACCTGTGATGTGTTTGTTTGTTGCTCTTTTAGAACACAGATAAAATATTGGAGAAGATTACCCCGTTATGCAATGGTAAAGGAAGTAATGCTGATAAGGTTCAAGATAGTGAGACATCCCTGTTGGTCTCCAAGAAAGCTGATGAAAACTATATTGAACACACTGGGACAACCACAAATTCCTGTCTTGATGTAGTGTTCGAGTTACTGGCTACTACTGGTGGCACCAGCTCTTCGAACTCGCTGCCTGAATTAGTTCGGCTTCTTGAGTCTCAACTTCAAGTTGAAAGACATCGATCAGATGTTATGCGACAGGAAGCGAAAGGACTGAGGAAGTCCATGCAGAATCTAGATGCATACTTTTTGGTGCAACAGCAAGTGCTGGAGGATTTAAGCGCCAAACAAGAGAAAGTTAATAAGCTTGCAAAGCATCTTGCCAACATTATGGGTACCCAGGATATTGTTTCTTGAGCTCTTCTGAAGTGGTTTCAGTTCTGGACTTGTTTTTCCACGACGTTTATTTGCACTGGTCGCCAACTTTGACGACCAGTGTATATGATATGCGGCTTTGTTCCCTATATTTGCACTGGTGGCGAACTTTGATGCCTAGTTGATGTAATATGTGTAATAGCCTAGCATAAGTTGCTTTCTTATTTATTTCCTTGTTGTCTTGTTTATTTGTTTGCCTGTAGTCAGTGCTGTTGTTTTTCCGCGGTTTGCTAGTAGCCACAATAACCTATTTTTTAAAACTAGGCCACAATAACCATGGGCTACATATTTACTGTATTTACCATGGGCCTCCTACGGGCTGTATTCTAAGGGCCGTAGAAACAATGGGCTTTCTACGGGTCGTAGCATCAATGGGCCTTCTACAGGCCGTATGATCGATCGGCCAAACATGGGCCAAAAACAGACTGCATTATGGGTCGTAAACAAGCTAGATTTGAAATCGTCCGTTCATGCGCCGACCATAACAGGACGTCGTTAATCGCCGTATTTGATGACGTTACGAAAACAACCCAAAGGATTAGCGGGCTGCAAACGGGCCAATTGTAACCACGGGTTGAATTTGTCCCACAAGCAGAAAAGGCGAGTAACGGGCCGTAAGTAACCGAATGCTGGAAATAAGCCCAAGAATAAATGGGCCGTAAGAAGGCCGAAAGATAACACGGTTGTAAATGGCCCAACGGAATAATGGGCCGTTAATGGGTATAAAGCGGTACACTGTTCATTGCGGGCCAGATTCACCACAGGCCATTAATGGGCCAAGAGTTACAAATGGCCTCGTATGGGCCGAAAGATATCATTGGCCGTACATGGGTGGAAGTTACAACGGGCTGGAATCGTATTGGATAGCTTAGATGAAGCTAATGGGCTTAATTCCAATAGGTCGTAACGGGCCGTGAGTTAGCGGGCCGTAAATGGGCTATATACGAACAGACCATTAACAGGCTTTCCGTGGGCCGGCCCGTTTCCTTTTGACCAAGTCAAATGGGCCAGCCTTTTCACTGGAATGGGCCTCTGTTGGGCCGTGCCATGTGTTGACGTATCATAGGTGCCTCCTGTCCAATGAATGGATGACATCTATCCCAACGTTGAGCCAACACGTGTTTCCTACGGCCAATGACAATTTTACGCGTGGAAAATCCTCATTGGTCCAAGCTGTTAACGGGTTATCAGATCCAAAACCGGACCCGATAGCATAACGGCGACCCGTTATGGTGGATGCCACATGTCGGTCACCCTTGACGAAAGCAGTTCTATGACGTGTGATTTATCGTCATGGAAGTGGACACTTCCATGATGATAATTTTGGTAATGTCATGGAACACTTCTACGACAGTACAGGTATGACTATCTTGATTCTGTCATAAAATTGTCATGGATGTACATGCATGACAGAAAACATGACCTACTGTGACAAACTTGTATCATCAAGGAAGTGTCTTTTTTTTGTAGTGGGCGCAAAGGGCAGACAGGCCAAACCTCTTCCCTTGGGCAACCCTTCCCCGTCTCTCCCACCACCTAGTCCCGGTTTAGCTTGGCGAAGCCCTGCCAGTGCTCCACCACAACCATCACCACCACGCCGTCTTGCTGGTTGTGATATGTGTCTACTACACAACTTGTTCTTCTAGACTCGTGTTGGGCCTCCAAGCGTAGAGTTTTGTAGGACAGTAGGAAATTTCCTTCAAGTGGATGACATAAGGTTTATCAAACCGTGGGAGGCGTAGGATGAAGATGGTCTCTCTCAAACAACCCTGCAACCAAATAATAAAACGTCTCTTGTCTCCCAAACACATCAAATGCAATGGTAAATTGTATAGGTGCACTAGTTCGGTGAAGAGATGGTGATACAAGTGTAGTAATGATTGTAGATATTGATTTTTGTAATACTAACAATAAAAAACAACAAGGTAGCAAGTAACAAAGTGAGCACAAATGGTATTTCAATCCTTGAGAGGCCTAAGGTTCGTACTTTCGCTAGTGCAATCTCTCAACAATGCTAATATAATTGGATCATGTAACCGTCCCTCAAGGTGCGATAAAGAATCACTCCAAAGGTCCTATCTAGATGAGAACCACCTCAAAGCTATTCTTTTTGATCAATCTATCCTAGAGTTCATACTAAAATAACACCAAGCTATTCTTTTTGATCGATCTAACCAAGAGTTCATACAAAAAAACACCATACGATACACATCAACCAATTCTAATGTCACCTAGATACTCCAATTTCATCGCGAGTATCCGTGAGTTGATTATACGATATGCATCAAACAAGTTCACATTCATAATACTCAATCCAACACAAAGAACCTCAAAGACTGGCCCAAGATTTCTACCGGAGAAACTAAGACGACAATGTGCATCAACCTCTATGCATAGTCCCCAATGTCACCTCAGGATTACGTGAATTGAGTGCCAAAACACACATCAAGTGAATCAATATGATACCCCATTGTCACCATGTGTATTCATAGCAAGACATACATCAAGTGTTCTCAAATCCATAAAAGTATTCAATCCAATAAGAACGAAATCTCAAAGAGAAAACTCAATTCATCACAACAAGATAGAGAGGGGAAAACAACATATGATCCAAATATATTAACAAAGCCTGGGATACATCAAGATCGTGACATCTCAAGAACACGAGAGAGAGAGAGAGAGAGGGAGAGAGAGAGATTAAACACATAGCTACTGGTACAAACCCTTAGCTCTGAGTGTGGACTACTCCCTCCTCATCATGGTGGTGATACGTCCATTTTGTATCATGCTTTCATATTGATATTTATAGCATTATGGGTTGTTATTACACATTATATCACAATACTTATACCTTTTCTCTCTTATATTATAAGGTTTAGAAGAAGAGGGAGAATGCCGGCAGCTGGAATTCTGGACTGGAAAAGGAGCAAATATTAGTTACCTATTCTGCACAACTCCAAAAGTCTTGGAACTTCACGGAGCATGTTTTTTGAATATATAAAAAATATTGGGCGAAGAAAATACCAAGGGGGGACACTATCCACAAGGGTGGAGGGCCCGCCCTACCCCCTGGGCGTGCCCCCCATCCTTGTGGGCCCCATGGCAGACCTCCGACACCCATCTTCTGCTATATTGTGTGTTTTGACCTTGAAAAGATCAGAAGGAAGCTTTCGCGACAAAGCGCCGCCGTCTCAAGGCGGAACCTGGGCAAAACCAATCTAGGGCTCCAGTAGAGCTGTTCCGCCGGGGAAACATCCCTTCGGGAGGGGGAAATCGAAGCCATCGTCATCACCAACGATCCTCTCATCAAGAGGGGGTCAATCTCTGAGACATCTTCACCAGCACCATCTCCTCTCAAACCCTACTTCATCTCTTGTATCCGATCTTTCTCTCAAAACCTCAAATTGGTACCTGTGGGTTGCTAGTAGTGTTGATTACTCCTTGTAGTTGATGCTAGTTGGTTTATTCGATGGAAGATCATATGTTCAAATCCTTAATGATAATTAATACTCCTCCGATTATGAACATGAATATGCTTTCTAAGTAGTTATGTTTATTCCTGAGGACATGGGAGAAGTCTTGTTATAAGTAGTCATGTGAATTTGGTATTCGCTCGATATTTTAATGAGATGTATGTTGTCTTTCCTCTAGTGGTGTTATGTGAACGTCGACTATATGACACTTCACCATTATTTGGGCCTAGGGGAAGGCATTGGCAAGTAATAGGTAGATGATGGGTTGCTAGAGCGATAGAAGCTTAAACCCTAGTTTAAGCGTTGCTTCGTAAGGGGCTGATTTGGATCCATATGTTCCATGCTATGGTTAGATTTATCTTAATTCTTATTTCGTAGTTGCGGATGCTTGCGAGAGGGGTTTATCATAAGTGGGAGGCTTGATGCGGAGCATCCCAAGATCATCCCCATGGACGCACGCACACCTCCAACGGCACCACTTGGACCAATGACACGAGCCCGAGCCGAAGCTATCGAAGACAAGGTGAACTCACTCCTCTCCGAACTTCCACTTTCTATGCATGAGACATGGCTACTACCTAAGTCCGAGATGTTGTGCATGATTAGGTACCAAGAGGGTCCTCCCGAAGATGCGCATGAAGATGGACAAGTCCCCAAGTCCACGGATGAGGAGAACCAACGGAAGGAGCCAAGAGCATCTCACAGGCCTTGGACATCCGGCCAAGGCCCCGGACATCCAGCCCTTGGAGCGCCTTCCTCTACAGTTGCTCAACCACCAAGTGCCTATAGGCCCCGGACATCCGGCCCCGCAACCCCGGACATCCGGCACTTCCCGAGGTCTCGTACATCCGGCCCCCTGCCCGGAAATCCAGACCTCCCCGAACCCGAGAGCAACATGGACAGTTTCACCAGCCCAGACATCCGGCCCTCCACGAATGCCCGGACATCTGGCCCGAGCCCGAACATCCGGCCTCCCTGTCTGCGCACAGTAAAGGGTCGAGGCCCGTATACCCCTTCTACCCCCCCTAGACTATATATACTCCAACCCGTACAACTTTCTAGGGTTAGCAAAGGATTAGCTCATATTTCATGTGAGAGCTTTGCTCGTCCACTTGGTTACCTTCTCCACGGAGATTCGAGCCTCCAGCAGAGAAGATCCCCCAAGCGGATTCAAGACCCCTCTTTAGGGAAGAACATCACGACCTCCTCACGGAGAAGAACCGGTTACCCTTTTGCATCGTCCCTAGTTGATCGTCGATCGTGTATCTTACTTTATGTACTCGAGGATCTAGCCCATGTGTGACTTGTTCTTGTTAGTTTGAGTGTTCCTCTTGTGTTTCCCCTTGTGTTTTCCCTTGTTTTCCCCCTCGTGTTCCTCATGTTCTTCACGGGATCCGCTCCTTTAGTGAAAGCTCGGGTGATTAGGTTTCTACCCTACATCTTGGTTTCTACCCTCCCCGTTGTGTTTCTAGCCTTGTTTTGTTGTTTTTCGTCCTAATTCAAAAATTCCCCGCCAAAAATAGCCCCCAATTTTTTTTGTGATTTGTTGGTGTGTTGAGATTTTGTTGGTTTGGATCCGTTGATTTGCTTTGTTGTGAGTGGATCTAGCTTCCCATCCTTTTCCCCCCAATTTCCATCCACAAATTCCTCCGAATTTTGCTCGGATTTAACCTCCCCACGCGGTGTTCATCACATTCGTCCCCGGTTCCAGAGCCCAGACATCCGGCCCGCAGAGCCCGGACATCCGGCCCCACCCAGACATCCAGCCCCTGGCAGACACATATCCATCCACCGCCCCAATTTCCACCAAATTTTGTTCCGGTGCCCACCATATACCATATATACTTCCGCATAACCCAACCATTTTTGGAACGTTTCGCTCTCCGACACAATTGCTACTTCGAGGTTTGAGAATTTGAGTTGCGGTACCGTATCCTTTTGTGTTTCGGCTATTTAGGTACGGTTCGACATCGACATCACCGCCGCTCATCTTCGCCACGAACACATCATCAACAACGACCACCTCGACTACGACTTGGTATTTGTGCCACCATTTTGACACCATACCGGAAGTAAGACCGATAACCTCATCTTGGTATTGGACATATCATTCTTTCCATTACATTGATAGCCATCATAGCCTTACTCCTTTGCGTTGCTTACCCATCGAGACTAGCCATTGATTATTGCCGGCAACGAGACTTGTGCACATTAGTGATCATACTTCCCATAGCATACATACATCATTGTTGCATATCTTGGTATCATCTCTTGTGTCACAAACTTGGCATCGCATACTCACTTGCTATCTTGGTTCGTCAAGCATTGCATGAGAAAAGAGCTCAAACATCAAAGAGCCAAACAAGCTTTTAAGCAAAGAGAAAAGATAAGCAAAGAGCTTTTAAGCAAGAACCATAGCATCTTATAACATTACATTTGTCATACTCGATCATCTTGGATCATATCATAGCAACACCTTGCATAGAACATATTTGGGATAGAAGTCGTTGCATTTTTGCTAAGTAGGTTGTGCACAAGTTCTTGTATCCGCCTATTGTGCAATCGTGCTAGCGTCTCTCTAGTGTTGTGCAACAAGAGCATTTTTTTGGATTCCACATTTTGGCTCACCCTTGGTTGCACAACCCCACTTATCTTTTTGCGCATGTGTTTCCGTGTACCTTATATGCTTGGTCTACTTTTTACATTGCATCTTGCAAATCTTTTCCAACATTATTGAAGCTCACTTACAATTGCATCAAATTTTGTGCCACCATCCTAACCAAGCTCCACCAAAAGCTTTTACTTGTGTAGGTGGGAGAAACCGACAAGAACTCATACCAATTGTGCTATTTCCTTGTCATACATTGCAGTGATCCTCGATCCACTTTCAACTTCGGTCAAGGTACATTTGGTACTCGTTCTTCTCTTTCTACCACTCACATTTGTCTTGGAAAGATGGATAGGCCAAGTACTTATACCAACCCACTCTTCATGGAGCAAGACGATGACATGGACTCCTTCGTCACCAAGAGTCACCTCTTTGGTGCACAACATGCTTTGCATCAAGAGCAACAAGCTATGAGTGAACGCATCGACAACCTTGCCGCCGACTTGCCACTTTCCGAGCAAAGTACAAGGGACTACTTCGACCACAGGCTCGATGATCACAAGCAAGAGAATGGTGCAAGGATGGATGAAATTCGTGCTTTGTTGCTCAACCGCTCATCTTCCACTTCAAGAAGGAGCCGTTCAAGCCGCCACTCCGACTTCACCCTCTCCGGATCAAGTACACCAACATCAAACACTCTTCATCGAGCCGCGCGCACCGACCGTCAAGCAAGCCTCAATCCCCCATGAGACACCGACTCTCCAGAGTGCTGACAATGTCAAACTCGAGAGGCCTTTGCGCTAGTACGAGAATGGCAATGACAACGCCAACATGAAGAGGAAGAGCGAGCGCGTCTACACCAAAATGCTCAAGATGCCGAGGCACAACGTCAAGAACAACAACTCCGTGATGCTCAAGCACTTGTGGCGCAACACGCTCTACGCGATTCGAGTCGAGCCGTTGCCAACCAAAGCTGACAAGCCCGTGAACAAGAGGAATCACTTCGCGAAGAAATTCAAGAACGAAGATTTCAAGCTCGCTTGCATCGTCAAGTTCCTCCTCGAGCTCGACAAGTTCCTCCACAAGCTCGCCAAGAACAACCAGTCAATCAAGAGCATGAAGACAATGGAGATCCTCCACGACAAGAGCAACATGACGATAAAAATCCTCCGCACCACGAGCACCACGAGTTGCACGATCATCAACAACATGGGCGTCATCATCCCCGACCCCAACACAATGAAGAGCAACGTTATGGCAAACTCAAGTTCACCATGCCCAAGTTCAACGGTAGCAACGACCCCGAAGAGTACCTTTCATGGGCATTGAAGGTTGACAAGATCTTCCGTTTGCACAATTTTGAAGAAGAGAAGAATATCGCGATGGCATCCCTTGAGTTCCAAGACTATGTCCTCATATGGTGGGAACAAATCATAGAGTGCCGAGAGGCAAGAGGTGAACCACCCATCACTACTTGGGCGCAAATGAAGGATGTCATGAGAGCACGCTTCGTACCTACCTACTACAACCGCGACCTCTTCAAGAAACTCCAACAACTCAAGCAAGGAACAAAGAGCGTTGAATAATACTACAAGGAGATGGAGATTGCAATGATAAGAGCCAATGTCACGGAAGATGATGAGCAAACAATGGCACGTTTCTTGAACGGACTCAATCACCCTATCAAGAAGATCGCCGACTTCCAACCATACTCAAATATCATCAAGCTAGTGCACCAAGCTACCAAAGCGGAACGCCAAGTGCAAGATGATTTCAAGTATGCCAAGTTCTCATCCAAGTCCTACGGATTCTCCAATAACCAAGCTTCAACGACTCCAACACCGACTACAAGACCTTCTACTTCCAACATCAACAAGTCGACTTCCAAGAAAGCTTCGTCACCTACAAGTCATCCTCCTACGAGCAACTTCAAGCCAAGGCTTTCATCATGATCAACTCCAACCGACGAGACCGTCAAGACGAGTTCCTTCAAGTGTTTCACTTGCGGAGGCCGAGGCCACAAGTCCTACAAGTGCACTAACAAGCGAACCATGGTCTTCAACGACGATGGCACTTATGACTCCATGAGCGAAGGCGAAATGGAAGCCCTCGAGCAAGTCGCCATGCACCGCCAAGTGAACAATGAAGAACAACAAGTCTTTTGTGATGAAGACTCAAGTCCCGCACTTGTTGTCTCCAAAGTCTTGACTCTCCAACATCACCAAGAAGAAGACCAACGATGCCACATATTCCACACCAAGGCCGGCATCAATGGACGATCTGTCAAGGTCATCATCGATGGAGGGAGTTGTCATAATCTCGCAAGTGAAGAACTTTGCTCCAAGCTCCAATTGCCCAAGACGAAGCATCCACATCCATACAAAGTGCAATGGCTTAGTGACTCCGATACTATCCAAGTCGAGCACCGAGTACAAGTCTCCTTCAAGATCAGCATCTACGAAGACACCTTGGAGTGCGATGTCGTTCCAATGACCGTTTTTCATCTTCTCCTTGGACGCCCATGGCAATTCGATAGAGGAGTCATACACAACGGCCGAACGAACCACTACATCTTCAAGATGAAGGGCAAGGAGTACGTCCTCCATCCAATGTCGCCAAGTCAAGTGATCACCGACAAGCAAGCCACCCATCGTGGAGATCATAGTGAGAGAGCGAGCCACCAAAAAGAGAGTGAGCACCACAAGCCAAAATTGAGTGCCTCCACGATGAGCGAAAACAAGAACCTAGTTCTATTTGCCACCAAACGTGAGATGAGAGAAGTGTGTGAGAACCCATCTAGTGTCCTACACTACGTCCTCGTGTGCAAGGACAATGCACCACAAACTAACATTTCTCACACTCTTCCTCTAGTGTTGTCTTCTCTTTTGCAGGAATTTCAAGATGTTTTTCCCGATGAGCTACCTCCGGGTCTACCTCCTCTACGAGGCATTGACCACCGAATCGACCTCATCCCCGAAGCACCTCTTCTGAACAAAGCTCCTTACCATGTCAACCCCGATGAAACAAAAGAAATACAAAGGAGAGTAAAGCATCTCATAGACCATGGACATGTGCGTGAAAGTTTGAGCCCTTATGCCGTTCCGGTCATTCTTGTGCCAAAACGTGATGGTAGTTTTCGCATGTGCTCCGATTGTAGAACTATCAATGCTATCACCGTTCGCTATAGGTATCCCATTCCACGCCTAGATTATATGCTTGATGAGCTTAGCGGTGCCACTATATTTTCCAAAATTGATCTTAAGAGTGGTTACTATCAAATCCGCATACAAGAGGGTGATGATTGGAAAACCGCCTTCAAAACCAAGTTTGGTTTGTATGAGTGGTTAGTCATGCCTATGGGTCTTTCGGAAGCACCGGGCACTTTTATGCGCCTCATGAATCATGTCTTTCGCCCTTACATTGGTATATTTGTTGTGGTCTACTTTGATGACATTCTTGTGTTTAGCAAATCTATCAAAGAGCATGTCACCCATGTCCGCACCGTTTTGCAAACTCTTAGAAAAGAGTGACTCTATGATAATATGGAGAAATGCCTTTTTGGTGTTGATAAGCTCGTTTTCTTGGGTTTTGTTGTTTCTTCAAAGGGCGTTCATGTTGATGAGTCCAAGGTCAATGCTATTAAGACTTGGCCACAACCAACCAACTTGCATCAAGTGCGTAGTTTTCTTAGCCTTGCGGGTTTCTATCGTCGCTTTGTGAAGGATTTTAGCACCATTGCTTCGCCTTTGCATGCTTTGAGCAAGAAGAATGCGCCTTTTGTTTGGGGACCATCCCAAGATACTGCATTCAATGAGCTTAAGAATTTGCTTACTCATGCTCCCATGCTTGCTTTACCCAACTTCGACAAGCCTTTTGAAATTCATTGCGATGCTAGTGGTAATGGCATAGGAGGTGTGTTAACGCAAGAGAAGCGCCCCATAGCTTACTTTAGTGAGAAAATTTCCGGAGCGCAACTCAATTATCCCATCTATGACAAAGAGCTATATGCTTTAGTCCGTGTTTTGCATGAATGGGAACATTACCTTCATGCCCATGAGTTTATCATTCATACCGATCATGAGACTGTCAAGTATCTTAAGGGACAAACAAAGTTGAACAAGCGTCATGCTAAATGGAGTGAATTTATTGAGTCTTTTCCCTATGTCATCAAGTACATCAAGGGTAAAGAAAACATCATAGCAGATGCTCTTTCCCGCATATGCATGCTTGTCACGCAACTTGAGTTAGATGTCATTGGCTTCGAGCATATCAAAGACTTGTATGAGCATGATGCAACTTTTGCTACTCCTTATGCCAAGTGTTTGTCGAATACATCTTGGGAACGCTATTACATCAAAGACGACTATCTTATGAGAGCTAACAAACTTTGCATCCCCGAGTCCTCTCTTCGTTTGTTGCTTTTGCAGGAATGTCATGGAGGAGGCTTAATGGGACACTTCGGACGCGACAAGACGTTCACCACGCTCTCGAAGAGCTACTTTTGGCCAAAGATGTTTCGGGACGTCAATCGTTTCACCAACCGGTGTTCTACATGTCGCAAAGCTAAGTCCAAAGCTCAATATCATGGTCTCTATATGCCTTTACCAATCCCATACCAACCATGGGAAGACATTAGCATGGACTTTGTACTTGGTTTGCCTAGAACTCGAACTGGGAAAGATTCCATATTTGTCGTTGTGGATCGTTTCTAAAAAATGGCACATTTTATTCCTTGCCACAAGATAGACGATGCTTCACATGTTGCTAAACTCTTTTGTAGGGAAATTTTGCGTCTCCATGGTGTGCCAAAGACCATCGTCTCGGACCGCGACGTCAAGTTCCTTAGCTACTTATGGAAGACCCTATGCGCCAAGCTCGGAATCAAGCTACTCTTCTCCATGGCATACCATCCTCAAACCGACGGCCAAACGGAGGTGACAAACCGCACACTCTCCGCTCTACTTTGAGTACTCATCACCGAGTTCGCCTACAACCAAGCAAGACACTCAACAACCGACAAGTCCCCTTTCGAGGTCGTCTACGGATTCAACCCTTTGTCACCATTGGATATTCTACCTCTACCACTCCAAGAGCGAATCAATTTGGACGCAAGTGCACGAGCGACCCACCTTAAGAAGGTGCATGAAGATACAAGAAACACCATCGAGCGCCAAGTACAATGCCTTGCGACCAAGCTCAACGTCAACAAGCACCCTATGATATTCAACATTGGAGACCTCGTGTGGCTACACCTTCGCAAGGACCGCTTTCCCCAAGAACGCAAGTCCAAACTTCGACCACGCGCGGATGGACCATTCAAGGTGCTTGCACGCTACAAAAACTACGCTTACAAGATCAACATTCCTCGTGACAAGTACTCCGTGAGTGACATCTTCAACATCAAAGACCTCTCGCCCTACCATGGTGATGAGGATTTCGATCCAAGGACGAATCTTCCCCAAGGGAGGGGAGATGATGCGGAGCATCCCAAGATCATCCCCATGGACGCACCATCACCTCCAAAGGCACCACTTGGACCAATGACACAAGCCCGAGCCGAAGCTATCGAAGACAAGGTGAACTCACTCTTCTCCGAACTTCCACTTTCTATGCATGAGACATGGCTACTACCTAAGTCCGAGATGTTGTGCATGATTAGGTACCAAGAGGGTCCTCCCGAAGATGAGCATGAAGACAGACAAGTCCCCAAGTCCACGGATGAGGAGAACCAACGGAAGGAGCCCAGAGCATCTCCCAGGCCCCGGACATCCGGCCCCTGGAGCGCCTTCCTCTACAGCTGCTCAACCACCAAGTGCCTACAGGCCCCGGATATCCGGCCTGCAAGCCTGGACATCCGGCACTTCCCGAGGTCCCAGACATCCGGCCCCCTGCCCGGAAATCCGGACCCCCCCGAACCCGAGAGCAACATGGCCAGTTTCGCCAGCCCGGACATCCGGCCTCCACAGCCCGGACATCCGGCCCTCCGTGAATGCCCGGACATCCGGCCTGATGCCCGGACGTCCGGCCTCCCTGTCTGCGCACAGTAAAGGGCTGAGGCCCGTGTACCCCTTCTACCCCCTAGACTATATATATACTCCATCTCGTACAACTTTCTAGGGTTAGCAAAGGATTAGCTCATATTTCGTGTGAGAGCTTTGCTCATCCACCTGGTTACCTTCTCCATGGAGATTCATGCCTCCACCGGAGAAGATCCCCCAAGCGGTTTCAAGACCCCTCTTTAGGGAAGAACATCAAGACCTCCTCACGGAGAAGAACCGGTTACCCTTTTGTATCGTCCCTAGCTGATCGTGGATCGTGTATCTTACTTTATGTACTCGAGGATCTAGCCCATGTGTGACTTGTTCTTGTTAGTTTGAGTGTTCCTATTGTGTTTCCCCTTGTGTTTTCCCTCGTTTTCCCCCTCGTGTTCCTCGTGTTCTTCATGGGATCCGCTCCTTTCGTGAAAGATCGGGCGATTAGGGTTCTACCCTACATCAAGGCTTCTCCATGGAAGGGCAACACCCAAGCACTGGTCCACCCACATATCAAATTATCAAAGTAACTAACGATGATCATATGAGCATGATGAGAACTAGCTTGACAACAGTTCCCATGTGTCCTCGGGAGCACTTTGCTTTATATAAGAGTTCGTCTAGGCTTGTACTTTGCTACAAAAAGGATTGGGCCATCTTCCTACACCTTATTTACTTTTATTACCCGTTACCCGTTACAATTTATCTTATCATAAATTTATCTGTCATCAATAATTTCAGTGCTTGTAGAGAATACCTTGCTGAAAACCGCTTGCCAATTCCTTCTGCTCCTCATTGGGTTCAACACTCTTACTTATCAAAAGACTATGATAGATCCCCTATACTTGTGGGCCATCAATATTCTTTTCTGGCGCCGTTGCCGGGGAGTGAAGCGCCTTTGGTAAGTAGAATTTGGTAAGGAAACATTTACATAGTGTGCTGAAATTTACTGACACTTGAGAGGCTTGTTCGGGGTATCTTCACCTCGACCAGAACAGCAAAGAGTTTCTCCTCAACCTACTGCACCTACTGAAAATATTTATTATGAAATTCCTTCGGTTATGATATAGAAACTCCTAGCTAATCCTTATGCAGGAGATCTAACATTACATCCTGATATGCAACTAATCTATGTGGATGAAGTTTGTGGATTATTTAAGCTTGAAGGTATGCCCAAGGATGTTGTCAAGAATAATGTCTTCCCTTTATCTTTTATGGGAAAGGCATTTACATGGTATAGGCTATGTGATGATATTGGATCATGGAACTACAACTGATTGAAATTGGAATTTCATCAGAAGTTTTATCCTATGCATCTGGTTCATCATGATTGGAATTATATATATAATTTTTGGCCTAGTGAGGGAGAAAGTGTAGCTCAAGCTTGGGGGAGGCTTAAGTCAATGTTATATTCATTCCCCAATCATGATCTCTCAAGAGAAATTATTATTCAAAAATTTTATGCTTGGCTTTCTCATAATGATCGATCCATGCTCGATACTTCTTGTACTAGTTCCTATATAAAGAAGGATATTGAATTCAAATGGGATTTATTAGAAAGAATTAAACGCAACTATGAGATTGGGACCTCGACCAAGGTAAGGAGTCAAGTATAAACCTTAAGTTTGATTGTGTTAAATCTTTTATGGATACCGATGTTTTTCACGATTTTAGCACTAAATATGGACTTGACTCTAAGATAGTAGCTTCTTTCTGATCTTTTGCTACTCATGTTGATCTCCCTAAGGAGAAGTGGTTTAAATATCATCCTCCCATTGAAGTTAAAGTAGTAGAACCTATTAAAGTTGAAGAAGAAACTATTACGTACAATGTTGATCATGTTGTTCCTACTGCTTATATTGAAAAACCACCTTTTCCTGTTAGAATAAAGGATCATGCTAAAGCTTGAACTGTGGTTCGTAAGAGTTATACTAGAACACCTACACCCCCTGAGAAAATTAAAGTTGAACCTATTATTGCTATGGTTAAAGATCTCTTGGTTGATAATATTGATGGGCATGTTATTTATTTTTGTGACGAAGCTGCTAGAATTGCTAAACCCGATATGAAAGATAAACATAGACCTGTAGTTGGCATGCCTATTGTTTTTGTTGAAATAGGGGATCATTGTTATCATGGCTTATGTGATGTGGGTGCTAGTGTGAGTGCAATTCCTTATACCTTGTATGAAGAAATTATGAAGGATATTGCACCTGATGAGACAGAAGATATTGATGTTACTATTTAGCTTGCCAATAGAGATACTATTTCACCAATTGGGATTGTTCGAGATGTTGATGTCTTGTGTGGAAAAATTAAATACCATGCTGATTTTGTTGTTCTTGGTTCCCCACAAGATAACTTTTGTCCCATTATATTTGGTAGACCTTTCTTGAATACCGTTAATGCTAAGATAGACTGCGAGATGGATATTGTTACTGTTGGTTTAGGGGATATGTCTCATGATTTAAATTTCTCTAAATTTCATAGACAACCCCATTATAAAGAATTTCCTAGCAAGGATGAAATTATTGGTTTTGCTTCTATTGTTCTGCCTCCTACTGATCCTTTAGAACAATATTTGCTAGATGAAAATGATATGTTTATGAATGAAAGAAGGGGAATAGATGAAATATTCTTTAATTAGGGACCTATTTTGAAACACAATTTGCCTGTTGAAATCCTTGGGGATCCTCCTCCACCCAAGGGTGATCTCGTGTTTGAGCTTAAAAAATTACCTAATACTCTGATATATGCTTATCTTGATGAAAAGAAGATATATCCTATTATTATTAGTGCTAACCTTTTAGAGCATGAAGAAAAGAAATTATTGAAAACTCTGAAGAAGCACTGTGCCGCTATTGGATATACTCCTGATGATCTTAAGGGAATTAGTCCCCCTCTATGTCAGCACAAAATAAAATTGGAGAAAGATGCTAAACCAGTTGTTGATCATCAACGATGGTTCAATCCCGAGACGAAAGAAGTGGTAAGAAATGAAATACTAAAGCTTCTGGAGGCAGTTATAATTTATCCTATTGCCGATAGTCAATGTGTAAGCCCTGTTCATTGCATCCCTAAGAAGGGAGGTATTACTGTTGTTCCTAATGATAAGAATGAATTGATTCCACAAAGAAATGTTACAGGTTATAGAATGGTTATTGATTTTTGCAAATTGAATAAGGCTACTAAAAAAGATCATTACCCTCTACCTTTTATCAATCAAATGCTAGAAAGACTATCCAAACATACTCATTTTTGGTTTCTAGATGGTTATTCTGGTTTCTCTCAAATACCTGTGTCAAAAGTTGATCAAGAGAAAGCCAGTTTTACTTGCCCTTTCATGACATTTTCTTACAGACGTATGCCTTTTGGTTTATGTAATGCAACTGCTACCTTTCAAAGATGTATGACTACTATATTCTCTAATTTTTGTGAAAAGATTGTTGAGGTTTTCATGGATGATTTCTCCATTTACGCAACTTCTTTTGATGATTGCTTAAGCAACCTTGATCGAGTTTTGCAGAGATGTGAAGAAACCAATCTTGTCTTGAATTGGGAGATGTGTCACTTTATGGTTAATGAAGGTATTGTCCTGGGGCATAAAATTTCTGAAAGAGGTATTGAAGTTGATAAAGCTAAAGTAGATGCTATTGAATAGATGCCGTGTCCTAAAGATATGAAAGGTATAAGAAGTTTCCTTGGTCATGTTGGTTTATATAGGAGGTTTATTATAGACTACTCTAAAATTTCTAGGCCTCTCACTAATCTCTTGCAAAAAGATGTTCCTTTTGTTTTTGATGATGATTGTGTAGAAGCATTTGAAATACTTAAGAAGGTCTTGATTTCTGTACCTATTGTTCAGCCACCTGATTGGAACTTGCCTTTTGAAATCATGTGTGATAATAGTGATTAGGATGTTGGTGCTATTCTAGGACAAAAAGTTGATAAAAACTAAATGTTATTCAATATGCTAGTAAAACTCTAGACAGTGCCCAGAGAAACTATGCTACTACTGAAGAAAAAAATTAGCAGTTGTATTTGCTTGTGATAAGTTCAGACCTTATATTGTTGATTCTAAAGTAACTATTCACACTGATCATGCTGCTATTAAATATCTTATGGAAAAGAAAGATGCTAAACCTAGACTTATCAGATGGGTTCTCTTGCTACAAGAATTTGATTTGCATATTATTGATAGAAAGGGAGCTGAGAACCCCGTTGCAGATAACTTGTCTAGATTAGAAAATGTTCTTGATGACCCACTACCTATTGATGATAGCTTTCCTGATGAACAATTCGCTGTCATAAATGCTTCTCGTAATACTCCATGGTATGCTGATTATGCTAATTACATTGTTGCTAAATTTATACCACCTAGTTTCACATACCAGCAATAGAAAAGGTTTTCTATGATTTAAGAAATTACATTTGGGATGACCCACACATTTATAAAGAAGGAGTTGATGGTGTTATTAGACGTTGTGTACCTGAGCATTAACAGGAACAAATCCTACACAAGTGCCACTTTGAAGCTTACGGAGGACACCATGCTGGAGACAAAACTGCACACAAGGTATTGCAATCCGGTTCCTATTGGCCCACTCTCT
Organism: Triticum aestivum; assembly: GCF_018294505.1. NCBI lineage: Eukaryota > Viridiplantae > Streptophyta > Magnoliopsida > Poales > Poaceae > Triticum > Triticum aestivum. The sequence continues at coordinate 347,775,470 of NC_057797.1, read as the reverse complement.
TCAAGGATGCTCATAAGTTTGTCTTGTCTTGTGATGAATTCCAAAGGATTGGTAATATTAGTAGACGTCAGGAAATGCCTATGAACTATTCACCTGTTTTTGAACCATTTGATGTTTGGGGCTTTGATTATATGGGACCTTTTCCTTCCTTTAATGGGTATACACATATTTTAGTTGTTGTTGATCATGTTACTAAGTGGGTAGAAGCTATTCCAACTAGTAGTGCTGATCATAACACTTCTATTAAGATGCTAAAAGAAGTTATTTTTTTGATGTTTGGAGTCCCTAGATATTTAATGACTGATGGTGGTTCACATTTTATTCATGGCGCTTTCCGTAAAATGCTTGCTAAATATGATGTCAACCATAGAATTGCATCTCCATATCACCCTCGGTCTAGTGGTCAAGTAGAATTGAGCAATAGAGAGATTAAATTAATTTTGGAAAAGACTGTTAATAGATGTAGAAAGAATTGGTCTAAGAAACTTGATGATGCACTATGGGCTTATAGATCTGCTGATAAGAATCCTATGGGTATGTCTCCGTATAAAATGGTTTATGGAAAAGTATGTAATTTACCTCTTGAATTAGAACATAAGGCATATTGGGATATTAAAGAGCTCAACTATGATTTCAAACTTGCCAGTGAGAAGAGGTTGTTTGACATTAGCTCACTTGATGAATGTAGAACCCAAGCCTATGAGAATGCAAAGTTGATTAAAGAAAAAGTTAAAAGATGGCACGATAAAGGATACAAAAGCGTGAGTTTAATGTAGGTTATCATGTTTTGCTATACAACTCTCGTTTAAGATTTTTTGCAAGAAAGCTTCTCTCTAAATGGGAAGGTCCCTACATTATCGAGGAGGTCTATCGTTCCTGATGAGGACATCAATACCATTGTTACACCCACAGCCCCTGCTGCTATACATACTGGACAAATTACTAGAGATCGTGCATGCCAATTGAATTATCAGGTACTTTCGTTTCTTGGTAACGATTCTAATGTTCATGAGAATATGATGCAACCTAAATTGCTTACAAATGAAGGGCCTAGCTTGGACAAGAAAGATGAACCTTGGAACAAGTTCAAGCATGGAGATGATGGCATGCGCAAGGGGATCAAGAACAGAGTTACAAGTGACGATTTCAGGACATTGAAGCCACCATAAGGAGTGCATGAAGCCTTGGACGAAATATACAAGATTCCACTTCATAAATTTCGTTCAAAGGCTATTTTAGGTGTTGCGTCACCTTATTATTGGGCCAGGCCCATGTATTTTTGAAATACATAAGTATAGGTTGTTTTTAGAGTTCGTATGTGTGGGGAAACAAGAGTTAGGGTTGGTTTCGGACCCCTCCTCCAAGGGCCACGAAATCCCCCCTCTTCCTCCATATATATAGCCCTTAAGGCATCGTTTAGACTTTGGGTTTTGTTTAGATTAAAAGTTCGCCATAGCTGCAACTTCGCGTACTTCGTTTGTGTCCAACGACCAGACCAAGACGTCACAGAACCCCACCTTGATCAATAAAGCTTTCATCTTATATTCGCAATATCCAGATTGCAATCTCAATTTCTTGCTTGTTCTTTGTTTGCTCGCAGGAAACATACCCTCGTGGTCAGGTTGATCGTGCTCCGGCGTGGTCAATAACCCCTCAGAAGTTGGTTTAGCGATTGCTAAGGCGCGATGTCTCGTACATTCGTAGTCGGATCGTCAAGGTCGACTCCCACAGAAACGATAGCCACCATCTCATCGAAACATAGGGACACCTTTGCCTCTATCAGTTCCAGTGCCATAAAAAGCAACAACGCCGAAGGCACAAATCCGAAGGTGGTAAACGGTCAAAGAATCAAACATTATATCTCAGGTACTCCCATAAATGTTGAAACCACTGTTATTGACACTGTAACACTAGGGGAGTACATAAGGGACACTTTCTAGAGCGTGCAGACTCCGGTATGGAATAGGTATGAGGTACGGTAAGTAAACCGACTCCAAAACGTATCCAGTAGCAGAGACACGAGGCCACCACAAGGGTGGAGGGCGCGCCCTACCCCCTGGGCATGCGCCCCGACCTTGTGGCCACCTCGTGTGCCCTCCGGACTCCGTTTTCTTGCACGGTACTTCTTATGGCTGGTAAAAAATCATTATATAATCTCCTGAAGGTTTTGACCACCGTACCATGGAAAAATTCTCTGTTCTTGTTTTGAGTTGTTTCTGCAGCAGATTTAGAGTGAGATGTCTTTGCAAGAGTCTGTCGGGGAGAGTCGGGTATCTCACCTCATCGGGCCCAAGAGCATACAACAAAGCTAACCACTTTGGGCAATCAACGCAGGAAGAGATGGAGGCTGACTTGAAAAGGGTGGATGCCATGGAGGAGGATCAAGAAGTTACCTCTCGTCTTCAAACTAGATTCATGCTGGAGGAACTTTAGAGGTCAGCAATACCAAATTCGGTTATTCTTCCCAATACTAGATTTCTCTCTTATGAAAATATGAAGAAGAGTGTTGATTTCTCTCCCACAGCTAGGAAACAACCATGGTGATGGAGCTCTAGCGGTCACAGGTAAGCTTCGCAAGGAAGTAATGGATCTTAAGCAGCAAATTAATAAGCTCGAGGAAGAGAATCATATCTTAAAGGGTATCATCGCCAAGAATATCACATCACCACCTCCGAAGAAAGAGACATAAATACATGGGTATGGGCACTCCCCTTGGCAACTGCCATGCTTGGGGGAGGTGCCTCAGTATCGTATCACCATCACACCTTTAGCTTTATCATTTTTCTTAGTTCTATCCTTTTGGTTATATATTGATCTAGTAGAATAAAGTTTTAGTATGATCTATGCTTTAAGTTTTGTTTCGATCTCTATCTATGTAATTGAGTCTGTGAGTTATATATAATAAAGAGTAGTTTTGAGTTGAGGGCTTTGCTATTTTTGTATGATCCCGAGGGAATAAAATAATTAAAAGATCATATGTTGATCTTATGGAAAGTAATGACTTCACAAACAAAGAGTATGATGAATAAAAGTTATTGAGAGTTGACAAACATAGTTTTGGTCATTGTTGCAATTAATAGGAAGTAATAAAGAAAGAGAGGCTTTACATATAAATATACTATCTTGAACATCTTTTGTAATTGTGAGCACTCATTAAAATATGACATGCTAAATGGTTGATGTTGGGCAAGGAAGACAACATAATGGGTTATGTTTTCTTATATCCGAATAGAAGTTATATTGTCATGGATCATCCAACATGTTGAGCTTGCCTTTCCCCCTCATGCTAGGCAAATTCTTTGCACCAAGTAGAGATACTACTTGTGCTTCCAAACATCCCTTAAACCAGTTTTGCCATGAGAGTCCACCATACCTACCTATGGATTGAGTAAGATCCTTCAACTAAGTTGTCATCGGTCCAAGCCATAAAAATTGCTCTCTAAATATGTATGATCTATTAGTGTGAAGAAAATAAGCTTTATACGAACTTGTGATATGGAAGAAATAAATGTGACGGACTGTATAATAAAGGTCCTTATCACAAGCGGCAATATAAAGTGGCGTTCTTTTGCATTAAGATTTTGTGCATCCAACCATAAAAGCCATGACAACCTCTGCTTCCCTCTGCGAAGGGCATATCTTTTACTTTTATCGTCTATCCTTATACAAGAGTCATGGTGATCATCACCTTTCCTTTTTACACGTTTTCCTTTGGCAAGCATTATATGTTGGAAAGATCTTAATATATGTATATCCACTCAGATGTAGGTTTTCATAAAGTGTTATCGTTGAGATTACCCTTGAGGTAAAAGGTTGGGAGGCGAAACTATAAGCCCCTTTCTTTGTGTCTGATTGAAACCTTGTACCCATAAGTACCGTGTGAGTGTTAGCAATTGTGAAAGATTAAATGATAGTTTACTACGTGGACTTGCTGAAAAGCTCTTGAATTAACTCTTTCCGATGTTATGATAAATTGCAATTGTTTCAATGACTGAGATCATAGTTTGTTAGTTTTCAATGAAGTTTCTGATTCATACTTCACCTTGTGAACAAATTGTTACTTTAACATAAGAAATCATATGGCAATATTATTTGCTATTCTAAAGATGATTATGATGCCCTCATATCTGTATTTTATTTTATCAACACCACTATCTCTAAACATGTGGACATATTTTTCAATATCGGCTTTCGCTTGAGGACAAGCGAGGTCTAAGCTTGGGGGAGTTGATACATCCATTTTGCATCATGCTTTTATATTGATATTTATTGCATTAAGGGCTATTATTACACATTATATCACAATACTTATGCATTTTCTCTCTTATTTTATAAGGCTTACATGAAGAGGGAGAATGCCGGCAGCAGGAATTCTAGACTGGAAAAGGAGCAAATATTAGAGACCTATTCTCCACAACTCCAAAAGTCTTGGAATTTCACGGAGCATGTTTTTGGAATATATAAAAAATATTGTCCGAAGAAAATACCAGAGGTGATGAGGACATCAATACCATTGTTACACCCACAGCCCCTACTGTTACATATACTGGACCAATTACTAGAGCTCGCGCACGCCAATTAAATTACCAGGTACTTTCGTTTCTTGGTAATGATTCTAATGTTCATGAGATTATGATGCTGCCTAAATTGGATACATTTGTTTTGCTTACAAATGAAGGGCCTAGCTTGGAGAAGGATGAACATTGGAGCAAGAACACGCATGGAGTTGATGGCATGCGCAAGGGGATCAAGAACGGAGTTACAAGTGATGATTTCAGGACTTTGAAGCCGCCATAAGGAGTGCATGAAGCCTTGGACGAAATATACAAGATGCCACTTCATAATATTCGTCCATAGGCTATTCTAGGTGCTGCGTCACCTTATTAATGGGCCAGGCCCATGTAATTTCGAAATACTTAAGTATAGGCTATTTTTAGAGTCCGTATGTGTGGGGAAACAAGAGTTAGGGTTGGTTTCGGACCCCAATCTCAAGGGCCACGAAATTCCCCCCTCTTCCTCCATATATACAGCCCTTAGGGCGTCGTTTAGACTTTGGGTTTTGTTTAGATTAAAAGTTCGCCATAGCTGCAACTTCGCGTACTTCGTTTGTGTCCAACGACCAGACCAAGACGTCACAGAACCCCACCTTGATCAATAAAGCTTTCATCTTATATTCGCAATATCCCGATTGCAATCTCAGTTTCTTGCTTGTTCTTCGTTTGCTCGCAGGAAACAGACCCTCGTGGTCAGGTTGATCGTGCTCCGGCGTGGTCAATAACCCTCGGAAGTTGGTTTAGCGATTGCTAAGGCGCGACGTCTCGCACGTTCGTAGTCGGATCATCAAGGTCGACTCCCACAGAAAATGATAGCCACCATCTCATCGAAACATCGGGACACCTTAGCCTCTATCAAGTGGTATCAGATTTCCAGGTTGCTCGGTGAGATTTTACAGTTTTTCGTAGATTAGATCGAGTCTGTTCTTCATACCTACAGTCCACGAAAAAGCCAGAGAAAAAAAATTAGGGTTAGTTCATCATATCCGAACCAATCTGAGCCTTTGCATAATCTTTTTAGGGTTTTTGCTTTGTTGAATTTGCGGTTGCATCGTCGTGTCAAGTTGCTGGTCTTAGAGTCTAGTCTTTTAGAGTTTCGAGTTCTGGTCATAAGTTGTCATGCCGCCGCCGCACCATCATCATCGCCTTGCCATCTACCACCATTGCTTCTCCGCCACTGCTCTGAATCCGTATACATATACCACCACCAATCCGTATCCATATACCACCACCAATCTGTATCCATATACCACCACCGCTACCATATACCACCACCGTTGCCATATACCACAACCATATATCCACCACCAATCCGAGTTCTTCTCATATTAGGTTTGTTCTTGAGATCAATCTAAATTCTGATTCGTGTTTCCTTGCCTGCGTAGGTCTCGGAAAAAAAAAGAGCGAAAAAAAGAGTTCCAGAGTGTGCTGTTCCCTTATTTACGTGCAGCGCCGTGATTTTGTTAGTGTTCTAGGCTCGCGTCTTTAGCACGGTCTAGCCTAGGACCAGCACAGTACCGTCGTTGAGCGTTTATTCAACTTTGCATCTCTGAATTGATTATTGCTGACCCTTTTTGCTACCATACTATAAGCCTTCCCAGCTCCACATACATCTATGTCGTGCGTTTGACTCTCCCTGGCAATCGCTCTATCCAAGCTTTTGAGAAGTTTTGACTACAACGGTTGCCGATCACCGCCTGCTGCTGGGTAAGAACTGGTAAGAATTTGAGATTTGCTTGACGGATTTGTGACACCCACCACCACCACCACTTGTTAGTAGTCTGTAGGATCATATTCTTGTGTGTTTCTATTGCTGCTAACCATGCCAGGATCACAAGCCGACGAGACTGACTGGGAGAACTTGACGAACAAGGAGCTTCATGATATGTTTCAGCAAATGATGAGTGGACAGGTGCAAGATGTGATAAACAGATTTGAAGAGGCCATGGAGAAGATAGATGGCATGGAGAAGACGTTTGAAACAAAGCTCGATAATAAGTTTGCTGAATTGCTTTTGCGTTTTCCACCACCACCACCGGCTGCTCCTGCCGCACCTCTACAATAACAGCAACAACATCGACTACCTCCATGTTGGGAAACAACCCTCCGCCGAGTGAGCCGTGTCCCTCTTCAGTCAGGCCAAACTGCTAGTGCTGCTGTTGATACTTCTGTGGCTCCTACTGCTGATGTGGAGGAGGATGATTATGTGGGAGATTATGAGGATGAGGTTGATCAAAATCAGAACTACGTGCCACCACCAGCACAGCAACCACCAGGTCGTCCAAATGCAAATAATGGCAATGGTAGGGCTCACCCTCAGGTACGAGATCATGACCATCTCCCTAAACTAAAATTGAATATTCCACCATTTGAGGGTAGATATGTTCCTGATATATATCTTACTTGGGAGTTAGAAACTGAACAACGATTTACATGTTTACAATATCCTGAGGATGGACGTGTTCCTGCTGCTGTTTGTGCATTCACTAGTTTTGCATGTGTTTGGTGGTCTGAGCATTGTAGATTATATCCTATTCCGGCTACTTGGGCTGCTTTGAAAACTACTATGCGTACTCGTTGGGTTCCACCATATTATCAACGTGAATTACTTCAAAAATTGCAGCGCTTAAGACAGGGACAAAATTCTGTAGAAGAATATTATCAGGAATTACAAACTAGCATGATTAGATGTGGTATTGTTGAGGAGAATGAAGCTATGCTTGCACGTTTTATGGGTGGCTTAAATAGAGAGATTCAGACGATTCTAGAGTATAAGGAGTATACTAATATCACTCATTTATTCCATCTTGCTTGTAAAGCTGAACGTGAAGTGCAGGATCGACAGGCATTGGCGCGGACTAACTTTTCTGCAGGTCGACCTTCATCATGGACACCACGTGCATCATCTACTTCCACACGTTCTGCTACACCGGCGCCTCCGTCGGCTGCCACCTCCAACCGTGATACAATAAAGCAGGCACAATCACCACTATCTGCCAAGAGCACACCTTCTGGGCCTGCAAAGAGCTCTTCTTCATCCATGGCATCAACAGGGCAAACACATGATATTATTTGTCGACGTTGCAAGGGTGGAGGTCATTATGCGAGAGAATGCCCATCTAAGCGTGTGATGATTGTTACTGAGGATGGTGGGTATGAGTCCGCTAGTGACTATGATGAGGAGACTTTGGCTCTTATTACATGTGAAGAACATGGTGGAGACGATTCTGATCATGAGACGCAATACATGGCTCCTGAAGATGCTGACAGGTATGAATGTTTAGTTGCTCAACGTGTTTTGAGTGTGCAGGTTACACAAGCTGAGCAAAATCAGAGGCATAATTTGTTCCATACAAAGGGAGTTGTGAAGGAACGTTCTGTTCGCGTGATCATAGATGGAGGGAGCTGCAATAACTTGGCTAGCATGGAGATGGTGGAGAAGCTATCTCTCACCACAAGACCACATCCACATCCTTACTACATCCAATGGTTCAACAACAGCGGCAAGGTTAAGGTAACATGTACTATTCGTGTGCATTTTAGTATCTCTACATATGCTGATTATGTTGATTGTGATGTGGTACCTATGCAAGCATGTTCCTTATTACTTGGTAGACCATGGCAATTTGATAAAAATTCTGTACACCATGGTAGAAACAATCAGTATACTCTTGTTCATAAGGATAAAAATATTACTTTGCTTCCTATGACTCCTGATTCCATTTTGAAAGATGATATTAATAGAGCTAATAAAGCAAAACAGGAGACAAATAAGAGTGAAAATCAGATTGTGGCAAAAGAATTTGAGCACCAAATGAAGCCTAATAATAAACCATCTACTGTTGTTTCTGAAATTAAATTGAAAAGTGCATGTTTACTTGCCACCAAATCTGATATTGATGAGCTAGATTTTAGCAAACCTGTTTGCTATGCTTTTGTGTGCAAAGAGGCATTATTTTCATTCGAGAACGTGCCTTCCTCTTTGCCCCCTGCTGTCACTAACATTTTGCAGGAGTTCGCTGACGTCTTTCCACAAGACGTGCCACCGGGATTACCACCTATTCGAGGGATTGAGCATCAAATTGACTTAATTCCCGGTGCTTCGCTACCCAACCATGCACCATACCATACCAATCCAGAGGAGACGAAGAAGATTATGCATCAAGTACAAGAACTGCTCGACAAAGGTTATATACGCGAATCCCTTAGTCCTTGTGCCATTCCTATCATTTTAGTGCCGAAAAAGGATGGTACGTCGCGTATGTGCATTGATTGTAGAGGCATTAATAATATTACTATTCGTTATCGTCATCCTATTCCTAGGCTAGATGATATGCTTGATGAATTGAGTGGCTCTACAATATTCTCCAAAGTTGATTTGCGTAGTGGATACCATCAAATTCGTATGAAATTGGGTGATGAATGGAAAACAACATTTAAAACTAAGTTTGGATTATATGAGTGGTTAGTCATGCCTTTTGGGTTAACTAATGCACCTAGTACTTTCATGAGGTTAATGAAAGAAGTTTTACGTGCTTTCATTGGACGATTTGTGGTAGTTTACTTTGATGACATATTGATTTATAGCAAATGTTTGGAGGAACATTTGGAACATTTACGTGCTGTTTTTATTGCTCTACGTGATGCACGTTTGTTTGGAAACCTTGGAAAGTGCACCTTTTGCACCGACCGAGTATCTTTTCTTGGCTATGTTGTTACTCCATAGGGAATTGAAGTTGATAAAGCCAAGATTGAAGCTATTGAGAGTTGGCCGCAGCCCAAAACGGTCACACAAGTGAGGAGTTTCCTTGGCCTCGCTGGTTTCTATAGGCATTTTGTGAGAGATTTCAGCACCATTGCTGCACCTCTCAACGAGCTTACAAAGAAGGATGTGCCTTTTGTTTGGGGTACCACACAGGAAGAAGCCTTCACGGTATTGAAAGATAAGTTGACACATGCTCCTTTACTCCAACTTCCTAATTTCAATAAGACTTTTGAGCTTGAATGTGATGCTAGTGGAATTGGATTAGGAGGTGTGTTATTACAAGATGGCAAACCTGTTGCATACTTTTCTGAAAAATTGAGTGGGCCTAGTCTGAGCTATTCTACTTATGATAAAGAATTATATGCTCTTGTTCGGACCTTAGAAACATGGCAACATTATTTATGGCCCAAGGAATTTGTTATACATTCTGATCATGAATCTTTGAAACACATTAAAAGTCAAGCAAAACTGAACCGTAGACATGCTAAATGGGTTGAATTCATTGAGACTTTCCCTTATGTCATTAAACACAAGAAGGGTAAAGAAAATGTTATTGCTGATGCCTTGTCTCGTCGTTATACTATGCTTTCACAACTTGACTTTAAAATATTTGGTTTGGAGACCATCAAAGATCAATATGTTAATGATGTTGAATTTAAAGATGTATTGCAGAATTGTAAGGAAGGGAGAACTTGGAACAAGTTCGTTCTTAATGATGGATTTGTGTTTCGTGCTAACAAGCTATGCATTCCAGCTAGCTCCGTTCGTCTTTTGTTGTTGCAGAAGGCGCATGGAGGAGGATTAATGGGACACTTTGGCGTCAAGAAGACGGAGGATATACTTGCTACACATTTCTTTTGGCCAAAGATGAGACGGGATGTTGAGCGTTTTGTTGCTCGCTGCACTACATGTCAAAGAGCTAAGTCACGACTCAATCCTCATGGTTTATATATGCCTTTGCCTGTACCTAGTGTTCCTTGGGAGGATATATCTATGGACTTTGTTTTAGGTTTACCTCGAACAAAGAAGGGGAGGGATAGCATATTTGTTGTCGTGGATAGGTTCTCGAAAATGGCACACTTTATACCATGTCATAAAAGCGATGATGGTGTTAATGTTGCTGATTTGTTCTTTCGTGAAATTATTCGCTTACATGGTGTGCCAAATACTATTGTTTCAGATCGTGATACTAAATTTCTTAGCCACTTTTGGAGATGTTTATGGGCTAAGTTGGGGACTAAGCTGCTTTTTAGTACTACTTGTCACCCCCAAACTGATGGACAAACTGAAGTAGTCAATAGAACATTGTCTACTATGCTTAGGGCTGTTTTGAAGAATAACAAGAAAATGTGGGAAGAATGCTTGCCTCATATTGAATTTGCTTATAATCGTTCATTGCATTCTACTACTAAGATGTGCCCTTTTGAAATTGTGTATGGTTTCCTACCTCGTGCACCTATTGATTTGTTGCCTCTTCCATCGTCAGAGAAGGTTAATTTTGATGCTAAAGAACGTTCTGAATTGATTTTAAAAATGCATGAGTTAACTAAGGAAAACATTGAGCCTATGAATGCTAAATATAAACTTGCTAGAGATAAGGGTAGAAAACATGTTGTGTTTGCGCCTGGAGATCTTGTTTGGTTACATTTGCGTAAAGATAGATTTCCTAATCTGCGCAAATCAAAGCTAATGCCACGTGCTGATGGTCCTTTTAAGGTGTTAGAGAAAATAAATGATAATGCATATAAACTTGAGCTACCTGTAGATTTTGGGGTTAGTCCCACTTTTAACATTGCAGATTTGAAGCCTTATTTGGGTGAGGAAGATGCGCTTCCGTCGAGGACGACTTCATTTCAAGAAGGGGAGGATGATGAGGACATCAATACCATTGTTACACCCACAGCCCCTACTGTTACATATACTGGACCAATTACTAGAGCTCGCGCACGCCAATTAAATTACCAGGTACTTTCGTTTCTTGGTAATGATTCTAATGTTCATGAGATTATGATGCTGCCTAAATTGGATACATTTGTTTTGCTTACAAATGAAGGGCCTAGCTTGGAGAAGGATGAACATTGGAGCAAGAACACGCATGGAGTTGATGGCATGCGCAAGGGGATTAAGAACGGAGTTACAAGTGATGATTTCAGGACTTTGAAGCCGCCATAAGGAGTGCATGAAGCCTTGGACGAAATATACAAGATGCCACTTCATAATATTTGTCCATGGGCTATTCTAGGTGCTGCGTCACCTTATTAATGGGCCATGCCCATGTAATTTCGAAATACTTAAGTATAGGCTATTTTTAGAGTCCGTATGTGTGGGGAAACAAGACTTAGGGTTGGTTTCGGACCCCACCCTCAAGGCCCACAAAATTCCCCCCTCTTCCTCCATATATACAGCCCTTAGGGCGTCGTTTAGACTTCGGGTTTTGTTTAGATTAAAAGTTCGCCATAGCTGCAACTTCGCGTACTTCGTTTGTGTCCAACGACCAGACCAAGACGTCACGGAACCCCACCTTGATCAATAAAGCTTTCGTCTTATATTCGCAATATCCCGATTGCAATCTCAGTTTCTTGCTTGTTCTTCGTTTGCTCGCAGGAAACAGACCCTCGTGGTCAGGTTGATCGTGCTCCGGCGTGGTCAATAACCCTCGGAAGTTGGTTTAGCGATTGCTAAGGCGCGACGTCTCGCACGTTCATAGTCGGATCGTCAAGGTCGACTCCCACAGAAAACGATAGCCACCATCTCATCGAAACATCTGGACACCTTAGCCTCTATGAAGAGGGGGCCACTAGCCAGCCATAAGGGTGCAGGGCGTGCCCTACCCCCTGGGCATGCCCCCCGTCCTTGTGGGCCCCATAGCAGGCCTCCGACACCCATCTTCTGCTATATTGTGTGTTTTGACCTAAAAAATCAGAAGGAAGCTTTTGGGACGAAGCACCGCTGTCTCGAGGCGAAGCCTGGGCAGAACCAATCTAGGGCTCCGACGGAGCTATTCTGTCGGGGGAACATCCCTCCGGGAGGGAGAAATCATAGCCATCATCATCACCAATGATCCTCCCATCGAGAGGGGGTCAATCTCCATCAACATCTTCACCAGCATCATCTCCTCTCAAACCCTAGTTCATCTCTTGTATCCGGTCTTTGTCTCAAAACCTCAGATCGGTACCTGTGGGTTGCTAGTAGTGTTGATTACTCCTTGTAGTTCTTGCTAGTTGGTTTATTCAATGGAAGATCATATGTTCATATCCTTAATGATAATTAATACTCCTTTGATTATTAACATGAATATGCTTTGTGAGGAGTTACGTTTGTTCCTGAGGACATGGGAGAAGTCTTGTTATAAGTAATCATGTGAATTTGGTATTCGTTCGATATTTTGATGAGATGTATGATGTCTTTCCTCTAGTGGTGTTATGTTAATGTTGACTACATGACACTTCACCATTATTTGGGCCTAGGGGAAGGCATTGGGAAGTAATAAGTAGATGATTTGTAGCTAGAGTGATAGAAGCTTAAACCCTAGTTTATGCGTTGCTTCGTAAGGGGCTGATTTGGATCCATATGTTCCATGCTATGGTTAGATTTATCTTAATTCTTCTTTCGTAGTTGTGGATGCTTGCGAGAGGGGTTTATAATAAGTGGGAGGCTTGTCCAAGGAAGGGCAGCACCCAAGCACCGGTCCACCCACATTAAAATTATCAAAGTAACGAACGAGGATCATATGAGCATGATGAAAACTAGCTTGACAACTATTCCCATGTGTCCTCAGGAGCACTTTGCTTTATATAAGAGTTTGTCCAGGCTTGTCGTTTGCTACAAAAAGGATTGGGCCATCTTGCTGCACCTTATTTACTTTTGTTACCCGTTACGATTTATCTTATCCCAAAACTATTTGTCACCAATAATTTCAGTGCTTGCAGAGAATACCTTGCTGAAAACCGATTGTCATTTCCTTCTGCTCCTCATTCGGTTCAACACTCTTACTTATCGAAAGGACTATGATAGATCCCCTATACTTGTCGGTCATCAGGTGGCCATCGGGATGATCAAGATGGCCACCGGTGATGATTTCCCCCTCCAGCAGGGTGCCAGGACGGGTTCTAGATTGGTTTTTCGTGGCTACAGAGGCTTGCGACGGTGGAACATCTGATCTAGGGTTATTTTTTATGGTTTCTCTATTTATAGGATTTTTGGCATTGATTTCATGCGAAGATGGGCCTTGAGGTGAGCACAACCCATCGGGGCAAGCCGGGGCCCTCAGGCGCGCCCTGGTGGGTTGTGCCCTCCTCCTAGCTCTTCTGGCCCTCCCACGAAGCTTCGGGGGTCTCTTTTATTCCAAAAAAATCGTCAAAAAGTTTCAGCTCATTTGGAGAACTTTCATTTCTGCACAAAAAACAACACCATGGTAGTTCTGCTGAAAACTGCGTCAGCCCAAGTTAGTTCCATGCAAATCATACCAAAACCATATAAAATTGTTGTATACATGGCATGAATACTTCATAAATTATAGATATGTTGCAAGCGTATCAGCACCCCAAGCTTAATTCCAGCTCGTCCTCGAGTAGGTAAATGATTAAAGAAATAATTTATGAAGTATGAATGCTAGCATAGTGCATAAGTTTGATCAATGATAATTTCAATCACTTTTCCTAGCATCATAATAGTAACTCTTTCTCATAAAACTCATCATGACAAAGTAGCAATAAATTCACATCTTAAGTTTCAAACAATGAATTCTCTTGAAACTCAACAACCTATATTCTTAGGCACCAAACAATTCTAATTCAGGAGAGTCTAAGTCAGAGCTCCACATACTCAATCATCATATAGTCTTCCATGATTACATATTCTTAGAACAAATGGCATCCATCCAACACAGAGAAAGGTAGGGCCTTAATCTTTTGCCTCCCAACTCATTTATCAACGAGATAATTGTCAAGATAATGAATAATGATCAAATATATTTGACTGGCCATATGTGCCTAGATCTTTCCCCACCACATGATGCTTGCCAACTAGAGAATAATTGAGGTTGAAATGAGAATGCATACTTTGACTCTTGCATAAAAGTAACATTGGAAAGTAAAAGATAGGCCCTTCGCAGAGGGAAGCAGAGGTTGTCATGCACTTTTTATTTGGATGCCCAAGCTCTTAATGCAAATGAACGTCGCGTTATATTGACCCTTATGATAGCAACCTTTATTGTGCAGTCCATCTCTTTTATTACTTTGCCATCACAAGTTCGTACAATGCTCAATTTTTCCTTACAATAAAAGATCAAACATATTTAGGAGCAATTTTTATTGCTTTATGCACCGATGACAACTTACGTGAAGGATCTTATTCAATCCATAGGTAGGTGTGGTGGACACTCATGGCAAGAAACTGGGTTTAAGGGTTTTTGGATGCACAAGTAGTATCTCTACTTATTACGAATTTTTGGCTAGCAAAAGATCCTAGGCAAACACCACACGTTGGAGGATCCATAACAATATAACTTCTATGCAAACATACAAAACCATAACTCATTAAATTGTCTTCCTTGTTCAACTTCAACTAATTTTCTCAAGTTTGAAAATAATTAATGGCTCTTCACAATCATAGAAGATGTCCGAGATAATATATTTGGATGTGAAAGTTCTCTTCCTTATACTAATCTTTCATAAATTTCTTGTATGACCAATGTTTTGATTGTCAAACTTCAAAAGATTTAACTTTCAACCAAATGCGAAGCTACCACTAGGCATGATATGAAAGTATAATTTCAACTTCATGACCTTAAATTCATTCAACAATTTACTCATAGGACATAAGTGAAGCACAAGAGTAAACGACAAACTACTCCAAAAAGTTATAAGTGAAGATCAAGTGAGTAGTTAAGTAAATGGGTAGCCATTTGAGGACTCTCTCTTATTTAAAGACTTTTAGATCTAAGTATTTTATTAAAACAGCAAGAAAAAACCAAATTAAATGACATTCTAAGAATAGCACACATCATGTGAAGAAACAAAAAGTTAAGCTCAGCCAGGATAATCGATAATTATTGATGAACAAAGGTGGGATGCCTACTGGGCATCCCCAAGCTTATATGCTTGAGACTTCTTGAAATATTATCTTGGGATGCCTTGGGCATCCCCAAGCTTGAGATTTTTTGTCTCCTTAATACCTTTTATATCACGGTTTCCCTAAATCTAAAAACTTCATCCACACAATACTCAACAGGAACTCGTGAGATAAGTTAGTATAAATCAATGCAAAACCTTATCATTATCTACTGTAGAAAATCACAAAATTATTATTCAACATTGCATACTAAATTCCTCTGCATATTTAATACTCCTATCCTTAAATAGAATCATTAAACGAGCAAACGTATGCAAACAATGCAAACATAACAGTAATCTGCCAAAATAGGATAGTCTATAAAGGAAGCAAGAATATCAATACTTATTTAACTCCAAAAATTCTGAAAAATTACCACATTGTAGAAAATTTATCATAGCTTATTTTGCAAAAAGTTTCAAAATTTTATCGCATTCTGACTTTTCTCGGTAATTTTTGCAACAACGCTAAACTTTCTGTTTTAAAATAGCAACAAATAGACTTGCAAAATAAGCATGGTAAAGGCTATCCTTGACATTTTTATTGAAGTAAAAGATGCAAAACATTATTCTAAATATTAGCAAGCAAATACAAATAAAATAAAATGATGCTCCAAGGAAAACACATATCATGTGACGAATAAAAATAGAGCTCCAAGTGAGGTTACCAATAATGTCGAAGATGAAAGAGGGGATGCCTTCAGGCGCATCCCCAAGCTTAGTTGCTTGGGTCTTCCTTGAATATTACCTTGGGGTGCCTTGTTCAAACCCAAGATTAGGGTCTTGTCATTTCTTATTCTCCTCATATCAACATCTCACCCAAAACATGAAAACTTCAATCACACAAAACTTAGCGGAAATTTGTGAGATAGGTTAGTATGATAAAACAAATCATCCACTTGGTACTGTCAAAGACAAGATTCATAATTATTCTCACACAATGCCTACTGTACCTCATAATTTCCACAATTTACATTGAGCAATATAAGGCATAAAACTAGAAAACAAGCAAACTATGCATTGAAAAGAGAATCTGTCAAAAACAGAACAGTCTGTAATGATTTGAACAACAACCATACTTTTGTTACTCCAACCATTCTAATAAATTAGGAAAACGTAGGAAATTTGTATATCAATCATCTGTAAAAAAATCATAATTGTTCGATAGTACAGTGAATTAAAAAAATTGTTAGTGGAAGCAAAAGTTTCTGTTTTTGCACATAATCAAGTCAACTATCCTACACACTATCCCAAAGACTTTACTTGGTACTTTATTGAAGAAAGCTATAAAACATGATTACTAGAGTAGCTTAGTCATGTGAACACATAAAAACAGTAGGGGTAAATGTTGGGTTGTCTCCTGATGAGGACATCAATACAATTGTCACACCCACAGCCCCTGCTGCTATACATACTGGACCAATTACTAGAGCTCGTGCACGCCAACTAAATTACCAGGTACTTTCTTTTCTTGGTAATGATTCTAATGTTCATGAGAATATGATGCTGCCTAAATTGGATACATTTGTTTTGCTTACAAATGAAGGGCCTAGCTTGGAGAAGGATGAACATTGGAGCAAGAACAAGCATGGAGATGATGGCATGCGCAAGGGGAACAAGAACGGAGTTACAAGTGATGATTTCAGGACTTTGAAGCCACCATAATGGGTGCATGAAGCCTTGGACGAAATATACAAGATGCCACTTCATAAATTTCGTCCCGAGGCTATTTTAGGTGCTGCGTCACCTTATTATTGGGCCAGGCCCATGTAATTTCGAAATACATAAGTATAGGCTATTTTTAGAGTCCGTATGTGTGGTGAAACAAGAGATAGGGTTGATTTCGGACCCCTCCACCAAGGGCCACGAAATTCCCCCCCTCTTCCTCCATATATACAGCCCTTAGGGCATCGTTTAGACTTTGGGTTTTGTTTAGATTAAAAGTTCGCCATAGCTGCAACTTCGCGTACTTCGTTTGTGTTCAACGACCAGACAAAGGCGTCACAGAACCCCACCTTGATCAATAAAGCTTTCATCTTATATTCGCAATATCCAGATTGCAATCTTAGTTTCTTGCTTGTTCTTCGTTTGCTCGCAGGAAACAGACCCTCGTGGTCAGGTTGATCGTGCTCCGGCGTGGTCAATAACCTCTCGGAGTTGGTTTAGCGATTGCTAAGGCGCGACGTCCTCGCACGTTCGTAGTCGGATCGTCAAAGTCGACTTCCACCAAAGCGAAATCCACCATCTCATCGAAAGACGGGACACCTTTGCCTCTATCACAGGTACTTTCGTTTCTTGGTAATGATTCTAATGTTCATGAGAATATGATGCTGCCTAAATTGGATACATTTGTTTTGCTTACAAATGAAGGGCCTAGCTTGGAGAAGGATGAACATTGGAGCAAGAACAAGCATGGAGATGATGGCATGCGCAAGGGAAACAAGAACGGAGTTACAAGTGATGATTCCAGGACTTTGAAGCCACCATAATGGGTGCATGAAGCCTTGGACGAATTATACAAGATGCCACTTCATAAATTTCGTCCCGAGGCTATTTTAGGTGCTGCGTCACCTTATTATTGGGCCAGGCCCATGTAATTTCGAAATACATAAGTATAGGCTATTTTTAGAGTCCGTATGTGTGGGGAAACAAGAGATAGGGTTGATTTCGGACCCCTCCACCAAGGGCCACGAAATTCCCCCCTCTTCCTCCATATATACAGCCCTTAGGGCATCGTTTAGACTTTGGGTTTTGTTTAGATTAAAAGTTCGCCATAGCTGCAACTTCGCGTACTTCGTTTGTGTTCAACGACCAGACAAAGGCGTCACAGAACCCCACCTTGATCAATAAAGCTTTCATCTTATATTCGCAATATCCAGATTGCAATCTCAGTTTCTTGCTTGTTCTTCGTTTGCTCGCAGGAAACAGACCCTCGTGGTCAGGTTGATCGTGCTCCGGCGTGGTCAATAACCTCTCGGAGTTGGTTTAGCGATTGCTAAGGCGCGACGTCCTCGCACGTTTGTAGTCGGATCGTCAAAGTCGACTTCCACCAAAGCGAAATCCATCATCTCATCGAAAGACGGGACACCTTTGCCTTTATCAGAGAAGGATGAACATTGGAGCAAGAACAAGCATGGAGATGATGGCATGCGCAAGGGAAACAAGAACGGAGTTACAAGTGATGATTTCAGGACTTTGAAGCCACCATAATGGGTGCATGAAGCCTTGGACGAAATATACAAGACGCCACTTCATAAATTTCGTCCTGAGGCTATTTTAGGTGCTGCGTCACCTTATTATTGGGCCAGGCCCATGTAATTTCGAAATACATAAGTATAGGCTATTTTTAGAGTCCGTATGTGTGGGGAAACAAGAGATAGGGTTGATTTCGGACCCCTCCACCAAGGGCCACGAAATTCCCCCCCTCTTCCTCCATATATACAGCCCTTAGGGCATCGTTTAGACTTTGGGTTTTGTTTAGATTAAAAGTTCGCCATAGCTGCAACTTCGCGTACTTCGTTTGTGTTCAACGACCAGACAAAGGCGTCACAGAACCCCACCTTGATCAATAAAGCTTTCATCTTATATTCGCAATATCCAGATTGCAATCTTAGTTTCTTGCTTGTTCTTCATTTGCTCGCAGGAAACAGACCCTCGTGGTCAGGTTGATCGTGCTCCGGCGTGGTCAATAACCTCTCGGAGTTGGTTTAGCGATTGCTAAGGCGCGACGTCCTCGCACGTTCGTAGTCGGATCGTCAAAGTCGACTTCCACCAAAGCGATATCCATCATCTCATCGAAAGACGGGACACCTTTGCCTCTATCATCTCCCAACAAGCGCTTTCCTTTAATGCCTTTTCAGCTAGGCAAGATGATTTCAATGATGCTCACATAGAAGTAAAGAATCGAAACACAAAGAGAGCATCATGAAGCATATGACTAGCACATTTAAGCCTAACCCACTTCCTATGCATGGGGATTTTGTGATCAAATAATTTATGGGAACAAGAATCAACTAGCATAGGAAGGTGAAACAAGCAAAACTTCAAGATTTTCAACACATAGAGACACTACAAAAAAAGACACATCCGTGACATTTTGGGCCAAACGAAAAAATTCTGTCATGCTTATGACACTTCTGTGACGATAATTGTGACAAAACCAGGTCTCATGATAGATGTGGTGGGCTCCTACTTCTATGATAAAAAATCATGACAGAAAATGGGCTTTTTGTCCTGGGCGGGCCGGAGACACAGCTGCATGACATTCTTTGGGCCGTCCATGAAGGAGAAAACCGTGGTAGAAGCGAGGGCGAGGAAAATATCAAGGGAGTCGGGGGCCGAATGATGCGTGTTTCTCTCATACATACGCGCGTGTGTGCGAGGCGTTGCGCTCTAACTGAACCCGAGTGAGGCATTGGGCCCTAACTGAACCCGAGCGATTGCACTGCAGGCTACACGTTACTGAACCCAAGCAATCGATCCCTTGATGTTAACTGAACCCGAGTGATTCTTTCGCTACTGCTGCTAACTGAAGCCGATCGAACACTGCTGCCTCCTTCCCTGGATGAACAGTGAGCATTGTTGAGGGGGTTTGGATGAACAGTTCCCGGTGGGGCGTTGGATGAACAAGAACCCGTGGTAGTAGAGGCCGTTGCCGCTGCATGAACAGTACCCCGATCGATCGAGCCGATGGATGAATAGGACCCTGTGGAGGGCTGGATGAACAAGACCCCATGGAGGGCTGGTTGAACAGTAGCCAGTGGAGGGCTGGTTGAACAGTAGCCGGTAGAGGGCTGGATGAATAGTAGCCCATGGAGGGGTGGTTGAACAGGACCCCCGTGGAGAGGCTAGTTGAACAGTAGCCGGTGGAGGAGCATGCGGTGGAGGCTGGATGAACAGGAGCCCGTGGATGAACAGTCGCAGGTGGAGGCTGGAGGATGTCGACGGTGGATGAACAGTATCCCTTTCAGGTAGTCGATGGTGGAGATGAACAGTATCCCATGGAGTCCCATTATGCGGTACGCCACACCCCTCCCGATCAACAGGACCCCGTTTCGACCGTAGGAGGTCCGTTTCCGCCGTGGTCGGTCGAACACAAAGTCGTTTCCTTTGTTCTACGGTACGCCAGACATCGTTTCCTTCGCCTGTTCCGTCCAAGCCGGTTGGCTCCCGATGAACAACACGCGTTCTTTTGCCACCCGATCAACATGACGCATTCCGTTGCCTCCCCATGAACACGACGATGACGTATTTTCTTTGTTCCGACCCAGCCATAGCCATGTACACGAGCCCTGGACGTATGTATGCCTGAGTAGGCGTTTGAGACCCCACCCGTATGTACGTACGTGGCCATATTTACTTTCTTGAAATATGGCAGTTGTACATACGTGTACATGCTACGTGCGCGCCTCTACTACCACACGTGCGCGCCTCTACTACGACATGTGCCCTTCCTTACACGGCCACGGTTCATCGCTGCAGCCTGCTGACAGACCGATCGCATGTACGTACATGTTCGCGACCAGAATGATGTACGCTTCGACTAGGTGGGTCCCGACTGTCAGGCACTTCCTTGCGTGCGAAGATGTAGCTGGTGGGTCCCAGCAGTCAGGGGGGCAAATCATTTTTTTGCCCGTAATATGGACGCACTTCCTTGCGTGCGAAGGTGTAGCTGGTGGGTCCCAGCCGTCAGGGGGAAACGTTTTTTTCACAAAATACGGTGACCCATCTGGTGGGTCCCTTCTATCAGGTGGAGGAATCATTATTTTCCGCGGAATAAGGAGGCACTTCCTTGCTGCGGCCGTGGACCCAGCTGTCAGCCTCTCCACGTACAGTACTCTTTCAATGGAAGTAGTTCCTTGACCACGTTGACCACATCGCGACGAGAGCACCAGGCCGGTGGACGACGGTGAGGCCTAGGAAGGGGACGACGTAGAGCCGGGGAAGACGCGACAGTGGATGCCCACGCGGAGAGGAGTACGAGGGTTCACTGGTTCGACTGCGGTGTGAGGCTGCCGCCGCCGCAGGGCCTGGCCAGCGGTGGGAGTAGTAGGGGGCGGTGAGGCCTCCGCGGCGTCACAGTCGGCCACGAGAAGCAGGAGCACGCGACACGACCAGCGATGGTTTGGGCGGCTGGCAACAAGACCAGAGGTTGAAGAAGCACTACCATCGTTGGATGGACATCGTACGGTCACTAGAGCTAGAATCGTTCATATTGACTAAGTTGACAAAGCCCTCCGTCCCCGTATAGTAGGCCCATAAGTCAGCCTCCCACTATGGAGGGTCCCAGCCAGCAGGGGGTATTCATTTTTTTGTGCATAATAAGGAGGCACTTCCTTGCATGCGAATATATAGCTGGTGGGTCCGACCTGTCACCGGGGGAACGTTTTTTTCACGAAATGCAGAGGCCCTTCTGGTGGGTTCCAGCTGTCAGGTGAAGGAATCATTATTTTGTGCGTAATAAGGAGTCATTTCCTTGCATGCGGCCGTGGACCCAGCTGTCAGCCTCTGCACGCACAGTCTAGTTCCGATGGATGTCGTTCGTTGACCACATTGACTACTCCATGCTGAGCGCATCCAAGGTGGTGGACGACGGCGAGGCCCCGGACAGCAATGAGCCGGAGGTGGCAAGATGCGGGAGTAGACTCGCAGTCGAAGAGGTGTACGAGGGTTAACTGGTTCTGGTGCGGTGTGGTTCGGCAGTCGATGGAGAAGAACAGGAGGTGTGGAGGGGTGGAGGGATCGCCTGGCCAATGGTGGGGTAGCGCTTCACAACGAAGCGTGCTAAGCAGAGCTGCTAGCAGCAGGAGGCGGGAGCAGGTGGTCCCGGCGGCACTAGAGGAAGAAGACGGGAGATTGAAGATGGATGTCGGTCGTTGGATGTAAATCCAATGGCTAATGATGTCAGAATCATTTGTTGACTAAGTTGACAACGACTTGCGTTGGCTTCGACCTCTTGGCCCACATTTCAGCCTCCAAAAACGTGGCACTTATTCAACCCATTTTTTAGAATTTACAGTCAATTTGATCTCTTTTTTTAGAATTACAGTCCATTTGCTGGGCTGGGTGAACAAATAATGTAGCATCCATGCGGCCCATTTATTTTTCACCTAAAAAATTACATGCCATTTGCACTTTCTCGAAATACATTATTTTGCTGGGCTGATTCTAATTATAATGTTGGGTTGGGCGCACCAATGTTATCAAAAAATAAACAGGGGTTGAGCATTTTAATATAAATATATTTAAATAATAAGTGTATTATTACATGGGTCCTTAAATCTTACCAAGCTTTTGTACACAATCACCAGGATTTTTGTTGCCAAAAAAATCCAGTATTTTATTGTTAAAAAATTATTTTTATAAGTTAATAAGATGTGGGATATTGTATTCTTACATATGTAAGTATCTGTTAAATATATGATGACAATAACGATAATATATAATAACATATGAAATAATTTAAATATATATAATACAGTTAGAAGGGAAACAAAAGTTGGGCCAGGCGTTCCTATTCTTATATAGAAAAATAGAACAGACCTCTGGATTTCTTCAAAAAAATACATAAATTGGGTTGCTGATGTTTCAGGAAAAAAAACCTTGGATCGGAGGTCCATAGGCCGGTCGATACATGACGGCCCTAAAAAAATACAAACCGACATGTCGTGGGCTGCGCATGTTAAAAAAAAGCCTAGACGGGGCGGCCCAAAACCCAGCGGATACTTGCTGCCCCAGTGATAATAAGTGATACTACCCGCCAGCTCCACAGCTTCGTTGTGAATTTATCTCCTACGGTGAAGCACCCAAAAAATGTAACTATGTTGACAAACCCGTGGGCCCCAACGTCAGTATAGTATTAGGAGGAAGTTTTTTCTACGAGGCACTTGCTTGCGTACGGCCATAGACCTAGTGGGTCCCGACTGTCCGCCTCTCCACGTACAGTCCTCTCCAGATTCCTCTCGTTTGTTCAGCATGTTCACAACGGCAGACAGCGGCACTGCGGCGAGCGCACAAAGGCGCAGGATCGAGGTTATCGAACCACCCAAGGAAGTGCCTTATTTGTAACGAAAGTAGTGAACTAGCCTAGTGGCCAAGTGACACTACCCGACAGTTGTTCTGCCCGGGTTCGATTCCACTTGATGCGGGGAAAATATCTCCAAATTTTTTGCCTCTGCCATTATTGACATGTGGGTCCCCATTGTCATCCACGCACACCACGTCCAACACTTGCCAAAACTTAGTCCCTCGTTTTCTCTGTTTTTCGCACACTCGACATTGTGTGGGCATTTTGAAAATAGCATATCTCTTTGACTGTGCACCATATGAAGACGTGTTATGCATGAATGTTGATTAGCATGATGTTAACTGGCTGGTAGGTCCATTTTCGACCATGAATAAAGCTTCCAACATGATGTTAACCCTGTTTGTAAAGGTCGTGTTAAGATAAATGCTCTTCCTTTGAAAGTTGCAGTTTCTTATCTGAAACTCAACTTGTAGTTTTTATCTGAAACTGAAACTTGCAGTTTCTTCTCTGAGAATCACATTGTCTGCACTTTTATACTCCTATGAAACTACATTTTTAAGTGCTAAAAATAGATCTCTAGAATTCATAAAATACTTCATATGCTCAATACTGCAAATCTGAAATTCAAAAGACATTCATATCTAAAAGTACTCTCAGAATACACAACACAATTCACAACCTGCAAATACTGACAACCCTATGCTCCTCCTGACAATTCACAACCTGCCGGACTATTGGGCTGGGGGGCAGTCCCCTCCTGTTCATTGGCGGTAGGCAGCCGCTCCGTGAGACGATGTGAACAACGAGGGAGAGGATGGCGGGGAAGCGTCCTCGGGCCAACTGCTTTTCTCCTCTTGCAGCTGGGTTCGGTCGACGAAGACTCCACCGGCTTGCTCTGGCACGACACCCTCACAAATGGCACCCTGTGGATGCTCGATCCTTCAATCTCTGGTGGATGCTCCATCTGGGATCGATACTCCCACCACTGCTCCCTCACGATCGGATTTGGTGAATCTTTTGCTCCATGGCCCAGAGGAGCAGCTCTATGTACTTCCGCGCGACTCCCTTTGGGACTATCACCGCTTTTTCGCTCTGTTGCAGATATTTGGCCATGGATGTCACCGTCGCCGCTAGTTGGTCCTTGTTGTCAAACCAAGACTGTATCTCCGACATCCTACCTAGCTTGACAGGGTCCCTGTTTGCGATCCTCGTGTATCGGTTGTACTCCTCCATCGATCTACTTCTCCACAACACCTTCACTCGCCGGCGGTGGTTTTTGAATGGAAGAGAAGAGGAGCAGCGCTGGTTTTGGATTAGAACGGGAGAGGAGCGACACTGGTTTTGGATTGGAACATGAGAGGAGGGGCGGTGGTTCTAAAATGTAAGAGGAGAGGAGCGGCACTGGATTTAGATTGGAACAGGAGAGGAGCGGCGCTGGTCTTGGAAGTATTTTTTTATTTTGCATATTTTTGGTCAAAGTTTGACCACGTATTGTATTTGACAAGCAAAATGTGAATGCATGTCACAAAAAATTGTATCGTTTGGTTCGTATCTGAATGTACTTTCAAATTATATTATTTTTGCAACGTATAACATATATTTTATTTGTGAAAATCATGGTTAATTATGACCTAGAATAAAAGGGAGACTAGTTAATGTGGGGTCGCTTTCTTAATTGAAGGGTAAATTGATTTTGATTTTGATCCAGTCAAAGTGCACCGGCCCTCTCGTCGAATACTAAATCGCTGCCGCGCGCTCCTCTCCCACTTCTCCATTGCAAAACCACCTCCTCACCACTCCATCATCTCCATTCCAAAACCACCGTCTCGCCTCTCCCTCTTCTCCGTTGCAAAACTACCTCCTCTCTCCTCGGATGAGGATCCCCTAATGTAGCCCATCCTGCCATTGAGACACTGACACATGGGTCCCACCAAGTGCGGGGCCAACCTGTGAGGGACCGAAAGGCAGGGAAACCTCTCCTCTCCATCATCTCCATTCCAAAACCACCATCTCGCCTCTCCCTCTTCTCCATTTCAAAACCACCCCCTCTCCTCTCCATCATTACCATTCAAAAACCACCGTCTCGCCTCTCCCTCTTCTCTATTGCAAGACCACCATCTCTCATCCCATCCTAGAGCTAGCACTGGATCACTCAGAAGGACGTCTATGGAGAGGATGCAGTAGCGAATCAGGCAGATCGCCGGCGGCGACTAGGAAAAGTTAGCCAGGTTGAAGGAGATCCTTACTTGGTTTGACAATGAGTGGGAGATTTCGAGGACGGTGAGGGCCATGTGGCAATGTATGGGAAAGAGCGAGATGGCGGCGATGAGGGCGGCGATGTACTCCTCGGCGGCAGTCACGCTGTAGTTCATGGAGCAGATAGATTCGCCTGAGGCGAAACTCAGGCGGAGGTGGTGGGCGTACAGGTCGAAGGTCGAGCACCCAGAGGATAACAAATCGAACGAGTACGGTGTGCCGTTCGTGAGGGTGCAGAGCCAGCTGGAGCCACGGGAGTATTCGTTCTCCCACCGCAAGAGGAGGCCGGATGGCGCGACATTGCTTCCCCGCCGTTCTCCACGGTTTCCTCGACGCTCGCCTCATTTCAATGGCATCCGTAGGGTTTAAGGTAAGCTTCGCACTAACCTGATCTTCCATCTGCTCATGCTTACAATCAGTATGACAGCTAATAAAAATCATGCTTACAATTAGTCTCCGAGTACTATGTCAATCACCCTAAAATAGCTCTAGACCTTTGGGTCAAAGTTGTGACACTGTGTACAAATAAAGAAAAAAAGATTGGTGCTTCTTTCAGAAAAGAGTAGACCCCTAGAAACCTACCAAGATAAGCTACTAGTATATTTTTGAAGTCTAAGCTACTAGTATTTAGTTAGAGGATTTGCTGCCGAGAAAGATCCATCCACAGTGAGCGCCACACATCCCACTTATGGTGGTGGATGCCAATGATTAGATGGAGCAGGGTTGGTGTCGGTAATTTTTACTTGGCACCTAGCACTCTGCATATATGTTGGTTCCATCCATACATTTGTGCAGTTCCACCAAAATGCAGCTGAATAACCCTGTTTGCACAGATAATGAAAAGGCGTGATTACATTATAGTGGTACTAGTTGATGAAACATACAATAATAAATAGAAGAAAATATTGCGATAGTATCATAGTATGCCATGCTGCGAGGGCGAGATGGGCCCTGCGACGCCTCATACTGGAAATTCACCCAAGTCTCCCCGATACACCTTCTGCCAGTGATGAACATCAGTGTACAACGGTAGTACAAGGAGGGGCCTTAAGACATTCCAATCTCTATTTTTGTGCAGATCAACTAAAATTAAGCACCCCAGTTTGCAGAAATGCTTAAACATTAACAATGGGACTAGTTGATGAAACATATACTAACAAAGAGAAGCACTTCCTTTATCTACATTGGAATTGAAATGATAGAGAGGACACTCACTATACTTTAACTGTATTATTACTTCATTTTATCAGTGGCACTAGGGTCGAGCAGGTGGCAAGCGAGGTGTACCATGCGTCGCAAGGATGGAGGCCAGGGCTGCTTAGACTGGGATGCTGAAGCTAGCTCTTTCAGTCCCTATCTTCCCCTCTAATGTTTCTGTGGTAGCATTTGGGTTGTAATCTGATAGAGGCGAAGTTGTCCCGTTGTTTCGATGAGATAGATTTCGTTTTCTGTGGGAGTGGACTTTGACGATCCGACTACGATCGTGCGAAGACATCGCACCTTAGCAATCGCTAAACCAACTTCTGAGGGTTATTGACCACGTCGGAGCATGATCAACCTGACCACGAGGGTCTGTTTCCTGCGAGCAAACGAAGAACAAGCAAGAAACTAAGATTGCAATCTGGATATTGCGAATAAAGAGGAAAGCTTTATTAATGAAGGTGGGGTTCTGTCGTTGGACACAAACGAAGTACGCGAAGTTGCAACTATGGAGAACTTTTAATCTAAACAAAACCCAAAGTCTAAACGATGCCCTAAGGGCTATATATATGGAGGAAGAGGGGGGAATTTTGTGTCCCCTGGAGGAGGGGTCCGAAACCAACCCTAAGTCTTGTTTGCCCACACATACAGACTCTAAAAACAGCCTATACTTAAGTATTTTGAAAATACATGGGCCTGGACCAATAATAAGGTGACGCAACACCTAGAATAGCCTATGGACGAAATTTATGAAGTGGCATCTTATATATTTCGTCCAAGGCTTCATGCACTCCTTATGGGGGCTTCAAAGTCCTGAAATCATCACTTGTAACTCCGTTCTTGATCCCCTTGCGCATGCCATCATCTCCATGCTTGGTCTTGCTCCAGTGTTCATCCCTCTTGTCCATGCTAGGCCCTTCATTTGTAAGCAAAAAAATGTATCCAATTTAGGCGGCATCATATTCTGATGAACATTAGAATCATTAACAAGAAACGAAAGTACTTGATAATTCAATTGGCGTGCACGAGCTCTAGTAATTGGTCGAGTATGTATAGAAGGATGGGCTGTGGGTGTAACAATGGTATTGATGTCCTCATCATCCTCCCCTTCTTGAAATGAAGTCGTCCTCGACGGAAGCTCATCTTCCTCACCCAAATAAGGCTTTAAATCTGCAATGTTAAAAGTGGGACTAACCCCAAAATTGGCAGGCAACTCAAGTTTATATGCATTATCATTTATTTTCTCTAACACCTTAAAAGGACCACCAACACATAGCATTAGCTTTGATTTGTGCAAATTAGGAAATCTATCCTTACGCAAATGTAACCAAACAAGATCTCCAAGTGCAAACGCAACATGTTTTCTACCCTTATCTCCAGAAAGTTTATATTTAGCATTCATACGCTCAATGTTTTCCTTAGTTAACTCATGCATTTTTAAAATCAATTCAGCACATTCTTTAGCATCAAAATAAACCTTCTCCAAAGATGGAAGGGGCAACAAATCAATAGGTGCACGAGGTAGGAAACCATACACAATTTCAAAAGGGCACATCTTAGTAGTAGAATGCAATGAACGATTATAAGCAAATTCAATATGAGGCAAGTAGCCCTAAGCATAGTAGACAATGTTCTATTGACTACTTCAGTTTGTCCATCAGTTTGGGGGTGACAAGTAGTACTAAAAACCAGTTTAGTCCCCAACTTAGCCCATAAACATCTCCAAAAGTGGCTAAGAAATTTAGTATCACGATCTGAAACAATAGTATTTGGCACACCATGCAAGCGAATAATTTCATGAAAGAACAAATCAGCAACATTAACAGCATCATCGCTTTTATGACATGGTATAAAGTGTGCCATTTTCGAGAATCTATCCACGACAACAAATATGATATCCCTCCCCTTCTTTGTTCGAGGTAAACATAAAACAAAGTCCATAGATATATGCTCCCAAGGAACACTAGGTACATGCAAAGGCATATATAAACCATGCGGATTGAGTCGTGACTTAGCTTTTGACATGTAGTGCAGCGAGCAACAAAACGCTCAACATCCCGTCTCATCTTTGGCCAAAAGAAATGTGTAGCAAGTATATCCTCCGTCTTCTTGACGCCAAAGTGTCCCATTAATCCTCCTCCATGCGCCTCCTGCAACAACAAAAGACGAACAGAGCTAGCTGGAATGCATAGCTTTTCAGCACAAAACAGAAATCCATCGTTAAGAACGAACTTGTTCCAAGTTCTCCCTTCCTTACAATTCTGCAATACCTCTTTAAATTCAGCATCATGCACATATTGATCTTTGATGGTCTCCAAACCAAATATTTTAAGTCCAGTTGTGAAAGCATAGTATAACGACGAGACAATGCATCAGCAATAACATTTTCTTTACCCTTCTTGTGTTTAATGACATAAGGGAAAGTCTCAATGAATGCAACCCTTTTAGCATGTCTACGTTTTAGTTTTGCTTGACTTTTAATGTGTTTCAAAGATTCATGATCAAAATGTATAACAAATTCCTTGGGCCGTAACTAATGTTGCCATGTTTCTAAGGTCCGAACAAGAGCATATAATTCTTTATCATAAGTAGAATAGTTCAAACTAGGCCCACTCAATTTTTCAGAAAAGTATGCAACAGGTTTGCCATCTTGTAATAACAAACCTCCTAATCCAATTCCACTAGCATCACATTCAAGCTCAAAAGTCTTATTAAAATCAGGAAGTTGGAGTAAAGGAGCATGTGTCAACTTATCTTTCAATACTGTGAAGGCTTCTTCCTGCGTGGTACCCCAAACAAAAGGCACATTCTTCTTTGTAAGCTCGTTGAGAGGTGCAGCAATGGTGCTGAAATCTCTCAAAAAACGCCTATAGAAACCAGCGAGGCCAGGGGAACTCCTCACTTGTGTGACCGTTTTGGGCTGCGGCTAACTCTCAATAGCTGCAATCTTGGCTTTATCAACTTCAATTCCCTGTGGAGTAACAACATAGCCAAGAAAAGATAATCGGTCGGTGCAAAAGGTTCACTTTCCAAGGTTACCAAACAAATGTGTATCACGTACAGCAATAAAAACAGCACGTAAATGTTCCAAATGTTCCTACAAAGATTTTCTATAAATCAATATGTCATCAAAGTAAACTACCACAAATCGTCCAATGAAAGCACGTAAAACTTCATTCATTAATCTCATGAAAGTACTAGGTGCATTAGTTAACCCGAAAGGCATGAATAACCACTCATATAATCCAAACTTAGTTTTAAATGCTGTTTCCCATTCATCTCCCAATTTCATACGAATTTGATGGTATCCACTATGCCAATCAACTTTGGAGAAAATTGTAGAGCCACTCAATTCATCAAGCATATCATCTAGCCTAGGAATAGGATGACGATAACGAATAGTAATATTATTAATGCCTCTACAATCAACGCACATACGCGACGTACCATCCTTTTTCGGCACTAAAATGATAGGAAAAGCACAAGGACTAAGAGATTCGCGTATATAACCTTTGTCGAGCAGCTCTTGTACTTGACGCATAATCCCCTTCGTCTCCTCTAGATTGGTACGGTATGGTGTATGGTTGGGTAATGATGCACCGGGAATTAAGTCAATTTGATGCTCAATCCCTCGAATAGGTGGTAATCCCGATAGCACGTCTTGTGTAAAGACGTCAGCGAACTCCTGCAAAATGTTAGTGACAGCAGGAGGCAAAGTGGAAGGCACGTCCTCTAATGAAAATAATGCCTCTTTGCACACAAAAGCATAGCAAACAGATTTGCTAAAATCTAGATCATCAATATCAGATTTGGTGGCAAGTAAACATGCACTTTTCAATATAATTTCAGAAGCAACACTAGATGGTTTATTATTAGGCTTCATTTGTTGGTCGAATTCTTTTTCCACAATCTGATTTTCACTCTTATTTTGCTCCTGTTTTGCTTTATTAGCTCTATTAATATCATCTTTCAAAATGGAACCAGGAGTCATAGGAAGCAAAGTAATATTTTTGTCCTCATGAACAAGAGTATACTGATTGTTTTTACCATGGTGTACAGAATTTTTATCAAATTTGCATGGTCTACCAAGTAATAAGGAACAAGCTTGCATACGTACCACATCACAATCAACATAATCAGCATTCATAGAGATACTAAAATGCACAAGAACAGTACGTGTTACCTTAACCTTGCCGCTTTTGTTGAACCATTGGATGTAGTAAGGATGTGGATGTGGTCTTGTGGTGAGAGATAGCTTCTCCACCATCTCCATGCTAGCCAAGTTGTTGCAGCTCCCTCCATCTATGATGACGCGAACAGAACGTTCCTTCACAACTCCCTTTGCATTGAACAAATTATGCCTATGATTTTGCTCAGCTTGTGTGACCTGCACACTCAAAACACGTTGAGCAACTAAACATTCATACCTGTCAGCATCTTCAGGAGCCATGTATAGCGTCTCATGATCAGAATCATCTCCACCGTGTTCTTCACGTGTAATAAGAGCCAAAGTATCCTCATCATAGTCACTAGAGGACTCATACCCACCATCCTCAGTAGCAATCATCACACGCTGAGATTTGCATTCTCTCGCAAAATGTCCTCTTCCCTTACAACGACGACAAATAATATCACGTGTGTGCCCTGTTGATGCCATGGAAGAAGAAGAGCTCTGTGTAGGCCCGGCAAGTGTGCTCTTGGCAGATAGTGGTGGTTGTGCCTGCTTTCTTGTATCACGGCTAGAGGTGGCACCTGATGGAGATGCTGGTGCAGTGGAAGTAGAGGATGCACGTGGTGTCCATGATGAAGGTCGACCTGCAAAAAAATTAGTTCGCACCAATGCCTGACGATCCTGCACTTCACGTTCAACTTTACAAGCAAGATGGAATAAACGAGTGATATTAGTATACTCCTTATACTCTAGAATGGTATGAATCTGTCTATTTAATCCACCCATAAAATGTGCAAGCATAGCTTCATTCTCCTCAACAATACCACATCTAATCATGCCAGTTTGTAATTCCTGATAATATTCTTCTACAGAATTTTTTCCTTGTCTTAAACGCTGCAATTTTTGAAGTAATTCACATTGATAATATGGTGGAACCCAACGGGTACGCGTAGAAGTTTTCAAAGTAGCCCAAGTAGCTGGAATAGGATATAATCTACAATGCTTAGTCCACCAAACACATGCAAAACTAGTGAAAGCACAAACAGCAGCAAGAACACATCCCTCCTCAGGATATTGTAAACATGTAAATCGTTGTTCAGTTTCTAACTCCCAAGTAAGATATATATCAGGAATATATCTACCCTCAAATGGTGCAATATTCAATTTCAGTTTAGGGAGATGGTCATGATCTCATACCTGAGGGGGAGCCCTACCATTGCCATTATTTGCATGTGGATGACCTCGTGGTTGTGGTGCTGGTGGTTGGACGTAGTTCTGATTTTGATCAACCTCATCCTCGTAATCTCCTGCAAAATCCTCCTCCTCTGCATCAGCAGCAGGAGCCACAGAAGTATCAATAGCAGCACCAACAGATTGGCCAGGCACAAGAGGG
Source organism: Triticum aestivum (assembly GCF_018294505.1). NCBI lineage: Eukaryota > Viridiplantae > Streptophyta > Magnoliopsida > Poales > Poaceae > Triticum > Triticum aestivum. The sequence continues at coordinate 347,742,996 of NC_057797.1, read as the reverse complement.
AGACGGCTCGCTTGGCGGAGGGCTGTTTCGCGACGTGGAGGTAGTCGTCGTCGTCGTTGTTGTTGTTGTTGTTGTTGTTGTTATTGTTGTTGTTGTAGAGGTGCGTTAGGTGCAGCCGGTTGTGGTGCTGGAAGACGCGCGAGCAATTCATTAAACCTGTTATTGATCTTTGTTTCGAACGTCTTCTCCATGCCATATATCTTCTCCATGGCCTCTTCAAATCTGTTTAGCACATCTTGCACCTGTCCACTCATCATTTGCTGAAATTTATCATGCAACTCCTTATTCGTCATGTTCTCCCAGTCAGTCTCGTCGGCTTGTGATCCTGCCATTGTTAGCAGCAATAGAAACACACAATAATATGATCCTACAGACTACTAACAAGAGGTGGTGGTGGGTGCCACAAATCCGTCAAGCAAATCTCAAATTCTTACCAGTTCTTACCCAGCAGCAGGCGGTGATTAGCAACCATCGTAGTCAAAACTCTCAAAGCTTGGATAGAGCGATTACCAGGGAGAGTCAAACGCACGATGTAGATGTATGTGGAGCTGGGAAGGCTTATAATATGGTAGCAAAAAGGGTCAGCAATAATCATTTCAGAGATGCAAAGTTGAATAAACGCTCAAGGACGGTACTGTGCTGGTCCTAGGCTAGACTGTGCTAGAGACACGAGCCTATAACACTAACAAAATCAAGATGCTGTACGGAAACAAGGGAGGAGCACGCTCTGATTTTTTTTTCTTTTTTTGCACTTTTTGTCCTCTTTTTTTTGCTCTGCAACAATTTTTTTTTCGAAAAAGTCTACAAATGGTCTAAAAATTGCCTAGCCAGAATTTTCCAGACTTAGTTTTTTTTCGGTTTGGAACTAGTTTTCTACTGTGGGTAGCATGGAAGTTGGGGAGTCCTACTCTGTCACGACTCGAAGTATCGCATGATCTAGAACTCGAACGCGAGGAAACAAATACTAGACTCAGACTAGGACTGATGGCGGAGATGAATCTGGTGGAACTCGGACTGGTGGCGAATATATGTAGGGCGGTGGAACACATACTCGTGGCGAATCTGCGATGGAGGTGGACTCGGATTATCGTGATGGCGGTGGATAGGTGGTATATGGCAGCGGCGATGACGATTGTGCTATATTGCAGCGGTGATGACGATGGTGGTATATGGCAGCGGTGACGATCATTGTGGTATATGGCAGTGGTGATGATGATGATGATGCGGCGGCGGCGTGACTACTTGTGAACAGAACTCGAAACTTTAAAGGACTAGACACTAAGACCAGCAACTAGACACGACGATGCAACTGCAAATAAAACAATGCAAAACCCTAAAAAGATTATGCAAAGGCTCGGATTGGTTTGGATATGATGAACTAACCCTAGTTTGTTTTTGGCTTTTTCGTGGACTGTAGGTATGAAGAACAAACTCGATCTAAACTACGAAAAATTGTAAAATCTCACTGAGCAACCTGAAAATCTTATACCACTTCATAGAGGCAAAGGTGTCCCGATGTTTCGATGAGATAGATTTCGTTTTCTGTGGGAGTCGACTTTGACGATCCGACTACGATCGTGCGAAGACGTCGCGCCTTAGCAATCGCTAAACCAACTTCCAAGGGTTATTGACCACACCGGAGCACGATCAACCTGACCACGAGGGTCTGTTTCCTGCGAGCAAACGAATAACAAGCAAGAAACTGAGATTGCAATATGGATATTGCAAATAAAGAGGAAAGCTTTATTAATGAAGGTGGGGTTCTGTGACGTCTTGGTCTGGTCGTTGAACACAAACGAAGTCTACGAAGTTGCAGCTATGGCGAACTTTTAATCTAAACAAAACCCAAAGTCTAAACGACGCCCTAAGGGCTATATATATGGAGGAAGAGGTGGGAATTTCATGGCCCTTGGAGGAGGGGTCCGAAACCAACCCTAACTCTTGTTTCCCCACACATACGGACTCTAAAAATAGCCTATACTTAAGTATTTCGAAAATACATGGGCCTGGCCTAATAATAAGGTGACGCAACACCTAGAATAGCCTCTGGAGGAAATTTATGAAGTGGCATCTTGTATATTTCGTCCAAGGCTTCATGCACACTTTATGGCGGCTTCAAAGTCCTGAAATCATCACTTGTAACTCCGTTCTTGATCCCCTTGCACATGCCATCATCTCCATGCTTGGTCTTGCTCCAGTGTTCATCCCTCTTATCCATGCTAGACCCTTCATTTGCAATCAAAACAAATGTATCCAATTTAGGCAGCATCATATTCTCATGAACATCAGAATCATTACCAAGAAATGGAAGTACCTGATAATTCAATTGGCATGTGCGAGCTCTAGTAATTGGTCCAGTATGTATAGCAGTAGGGGTTGTGGGTGTAACAATGGTATTGATGTCCTCATCAGAATCCAAACTTGGTCGAGCTGGTGCTGCGTCCCCCTACCTGCCTAGCTGATGTGGCGAACTTGTCTCCTGCTAGTACTCACTCGTTCTAGTAGTAGTTGCATAACTATCCGTTTACACAGAGATGTTTTCGGATGATGGTTCTCTATGGTTGGATTTCTTGAATGAAATCGGAGGAAACCCCCTCTTTTGATATATAAAAAATCAGTGCCACTAGCGGTGCCAAAACATTGCCTCAAATTAATAGTGCCACTAGATTAAGGTGCAAAATAATAACATTACTTCTTTACAATGGCAGTGCCAAAATAGTAGCACAAGAGCAGACTCAACATGCAGGATCTTTGGCAAATGGTCAGACCAAAAAGGAACATACCTCGTGATGGGAACCATGTCTGCAGTCAACGCCATCGTAAGGGATGACACTAGTCACCAACATGGATGATTCAATTCTTGGGACCTTTTGGTGCAGTTCACCTAAAATGAAGGAATGTCCCATTAGCTAGCAGCTTCTTCTTCATTTTTTTAAGAAAAGGGCTCCATCCCCGGTTCCATTTCCATTAGAAAACGAAACCCACATAGCTTCTTCTTCATTAGTTTCAATAAAATTGAGCAACATCAAGGTTGGTTGTGAAGCTCCTGGAATGTTCAACTATAATTTGGATATCATTTGTCCAGTTCAACTAAGATCAAGTGTGAAATGTATGTCTCTATTTGCACACAAAAGGTGGAAAGGAGGGTGACAAACAAGTGATGAAACATACATCAAATGAAAAGAAGCATGTTCCTTATCTGAATGGCCATCCTACAAGGACAGTAGCAATTTCTAAAGCAGCAGTGTTGCTAGATATTAGTGTGGGCATTAGGATTAACTATGAAAACCGTTAAATACAACATTACTTTAATGGTGCCATTGCTTCATTTTACCAGCAACATTGGTTTAACGTGTCCTTACATTTAGCAGTGTGACTACTACATTTTACAAGTGGCATTACATAAGAGTGGCTCGAGGCAACAAACATCAGAACAGGATATCTGAGTTGGTCCCATTTTTGTTCGGTATAGCCACCTTATACTGTGTGAGGCTAGCAAATCTAGTGCTGGACTTACTCTGTTGACTTGTCCCCTAGTCCCCACTTTCTTTACTTTTTCAACCAATAGATTGGGTTTATATTGAGTTTGTACTGCATTTCCCTTTATTTCCCTATTAAACCTAGAGACCAGTTGGATAGCCAGTCTTTGCTACTTTTCACCGCCATTATTTCCTCTTTCGACCAAGTCCTAGAATCAGGTAACAAATCTTCCCCCAGCCCCCACCCCTTTCTTCCTTGTTTGAACCAAGCAGTACTAGATTCGAGTGCATGAACTAGTTTTACCTCTTAACAGTAAAAATTTAGGTGGCTTTCAAACAGCCGAACGATCCTATCTACGAGGGGCCTGGGAAATAGTAAAAGATACAAATGTGGCAACGTCAGGAGCTCGGGATGTTGATCAAGACCGGTTTCGAAGGAAGTTATACCTGAGGGTCGCTGGGATGTCGCTAGGTGGGTGGCGGGAGGCCGGATTTGCCCACACCATGGCAGCGAGGAAGAAGGGGCCGGAGGCCCTCCCTGGCCAGCGGTGCTTGGGAGAGAACGGCAAGGCACGCTGGTCGGGACGCGCCGACGGTGGGTAAGAGCCGTCGCCGAGGACGATCGCGTGAACGTTGCACCTTCTCACCTTCCCCGTCGGAGAGGATCCGGCTGGATCTATGACCAGCGGTGAGCAGAGAGAGAGTGTGTGTGGCCACTGCTGTCGTGTTTAGATCTGGATAGGACGAGACAGTGTGAAGAGAGCAATACTAGCAAGCAAGCGTGGAGGCTCCTGCCTATATAGTGGAGTACTAGTAGTTTTCTTTTGTCTACCGGAGCCGGCTTGATCTCGTCAATGACTGTCTTCATGCACGTGCCCCGGAGGCGCAACTGTCCTCATTTTGATCTGAAGCACCGGATTATAACATGACGAGAAACCATAACCTCACTGCCCAAAGGAGACAACATGAATCCCAACGGACAAACTAGACGAGGATCAAAGCTCAAATTAAAGATAAACTCGTAGAAAAGGGGTCCATCGATAGATGCCCTAATTAACATAGCCAGCTTGACATAGATGGCAGCTGAGTAGTCTACGTGCATGTGGCCCCCATGACCAGCGCCTTGGAGGAACTCAGTTGCAACTGTTTAACCCTCACAGTGATCCGAAGCACATGACACCTAATTTTGCGAGATGACAAGAAACCTTTTTTTAGATTTCTCACCAAAACTACAGCCCTGTACAACACAGCCTGCATGACATGTAGACGATAGCCAATCCAGGCGTGTCTGCTAGAGCCTGGTCACATGCACGGATGAAATGATCTTCCATGTCATGCAGGGATCGTCTAGGCACCAATGTCTGTACAACACTTCTCTAGTACTATGGCTCGTCTCTCTCTTCTATTAACTCACCCGACTTGCGGGGCCGGGGAGTGTGCCTATGGTTGGTTCTCAATTGCGGTCCCACATGTGTGTGCAAATGCAATATGACGCGCGTTTTATTCGGAGAGCGGCGTGCCAGACTGACCGACCGACCGTCTGGGGTGCGACGCGAACGCGACGGGTGTGCTGTATACTATATTTCGTAAATGTGTACCGCCGTTTTCTTGAGGCTTTGCTCCATGGCGCAATCCATGGATACAAAATTAGTATACTATACTATTCAAAAGTCGAGGGCGGGGCTTTTCCCGCGCGGTAGGTGGGGCAGTTCTGCCTAGTCGGTTCGACAGAGATGCATGAAGATGGGGGAGTAGGCTGCTACAAACATAGGGTTGTGTGATTTGACAGCGAGTTACTGCTGGACAGGTGGGGCCCGGTGATTTGACTTGCCATTATCATTTTAACCGCGGCGCTACGACCGACGTGAGTCTCCTGATTCCTGACCACCTCCATACAGGTGCCTCCCGCAATGCTCCACCATGTAGAGGTTGGCTCTTCCTTGAGAGCCCACTTCTCCACTTTTTCCTTGCCTCTTTCCCCCACATATGCAAAAATGCCATGTAAAGCGGGCTAATAGCCCACTATTGTACTTGAACCTATAGGTGCTAAGCCTGCCACGTAGGCATAAAGTATGATGTGGCAAGTTAATTAAGAAGATACAGACTAGTTTGGTGACCCCGGGAAGAAACGGTGCTAAGCGCGTGTACCTAGATGAAGCAAACTTAGCAACAAAAAACTCAGCACCTATGCATTGGGAACTTGAGTTTCTAAGCCATTTAATGCCCATAGCACCTCATCTAAGCACCATTTCATTGGAAGAGGTCACTCCTTGGCAAATGCAATAAATACTATGAAGAAAGAGATAGAGAGAAGTAAACAAAAAATACTCTTATGGCCAACCTTATAGCTAACCTTGTTGTAGTATGAGTGACCAAGTGATGACTATGTATGACATGCCAACATCATATAGCCTAACGCACCGTGTTAAATCTCCAAGGGCGCGACCACGCAAGTGAGGCGACGGTGGTGGTAGGCGCGACCATGATACGGGCTGCTGGCAGCCCTTGGGTCTGAGATCGAACGATCGCATGCTAAGTTGCTGAAAATTTGCAGAATAACCCTCCTGGATAGGATATTCACCCATAGGTCTAGAATCACGCCATGCAACCATTCGATCTTAGATCCAAGGGCTCTCAGAAGCTTCGTATCACCTGTAATTTTCCCGACGCTTGACATGACATCGAAAGCCATTTAATTGGGCGTCGAGTAGACATGACATCTAATTGGGCCCCCATAGTATTGTGCATGAATCCATTTATCCACCAAGCAAGCCACTACCCTACCATTCGCACGCGCCCCCCACTTGACATTTTTACAATCCATAAACCGCTCCAAGTTATCCCGTCCTTTCACAGTACGACAGTTCCACTAATCCTAACCCTCCTCCCAAATCCATGGCGTCCCAAATCTTCATGGTCGGCAGTGAGTACAAGGTTAGAACCATCACCGGTGACGAGTTCGACATCATCTACACCCGTTCTTCTGCGACGGTGAAAGGATGCCTTGATCGCTTCAGACGCATGTTCGAAAACTCAAATGATGAGTGGTTCATTGGGCAAGATGTTGAGTACACCACGGTCCTGGGAAAAGAGAAGAATCTAAAGGAGGGAGAGAGGAAGAAGCCCGCTGTGATCTAGGTTTGCATGCATGACTTATGCTTGGCCTACCACATATGCCATGCCGACGTTGAGTGCGAGGAATTTAAGAAGTTCCTCAAGAGTGGCCTAGTCAAATTCGTTACTGTAGACTTTAGCAACGACAAGGAAATCCTGGGTCAGATAGGCCTCGTTATAGGCAACCCCATTAACCTCCAGAAGAAACGAATGGTGCCCTCCCATGATTAGCCTTCAATGCTGACCCTGGCAGGAGCCATGGTTCATCCTTCGTAGGGTACACTGAAGAAACCTCCATTCAACTTTCATCATGCATGGGAGTGGAATGTACTAGATATAGACCACATCCACTACACTACAATGGATGGCTACCTTTGTTTCAACATCTACAAGGTTGGATGAAGAGCAAGAGCCAGGTGTGCGGTTCAAGCAAAGAAGTATCGGCCAAGAGGAAGAGGGACAAGGACGAAGTCGAGCACGTGGACGAGGAGACCGAGTAAGGTGGCAGTGTCATTGCTCATGGTGGTTCTAATGCAGTGTCTACCGGATTAGTTGCTTAGTTTAATTTCAGGTGTTCTTAGTTTTATTTGAGGGGTCTGTTGTGCTGAGCCCCCAGCAGAACTATGTTATGTTTCTTCTTGTTACTTTAACTCCTCAGTACGTACATACTACTATTTCTTACAGTTCATCTTTTAGTTGGTATAGTACTATGACTACCACTCGTTTTTTCACATTATATACGTACAATATATATGGCCAACATCATATAGCCAACAGTTTAGTTGTCAAAGAATTTCAGGGGGCTTAGTTTTGTCAAGGAATTTCAGGGTGCTTAGTTTTATTTGAGGGGTGTGTTGTGCTGGACACCATTATTGTGACACAAATCTCTTTTGCCATGTTATAATGACATAAATACCGATGGACCAACATGCCAGCTCTCCCTCTATCTCACTACAGTAAAATAAAGTGTGGGGCCTACTTGGTCCCAACAGCGTTCTTATTTTCCTGTAAAATTGTTCGCTTAGTTACTCCTGACAAGCGGGGCCACACTTATCATTGTGAGAATCGGCTTATTTTTGTCATGTAACATGGTCCACGGTTTTGACGTGAAAATCACAATGTCTAATGGCATTTTTGAGCAAACATCTAACTTAATGATGGCATTTTTAGATATCTAATTGCATTTTTTGAGCAGGCATCTCATGAATCGATGGCATTTTTGAGTAGTGGGGACTCCTAATGGCAAAACTAAGTAGTGATACACAAACTAGTGGCATAAATAATAATAACCCAAGAATTAAATAGGTATGCTAATTTCTTTAATAGAATTTAGCACCCCATTTAAGAACGTACTAGCTTTTTTAATAGTACTACATGCATAATTTGGCGAGAGCGCTCTCTATATGTACCAACTTTTTTCTTAAATTTGATTTTGTTAGTTTTGCTCCATGGCGCAATCCATCGATCCTACTACTGTACAAAAGTATACATTTTTTAAAAGGCTAGAGGGCGAGGCAGTCCAGCTAGGTCGGTTTCAAGTGAGGCGAGGGCCTTTGTGATTTGACGGCTCATTACTGCTGGAAGGTAGGGCCTTGTGATTTGACTGCTCGTATAAATGTGCCAATGACCTGAGGAGGAGCAAAGAACCATGCGGTATACTCAAGTTTTCCACTGGAGTACGACGGAGGAGCATGAAACAAGGCAGCCCAGTGCCGTATCCTCTACTCTCTAGACTTATTATATATTACTAGCAAGGGGCATTGTTCTATTGGTGATAAAGAATGATCTAATTTGCTAATCCTCTCATTTTTAGCATTGTTCTATTCATGCCTCGCAGAGAAGGTGACACGTGCGGCGAAACACCCGAAGCAAAAGAAGAACCACGAGAGCAAAAGAAGAAGGAAGATTATCACCCCCAAAAAAGAAGGAAGACACACACACAAGTCTGGGGCATTTCTCTCACTACATGAATGGTTGCTGGCCGCGGAGTTGTAACTGCTTCTTCATCACCTCCACGACCTCCATCTCCTTGCGCGTCTCCTCCACCATCTTCTTCATTGTGTCCATGACGCGGGATTTCTCGACATGGGCCTTCATCATCTGTTCCACTGTCGCATTACATACCTTGATAGCAGCCGAGTGCTTGATGCGGAGCTTCGCCAACTCCTCCTTCTGTTCCATGACGAGGGCCTGCAGCATCTTCATCGAGGAACTACTATTTTCATGCAGCTTCTTCTATCTGGCGTTATCCTCCATCGGTAGGTCGAGCTCGTGGCAGAGGTTCACCTTGTCCTCCTAAAGTTGCAGGATTTCGTCGGTCGCCTTCTTCTCTAAGGCAATGCTCTTCTTCAGCAGCATCACCAAGCCGGCGGTCAACTCCCCCTGCTCATTGAGCTCAATGGGCATGTCGTCGATGTTCTCCTTCAGTAGCTCCACCAAGCCGTGGATGGACTTCTTCTGCTTATTGAGGTTCTTATTGAGCTGATCGGGCATGCCGCCGAGGGATAACGTCTCTAACGTCGCCAGCTCGGCATGTTCGCCTCCGCGGCTAGGACGCTCCTGGGAGCCATCGCCTGCCCGTGAGAGATCTTTCCAGGTCTCTGTGTGGCGGAGAGCCCTCTTTTTTTTTCCGCAGCCTTGGTTGCCGCTCCCTTGTTACGAGTAGTTCGGATAGTTCTCGACCTAGAGCTCTGCACACCGGCCATGGCAAGGACGGACAAAGAAGGAGGACTTATGAGGAGGAAGGTAGAGTAATTTTCCGTTAGGTAGTTCCCCTTTTTATAACCTAAGTACTAGCACTAGTACTAAAACCTGCATAGTGGGAACACGTTTAGGTTTGGTACGTACTGGTAGGTGTGAGCAGGCTTGCACTTGATTGTAGCACTAGTACTTTGGAATGTGATGGGAACAAGGTAAACATTAATTGATGGTTTTGGTTTCGAGGCCCGAAATGACTCCCGATGAGTTTAGTGGAACATAAATTTCAAGTACTCCCGATGAGTTTAGTAGAACATAAATTGTTTAACATAAAAAATATACTCTGTCATTAAAAATAGAATATTTGAAGTTTGTAATGATATAGTTTTCATAATGTATGCCTCTTATTAACTTGGTCAAATTAACGACCTAGGTACACGTGCAACACTTGTAAATTGAGATAGAGGGAGTACTACACTGCTCAAATGCGGTCGCACAAGTCAGTGATGTAACTGGTCGTACATGTTAGACCAAGCCGATGCATGTCCCTTCGGTGAGATGCGGGTCTGACCGATTGTCTATTGGTGCGACCGACCGTAAAGTACTTAAGCGATGGAGACTTCTGGTTGTGGCTTCGGTTGATTGTCACGACCAAGCATTCTAAAACTAGTGATAAATCAATTACCATCTTTTTCCAAACAACCAAGTATTTTTTACAGGAAAACAATACTACATATAGATGGAGTGATTGTCAAGGTTGCAAACAGACATAGCGTTGCAAGTTCACTGCAGCAGTAACCGACTAGGTCACTGCATCGCTGGCGGGGAAGGAGGGCAGCTCACCTCACCTACGATGCATGCCCAACGGCGCCGCCGCAACTGGTCCCGTGATTTGGCTTCTCCTACCACCCAATTGAACAGTTGCACCGGCTGTTCATGCCATTGCGTAGGCATGCGCGTTCTTTCCTCCGCAGTCAACTCCATGAATATGATCTCTGCCATTAGCCCTAGGTCGAAATCGACGTGATGCTACCAGATGCTGACATCCCTCGGCATCTCTCCCTTGAGATCAACTTGCGCCTCCACATTGTGATGCGCCAGGCGCAGCTCCTTGGAACTTCTCTCCAATAGATCTAACGCTTCCTCGATCTGATTTTCCCTTGCTACCCACGACCTGAAACACAGCCCTGGCATGTCCTCCGGCGCCACCGATCTGTGATTCCAGAGCAATGGATCCCCTCTAAAACACATGTGGGATTTGCTCAAAGGCAGCAGTGCTGCGGGCCGCAGCGAGAGGGCATTCCGCGGGATCCTGGGATCTAAGGGATTATCTATGGCGGGATCCTCGATGGCGGGATCCGGTGGGCGAGGTGGGGAGGCGAGCCTAGGCGCTGGGAGATCCCTACGAGGCTAAGATAAAGATAATACTAATCCACTCCATCCATATTTAAATACAAAGGCCACCAACAGTAGCCCTGGCAAAAATTGATCATGCTGCCTGTGTCCTTGTTTATTGGCCCCCTTTTTTTGTGCCACTTTTTATGACATGCATAAATATTATGTTACTTACAAATATGGTCAAAAATTGGCACAAAATACGAAAGAGACCAATGGAAGTACTGGCACCCCATGATTTAACACTCGCATGCATGCAGTGGAGTAGTAATGTCTTTCTTCCGCCCTCACGTCCACTCAATTTGCATGCGTTGTATTAATTGACCATCAATGAAATGAAGGACTTTACACGCGTCAAATTATCACATGGGGTGGATCTTCATACAAAAATGCATTGCCCCGTGTACCCGCGTGTGTGTGCGAGGGAATGAGTGTGTGTGTGGCGTGCATGCACATCTTCGCTTCGTGCATGTACCGCCAGTGTGGCTCAGAGAGGACGAGTACATTCTTCTGGAAGCAGCAACACATCACTGTGATCAATCCACACAAGGAGGTCATGACAACGCCTCCACATGTGCCACGTAGGTTCATGAACTGTAAGAGAGACACTGTGTAGCATTCCATTGGTATTCTAATTTACGTGTTTGCACATACTCGAAGTACTAGTAAGGTACACGTGCATTGCACGCATCAGATTTGGCAACCAAATTATGAATAAATACCACACTATAGCATGTAAGCTCTGAGTCATATATGCCTGATGTAGACCTTCGTTTAATTTTTATAGTTCATCTCATTCAAAATAAATTAGTTTTTATAAAAACAAGATAGGGCCTCTTTGATTCGTAGGATTTCCAAAACGCGGGAATAGGAAAAACATGGGATTAGAGTGGAATGTCATCTTGAATCCTACAGGATTGTACGAGTGTTTGATTGTGCATGGAAAAAACACAAGATTCTTTGGAAGTGATTTGAGTGGATGGGATGTTTCCTATGAAATCTAGTGCAAATGAATCCTATGGAAAAATTTCTATGGTTTAAAAACCTACGAATCAAACAACCAAGATAGGAAAAATTCCTAAGGATTAGAATCCTCCAAAATTCCTTTGAGAATCCTTTGAATCAAAGAAGCCCTTAATCTATTTTATGATTCATGGAATTGTGCATTGTAAAGCATAAAGTAGAAACAAATAATGGCAATTCAACTAGAAAAACGAGTTTGGGCAGTAATGATATGGAAGATTCTAGAACAAAGGAGAAGCACTTGTGTTTTGAGGTTTGTGCATTATGCTTAAGTTCAATCATGGAGTCTGCTACATTGTACATGTGGCAAAATCTGGTGCGGGGCTAGAAGATGGTGCAAGGGGCCAAGTGGAGGGAGACTATGAAGGAGTGAACAAGTGCGAGATCGATATTTGAAGAGAGGGGGTGAGAACGTGTGCTGTTGCGCGTAGTGGCGGAGCCATGAAAAATAAATGAGCTAGGGGGCCAAGCATTGCTAATCCTTTATGAGGAGAGCCAATTCATCAACTTAAACCATTTTACCAGCAATTGTCTAATGATCACATTCATATTAGCCTCGATATATAGTGATGTTAGGGGGGCAGGGCCCTTGCTGCCCCCTATCTTCGCCACTGCGCGCGCGTCTGAGAGATGAAGCGGAGGAATGGATAATGAGAGGGGGACGTTGGATATATAATTAATGTGGGTGTATTAGCTATGTAATCCTATATAGAGAGGTATAGATTGATCGATGTGGACGTGGGAAAGAGGGTGAGACCTCACTAGATATATAGATTGATCGGTTTGTGTGGAAAACTGTGAAAGACCTAGCTATATATACACACACATAGAGGAACATCAATCATTGCGCATGCACGTGAGAGATAAAGAATGCCCGATATGATGGGGAGGGGGAGGTGTGTGTGTGTGCATGCATGGGAGACCGACCTGAAGAAAAAGATTGCATGTGTGCGATGGATAATGCCGACTAGTACTGTGTGTGCATGCATGCATGAGAGAAAGTTAATGGTACAGTTATAAAGAGAAGATGACTGTGTGGGTGTAAAAGACTAAGTGACGTCATAATCAATGTAAAGTAGAATTCAAATATTTGAATAAGAGATCATGATGTTTGAAACCCATGTATGCATGAATATAACTAAGATATGCGTGGTGTGGTTTGGAAACAAGCATGTTGTACTATATACACATTGAACAAGGTCAGACTGATATGTATTTGAGATATCGATGACAGACATCGTTTGGCCACATTGCATCCGTGCATGGACACACTATTCTAATTGGAGATGATGGGTGGCTTTCACATCACATATCTATATCTATACCCCTATATATATTATATATTATATTTTATATATAGTGTGCAGATAACATTAACTTTGAAAGATGGTCGTTGGATGAGGCCAATCCGATGGTGCAGAGATGGCAAATTTGAGCACGACTGGTCATTGGATATCATCTAGATTCCACCAGATTTTGCCACATGTACAATCTAGAAGACTCCATGGTTGAACTTAAGCATAATGCACAAACCTCAAAGCACAAGCACTTCTTTGTTCTAGAATCTTCTGTATCAGTATTGCCCAAATTTTTTTCTACATGATTTGCCATTATTATTTTTTACTTTATGCCTTACAATGCACAATTCATGAATCTTAAAATAGATTAGCTTTCTTATAAAAACTAGACGATTTTGAATGAAATGAACTATAAGAATTAAACTAACATCTACATCATGCATATATGACTCAAAGCATACATGCTATAATGTGGTATTTATTCATAATTTGGTTTCCAAATCTCATGTGTGCAATGCATGTGTACCTTACTAGTCTAAATGGTGTTTGTTGTGTGTGTGTGTGTGTTGTGCTTGTTAAACACATTGTACGTAGTATATCATACATGGTTTATATTCCGCACATCTAGCTAGAGCATACATGTACTATGATTTGAATTCAACATAAAAGCTATACATATATTTGAATTTGAGATCGTATGTACATGTAGTTCGTATTTATATAGGAATTTACTTCTCCTATATTCATGTCATGTGTTGTGAAGATAATATTTAGATGGTTGTATAACTAACCCGAGTACAATCCCATTCAAACAGGGAAAATGTACTCAAATTTAGTCAATATGCTAGACAACACACATTCCTTTTTTATTGTTGAGGGAAGTGCAAATTGTTTTGGTACTGTAAACGTTATGTTTGTTGTCCTGATTTTTTTGTTGTATTTGAATGCATTTCTAGTAATATAGTAAAACGGGACATAGTTCTCTCTAGTGATGAGGTGCGAGTTGTCCTTTTTTGGGTACACATCAAGCTTGTTCTCCCGAAATTTCAAGTCGCGCCTTGTTATGCCGAAATTTCAAGCTAGCGTCTCTGTCTATTGTGCAGACAAACTCCCGCCACTTCAACTCGCGCCTTGCTACCCCGAAATATTTAATATATATCTTTGTCTCGTTGTGCTCTGACAACTCCCTCCATCTCAACCCGCGCCTTGCTATTCCAAAATTACAATGCGCGCAAAAACTCCCACCTCCTGTGAAATCCCGACACACGAAATGCCCGTGATAGCCCTGAACCAAAAGTACCGCCTAGCTCAAATTGGTGGGGGTAATTTCATAACTTACCCCACATTTCGGACAAGCGTGTCCCTAAGCCATGGTTCCCCACTCCCATCCCATCTGCCCACCCAATCGTACACCAAGGCCGCGAAAACCTGCGAAGCCCCACACCCTCCTTCGTCCGCCACCCAGCCGGAGCCTCTTCCCCAACGACGTCGTCCACAGCAACACCTCGACGTCCCTCATCCACCATACCGGATGAGGATCCATCGTCGATCTCGTCGTCTCGCCGGTTCAGCCACCCCGTCCTCCACCTTCAAGGAGCTGCCCCAACGTTCCCCTCGTCTTTCGCGCCACCTCCATTCCCACACCGCCGTCTTCACCTGCACCACTGGAAGAGCATCATCATCACCATTTTCTCGGATGAAGCTGAGACCTAATCGGTGCCACCAAAGAGGTTGTACACTAACCGCCGCATTTTCTTCTTGATTCGATCTTACGGTGCTGCCAGCGCTTGGTCCCGAGCCGACACGGCGCGGCTACATCCACGGCGGCGTCGCCGGGCACTTCCTCCATGGCGTCGCTCCCTTGGCGGTGACGTCGACATCAGTAGGAGTTGCTGCTTTAGCTCTTGCTCACGTTGCTGCTCTGCTCTTGCTCTCAGTCCCCTGCTTGGTCTGCTCTTGCTCTTGCTTGCGATGATGCTGTGATTTAGCTACAATTTAGTCAACTGAATCGACTTTCGGGTTAGTCGATTTTCAGGGGGGGCTCGCCAGAGTTAAGGAAGAACCAGCCGTAACAGGGAGGGGGGCTCGCCGAAGAGGTACCCCAGTATCTATCTTAGGGTTCAGGGTGGGGGCAGTGGTCACCGGTGGTGGTGGGGCGGTGGCGTGGGGATTGCCGGAGAAAAAGCCCGGCACAGGGGGCGCTAGAGGGATGGCCGGGGCGGTGGCGGACCGACAGTGGGGAGTGGTTTCGGGCGGGCGGGGCGGCGCACCGTCGGCCGCGGGCGGCGGGGGCGGCTGTTCGGTCGATGGTGGCTGGCGGCTTAGGGTAGCCTCACCTGATGCTGCTACACGACCAGCTGCCCCGGCTCTCACACGCGCTGCTGCTGCTGCTACTGCTTTTCTGCTACTAGCTAGTGCATTCAGTTTTGATAGTAAAATTCAGTTTCGACAGCAAAATTCAGTTTCAATAGTTAAGTTCAGTTTCGACAGTTAAATTCAGTTTCGATAGTTAAGTTCAAAGATGAGCGGCTGATGTATTTTACATCTACCACTTGGTGGTTATGTATTTTATGTCATCTAATGGAGATGCTATTAGAATTCCAATCATGTTAACATTTTCTCTCCTATCCTGCTTCAGCCTCGGCATCGTACAACTCACCGGAGCTGCTCCAATGGCGAAACCCTCCATCACAGCGGAGCAGTACCCCGGGCTCCATCTCAAGATGCCTAAGATCTTCTTCCCCTCCTCCGGTAGCCAAGTCAGCCGGATCATCCTCACCGACCAACCCAATCACGCCGAGATCGACATGGCTTCGCCAAAGAGGTTGTCCACTTGCCGCATCTCTTTTTTACTCTACATGTTATATATATTGTCCACTGAGCGCACGTAGTAACGTGAAATATGATTAGTTTCTCCTACTATATGACAAGCAGTGAGGTACCAAGCAACTTAGCTATCCGTGATGGACTCTCTTGAACGCCATCATTATTAATCTCTGCGCATTTGAGCTGTGCATTTGTCGATGGGCCTGGGAGTTGAGCTAGTCGGGTAGTGGCCTGGGTCCAAAGTAATAGAAGTAGCACAAAAACAGTTTTTGAGTGTTGGATTTTTCTTGCTCAAGCCTGCCTACTAGAATCGCTAGTTCTTGAAAGGAAAAGTGAAGGAAAAACATAGGAATTGGAAAGTTTCCTATGGTACTACTATTCATTAATTTGGTTCAAAGGAATGGAGCAAAGGAAAACTGTAGGATTTGTTCCTTTAGTGTCTTCTTGAAAAAAAAGCGTAGGAATTTGAATTTCCACTTGTCCTCCTTTTCAAATTACTATTCATGAAGCACAAGACTAAGAGATAGTAGCATAATAGCATTATAACCGTACATTTTCTTGTGGTTTGACTTAATCTCACCTTGCTTCGTTGCATCCCGTGATCTTCCAATTCTTGTGAATCAAACACCCAGATTGGCATAAATCCTGTGTTTTTAAATTCTCTATTTTGCACATGCATTCCTATCTATTCCTGTCTATTTCCTATCCTTGGATTGTTAGAATCCTAAAATTCAAACAAACCCTTACACAATTACTTCGGTTACAGATATGTGTCAAAGAAAACCTTGTGTGGTTTTTCCTGCTCCTGCTGCGCTCTCAAAGAAAATTTCATGCAGACGTCGCTCCATGGTGGGCGCAAAGGCAGCCCCCCTCCACCCATTTTGGATCATAATCAAGAGCAAGATAACTATTCTGAGGGGATTCAGAAGGAGAAGACCACTCCTATTTACCCCCTGAGGTCTTTTCTCTAACTTGGCATGCTGATGTTGGTAATATCATGCATATGGTGCCTTGCATTTCTTACTAGATACATCAAATATGTCATCTGCTTAGTTTAGACATGCTTTGTGTCAATGCCATCTGTTTAGTTCCTTTATCGTATATGTGAAGCATGCAATGCCATCTTGTTTAGCCAGGCATCATATATGTGAATTTTGCAATGCCACCCTGGTTAGCCAGTCATCTTATATGTGAATTATATCATGCCACCATTTTTTATTACATGTTAAATTTGTCAACAATTTTAGTACGTTCAATTACTCTTACAGTGCATCAGCCATTCGGCACGATCATGGAAAAAAATATGAAGTGGAAACAAGGTCTTCAGAGCAGACAATGCTATCTGACGAAGTGCATGTCTTGATGGTTACGGATAGCTCCTCAGAGGAGGATCCAGAGACAGATGACCAGTCCTATCCCCCCCCCCTGAGGTGCACGCTCTAAGTTGGCAGGGTTATGTTGCTCATATCATGCGTGTGGTATCTTGCATTGCTATGTCATTTGCTTAGTTTAGACATGCTTTGTGTGAATGCCACCTGTTTAGTGTCTAATTACCATGTATGTGAATTATGCGATGCAATCTTGTTGCAAGACATTATATATGTGAATTATACAATGCTATCTTGTTGCAAGGCATTATATATGTGAATTATGCAATGCCATGTTGTTTAGCCAAGCGTCATATATGTGAATTATATCATGCTGTCCTTTTTTGTATTTCTCGTTGCATTTGTCGACAATGTTTGTATATTCAACTACTCTTCCTGTGCATCAGCCGTTTGAATTGGTGATGGAGAAATATGGAGTGAAAACAAGGTCTTCAATGCAAACAATGCTACCTGCTAAAGCACATATCTTGCTGGTTACAGATAGCTCTTCAGAGGAGGATTCAGAGGTAGATGACCAGTCCTATTTATCCCCCCTGAGGTGTATGCTCATACTCGGCAGGGTTATATTACTCATATCATGCATATGTTGTATTGCAATGCTTAGTTTTTACATCATATGCATAATATTGAATCCCATCTCCTTAGTTGACACATCATATGTGTGATTGCCCTCTACTCACTTGCTTAGTATATAAATCATATATTTGAATTATATCATGCCAAGATGTTTACATAGACAACATATATCTGAATTATGGCATGCCAAGCCATTTTCTAAAGACATAATATAGTTATATCATCTCATCCTGTTTACATAATCATCATATTTTGAATTATGTCATTCTATCCTGTTTAGTTAGCCATCATACATTTGAAATTGTGTCATGCTATCCTGTTTAATTAGCCATCATATATGTGAAATTATGTCCTACTATTCTATTTGGTTAGACAACATAAATGTGAATTATTTCATGCCCGGTTTTCTTCCCTACTATCCATTGCACCTATCTATCTTACAATGTCTGTACATTCAATTACTTTTCTTGTTTATCAGCCATTTCAATTGGAGGGGGTGATGGCAGTATCTGTGGGAGTAAAAACACGGTCTTCAGAAAAGATTGTGCTACCTGTCGATGCAGATAGAACCACAGTTGTACTTGCCCAAGAACCAACCAATTTCAAATTGAAGGATGCAATTGAAACTCCAATGGCGCAACAGGTATGTTTTAAACCTGTTTCTTTAATGTGTTTGCTGTTGTATCTTGCTCTATATTGATTTCAGTTTCAATTGAATAAACAGTTATGTTCTCATGCCATGCACATTACAAGTGTTGTTATTGCTGTGTAGTTTCCCACACTTATATTCTGTCTATGCTGCTTTATCTTAAATAGATATGATCCAAACTGTATCTATCTTGATTTGGCAACATAAACTAGAATGATATAGACCATACAATGACTATACTACATAGATATATGTTTGTTTCATGCTGTTATCCTGTCCACCTTACTACTGAACTGGTTTACCGAAATGAGTTTCATATGCTACATTATAAACCTCTGATGTGTTTGTCTGTTTCTCTTGTAGAACGCGGATAAAATATTGGAGAAGAGACGCCGTTATGCAATGGTAAAGGAAGTAATGCAGATAAGGTTCAAGATAGTGAGTCATCCCTGTTGGTCTCCAAGAAAGCTGATAAAAACTATATTGAAGACACTGAGACAACCCCAAAGTCCTGTCTTGATGCAGTGTTCGAGTTACTGGCTACTACTGCTGGCACCAGCTCTTCGAACTCGGTGCCTGAATCAGTTCAGCTTCTTGAGTCTCAACTTCAAGTTGAAAGACATCGATCAGATGTTATGCGATAGGAAGCCGAAGGACTGAGGGAGTCCCTGCAGAATTCAGATGCATACTTTCTAGTGCAACAACAAGTGCTGGAGGATTTAAGAGCCAAACAAGAGAAAGTTAATAAGCTTGCTAAGCATCTTGCCGGCATTATGGGTACCCAGCATATTGTTTCTTGAGCTCTTCTGAAGTGGTTTCAGTTCTGGACTTGTTTTGCTGCGGTGTTTATTTGCACTGGTCGCCAAATTTCACAACCAGTGTATATGATATGCTGCTTATTTCCCTATATTTGCACTGGTGGCAAACTTTGATGCCTAGTGGATGTAATATGTGTAATAGCCGTGATAGCCTAGTGTAAGTTGCTTGCTTATGTTATTTCCTTGTTTTCTTGTTTATTTGTTTGCTTGTAGTCAGTGCAGTTCTTTTTCCGCGGTTTGCTAGTGGCCGCAATAACCTATTTTTTGAAAGTAGGCCATAATAACCATTGGCTACATATTTACCGTAGTTACCATGGGCCTCCTATGGGACGTAGAAACTATGGGCCTTCTTAGGGCCGTGGAAAGAATGGGCCTTCTATGGGCCATAGCATCAATGGGCCTTCTACGTGCCGTATGATCGATAGGCTAAACATGAGCCAATAACAGACCGCATTATGGGACATAAACGGGCTAGATTTGGAATCGTCCGTTCATGGGCCGACAATAACAAGTCGTCTTAATCAGCCGTATTTGATGGCGTTAGGAAAACGGCCCAACGGAGTAACGGTCCGCAAATGGGCCGATTATAACCACGGGCTGAATTTGGCCCACAGGTAGAAAAAGCCAATGACGGGTCGTAAGTAACCGAATGCTAGAAATGAGCCCAAGAATAAATGGGCCCTGGGAAGGCCGAAAGATAACACGGGTTGGAAACGGCCCAATGGAATAATGGGCCGTTAATGGGTATAAAGGGGTACACTATTCATTGCAGGCCAGATTCACCATGGGCCGTTAATGGGCCAAGAGTTACAAATGGTCTCGTATGGGCCGAAAGACATCATGGGCCATACATGGGCCGAAAGTTACATTAGGCTGGAATCATATTGGAAGGCCCAGACGAAGCTACTCGGCTTAATTCGGATAGGCCGTAACGGATCGTGAGTTAGCGGGCCGTAAATGGGCTATATACGAACAAGCCATTAACAGGCATTCCATGGGCCGGCCCGTTACCTTTTGACCAAATCAAACGGGCCGGCCTTTTCACCGGAATGGGTCTCTATTGCGCCGTGCCATGTATCGACGTACCATAGGCGCCTCCTGTCCAATGAATGGATGACATCTATCCCAACGGTGAGCCAACACGTGTTTCCGGGTTATTGGATCCAAAACCAGGCCCGGTAGCTTAACGGTGTTCCATTACGATGGATGCCACGTGTCGGTCACCCTTGATGAAAGCACTTCCATGACGCGCGATTTATTGTCATGGAAGTGGACACTACCATGATGATAATTTTGGTAATGTCATGGAACACTTCTATGACAGCATAGGTATGACTATCTTGATTCTGTCATAAATTTGTCATGGATGTACATGCATGACAGAAAAGTGACCTACTGTGACAAACACATATCATCACGGAAGTGTACTTTTTTGTAGTGAGAGTAAACTTCATATTATTGAGATATGTAGAAGCATATGTTCCGCTCTCATAATAATTTTTAGTAGCATCATGAATGAATTCAACAATATAACTATCACATAAAGCATTCTTTTCATGATACATAAGCATAGAAATTTTATTACTCTCCACATAAGCAAATTTCTTCTCATCAATAGTGGTGGGAGCAAATTTAACAAAAATAGCTATCATGAGATGCTTGATCCACATAATCAATTTGAGCATTAAAATCATGATGACAAGTTTCATGGATATCATTATTCTTTCTAGCATACATGTCAACACCATAATCATCATAAATAGGAGGCATGCTTTCATCATAATACATATTCTCATCAAAACTTGGGGGACTAAAAATATCATGTTCATCAAACATAGCGTCCCCAAGCTTATATCTTTTCATATCATTAGCAGCAAGGATATTCATAGAATTCAAACCAACAACATTGTAATCATGCTCATCATTCAAATATTTTATGCCAAACATATTATTGAATTCTTCTTCTATCAATTGAGCACAATTTTCCTTCCCATCATTTTCATGAAAGATATTATAAAGATGTATAATATGATGCAACCTCAATTCCATTTTTATGTAGTTTTCTTTTTATAAACCAAACTAGTGATAAAACAAGAAACTAAAAGATTCAATTACAAGATCTAAAGATATACCTTCATGCACTCACCTCCCCGATAACGGCGCCAGAAAAGAGCTTGATGTCTACTACACAACTTGTTCTTGTAAACTCGTGTTGGGCCTCCAAGCGCAGAGTTTTGTAGGACAATAGCAAATTTCCCTTAAGTGGATGACCTAAAGTTTATCAATCTATGGGAGGTGTAGGATGAATATGGTCTCTCTCAAACAACCATGCAACCAAATAATAAAAAGTTTCTTCTGTCCCAAACACACCAAATACAATGGTAAATTGTATAGGTGCACTAGCTCAGCGAAGAGATGGTGATACAAGTGTAGTAATGATTGTAGATATTGATTTTTGTCATAGTAAAAATAAAAAACAGCAAGGTAGCAAGTAACAAAAGTGAGCACAAACGGTATTGCAATGCTTGAAAATGAGGCCTAGGGTTCGTACTTTCGCTAGTGCAATCTCTCAACAATGCTAATATAATTGGATCATATAACCGTCGCTCAACGTGCGATGAAGAATCACTCCAAAGTTCCTGTCTAGCAGAGAACATAAGAAGAAATTGTTTGTAGGGTATGAAACCACCACAAAGCTATTCTTTTCGATCAATCTATCCTAGAGTTCATACTAAAATAACACCAAGCTATTCTTTCTGATCGATCTAACCAAGAGTTCGTACAAAAATAACACCATACGGTACACATCAACCAACTCTAATGTCACCTAGATACTCCAATGCCATTGCGAGTATCCGTGAGTTGATTATTCGATATGCATACAATTTCAGATTCATAATACTCAATCCAACACAAAGAACCTCAAAGAGTGCCGCAAGATTTCTACTGGATAAACAAAGACGAGAACGTGCATCAACCACTATCCATAGATTGCCCAAATGTCACCTCGGGAATCTGCGAGTTGAGTGCCAAAACACACATCAAGTGAATCAATATGATACTCCAGTGTCACCACGGGTATTCATAGCAAGACATACATCAAGTGTTCTCGAATCAATAAAAGTACTCAATCTAATAAGAACGAAATCTCAAAGGAAAAACTCAATTCATCACAACAAGATAGAGAGGGGAAAACACCATATGATCCAACTATATTAACAAAGCCCGCGATACATCAAGGTCGTGACATCTCAAGAACATGATATATATATATACACCATATGATCCAACTATATTAACAAAGCCCGCGATACATCAAGGTCGTGACATCTCAAGAACACGATATATATATGGTGTTTTCCCCTCTCTATCTTGTTGTGAGAGAGAGTGAGAGAGAGAGATTAAACACATTGCTACTGGTACAAACCCTTAGCCCCGAGGGTGGACTACTCCCTCCTCGTCATGGTGCCTCCGGGATGATGAAGATGGCCATCAGTGATGAATTCCCCCTCCGCCAAGGTGCCGGAACAAGGTCTAGATTGGTTTTTCATGGCTACAGAGGCTTGCGGCAGCTGAACTTCTGATCTAGGGTTATTTCTGATGGTTTCCCTATTTATAGTATTTTTATGTTGGTTTCACGTGAACATGGGCCTTGAGGTGAGCACAACCCATCGAGGGAAACCGGGCCCCTCAGATGCGCCCTAGTGGGTTGTGCCCTCCATGTGGATCTTCTGGCCCTCCCACGAAGCTTCGGGGGTCTCATTTGTTCCGGAAAAAATCGTCAAAAAGTTTTAGCTCATTTGGAGAACTTTCATTTCTGCACAAAAAACAACACCACAGTAGTTCTGCTGAAAATAACGTCAGTCTGGGTTAGTTCCATGAAAATCATACCAAAACCATATAAAATTGTTGTAAACATGGCATGAATACTTCTTAAATTATAGATACGTTGGAGATGTATCATGATCCCATCTACTTCTCTTCCTTCGCTTGCTAGATCAAGGAGGAGGAGACGCCATCGAGCCGCACGTGTGTTAACTTAGAGGTGTCGTCCATTCGGCACTAGATCCGTTGGATCGCTAAGAGTACGACTACATCAACCGTGTTTGATACGGTTCCGCTTTCGGTCTACAAGGGTATGTAGACACACTCCCCTCTTGTTGTTATGCTTCTCCTAGATTAGATGTTGGGTGTTCGTAGGACATTTTTTGATTTTCATGCTTCGTTCCCCATCGGTTATAGCATAGAATATAAACTATATTTATAAACTTGGAAATAAATAATACATAAATATTATTGCCTCTAGGGAATATTTCTAGCAGGTGGCGTGGCAAGTGAACCGCCGTCTTCACATATTGGTGTATCACATGGAGGAGCCCTAGTGCGTCTTCTAGGTCACTGGGCTCGCCATCCACCTTGTAGTCCACAAGAAAGGGTGGCAACTATCGGTTCTATATTCAGCATATCTTATAGTAGGGGTCCTAAGCTAGGCGTCTTGGAGGGATTGTAACATTGGCATAGGATTTTACACGGGTTCGGGCTCTGTCAAAGAGATAATACCCTATGTACTACTTTTGATTGTATTCATATGGGGTGTAATATAGTGTACATGTATCTAGCCTGAGATTGTTCTAATGAATATCAAATCATCTATTGACTAGCTTGGCCTCGGTTTATATAATTTACCGGAGGCCTAGGGTTTGGAAGAGTGGCTTGGGCGCCAAGTCTTGTGGAATCTGCCCTATATGCGGCATGGGCAGCCCAAAGAGGCCCATTAGAGGACTGCCATAGGGGTCCTCGGCCCGATCCACCTGGTCGAGAGACGACGTGGTGAGTACCCCCTAGTCCAGGACACCGTTAGTAGCCCCCTGAACTAGTCTTCAAGTTAGGGACGTTCCTCAATTCTTCTTAACTGTTAATTATCTTCGGTCATCGGTCTTGAAAACTAGTTCAACAAATCTTCCCATCTTCGATCTTGAGGATTGCCGAGCTAAATCCGAAGTGTTAACACGTCGGGCATCCGAGGAGCCCTTTAAGTCTTCGGCCTTTATAAATGCCTTGTTATTTTTTACGCCACACCTCGGGTTTGAAGTGTTTACCGTGCGGCGGTGTCTCTTTGCGCCCGAGATCCAACGCCGGACTGCATCTAAGGTGTCCTCTTGCAGCCGAACTCCAACGTTGGACTACATCCGAGGTGTCTTTTTTTTGCAGCCGAGCTCCAACGCTGGTCGAGATCCGAGGTGTCTTAGGTTACCTCGGTGTTCAAAAAGTTGAAGGAATCCAGCTGAGCTTAATGCCGGACATGCCCTCTATGGAGCCAGCCACTTGCATCCGAGCTTTATGCCAGATTGCTTCCTAGGTGGTGCACCACCACGGCCGTCGGCTAATTTTCTGCAAAATTTCTGATTGGTGCAATTTATGTCCCGACAAGATGTATAGCCAATAGCCCTCAAGGTGTTTGTTAGTCTAAAACCCCAGATGCACCTGAAGGAAAAAAACAAAACCGTTGATCCAGTAGCACCTAAGACTGAGGTCGATTCGGGAAATCAGCTTGAGGATCGATTCTTTGCTCGGCAGCATAATTTAGGAACAAAAAGCGGTGTGCGTAGTCCCTGAGACTCACGCTGGGTGCGGCTGACCAAACTGAGGATTGTAATCTCCACAGAATATATTTTTCACTTTGAATTTTCTTCATTGAGTAGGCAATACAGTAGCCCACGAGCCTTAATTTGTGCACGGGTTGTCGAATTAAGAATCGATATCCGCTTGACAGAAAATTGTGTTGTGTTTAACATGGACTTCTTGGAAAGAGAATAAAGATCTCTTAAAGGAGCTAGAGCTAGCGAATGCCGAGCTCTCCAAGGTCAGCCCCAAGGGGCTTAATAGATAGAAATTCAATCCCAATAGGGAATTATGAGAGTGTTATGTTAGCTGCCCGGTTGTCTCAGCGAGATTGTGTCCTTGACTCTTTAAAAGATGGGCTGCAGTAAATTGACTTGTACTCGCAATTTATGTCTAATGATTCTAGTATCCAAGTAATTTGCATCATTAATGCTTGGATCCGCAATGTATAAAACTTTGTTGACCAATCATCGGGTTTAACCTCCTTGGCCAGTAGTCGGGGAGTGTTTCTCATACTTTATAAAGCCTTTATGAGGGCAAAGATTTACGGCAAACAAGGCTATCTGGCTCTATAGTTTTATAAACAAAGCTACGCGAAGAGATATGTTATATTACTTTTCATCATAAGAAACATCTTCTGGGAAACATAGTTCCTTTATAAGTTCCTTTTCCTAGGCTATCATCTTGAGCATGATCGTGAAACCTCAACTCCAATCAATGTTCGAGGAAAATATTGAGGATTTAGTTCGGGGAAAGTTCCCGAACTCTGTGCTCTTTAGTGAACCTAAATTTTCACTTCCGTCATTGCCGACTAATTATATTCTTAAGATGGCTAGCTTTCGGCTTCACCCAGTCTGAGGTACTAACCCGGATGACCCGGAAGTAGCAATCACAGAGGTGCTCCCTTTACCCTCTAGCCAAACTATCGAGAGCGTAGGGGGTAAGCATAGGAGCCAGGCAACCCAGTTTGGCCCAAATCTTAAGTCAAATTTGACGCATATTTATGGCTTTATAGGAGCCAGGCAGCGACTGTATACTAAATACAAACACTAATGATATATGTTTATTTTGACTCTATTGCAACCGTTTATCATTTGGAAGTGGCCCATCGTCGGCTTCTACCCCTTTGTAGATGCTACGCATGGTGTTTCCATAGTAACAAGACAACCCTTAGCCGACGTCTCGGTGCCCGGATGCAGTTGCGTTTGCGGAAACAAGGCAATCAGATATGCAGGCTTTATAACCTTCACTTAGTCATAGGATCTTAAATTTGGGAGGCCAATTAGTAGCCCCTGGTTAGTGTTCGGTGTCAGCCGAGGCCATTAAGACTTTGGCCTATTTTATGAAAGGCCCATCGTTCAACACGGGGTAACCTCTATCGACCTATAGTTTGACACAGTCATCGGATCGCTGACCAGTTTACACCATTGTGACAGTCAGTTTTCGGTTTTCTCCAATGAGGCGCCTAACCATTTGAGTTGGAAGCACAACCGTAGTGGTTCTCCGTTTGCACACCTAGCCGAACAAAGCAGAACGTAGGAGGCAAGCACAGGAGCCTGGCAACCCAACTATTGACCGAAGACACAATTCGAAATCGACGCATATAAAGCAATGCTCGAGAACGCTTTGCCGATGACTCCATGGGGTACCTTGGTTTTTGGTGGGTTTGGCTCTGTCCCAGCCCACCGTTGGTATTGCCGATGCTTTAAAGGAGTACGGCGTTGTACTATGAGACTTATGTTGGGGACACACAAATAAGTTAAAAGTGCCATAAGCTCAGAGAACCAAAAAAACCACAACATTTTTTATGTCTAAATTAAATCAAGTTTTTGTCCCAATCCGAAGTTGGTCTTTAAGATAAATTTGTGCTTCTGTCGTGCTTTAACATAACACATCCGATCTCTAGACTTCAAGTAGGTCAGCCTTCGGCTTCAATCTCCCTATCACGAAAGTGGAGTGCCTCTCCAAGGCCAGTTTAGCAAACTAAACTAGAGCGGCTTTAGAGAGAGACCAGGCCATCTCGCTATTGATCGTACACTCAAGTCTTAAAAGGAGTGGTAGAAAAAGACTTTGCAACGACTAAGAATAAAAACGTTTATTATAAAATGGCTCGTATAAATTTAAGAGCCCCTAGTTAACTTGGGTAAAGAAATTTGTTCTTAAGAAACATTATATTTAACAAAGTAAGTTTTTAACAAAAAACCTTTTTGTTTTACAATAATATAATGCTTGGTCGAACCGAACAGAAATAAAAAAAATTCAAAGTTGAGCATGAAACTGACTTAGCTGGTTAATGTGCTCGTTATTGATGACGTAGTCCGAGATTGTGTCGGGAGGAGGGTGCCCCTTAAACTTTGATAGATCTGACATGCTCCTCGACTTGACCGAGGTCCCAACCCAAGCCCGTCCCGATGTCACCGAAGAGCTCGACACTCCGAACTAGCAACACAACACGACCAATATGGCAACGTGAAGCCCCTGGTCCAGCCAAGGTGACGGAGTAGGTTGGTAGGGTTATGCCGAAGTCCAGGGCCGAGTGGGTTGATGAGGTGATTGCGAAGCCCTCAGTCCAGCCGAGGTGATGAAGCAAGTAATTGAGGTGAGGTTGGAGCCCCCACGTCAGTCGAAGTGTCGAACCAGGTCGGTGAGGTGGGTGTCGGCTTGAAGAGGTGATGGTGTGGTGATGCCAGCATAGGGCGGCTCGCCGAGGTTACAACATAATTTGGTTGACGGAGGTGAGGCGATGATGCCGGCACGCCGAGGTGACCGCGTGACGCAGTAGAAATCGATTACCTTCACAGATGATACAGTGCAAGAAAGAAACAATAATACGTAAAATAAAAAAAATTGCATGATTAATATATGTGAAGCGAGTAATTCGGTTGAGCGCAGAGGTTGGCTCGATGGCATGACGGCGTTGTGGCACGGTGATGTTGACACAGGTCGGCTGGCCTAGGTGACGTTGAGAGGCTGACCAGACCAACATCGCGCACAAGTGTGGTAAAACAACTCTACAAAAATAATGCAGTGCAAAACAACAAAAAAATATTCTATGTATAATAATTTTATGTGCTAAATGAATAGATAGGAGAAACAAAACTTGTTTGTTGATGAAGACCGTAGCAGACTGAAGCGAATAAAAGGAAAACGGTTTATATGAAACTAGTATCAACCTGTACCAAGAACACATTGGTCTTGACCTTTACATGCAGTAGTAGTACTTTAAATTACTAGAATCCATTTACCAAATCTAGGGTACCATGCTGCAAAACTAGTAGTCAATTAGGTTAGTAGTACTAGGTCTATGCACATTTCAGCAAAAAGTAATACTAGTAATAATAAATTCTTTGCATAATTAAAATACGTAAAGTCTATACCTACTAATAAAGCAAGGTGCGTTTCTCCGATTATTCACCCGTTCACCATCGAAATTTATTTCCCGATCTGAGGTGGTACTAAATTTTTGTGTGTCCGTCTATTTTTTAGCTATCCAGAATTTTATACTTGGCACGCACATGCTGTGGCCCAGGGAATCCAGCCCCCTTATTTGCATGCCCATGTAACCTTGAAAAGACTATCTCTCGCACTGTGCGGTAGATACTCGGAGTTCGCACAGGGTGCCCAAGACTAGGACGGCCCGTTTTGTTTTTCTGCTTGATTTATTTTTATTTTTACATTATTCCGTAATTCAAATGTTTCAAAAAAGTTCAGAATTTTTTTTAAATCTCCGATACCGTCTTCCCCTTTTTTAAAATGTTTGGAACATTAATTTATTTTCGCTTTTGAGTTTTTTTCCAAATTTAGAAATACTCCAAAATTGATTGGGACTTAAAAACATGTATTTTAAAAAATATTCGAAATTTTAAATATATTATTGTTTTACTAAAATATTCATAGATCCAAAAAAATGTCTGCATTTAACAACACATTTTATAAAATTATTCCGAGTGTTCAAAACATGTTCCGTGTTCAAAAGTCGATCACAAATTAAAAAATATTTGGTTTTTCATAAAAGGTTCATGTCTTCAGAAAATGATGTTGTTTCAAATTTTGTTCATGTTTTTTTTCTAAAATGGATGGAATATTAATATATTGTTCATAATTTTGAAAAATGTTGACATTTCCAAGAATATTCGGCAGTCCATATTTTTAAAAAAGTTCCGAAAATATTTTAGATCCGACGTTGAACTATGTTCTTAAATATTCACGCTGGCCATTGGTTAGCAGTAGGCGTTAGGGGCACACGCTCAGGCCTTTAAGGTCATGTGTTGAAACATACAACATGTCGTTATTTTTTGAATTATTACTCATGTCATGCAAACACAGGTTATTTGGGTGTCTGTTAGTGGGCTGGCCTAGATGCGAATTGTTGTGCATCCCACATGCTATTTAACGCAACTAGTGTCATATAGTAGCTCCCACACAGTTGTCCTAAGTAAAGAAAAAAAATATACATCTAGATTTTGTTCTGTCCATTCCACAACCCCTGTTACATGTCGGGTTGCGAGTAGTTGTTATTTGTGTGCAGGTGTTGTTTATGTTGTGTTGCTTGGTTCTCCTACTGGCTCGATAACCTTGGTTTCACATCTAAGGGAAATACCTACCGTCATTACGCTGCATCATCCCTTCCTCTTTGGGGAAATACCGATGTAGCTTCAAGCGACATCAGAGATGCATAGCAACGAGAGGGGAGAGTGTGTCCACGTACCCTCGTAGGCCGAAAGAGGAAGCGTTAGGTTAACGCGGTTCATGTAGTCGAACGTCTTCGCGATCCAACCGATCAAGTGCCGAATGTAAGGCACCTCCGAGTTCAGCACACGTTCAGCTCGATGACGTCCCTTGAACTCTTGATCCAGCAAAGTGTCAAGGGAGAGTTTCTTCAGCACGACAACGTGGTGACGGTGATGGTGATGTGATCCGCGCATGGCTTTGCCTAATCACTATGACAATATGACCGGAGGAGTAAACTATAGAGGGGGGCACCACACACGGCTAAGAAACAACTGTTGTGCCTTGGGGTCCCCCCTGCCCCCGTATATAAAGGAGGAGGGGAGGAGGCGTCTGGCCCTAGGGGGCACGCCATGGGGGAAACCGAATAGGACTCCAAGTCCTATTCGCCCCCCTTCCTTTCTTACGGAGGGGGAAAGAGGATGTGAGAGGGGGGAGGAGAAGGAAAGGCGGGTGCGCCCCCTCCCCTAGTCCAATTCAGACTCCCCATGGGAGGGGGCACGACCACCCCTTGTGGGCTGCCTCCTCTCTCCCTTATGGCCCATGTAGGCCCATTACTTCACCGGGGGGTTCCGGTAATCCCTCGGTGCTCCGAAAAATACTGGAACCACTTTGAAACCATTCCGGTGTACGAATACCATCTTCCAATATATCAATATTTACCTCTCGACCATTTCGAGACTCCTCGTCATGTCCCTGATCTTATTCGGGACTCCGAACAATCTTCGGTCACCAAAACACATAACTCATAATACAAATCGTCATTGAACGTTAAGCGTGCGGACCCTACGGGTTCGAGAACTATGTAGACATGACCGAGACACATCTCCGGTCAATAACCAATAGCGGAACCTGGATGCTCATATTGGTTCCTACATATTCTACAAAGATCTTTATCGGTGAAACCACAATGAAAACATACACAATTCCCTTTGTCAACGGTATGTTACTTGCCCGAGATTCGATCGTCGGTATCCTCATACGTAGTTCAATCTCATTACCGGCAAGTCTCTTTACTCGTTCCGTAATGCATCATCCCGCAACTAACCAATTAGTCACATTGCTTGCAAGGCTTATCATGATGTGCATTACTGAGAGGGCCCAGAGATACCTCTCAGATACTCAGAGTGACAAATCCTAATCTCAATCTATACCAACCCAACAAACACTTCGGAGACACTTGTAGAGAATCTTTATAATCACCCAATTATCTTGTGACGTTTGATAGCACACAAGATGTTCCTCCGGTATTCGGGAGTTGCATAATCTCATAGTCAAAGGAATATGTATAAGTCATGAAGAAAGCACTAGCAATAAAACTTAACGATCATTATGCTAAGCTAATGGATGGGTCTTGCTGTCACATCATTCTCCTAATGATGTGATCCCGTTCATCAAATGAGAACACATGTCTATGGTCAGGAAACTTAACCATCTTTGATTAATGAGCTAGTCAAGTAGAGGCATACTAGGGACACTTTGTTTTTTCTATATATTCACACAAGTATCAAGTTTCCGGTTAATACAATTCTAGCATGAATAATAAATGTTCATCGTGATATAAGGTAATATAAATAACAACTTTATTATTGCCTCTAGGGCATATTTCCTTCAGTCTCCCACTTGCACTAGAGTCAATAATCTAGTTCACATCGCCATGTGATTTAACACCAATAGTTCACATCTTTATGTGATTAATACCCATAGTTCACATCGCCATGTCACCAACACCCAAAGGGTTTACTAGAGTCAATAATCTAGTTCACATTGCTATGTGATTAACACCTAAATAGTACTAAGGTGTGATCATGTTTTGCTTGTGAGAGAATTTTAGTCAACGGGTCTGCCACATTCAGATCCGTATGTATTTCGCAAAGTTTCTATGTGTATAATGCTCTGCACGGAGCTACTCTAGCTAATTGCTCCCACTTTCAATATGTATCCAGATCGAGACTCAGATTTATCTTGATTAGTGTCAAAGCTTGATTCGATGTAACTCTTTTCGACAAACTCTTTATCTTTATCACCTCCATAACTAAGAAATATTTCGTTAGTCCTCTTAGGTAACTAAGGATAACTTTGACCATTGTCCAGTGATCCACTCCTAGATCACTATCGTACCCCCTTGCCAAACTCATGGTAAGGTACACAATAGGTCTGGTACACAACATATCACAATTTATAGAACCTATGACTGGGGCATAGGGAATGACTTTCATTCTCTCTATATATTCTGTCGTGGTCGGGTTTTGAGTCTTACTCAACTTCACACCTTGTAAGACAGGTAAGAACCCTTTTTTGACTGATCCATTTTGAACTCCTTCAAAATCTTGTCAAGGTATGTGCTTTGTGAAAGTCCTATCAAGCGTCTTGATCTATCTCTATAGATCTTGATGCTCAATATATAAGAAGCTTCACCGAGGTCTTTTATTGAAAAAATATTATTCAAGTATCCTTTTATGCTATCCAAAAATTCTATATCATTCCCGATCAACAATATGTCATCCACATATAATATCAGAAATGCTATAGAGCTCCCACTCACTTTCTTGTATATACAAGCTTGTCTGAAAGTCTGTATAAAACCTTATGCTGTGATCACCTCATTAATGCGTATATTCCAACTCCGAGATGCTTGTTGCAGTCCATAAATGGATCGCTGGAGCTTGCACACTTTGTTAGCACCTTTAGGATCAACAAAACCTTCTAGTTGTATCATATACAACTCTTCTTTAAGATATCCATTAAGGAATGCAGTTTTGACATCCATTTGCCAGATTTCATAAAATGCGGCAATTGCTAACATGATTCAGACAGACTTAAGCATAGCTACGAGTGAGAAAATCTCATCATAGTCAACACCTTGAAGTTGTGGAAAACATTTTTTGCGACAAGTCGAGCTTTGTAGATAGTAACACTATCATCAACGTCTATCTTCCTCTTGAAGACCCATTTATTCTCAATGGCTTGCCGATCATCGGGAAATTCCACCAAAGTCCACACTTTGTCCTCATACATGGATCCTATCTCGGATTTCATGGCCTCAAGCCATTTATTGGAATCTGGGCTCATCATCGCTTCCTCATAGTTTGTAGGTTCATCATGGTCTAGTAACATGACATCTAGAACAGGATTACCGTACCATTCCGTGGGGAACATGCTCTGGTTGACTTGCGAGGTTCGGTAGTAAGTTGATCTGAAGTTTCATGATCATTATCATTATCTTCCTCTCTAGTTGGTGTAGGCATCACTGGAACTAATTTATGTGATGAGCTACTTTCCAATTCGAGAGAAGGTACAATTACCTCATCAAGTTCTACTTCCTCCCACTCATTTCTTTCGAGAAAAAGTCCTTCTCTAGAAAGGATCCATTCCTAGCAACAAAAATCTTGCCTTCGGATCTGTGATAGAAGGTGTACCCAACAATTTATTTTGGGTATCCTATGAAGACGCACTTCTCCCATTTGGCTTTGAGCTTATCAATTTGAAACCTTTTCACATAAGCATCGCAACCCCAAACTTTAAGAAATGACATCTTTGGTTTCTTACCAAACCATAGTTCATACGGTGTCATCTCAACGGATTTAGACGGTGCCCTATTTAGCGCGAAAGCAGTTCTCTCTAATGCATAACCCCAAAACGATAGTGGTAAATCGGTAAGAGACATCATAGATCACACCATATCTAATAAACTACGGCTATGACGTTTGGATAGACCATTACGTTGTGGTGTTCCAGGTGGCGTGAGTTGTGAAACTATTCCACATTGGTTTATATGAAGGCCAAACTCGTAACTCAAATATTCGCCTCCACGATCAGATCGTAGAAACTTTATTTTCTCGTTACGATGATTCTCCACTTCACTCTGAAATTCTTTGAACTTTTTCAAATGTTTCAGACTTGTGTTTCATTAAGTAGATATAGCCATATCTTCTCAAATCATCTGTGAAGGTCAGAAAATAACGATACCCGCCGCGAGCCTCAACACTCATCGGTCCACATACATCAGTATTTATTATTTCCAATAAGTCAGTGGCTCGCTCTATTGTTCCGAAGAATGGAGTTTTAGTCATCTTGCCCATGAGGCATGGTTTGCAAGCATCAAATGATTCATAATCAAGTGATTCCAAAAGTCCATCCACATGGAGTTTCTTCATGCGCTTTACACCAATATGATCTAAATGGCAGTGCCACAAATATGTTGCACTATCATTATCAACTTTGCATCTTTTGGCATCAATATTATGAATATGTGTATCACCACAACCGAGATTCAGTGAACCATTTACACTCGGTGTATGACCATAGAAGGTTTTATTCATGTAAACAGAACAACAATTATTCTTTGACTTAAATGAATAACCGTATTTGCAATAAACATGATCCAGTCATATTCATGCTAAATGCAAACACCAAATAACATTTATTTAGGTTTAACACTAATCTTGAAGGTAGAGGGAGTGTGCGATGGTGATCTTATCAACATTGGAATCACTTCCAACACACATCGTCACCTCGCCCTTAACTAGTCTTTGTTCATTTTCCAACTCCTGTTTTGAGTTCCTAATCTTAGCAACTGAAACAATATCAAATACCCTGGGTTTACTATGAACACTAGTAAAGTACACATCAATAACATGTATATCAAATATACCTTTGTTCACTTTGCCATCCTTCTTATCCGCCAAGTATTTGGGGTAGTTCTGCTTCCAGTGACCATTCCCTTTGCAGTAGAAGCACTCAGTTTCAGGCTTATGTCTAGCTTGGGGTTTCTTCACGAGAGTGGCGACTTGCTTGTCATTCTTCTTGAAGTTCCCTTTCTTTTCCTTTGCCCTTTTTCTTGAAACTAGTGGTCTTGTCAACCATCAACACTTGCTGCTTTTTCTTCATTTCTACCTTCGTCGATTTCAGCATCGCGAAGAGCTCGGGAATCATTTTCGTCATCCCTTGCATATTATAGTTTATCACGAAGTTCTAGTAGCTTGGTGATAGTGACTAGAGAACTCCGTCAATCACTATCTTATGTGGAAGATTAGCTCCCACTTGATTCAAGCGATTGTACTACCCAGACATTCTGAGTACATGCTCACTAGTTGAGCCATTCTCCTCCATCTTGTCGGCAAAGTACTTGTCAGAGGTCTCATACCTCTTGACATGGGCATGAGTTTGAAATACCAATCTCAACTCTTGGAACATCTTATATGCTTTGTGGCGTTCAAAACATTTTTGAAGTCCCGGTTCTAAGCTGTAAAGCATGGTGCACTAAATTATCAAGTAGTCATCATACCGAGCTTGTCAACCGTTCATAACGTCTGCATCTACTCCTGCAACAGTTATGTTACCTAGCGGTGCATCAAGGACATAATTCTTCTATGCAACAATGAGGATAATCCTCGGACCACGGACCCCTTCCGCATTATTGCGAATATCATCTTTCAACTTAGTTTTCTCTAGGAACATATCAAAAACATAGGGGAGCTACAACGCGAGCTATTGATCTACAACATAGATATGCAAATAGTATCAGGACTAAGTTCATGATAACTTAAGTTCAATTAATCATATTACTTATGAACTCCCACTTAGATAGACATCCCTCGAATCATCTGAATGATTACGTGATCCAAATCAACTAAACCATGCCCGATCATCACGTCAGATGGAGTAGTCTTCAATGATGAACATCTCTATGCTGATC
Organism: Triticum aestivum; assembly: GCF_018294505.1. NCBI lineage: Eukaryota > Viridiplantae > Streptophyta > Magnoliopsida > Poales > Poaceae > Triticum > Triticum aestivum. The sequence continues at coordinate 347,707,685 of NC_057797.1, read as the reverse complement.
ATATCTACTATATGATTCATGTCCGACCTTTCGGTCTCTAGTGTTCCGAGGCCATGTCTGTACATGATAGGCTCGTCAAGTTTAACCCGAGTATTCCGCATGTGCAAAACTATCTTGCACCTGTTGTATGTGAACGTAGAGCCTATCACACCCAATCATCACGTGGTGTCTCAGCACGACAAACTGTCGCAATGGTGCATACTCAGGGACAACACTAATACCTTGAAATATTAGTAAGGGTCATCTTATAATACTAACGCCGTACTAAGCAAAGTAAGATGCATAAAAGATGAACATCACATACAATCAAAATATGTGACACGATATGGCCATCATCATCTTGTTCCTTTGATCTCCATCTCCAAAGCACCGTCATGATTTCCATCGTCACCGGCTTGACACATTGATCTCCATCATAGCGTCGTGGTCGTCTCACCAACTATTGCTTCTACAACTATCGCTAACGCATAGTGATAAAGTAAAGCAATTACATGGCGTTTGCATTTCATACAATAAAGTGACAACCATAAAGCTCCTGCCAGTTGCCCACAACTTTTACAAAACATGATCATCTCATACAATAACGTATATCACATCAAAACGTCTTGACCATATCACATCACAACATGCCCTGCAAAAACAAGTTAGACATCCTCTACTTTGTTGTTGCAAGTTTTACGTGGCTGCTGCGGGCTTCTAGCAAGAACCGTTCTTACCTACGCATCAAAACCACAACGGTGATTAATCAAGTTTGTTGTTTTAACCTTGAACAAGGACCGGCCATAGTCAAATTCGATTCAACTAAAGTTGGAGAAACAGACACCTGCCAGCCACCTTTATGCAAAACTAGTTGCATGTGTGTCGGTGGAACCAGTCTCATGAACGTGGTCATGTAAGGTTGGTCCGGGTCGCTTCATCCAACAATACCGCCAAATCAAAATAAGACATTGGTGGTAAGCAATATGATGATCACCTGTTGGGGAACGTAGTAATTTCAAAAAAAAAACCATATGCACACGCAAGATCAAGGTGATGCATTGCAACAAGAGGGAATAGTATCGTCCATGTACCCTCGTAGACCGTAAGCGGAAGCGTTATGAGAACGTGGTTGATGTAGTCGAACGTCTTCACGATCCAACCGATCCAAGTACCGAACGCATGGCACCTCCGAGTTCAGCACACGTTCAGCTCAATGACATCCCACGAACTCCGATCCAGTGGAGCTTTACGGGAGAGTTCCGTCAGCACGACAACGTAATGACGGTGATGATGTTGCTACCAACGCAGGGCTTCGCCTAAGCACCGCTACGATATGATCGATGTGGATTATGGTGGAGGGGGGCACTGCACACAGCTAAGGGATCAATGATCAACTTGTGTGTTCTAGGGTGCCCCCCTGCCCTCATATATAAAGAAGCAAGGGGGAGGCTGGCCGGCCCCTGTAGGGCGTGCCAGGAGGAGGAGTCCTCCTCCTAGTAGTAGTAGGACTCCCCTTTCCTACTCCTACTTGGAGGGGGAAAGGAAGGGGGAAAGGGAGAAGGAAGGAGAGGGAGGAAAGGGGGAAAGGGGGGCCGGCCCCCTAGGCCGTTTGGGCTAGGGGGGCCGCACGCCCTTCCTCCTCTCTTCCACCACTTGGCTCATGATGCCCAATACTTCTTCCATGTATTCCCGTAACTCTCCGGTACTCCGAAAAATACCTGAATCACTCGGAACCTTTCCGATGTCCGTATATAGTCATCCAATATATCGATCATTACGTCTTGACCATTTTGATACTCCTCGTCATGTCCCCGATATCATCCGGGACTCCTAACTACCTTCGGTACATCAAATAACATAAGCTCATAATACCGATCGTCACCGAATGTTAAGCGTGTGGACCCTATGGGTTAGAGAACTATGTAGACATGACCGAGACATGTCTCGATTCAATAACCAATAGCGGAACCTGGATGTTCATATTGGCTCCTACTTATTTATGAAGATCTTTATCGGTCAAACCGCATAACAACATACGTTGTTCCCTTTGTCATCTGTATGTTACTTGCCCGAGATTCGATCGTCGGTATCCCAATACCTAGTTAAATCTCATTACCGGCAAGTCTCTTTACTCGTTCTGTAATGCATCATCCCATAACTAACTCATTAGTTGCATTGCTTGCAAGCCTTATAGTGATGTGTATTACCAAGAGGGCCTAGAGATACCTCTTCGATACTCGGAGTGACAAATCCTAATCTTGATCTATGCCAACCCAACAAACACCTTCGGAGACACCTGTAGAGCATATTTATAATCACCCAGTTACGTTGTGACGTTTGATAGCACACAAGGTGTTCCTCCGATATTTGGGAGTTTCATAATCTCATAGTCAAAGGAATATGTATAAGTCATGAAGTAAGCAATAGTAATAAAACTTAACGATCATTATGCTAAGATAACGGGTGGGTCTTGTCCATCACATCATTCTCCTAATGATGTGACATTGTTCATCAAATGACAACACATAACTATGGTCAAGAAACTTAACCATCTTTGATTAACGAGCTAGTCAAGTACAGGCATACTAGGGACAATTTGTTTTGTCTATGTATCCACACATGTATCAAGTTTCCGGTTAATACAATTCTAGCCCGAATAATAAATATTTGTCATGATATAAGGTAATATAAACGACAACTTTATTATTCCTTCTAGGGCATATTTCCTTTAGCGGCTGGCCTCGATCTCTTGATTGGAGTGGGGGAGGCGGCTGGAGAGGGATCTGTGGCCAGCAGGGAAGGATCTGAAGTTGCGGCGGAGTAGGCAGCCGGCGAGGGAGCTACAGACTACGGCGGGGAAGGGCGGCCGGCGAGGGAGCTGTGGACCGCCGTGGGGAAGGGCGGCCAGCGAGGGAGCTTCGGGCAGTGGCAGGAAGGGCGGCCGGCATGGGAGCTTCGGACCCTGGCGGGGAACGACGACAGAGGAGCCTGATGGAAGGGAGGAGCGACGGCAGAGAAGCCTGGCGGAGGGGAGGAGCAACGGAGGAAGACGCCTCCTGGTCGATTTCAAATCGGGGGTACTTTTTTACTTTCACACCATTTCACCTGGTCGGAACAAAACCTCCAACGACAAAGATTACAGAACAAAGGGAGTATATACAAATTCCACCATTCTACTACCAAAATTGATGGGTGCGGCAACGCGTGCCATCATTGTCTAGTCATGACTAATAACCAGTGGCGGACCAGGAATTCAAGTTAGCCAGGGCGAACATGTTAGGAAAAAAATGAAGCACAAATGCAAGTGTTTACAACACAATAAATGGCCTCGAAAGATTCAGTTTCAATATGGATAAGATTCAACTATTAAGAACATGGGAAATTATATTAAAAAACATCTTTGAAACTACTAACATGGTCTCTTGTTGCCTGAATACTTATTGGCTGTAATAACATGACCCATGTAACACCCCTGTGTAATGATGCTACACTAACCCAGGGGTTAAGTTAATCATTCTGCTAAACAAGTGTTTGATCATCCTTGGATCTCTCTCATTTTGAATTCCAGTTGAATTCAATTTCAAATTCCAAGTAAAATTCAAAATTGCTCAAACATGAAAACTAAAATGATCATCGTGTGCCAAATAATCCATACCTAATATTGGTGGTGAACCAACATTTTTGCAAAGTGTTTAAGTGGCCAAAACTACTTAAAATAGTGACCTAAGCAATAAATTAAATGCCTTTTCAATTTATAAAATGTGCAAACTACGTCAAAAAGTCTCACAATCTTTTTGTGGCAGTGCACATTAATTCTTTGAAATTGTTTTGTCCAGTGGCATAATTTTGCAAAGTCATTATTGGCGAAAAAGAAAATGCAAAAGCTACATGAAAATAAAAAAACAAAAAAAAAAGAAAAAGGAAAATCAGAGGAGAGAGAGAAAGCCCCATGTCCCCCTGGGCCTAAGCCCATTGCACTGGCCCGGCCCACCTTACCCCCCTTGTCTTCTTCCCCTCCCCACTGTACGAGCGACTGAGCCCGCGCATCTCCACCGGACCCCCCCCCCTCGCTGGCTCCGAGGAGGGGATAAGGTCGCCGCCCCCGGACGCCTCGAGTCCCTCCCCCTCACCTACCGCCACTCCCGCTTCTCCGTCCCCCACTCTCCACTTCTCTCTCTCCCTCTCCTTCGTTTGGAGAGGAGGCTGACGAAGTCGCCGCCGTGCCTCGCTCGTCTTCGCGGCCACAGCCACCACATCGCTTTGTCGACGCGTCTGTCGTCTTTGTCATCATCTTCCTTGATGTCTGGTGATCGTAGCTGGAGCTTAGAGGCGCTGCAGCACCGGGAATCCGTTGTTCCCCATCTCCGATCGCCGCCGCCTCCTTCCTCTCCGACGTCACCTCTGCGCTCCTGTTCACTCACGAGGCCTCCTTGCACCCGCACGGTGAGCACCGCATGTCCTCCCCTACCTCCCCCTTGTTGTGCTGCGTATAACGTCGCCGCCATGGATGGCCGAGCTGAGCTCCATTGTGCCACTCATCATCGTCGCTTCTGTCGATGCCATGGTTGTCCGAGCGCGGGAACGTGCTCAGCGTATCTCCGCGGTTCGAATGTGCCCCCACTACGCCGCTAGCCAAACCCTCTAGCCTTGTTTTTGACCGCGGCCGAACGCCGGCGTCCGCCCCAACTCTCATCTTCGTTGTTCCAGCCCGTTATGGACCGTGCCGCTACCTTAGATGGATGCGGTGTCGAACACCCGATCGAACGCGCCTAGCCGCACCTCTCCCCGTGCCCTGTAGCGTTTTTCCGGTGAAGTCTGGCGATCCTCCGCCGCGGATTTGGTCGCCGGAGCTCTCTCCGGCGCCGGCGCCGACGTGCCATAGTGGGCCCCGCCCCTAGGTCGCTGACTAGTGGGCCCGGGTGGCCCTGTTGATTGGGTTGACCAAGTCAACTGCTAACTAGGCTGCCTAGTGAGACTGACATGTGGGCCCCACTTGTTTAAAACATTTCAGAAATAAATAAATATGTTAATTAGTTTTAATCATTAGTTAGTCACTAACACCGGGGCACACCCCTCTAATTAGCCTATTAGTTTAGTTTAAATTACTATTAGAGTAACAGAGGCTGACATGTGGGTCCCATTGGACCCAGAGGTCAGGTTTGACCCTGGTCAGCGAGTCTGTTGACTGCTGACGTCATCCCCACGCAGTGCTCACGTCATAATGAATTTATGTTAATTTAAATAATTCCAAAAAATGTTTAAATCTTTAGAAAATCATAGAAAATAAACCGTAGCTCAGATGAAAATGTTTTCTACATGAATGTTTCTCAAAACAATCCAATGAATCCGAATACGCGGTCCGTTCATCTGTCACATGCCCCTAGCATGCTGAACATGGAACCGACCCGTCTCTTTCATTTGTCCGGAATCCGTCTAACATTGGGAAATCATCCTCGGATGTTTTCCCCCTCCGTCTACAGCGTGTAGCACTACGTTAGGTCAACCCTAGCTCTGCCTATTGTCATGTCATGCTTAGTGATGCATTTGTTTGCTCTATATTTACTGTTTCTCCCCACTCTTCTCTCTGGTAGACCCCGAGACCAATGCCGACGCCCCTATGATCGACTACGTCGACGAAGACACTTCTTCTTTTTCAGCAGAGCTTCTAGGCAAGCCAACCCCCCATGTTCATTCTGATATCGCCCATTTCTTTCCCTCTCATGCTTGCATTAGAACTGCTACTACTTTTTGTATGATCCTATTCTGATGCATAGCCTGTTCTTGTTACCTGCTTATTCTAAAATGCTTAGTTCAAGTTGGTTAGTGATCCACCAGAGGCCCCCACCTTGTCCTAGTTGTCCTGCTTTATGTTCGATGACTCGATCAACATGATCGATGTCCAGGCCCCGACACCACACATCACGCCCCTTAGTTGTACGACTCTGCAGAGTTATTATCAAGTGCCGAGGGTGATACCTCATCAGCACTTTTGATGTTAACCCTGTTGTGTAGCTATTCGCTCATCGTCATCGAGGGTGATTCCTCCTTGCCCACTCCCGATAATGACTCTGTCGTGCAACCCCTCAAGTGTGGACCTCGAGGGTGATTCCTCCTTCATTCACCTTGACAATAACATCAGGTGGAATTCCATCAAGGGTGATTCCTTAGGGTTCCCCTTGGTGTTAGACACACGGTTACTATGGTTACTATGACTTTACACTAAACTATGTTACTAAAGACGAGTTGGCCCTGAGGGCTACCCACGCGAGCTTAATTGCGAGTGATGTGGAGTCTAGTTGACCTGGAAGGTGCCCGCAAGATAATTACAAGGCGTGACCGGGCATTCTTAGCCCTTGCCGCGAGTCCTCGAGACGGGGTGACAGAGTCTCATCTTTCGTGAGTCTCTGCTTGTTAACGCGCCTTCATAATCCACTACGATTTGGATATTTGATTCGAGGGGCCTCTGGCCTGATAGCACTAACCATCACGTGGGCATAGTATGGGCGTTCTGCGTCGTATTCATCAGCCAAAGCTTAATAGACGTCATGCGACTGAGCGACGCGCGCTAGGATGGACTGCATAAGCACCTGCCATTTTAAGGAGGTAGCTAGGTCTGCTCACCGGCCGCCCAAGCAACATGAAGGAGTTCCCGGGGCGATCGCCCAAGACCCTGGGGGCATAGGTTTAGTCCAGCGTGCCGACCTCTCTATTAAGCCTTGGTGGGTTGTGGCGTATCGTTTGGCCGAGGCCGAGCATGACCAAGGAAAGTGTGTATAGCTGGAGTTAATCAAGCTGGTGGGTAAGTTGGTGCACCCGTGTAGGGAAGAAAACATCTATCGATAGCCTGTCCTACAGTAACGGACGCTCGGAGTTGTATCCCAGTCGATACAACTAGAACTGGATACTTGTGATGAGAAATGGATAGTATGGTTCTGGGATTGCTTTCTCGCAGGGGTTTGAGGAAGGATCACTGGGCGAGGTTGATAACACTACTAGTACTTTACATTATGTTGATCCGTACTCTTCTAAATGCTGCAAGATGCTTAAAGATGCTAGTATTCGATAGGCTAGGCTTTCCCCTTCTCTTCTGGCATTTTGTAGTTTAGTCCATAGATACAACCCATTCCTTTGATACAGATGCATACTTAGTTTAGATCTGATCTAAGTCTTGCGAGTACTTTGGATGAGTACTCACAGTTGCTTTCATACCTCTTTTTCCCCCATACCCGATTGTTGCGACCAGATGACGGATCCCAAGAGCCAGCCGACACCACTGATGACTGCTACTACCCTGAGGGTGCCTACTACTATGTGACGGCCGCTGGCGACATGGAGTAACTAGGAGGCTCCCAGGTAGGAGGCCTTGCCTTTTCGATCATTGTTGCTTTTGTGCTAGCCTTCTTAAGGCAAACTTGTTTAACTTATGTTTGTACTCAGATATTGTTACTTCCGCTGACTCGTCTATGATCGAGCCCTTGTATTTGAGCCCTCGAGACCCCTGGGTTGTAATATAAAGCTTGTATTATTTTAATTTGTGTCTAGATTTGTGTTGTGATATCTTCCTGTGAGTCCTTGATCTTGATTGTACACGTTTGCGTGTATGATTAGTGTACGGTCAAATCAGGGGCGTCACAGGTTGGTATCAGAGCCGACTGCCTATAGGATCCCCCATTCCAAATCCTTGGCCGAAGTTGAGTCTAGTCACTGAAGAACTTTTACTAACATGGATGTGTGTCTTACAAGCCCATGTCGCCATTTGGGTGGTATTAGGATCTTTTACTACTCGGTCTTTACTCTGGAACTCTGAACCCTCTTCTACTCGGGTTAAACGAATTTGCTAACTCTAACATTAGGATCCCGTTACCACATTCACCCCAAAGTTGGATAAGCCTTAGTTATTCCTTAGAGTAGTATTTTGAACAATACCCACACTATCATTTGACTCCTTTGAAACCTCTTTGTTTTCAGATGGAACCCACGAGGTAGGTCGTGCGCCACATGACGGCCATTGGTGTCCCAGGTTCACCTGCTATGTTAGCTGAGATGATGACCTATCTGGGTTATCGCTGGCACCCTGAGTACACCGTGTATGAGCAGTACCAGGACTTTAACCAGGAGCAGTACCGTGCCATCGTCCATCTCTACTCTCGGGAGTATGACTCCACTACTATGCTGCACGCCGCTCATGGTGTTGAAGTCACCATCGATATGGTAGTCCACGATGCTGCTTATGCTGCTCTGACACGTCTTCGTGGAGAGTATCGGGAGTTGGACAGCTCCCCTTTCAGGCACATTGCTATCGCATTCAATGTTGGTGCGGAGGGATACTACATTGCTGGCTACTCCACTATCACCCGAGAGCCCTTCTACCATCAGAAACTAGTTCTGCATGCTGATGGGCTGGATAGAGCTTACCGAGCTCTTCGCCACGAGTTGTACACCACCCATCAGCACCTTTACCATGCTCTGACACTGTTGCACCCCCTTGTCCGATCTGGTGATCTGTCACGATCTATGACCTACCTAGCTAGGACTGTGATGCCCCAGGGTGTCGGCTGGCCAGATGTGGGAGGCTACTCTCTCGCACTTGGTCCTCTTCTGCCACCTAAGCATTGGGTTCTGCACCAGAGTATCCGCGGACCCCAGACTACTAACGTGGAGGACTTCCCGTCGCATCACTACTAGCTGTCAGGCTACACCTACCTCCACAGTTCCTCCTGGGACTGATGTAGGCTTGCTTATTAGTATTAGATGACTTCATCGCGAGCCTGCGTGCCGCCTATGATGTCTTTTAGTCTATGTACTGAACTCTGTGTACCGAACTCTATGCATGATCCCTTTTGTAAGATATGCCGACTACTATGTAGTATCTATTGTGCTGCTTTCTTTATGCTTGTTTCATCATGAATGATTCTTGTCCTTGCAAATTTCGCAATGCTGAACTACCCCTGTTAAATATTAGCACGATGGTTAGACTAGGTGGTCGTCGTTGTGGTGGCTATGCCCCACCGCCGCCTGAGTACATGGCTGGTATGATCCAACAGCTTGAACTGAATCGCCGGTTCATGGAGAATATGATGGCTTAGTTTCCTCACCCCAATATGAACCAGCAGCCAGCCCAAGTTACTCTACAGGATTTCATGCGCCTCAACCCAACCATTTACCACACCTTAGCTCAGCCTCTGGATGCTGATGACTGCCTCCATGACATCACCTATGAGATGGAGTCTGCTGATGTAGCCCTGCCAGCTATGTCACCTTTGCTTCCTTCTTTCTGAAGGGACCCGCTGCTCAATGGTGGGATCGCCACAGGCATACTCTGCCGTTTGGAACAATAATCACCTCGCCATATTTTCAAGTTGCTTTCCATGACCGCTTCATTCCTCAGGGAGTCCTGGACCGGAAGAAGCGCGAATTCCACAACCTCACCCAAGGCAACAAAACTGTGGAAGCTTATCAGCGGTAGTTTCTGGACTTGTCCCACTATGCTGAAGAAGACATTGCAACTGATGCTCGCAGACAGGAGAAGTTCCATGATGGACTACAAGCTGACATCAAGCTCGCACTACTAGTGCATGACTTTGCTGATTTCGCTACCTTGGTGAACAAGGCCATCAATATCGAAACTGGTAACTGGTCTGCAGGAACACCAGAGCTCTCACAGGCGTAACTTTGACACAGGCTCATCTTCGGGCCCGTCAGCGCAGAAGCGTCGGATATGGATTCCCCACAGCATGTATCATCCAACTGCACCTACACCAAGACAGTCCTATGCTGCTCCGTGTCTGCCTCCTCCACCAACGAGGTAGCCTCTTTGGACTGCACCACCCCAAGCTCCTAGTCCCAATCCCAATGATGGTCTGTGCTTCAAGTGTGGCCTTCCAGACCGTTCCAGGAACTGCTTTCAGAATCAGAATGATCTAGCTCTGCCTTCTAATGCCCATGGAAACAACCAGCCCTGCAACAACAATGTTAGACCTTATGGTCATGGTCAAGCTAATAATGTTGATCTGAATGAAGCTCAAGACTAACCTGCTACTGTGATGGGTACTCTTCTCGTTAATTCAGTATGTTCTTCTATTTTATTCAATTCAGGATCATCGCATTCATTCATGTTAGAAAATTTTGCATATGCACACGACATTCGATGCGAGCCCATGAACACTCTGATTGTGGTACGCACCCCTGCGGGTCAGTGTCGAACTACCATGATTGGTCGCGATGTCCCCGTTGAAATCGAAGGATTGGAATTTCATGTTTCTCCCATTATTCTAGAGTCTTCCAACATTGACCTCATTCTGGGAATGGAATGGTTGAAAGCACATACCGCTTCTATCGTTTGTTCCACCAAAGTCGTTCATCTCCTACATCCTTCCGACGAGATAGTAAGCTACCATGCTCAAATTGTTCAAAACGCTGAAGCATGACTTTATGTCTTGAATGTGTTGAACGCAACACCTCTTGAGGAAATTGAAAAGATTCTAGTTGTTCGCGACTTCTTAGATGTCTTTCTAGAAGAACTTCCAGGAATACCCCCTGCTCGGGCTGTCGAGTTCGTCATCGACTTGAAACCAGGCACCGTTCCAATCGCCAAACGACCCTACAAGATGTCGCCTCATGAGATCCTTGAACTTAAGGAGGAAATCGAAAAATCTCTTCATAAGGGTTTCATTCGTCCAAGTTCCTATGCTTGGGGAGCACCTTCTCTCTTCATCGAGAACAAGGACATAACGAATTGTTTGGTCCAAGACTACCATCCTATCAACCAAGCTACAATTCAGAACAAATATCCCCTTCCTTGGATCAATGATGTGTATGATCAACTGCCTAGTTCACCAGTGTTCTCCAAATTTGACTGGAGGTTGGGTTACCACCAGATCCGTGTTCGTGCAGAGGATATTCCAAAGAGCGCATTCATCACTGGTTATGGTTCAGTACACCGTCTTTTGGATTGACCAATGCTCTAGCCACATTCTCTCGTCTAATGAACTACAAATTCATGAATTACCTCGACAAGTTCGTCGTGGTCTATCTGGATGATATTCTAGTATATTCAAAGAATAAAGAAGAACATGCTGAACATCTTTGTCTTGTTCTGGAAAAGCCTTTATGCCAAGTATTCCAAGTGCGAATTCTGGTTACCCGAAGTCACCTACCTTGGTCATGTCATCTCCAAGGATGGTATTGCCATCAACCCAGAGCGCGTTCAGGCTATTCTTGACTGGACCCCTCCGAAGACTGTTAAGCAAGTCAGAAGCTTTCTCGGACTTCCTAGTTATTGTCGTTGCTTCGTCGAGAACTTCTCCAAGATTGCCAAGCCCCTGACTAATCTGTTTCACAAGGGCGTTAAGTTCGACTAGACTGAAAAATGTCAGGAAAGTTTCTAGGCACTCAAGGACAAGCTGACATCTGCCCCAGTGCTTGCTCCCCCTGATTCTCGCAAGGACTTCATCATCTATTGCGATGCTTCACGACAAGGATTAGGTTGTGTCCTAATGCAAGAGCGTAGAGTGATTGCTTATGCCGACCATCAAGTGCGTCCTCATGAAGAGAACTACCCAGTTCACGACCTCGAGCTTGCTGCGGTTATCTTTGCATTGAAGCTATGGCGACAGTACCTTATCAGTAATCGCTGCGAGATCTTCACTGATCATCAGAGTCTGAAGTACTTGTTTACTCAGCCAGATCTGAACCTCCGTCAGCAGCGATGGATGGAAGCTATTGCTGACTACAATTGCGGTATATCCTATAACCCTGGTAAGGCTAATGTAATGGCCGATGCCCTGAGCTGCAAGTCTTATTGCAATAATCACATGGTCTACAAAGCTCAACCCCGCCTTTATGAAGAACTTTGCAAGCTGAACCTTCAACTAGTTCTATAGGGTTCTGTGAATAACCTTGTCCTGGAACCAACTCTTCTCAAATCTATTAAGTCTGCACAAGCCAAAGATGCTCACGTTGATCCGATGAAGGGGGTCTTGCCTTAGAGAAATCCAGAGATTTCTCACTTGGTGAAGATGGAACCTTATACTTCACAGATCATATTGTAGTACCCCGGTTCGATTTTATGACAGAGGTGATGAAAGAAGCACATGACACCCCTCTCTCTATTCATCCAGGAAGTACTACGATGTAACTAGACATCCGTCAGAAGTACTGGTGGTCTAAAATGAAGCAAGACATTGCTCGATATATTGAAGAATGTGACATTTGTCGTCGCGTCAAAGTAGAACATCAAAAACCGTCTAGACTTCTACAACCTCTCCCAATTCCTGAATGGAAATGGGATAAGATTCAGATGGACTTTTTCACTCGCCTTCCCAAGTCTCAGAAAGGTAACGATGCTATATTTGTTGTCATCGACCAATTCTCGAAGGTTGCTCACTTTCTGCCAGTCAGGGAGACAATCACTGCTAGTCAATTAGCAAACTTGTATATCTCCCGAATTGTGTCACTCCATGGCATTCCGAAGGAGATCAGTTCAGACCGTGGTAGTATTTTCACTTCAAAGTTCTGGGATAGTTTCCAAGAGGCAATGGGAACTCATATTACCTGGAGCATTGCTTATCATCCCCAATCCCATGCCCAAGTCAATCGAGTCAATCAAATTCTTGAAGAGATGCTTCGGGCTTGTGTTATTTCTTTCGATAAGAAGTGGGAAGAATCTCTCCCTTATGCAGAGTTCTCTTATAAGAATAGTTATCAAGCCAGCTTCAAGATGGCACCCTTCGAAGTGCTTTATGGACATAAGTGTCGAACCCCTCTGAATTGGTCAGAAACTAGGGAACGAGCGCTCATTGGTCCGGACATTATTCAACAAACTGAAGAACAGGTTTGCATTGTTCGGGATAATCTCAAGGCGACCCAGTCCCGCCAAAAGAGCAATTATGATCGTAAATACTGGGGTTCAACTTATCAACCTGGTAAACAAGCTTATCTGCGTGTCACTCCTTTGAGAGGCACCCATCGGTTCGCAGTCAAGGGCAAGCTAGCTCCGCGGTACATTGGTCCCTTCCGCATTCTCGCCCGTCGTGAACTGGTGGCTTATGAACTGGAGTTGCCACCTTAGTTCTCTCACGTCCATGACGTCTTCCATGTGTCGCAACTTCGCCGCTGCTTCAAGGATCCGTAACGTGAAGTGGATCCGGAACTGATTGAAGTTCAAGACGATCTAACTTATAAAGAGCATCCAATCTGCATTCTTGAAGAAGCTGAACATCGAACCTGCCAAAAGGATACCAAGTTCCTCAAGGTACAAATGGTCGAATCATACTAAAGATATAGCCACCTGGGAACGCGAAGATGACCTCCGTGCTGAATATCCTGATCTTTTCCCTTCTACCTCTTAATTCTCGGGACAAGAGTTTATTTTAGATGAGGAGAGTTGTAGCACCTAGGGTTAAGTTAATCATTTTGCTAAACAAGTGTTTGATCATCCTTGGATCTCTCTCATTTCAAATTCCATTTGAATTCAATTTCAAATTCTGAGTGAAATTCAAAATTGCTCAAACATGAAAACTAAAATGTTCATCATATGCCAAATAATCCATACCTAATATTGGTGGTGAACCAACATTTTTGCAAAGTGTTTAAGTGGGCTAAACTACTTAAAACAGTGACCTAAGCAATAAATTAAATGCCTTTTAAATTTGTAAAATGTGCAAACCATTTCAATAAGTCTCACAATCTTTTTGTGGTAGTGCACATTAATTCTTTGAAATTGTTTTGTCTAGTGGCATAATTTTGCAAAGTCATTATTAGCTAAAAACAAAATGCAAAAGCTACTCGAAAAGAAAAAAAAGAAAAGAAAAAAGGAAATCAGAGGAGACAGAGAAAGCCCCCTGCCCCCTGGGCCTTAGCCCATTGCACTGGCCCGGCCCACCTTACCCCCCCTTGTCTTCTTCCCCTCCCCACTGTATGAGTGACCACGCACGCACGTCCCCATCGGACCCCCTCACTGGCTCCGAGGAGGGGATAAGGTCGCCGCCCCCGGACGCCTCGAGTCCCCCCCTCACTTACCGCCACTCCCGCTTCTCCGTCCCCCACTCTCCTCTTCTCTCTCTCTCCCTCTCCTTCGTTTTGGAGAGGAGGCCGACGAGGTCGCTCCCGTGCCTCGCTCGTCTCCGCGGCCACAGCCACCACATCGCTTCATCAACGCGTCTGTCGTCTTCATCATTGTCTTCCTCGACGTCTGGTGGTCGCAGCTGGAGCCTGGAGGTGCTGCAGCACCGGGAATCCGCCATTCCCCATCTCTGATCGCCGCCGCCTCCTTCGTCTCCGACATCACCTCTGCGCTCCCGTTCACTCACGGGGCCTCCTTGCGCCCGCACAGTGAGCACCGCACGTCCTCCCCTGCCTCCCCCTCGTTCTGCTGCGCATAATGTTGCCGCCATGGATGGCCGAGCTCAGCTCCGCCGTGCCGCTCATCATCGTCGGTTCCATCGATGCCATGGTCGTCCAAGCACGGGAACGTGCTCAGCGTATCCCCGCGGTTTGAACGTGCCCCACTGCGTCGCTAGCCAAACCCTCTAGCCTCGTTTCCGACCGCGGCCGAACGGCGTCCGCCCCGCCTCTCGCCATCGTCGTTCCAGCCCATTATGGGCCGCGCCGCCAACGTAGATGGATGTGGTGTCGAACGCCCGATCGAACGCGCCTAGCCACACCTCTCCTCGTGCCCCGTAGCGGTTTTCCGACGAAGTCCGGCGATGCTCCGTCGCGGATTTGGTCGCCGGAGCCCTCTCTAGCGCTAACGCTGACGTGGCATAGTGGGCCCCGCCCCTAGGTCACTAACCAGTGGGCCCGGGTGGCCCGTTGACTGGGTTGACCCAGTCGACTGTTGACTGGGCTGCCAAGTGAGACAAACATGTGGGCCCCACTTGTTTAAAACGTTTTATAAATAAATAAATATGTTAAATAGTTTTAGTCATTAGTTAGTCACTAACACCAGGGGCCCACACCTCTAATTAGTGTGTTAGTTTAGTTTAAATTACTATTAGAGTAACAGAGGCTGACATCCCACTGGACCCACAGGTAGGTTTGACCCTGGTCAGCGAGTCTGTTGACTACTGACGTCATCCCCATGCAATGCTGACATCATAATGAATTTCTGTTAATTTAAATAATTCTAGAGAATGTTTAAATCTTTAGAGAATCATAGAAAATAAATCGTAGCTCTGATGAAAATGTTTTCCACATGAAAGTTGCTCAAAAAATCCAACGAATCTGAATATGCGGTCCGTTCATTTGTCACATGCCCCTAGCATGCTGAACATGGAACCGTCCCCTCTCTTTCGTCTATCTGGAATCCGTCTAATGTTGGAAAATCATCCTTGGATGTTTTCCCCCTCCGTCTACAGCGTGTAGCACTACGTTAGGTCAATCCTAGCTCTGCCTATCGTCATGTCATGCTTAGTGATGCATCTGTTTGCTTTGTATTCACTATTTCTCCCCCTCTTCTCTCCGGTAGACCCCAAGACCAATATCAATGCCCCTGTGATCGGCTACGTCGACGACGACACTCCTTCTTTTTCAGTAGAGCTTCCAGGCAAGCCAAGCCCCCTTGTTCATTCCGATATCGCCCATTTCTTTCCCTCTCATGCTTGCATTAGAACTGCTACTACTTTTTGTAGGAACCTATTCTGATACATAGCTTGTTTTTGTTACCTGCTATCATACCTTACCTTCTTATTCTAAACTGCTTAGTTTAAGTTGGTTATTGATCCACCAGAGACCCCCCACCTTTTCCCAGTTGCCTCGGTTTATGTTCGATGACTCGAGCAACGTGATCCACGTCCAGGCCCCGACACCACACATCACCCCCCTTAGTTGTACGACTATGCAGAGTTACTATCGAGTGTCGAGGGTGATACCTCATCAGCACTTCTGATGTTAACCCTGTAGTGTAGCTATTCGGTCGTGGTCATCAACGATGATTCCTCCTTGCCCACTCCCGATAATGACTGTGTCGTGCAACCCCTCAAGTGTGGACCTCGAGGGTGATTCCTCCTTCGTTGACCTTGACGATAACATTAGGTGGAATTCCATTGAGGGTGATTCCTCAAGGTTCCCGTTGGTGTTAGACACACAGTTCCTATGGTTACTATGACTTTACACTGAACCATATTACTAAAGACGGGTCGGCCCTGAGGGGTACCCGTGCGAGCTTAATTCCGAGTGATGTGGAGTCGGGTTGACCTGGAAGGTGCCCATGAGATAATTACGAGGCGTGGTCGGGAATTATTAGCCCTTCCCGCGAGTCCTCGAGACGGGGCGACGGGGTCACATCTTTTGTGAGTCTCTGCTTGTTACTGCGCGTTCATAATCCACTATGATTTGGATATTTGATCCGAGGGGCCTCTGGCCTGATAGCACTAACTATCACGTGGGCATAGTATGGGCATTTTGCCTCATACTCATCAGGCGAAGCTTAATAGACGTCATGCGACTGAGCGGCGCACGCCGGGTTGGACTGCGTAAGCACCTGCCTTTTTAAGGAGGTAGCTAGGTCTGCTCACCGGCCGCCCGCAAAACGTGTAGGTGTTCGTGGGGCGATGGCCCAATACCACTGGGGGCATAGGTTTAGTCCGGTGTGCTGACCTCTCTATTAAGCCTAGGTCGGGTTGCGGCGTATCGTTTGTCCGAGGCCGGGCATGACCCAGGAAAGTGTGTCCGGCCGGAGTTAATCGAGCGTGGTGGGTAAGTTGGTGCACCCCTACAGGGAAGAAAACATCTATCGATAGCCTGTCCTATGGTAACGGATGCTCGGAGTTGTATCTTGATCGATACAACTAGAACTGGATACTTGTGATGAGAAATGGATAGTATGGCTTTGGGATTTCTTTCTCGCAGGGGGTCGAGGAAGGATCTCTAGGCGATGTTGATAACACTACTACTACTTTACATTATGTTGATCTGTACTCTTCTAAATGTTGCAAGATGCTTGAAGATGCTAGTCTTTGATAGGCTAGGCTTTCCCCTTCTCTTATGGCATTCTGTAGTTTAGTCCACAGATACAGCGCATTCCTTTGATACAAATGCATACTTATTTTAGATCTGATGTAAGTCTTGCGAGTACTTTGGATGAGTACTCACGGTTGCTTTGATACCTCTTTTCCCCCATACCCGATTGTTGCAACCAGATGACGGATCCCAGGAGCCAGTCGACACCACTGATGAGTACTACTACCCCGAGGGTGCCTACTTGATAGAGGCAAAGGTGTCCCGTCTTTCGATGAGATGTTGGCTATCATTTTGGACGAAATCGGCTGTGACGATCCGACTCCGAACGTGCAAGGACGTCATGCCTTGGAAATCGCAAAACCAAGTCCGAGAAGTTATTGACCACGCCGAAGCACGATCAACCTGAACACGAAGGTCTGTTTCCTGCAGGCAAATGAAGAACAAGCAAGAAACTAAGATTGCAATCTAGATATTGCGAATATAAGAGGAAATCTTTATTGATCAAGGTGGGGTTCTGTGACGCCTTTGTCTGGTCGTTGAACACAAACGAATTACGCGGAGTTGCAGCTATGGCGAACTTAATCTAAACAAAACCCAAACTCTAAAGGATACCCTAAGGGTTGTATATATGGAGGAAGAGGGGGGAGTTTTGTGGCCCTTGGAGGAGGGGTCCGAAACCAACCCTAACTCTTGTTTCCCCACACATACAGACTCTAAAAATAGCCTATACTTAAGTATTTCGAAAATACGTGGGCCTGGCCCAAAGATAAGGTGACGCAACACCTAGAATAGCCTCTGTACGAAATTGATGAAGTGGCATCTTGTATATTTCGTCCAAGGCTTCATGCACTCATTATGGTGGCTTCAAAGTCCCGGAATCATCACTTGTGACTCCGTTCTTGTTCCCCTTGCGCATGCCATCATCTCCATGCTTGAACTTGCTCCAAGGTTCATCTTTTTTGTCCAAGCTAGGTCCTTCATTTGTAAGAAAAACAAAGGTATCCAATTTAGGCAGCATCATATTCTCATGAACAGTAGAATCATTACCAAGAAACGAAAGTACCTGATAATTCAATTGGCGTGCGCGAGCTCTAGTAATTGGTCCAGTATGTATAGTAGCAGGAGTTGTGGGTGTAACAATGGTATTGATGTCCACATCATCCTCCCCTTCTTGAAATGAAGTCGTCCTCGACGAAAGCTCATCTTCCTCACCCAAATAAGGTTTCAAATCTGCAATGTTAAAAGTGGGACTAACCCCAAAATCTGCAGGCAACTCAATTTTATATGCGTTATCATTTATTTTCTCTAACACCTTAAAAGGACCATCAGCATGTGGCATTAGCTTTGATTTGCGTAAATTAGGAAATCTATCCTTACGCAAATGTAACCAAACAAGATCTCCAGGTGCAAACACAACATGTTTTCTACCCTTATCTCCAACAAGTTTATATTTAGCATTCATACGCTTAGTGTTTTCCTTAGTTAACTCATGCATTTTTAAAATCAATTCAGCACGTTCTTTAGCATCAAAATTAACATTCTCCGAAGATGGAAGAGGCAAGAAATCAATAGGTGCACGAGGTAGGAAACCATACACAATTTGTAAAGGGCACATCTTAGTAGTAGAATGCAATGAATGATTATAAGAAAATTCAATATGAGGCAAGCATTCTTCCCATGTTTTCTTATTATGCTTCAAAACAGCCCTAAGCATAGTAGACAATGTTCTATTGACTATTTCAGTTTGTCCATCAGTTTGGGGTGACAAGTAGTACTAAAAAGCAGTTTAGTCCCCAACTTAGCCCATAAACATCTCCAAAAGTGGCTAAGAAATTTAGTATCACGATCTGAAACAATAGTATTTGGCACACCATGCAAGCGCATAACTTCACGAAAGAACAAATCAGCAACATTAACATCATCATCGCTTTTATGACATGGTATAAAGTTTGCCATTTTCGAAAATCTATCCACGACAACAAATATGCTATCCCTCCCCTTCTTTCTTCGAGGTAAACCTAAAACAAAGTCCATAGATATATCCTCCTAAGGAACACTAGGTACAGGCAAATGCATATATAAACCATGAGGATTGAGTCATGACTTAGCTTTTTGACATGTAGTGCAGCGAGCAACAAAACACTCAACATCCCATCTCATCTTTGGCCAAAAGAAAATGTGTAGCAAGTATATCCTCCGTCTTCTTGACGCCAAAGTGTCCCATTAATCCTCCTCCATGCGCCTCCTGCAACAACAAAAGACGAACGGACCTAGCTGGAATGCATAGATTGTTAGCACGAAACACAAATCCATCATTAAGAACAAACTTGTTCCAAGTTCTCCCTTCCTTACAATTCTGCAATACATCTTTAAATTCAGCATCATGCACATATTGATCTTTGATGGTCTCCAAACCAAATATTTTAAAGTCAAGTTGTGAAAGCATAGTATAACAACGAGATAATGCATCAGCAATAACATTTTCATTACCCTTCATGTGTTCAATGACATAAGGGAAAGTCTCAATGAATTCAACCGATTTAGCATGTCTACGGTTCAGTTTTGCTTGACTTTTAACGTGTTTCAAAGATTCATGATTAGAATGTATAACAAATTCCTTGGGCCATAAATAATGTTGCCATGTTTCTAAGGTCCGAACAAGAGCATATAATTCTTTATCATAAGTAGAATAGTTCAGACTAGGCCCACTCAATTTTTCAGAAAAGTATGCAACAGGTTAGCCATCTTGTAATAACACACCTCCTAATCCAATTCCACTAGCATCACATTCAAGCTGAAAAGTCTTATTAAAATCAGGAAGTTGGAGTAAAGGAGCATGTGTCAACTTATCTTTCAATACCGCGAAGGCTTCTTCTTGTGCGGTACCCCAAACAAAAGGCACATCCTTCTTTGTAAGCTCGTTGAGAGGTGCAGCAATGGTGCTGAAATCTCTCACAAAATGCCTATATAAAACAGCGAGGCCAAGGAAACTGCTCACTTGTGTGACCGTTTTGGGCTACGACCAACTCTCAATAGCTTCAATCTTGGCTTTATCAACTTCAATTCCCTGCGGAGTAACAACATAGCCAAGAAAAGATACCCGGTCAGTGCAAAAGGTGCACTTCCCAAGGTTACCAAACAAACGTGCATCACATAGAGCAATAAAAACAGCACGTAAATGTTCCAAATGTTCCTCCAAAGATTTGCTATAAATCAATATGTCATCAAAGTAAACTACCACAAATCGTCCAATGAAAGCACGTAAACTTCGTTCATTAATCTCATGAAAGTACTAGGTGCATTAGTTAACCCAAAAGGCATGACTAACCACTCATATAATCCAAACTTAGTTTTAAATGTTGTTTTCCATTCATCTCCCAATTTCATACGAATTTGATGGTATGCACTATGCAAATCAACTTTACAGAATATTGTAGAGCCACTCAATTCATCAAGCATATCATCTAGCCTAGGAATAGGACGACGATAACAAATAGTAATATTATTAATGCCTCTACAATCAACGCACATACGCGGCACTAAAATGATAGGAACAGCATAGGGACTAAGGGATTCACGTATATAATCTTTGTCGAGTAGCTCCTGTACTTAACGCATAATCTCCTTCGTCTCCTCTGGATTGGTATGGTATGGTGTACGGTTGGGTAATGATGCACCGAGAATTAAGTCGATTTGTTGTTGAATCCCTCGAATAGGTGGTAATGCCGGTGCCACGTCTTGTGGAAAGACGTCAGCGAACTCCTGCAAAATGTTAGTGACAGCAGGAGGCAAAGAGGAAGGCACGTCCTCAAATGAAAATAATGCCTCTTTGCACACAAAACCATAGCAAACAGATTTGCTAAAATCTCGATCATCAATATCAGATTTGGTGGCAAGTAAACATGCACTTTCAATTTAATTTCAGAAGCAACACTAGCTGGTTCATTATTAGGCTTCATTTGCTGCTCAAATTCTTTTGCCACAATCTGATTTTCACTCTTATTTTGCTCCTCTTTTGCTTTATTAGCTCTATTAACATCATCTTTCAAAATGGAATCAGGAGTCATAGGAAGCAAAGTAATATTTTTGTCCTTATGAACAAGAGTATATTGATTGTCTCTACCATGGTGTATAGAATTTTTATCAAATTGCCATGGTCTACCAAGTAATAAGTAACATGCTTGCATAGGTACCACATTACAATCAACATAATCAGCTTATGTAGAGATACTAAAATGCACACAAACCGTACGTGTTACCTTAACCTTGCAGCTGTTGTTGGACCATTGGATGTCGTAATGATGTGGATGTGGTCTTGCATTGAGAGATAGCCTCTCCACCATCTCCATGCTAGCCAAGTTGTTGCAGCTCCCTCCATCTATGATGACGTGAACAGAACGTTCCTTCACAACTCCCTTTGTATGGAACAAATTATGCCTCTGATTTTGCTCAGCTTGTGTAACATGCACACTCAAAACACGTTGAGAAACTAAACATTCATACCTGTCAGCATCTTCAGCAGCCATGTATTGCGTCTCATGATCAGAATCTCCATCGTGTTCTTCATGTGTAATAAGAGCCAAAGTCTCCTCATCATAGTCACTAGCGGACTCGTACCCACCATCCTCGGTAGCAATCGCTGAGATTTGCATTCTCTCACAAAATGTCCTCTTCCCTTACAACGACGACAAATAATATCACTTGTGTGCCCTGTTGATGCCATGGAAGAAGAACAGCTCTGCGCAGACCCGACAGGTGTGCTCTTGGTAGATAGTGGTGGCTGTGCCTGCTTTCTTGTATCACGGCTGGAGGTGGCACCTAATGGAGGTGTTGGTCCAGTCGAAGTAGAGGATGCACGTGGTGTCCATGATGAAGATCGACCTACAGAAAAGTTAGTTCGCCCCAATGCCTGTCGATCCGACACTTCACGTTCAGCTTTACAAGCAAGATGGGATAAATGAGTGATATTATTATACTCCTTATACTCTAGAATGGTATGAATCTCTCTATTTAATCCACCCATAAAACATGCAAGCATAGCTTCATTCTCCTCAATAATACCACATCTAATCATGCCATTTTGTAATTCCTAATAATATTCTTCTATAGAAATATTTCCTTGTCTTAAACGTTGTAATTTTTGAAGTAATTCATGTTGATAATATGGTGGAACCCAATGAGTACGCATAGCAGTTTTCAAAGCAGCCCAAGTAGTTGGAATAGGATATAATCTACAATGTTCAAACCACAAACACATCCAAAACTAGTGAAAGGACAAACAGTAGCAGGAATACATCTCTCCCCGGGATATTGTAAACATGTAAATCGTTGTTCGGTTTCTAACTCCCAAGTAAGATATATATCAGGAACATATCTACCCTCAAATGGTGGAATATTCAATTTCAGTTTAGGGAGATGGTCATGATCTCATACCTAAGGGGGAGCCCTACCATTGCCATTATTAGCATGTGGATGATCGAGTGGTTGTGGTGCTGGTGGTTGCACGTAGTTCTGATTTTGATCAACCTAATCCTCGTAATCTCCCACAAAATCATCCTCCTCGTCATCAGCAGCAGGAGCCACAGAAGTATCCACAACAGCTCCAATAGTTTGGCTAGGCGCAAGGGGGACACGGCTCACTCGGCGGAGGGCTGTTTCGTGACATGGAGGTAGTCATCGTCGTTGTCGCCGTCGTCGTCGTCGTCGTCGTCGTCGTCGTCGTCGTCGTCGTCGTCGTTGTTGTTGTTGTTGTTGTTGTTGTTGTTGTTGTTGTTGTTGTTGTTGTTGTTGTTGTTGTTGTTGTAGAGGTGCCTTAGGTGCAGCCGGTGGTAGTGGTGGAAGACACGCGAGCAATTCATTAAACTGTTTATCAAGCTTTGTTTCGAACGTCTTCTCCATGCCATCTATCTTCTCCATGGCCTCTTCAAATCTGTTCAGCACATCTTGCACCTGTCCACTCATCATTTGCCGAAATTTATCATGCAACTCCTTATTCGTCATGTTCTCCTAGTCAGTCTCGTCGACTTGTGATCCTGTCATGGTTAGAAGCAATAGAAACACACAAGAATATGATCCTACAAACTACTAGAAAATGGTGGTGGTGGGTGTCACAAATCTGTCAAGAAAGTCTCAAATTCTTACCAGTTCTTAGCCAGCAGCAGGCGGTGATCGGCAACCGATGTAGTCAAAACTCTCAAAGCTTGGATAGAGCGATTACCAGGGAGAGTCAAACGCACGACGTAGATTTAAGTGGAGCTAGGAAGGCTTAGAATATGGTAGCAAAAAGATTAGCAATAATCAATTCCGAGATGCAAAGTTGAATAAACGCTCAACGACGGTACTGTGCTAGTCCTAGGCTATACCGTGCTAGAGACGCGAGCCTACAACACTAACAAAATCATGGCGCTGCACGTAAAGAAGGGAAAAGTACACTGTGAAATTTTATTTTATTTTCGCTCTGTTTTTTTTTGGCGCTCCTCTTTTTTGTGCAAAAAATCACTATAATGGCGAGTGTCTCAAAACTCTTCCCAGGTCAAACTAAGAGGATGGGCATGGAATTTTTTGACTTCTTTTTTCGAAAATCAGGGCAGCGATGATGAAAAAGTGTGACAAAAAATCACTATGATGGCACGTGGCTCAAAAGACTCAGAAAAGCATAAAAATAGGATAGGGAAAAATATTTTTGCGTGCGAAAATTTTGGCCTAAAAACTGCCCGGGGGTCTCCAGACTTTTTTTCCGAAACCTACTCAGGCAAGCAAACACGAATCAGAAATTAGACGGATCTCAAAAACAAACCTAATATGAAAGGACTCAGATTGGTGGTGGATATATGGTGGTAGGATATGGCAGCGGTGCTGGTATATGGATACAGATTGGTGGTGGTGTAGGGATACGGATTGGTGATGGTATATGGAGACGGATCGGTGGCGGATAAGCGGTGGTGGTAGATGGCAGGGGCGATGATGATGGTGCGGCGGCGGCGTGACAACTTATGACCGGAACTCGAAACTCTAAAAGATTAGACTCTATGACCAGCTACTAGACACGACGATGCAACCGCAAATTCAACAAAGCAAAATACTAAAAAGACTATGCAAAGGTTCAGACTGGTTTGGATATGATGAACTAACCCTAATTTTTTGGCTTTTTCGTGGACTGTAGGTATGAAGAACAGACTTGATCTAAACTATGAAAAACTATAAAATCTTACCGAGCAACCTGGAAATCTTATACCACTTGATAGAGGCAAAGGTGTCCTGTCTTTCGATGAGATGGTGGCTATCGTTTTGGAGGAAATCTACTTTGACGATCCGACTACGAACGTGCGAGGGCGTCGCGCCTTAGCAATCGCTAAACCAACTCCGAGAGGTTATTGACCATGCCGGAGCACGATCAACCTGACCACGAAGGTCTGTTTCCTGTAGGAAAACAAAGAATAAGCAAGAAAATAAGATTGCAATCCGGATATTGCGAATATAAGAGGAAAGCTTTATTGATCAAGGTGGGGTTCTGTGACGCCTTTGTCTGGTCGTTGAACACAAATGAAGTACGCGAAGTTGCAGCTATGGCGAACTTTAATCTAAACAAAACCCAAAGTCTAAACGATGCCCTAAGGGATGTATATATGGAGGAAGAGGGGGGGGGGGATTTCGTGGCCCTTGGAGGAGGGGTCCGAAACCAACCCTAACTCGTGTTTCCCCACACACACGGACTCTAAAAACAGCCTATACTTAAGTATTTCAAAAATACATGGGCTGGCCCAAAAATAAGGTGACACAACACCTAAAATAGCCTCTGGACAAATTTTATGAAGTGGCATCTTGTATATTTCGTCCAAGGCTTCATGCACTCATTATGGTGGCTTCAAAGTCCAGGAATCATCACTTGTAACTCTGTTCTTGTTCCCCTTGCACATGCCATCATCTCCATGCTTGAACTTGCTCCAAGGTTCATCTTTCTTGTCCAAGCTAGGCCCTCCATTTGTAAGAAAAACAAATGTATCCAATTTAGGCAGCATCATATTCTCATGAACATTAGAATCGTTACCAAGAAACAAAGTACATGATAATTCAATTGGCGTGCGCGAGCTCTAGTAGTTGGTCCAGTATGTATAGCAGCAGGGGCTGTGGGTGTAACAATGGTTTGATGTCCACATTACTACTACTATGTGACAGCCGCTGACGACTTGGAGTAGTTAGGAGGCTCCCAGGTAGGAGGCCTTGCCTTTTCAATCATTGTTGCTTTTGTGCTAGCCTTCTTGAGGCAGACTTGTTTGACTTACGTCTGTTCTCATATATTGTTGCTTCCGCTGACTGTTGTGTATTCGAGCTTATGTATTCGAGCCCTCGAGGCCCCTGGTTTGTAATATAAAGCTTGTATTATTTTGATTTGTGTCTAGAGTTGTGTTGTGATATCTTCCCGTGAGTCCCTGATCTTGATCGTACACATTTGCGTGTATGATTAGTGTACAATTGAATCGGGGGCATCACAACCCAAAACTCCAAGTAAAACCTACAACATGTAAAAAAGAAAAAATGTGTCTAAATCTCATTGTCTACTAACATGATCGTGAAGGTGAGCTAGGGATTGGAATTTGGGAGGCATCGTAGGAATTTTTCTCGAATCAAACATGCTCGTGCGCGTGGTGTATGTGGTGCGTTGGTTCCTGAAAAATAAAAAATGGACCTTCCATAAGTAATTAAAGCCCACAAAGTCCAACCATCTAGGCCCATCTTTTCTTTCTTCTTCCTCATGAACATAACTGTTCGACGGAAATGGATCTCATCGTCAATGGCACTGCTCCCCTTCGACTAAAACTAAAAGGGGCCGAGCTGGCGAAACCTACTCCCCACCAGGAGAGCCAGGGCGGCCGCCCCTGCTCGCACCAATGGTTGGTCCACCACTACTTATAACCCCCTACTATTACACACACATAGGTCATCCAGGACCTCCTTTTCAGTACGACAACCCACCGGTTCCAATGCTTTATCTTCCTTGAATTCAATATTCAATTGATTTTTGATAAATCGAATTCAGTATTCTCAAGATATGCAGATGTTCTGAAAAACTTATGGAATAAAAAATAATTGATTGGTTGCAAATTATAATTTGCTCCAAAAATAGAATAACCAACTAAGTATGATTAATTAATCATGTTAAACTAACAATAGAATTAGGTAAGCATTGATGCGGGTATCTACCTAAGCTATAAAATAAGCATTAACGTACTCTAAATATTCATAAGGTAAATGTTTGAAACACACAATCTTCTACATTGATTTTGCTAAAAAAATGTACCTTTTTGGATATGGAAGGAGAAATTCTAAGACCTAAAAAATTATGGAGATGCAAATACTCAAGTCAAATAAACAATAGCAGATCCATTTTCACTGCGATCAATAATTCGACCATATAGGTATTGGTAGTAGTTAAAATCATTTAAATATTTGAGATGTACATTACAAATCCTATATGTGATCCACATACCAATATTGATATTAATATGGTGGCCGCGCTCATTGCACCTAGGGCATGCCATGGCATGCCAATGGTGCGCTTTGGAGCACGCTACAGTGCACCCATGCACTGTCTCCCGAGGTTGCCTCGACGTCCTCTACACACCCAGCTGTTGGGCCCTTCCTCCCTCTGCCTCATCTGCCCCCTTTCGAGCTCACCGAGCGCCGCCTGAGCTCGCCAGTCGCTGCACTCATGCGGGACCTCCTCGAGCTCACTCTGCTTCATCTCTCCCCTCCCTGAACCCTACTTCATCCCCACCAACGCCACAAAGGGATCCAGGACCCCTCCCCCGACCGCCATGGCAATTTCCGCAGGCACACGTGAGCTCGGCTCATGGTGAAATCTCCTTTTTTTGACTATGTACAGTAGGGTAAAACACCACCTACTAACTAATTAACTAACTAAGTAATTAACCTAAATATAACTAACTAACTAATTAACCTATGTAATTAACCTAAAAACAGCAAGAAAAAAGAAAGAAAAACGGAAAAAACCTATGTAATTAACCTATGTACAAGGGGCGGAGCGGCGCCGGGCGGCGGGGGCGGAGCGCTGGGCGGCGAGGGGCGGAGCGGCGACGGGCGGCCTGAGCGGCGGGGCATCAGGGGCGGTGGGGGCGGAGCAGCGGTGGTCGGCGGGCGGCCTGAGCGGTGGGGCGTCGGGGGCGGTGGGGGCGGAGCAGCGGTGGTCGGCGGGCGGCCTGAGCGGTGGGGCGTCGGGGGCGGTGGGGGCGGAGCAGCGGTCGTCGGCGGGCGGCCTGAGCGATGGGGCGCCGGGGGCATTGGGGGCGGTGGTGGTCGGGGGCAGCGGGGGGTCGGGGGTGGTGGTGGTTGGGGGCGGCGGGGGCGGTGGTGGTCGGGGGCAGCGGGGGGTCGGGGGTGGTGGTGGTTGGGGCGATGGGGGCGGTGGGGGTCAATGGCGGGGGTGGCGGGCATGGGGGCGGGGCGGGTGAGGTCAGGGAGGGAGAGAGGGGTGGGGCGCGACGCCAACCGTTTTTAGTTAGGTTTAATTTCTTTATCGTCCACTAGTAGACGACAAAGAGCGTACCTAGTGGTGTGGGGTCGGGGGAAACGGCCGTTAGGTTGGCTATTCTCTTTGCCGCCAGCTAACAAACGGCAAAGAAAGTGGCTGTTAGGTGGTTCTCACTAGTGGGCCACCCTCTCTCTTTGCCGTCCGCTAGCAGACGGCAAAGCTTCTATGTCGTCTGCTAGCAGACGACAAAGAGCTGGCTGACTGCAAACATCCTCTTTGTCGTCCTCTCTTTCTTTGCCGTCAGCTTTTTGGATGCTGATGGCAAAGACCTCCTTTGTCGTCAGCTAGCAAACGGCAAAGAACTGGCTCACAACAAAGATCCTGATTTCAGTAGTGCATACAGCTTTTTTGAGAGCTCTACGTGCATATTAGGATTATTCAAATGAGTGTCCTGGTATAGTCCTTAGAGAACAAAATAAATACATATTTGATTTTTTTTCTAACATAGCAACCATGGAAAAAAACATATATCACCCATTGCGTCCAGAAAGAAGTATTGTAGATCACGATAAAAAGATATTGAAGTGGCCATGAGCCGAAATATAAAATTGTAAGATGTTAATAGTGTATGCAGGCTTATATTCCTCTATATATTTTCAATATCCCTCTCGTCGGAATATAAGATGCTATACAATTTAGCATGTATATATGTTCAAAGTTAGCAAGTAGCCAACTATAAAATATTGGTCTAAAATATGGATCGGGTAATAAAACGCAAGACATGCTACAACTCTTAATTAATTTGTTTCTTTAAGCCCTTTAGCCTAGCAATAAGCCACATCAAGTGTCATGTGTAGAATGAGGAAAATTAGATGGACAATGCTACATCTTATAAAAATGTTAGCCTCACACAAAATCGTCTGCCTGTAATGTGTTTATTCTCATCCGCAAAAAAAATATTTATCCTGAATTTTGTCCATAAACCGTGAGCGTAAACAATTATAAATCTATGCAAATTAGTATTGTAAATCTGTAATCTTATCATGTTAGTGACGCACAACCAAATATAAAGCTAACTAAGGAGAGCCATTCTGATGTTGCTTGGCTAGCTTTCCATGTAGCGAAGGTTTAGTATAGAATTTTGATATACCTTTATTAGCCCAGTCATAATGGTCCCGTGAGGAATGAAATAGGCAACTAAGAGGATGATATTCTTACACACCATCAACACAAAGATAGTTGCTCATAAACTATATCCGTGTATGACCGTGGGTAACATCTGAATTCCTCAAATCAGTATGTATTCTGCAGACTTGATTTCCCCTTAAACTATGACAAATGTCCACACCTCTAGACTTGTTTCTTCGCTGAAAATTCTGAAAACATACCAAGATCTTATTATACAATGAAATCTTATGATACGTTGAATATGAAATCCGTACGAATATGCATGACAAAACTGACATCTCCATTGTTGATTTCTAACAAAATTTGAGTCACGCCTCAAATCGTCAGTCAGAGGTAGTCTGTTGTAGGCACAATCATCAATTCAGGATTGCTAAAACTCAGCTAGCTAAGCTTTAATTTGGTCTCATCCACTTTGTGAGTCGTTGGATTAAAAGCACAGTTAATCATGCGAGATGAGCGAACCGAGTGTTTGTGTCGTCGTATGAGCAGTGCAGGCTCGTGGCACATGTAGGGAGCGCCTAGAACAGCCTTTTTAGTTGGCTTTTTTTAAATTAAGAAGCTAAGCTTGTTCCCATGTTCGATGCCACCAAGCATCATTGTCGCATTTGTATCCCTCTATTCTTTTCTTTAGCAGCGGTCGTTTCTTTTTTCTAAGAGATCATTTTCCATTGTTTGAACATACACAATGTTTAGTAGTTCTTTTTATGTAAAATAATTGTTGTAGATTTTTTAATATAATTTTTAATAGTTGTTTTACCGGTTGCAGTTGCATGTCTACTACTATAGTCCGATTGAAACTGGGGCCGGGAGGAGGTTTGTTGGCTAGTTGCATGTCCACCACTAGATATGCAACTGCAAACATTGTAGTCTGTCTGCAACTACAGCTGCGTCCATGTTGTTTTTATCAATATAATGTTTTTCCTTTTTATGATTTTCTGATTCTTCTTTTTGGATAGAAAGTGGGAAAGAGTACTGAGACGAAAGGGCCCAACTTTGTAATCGTTTCATTTTCTTTGTTTGATGATGTAGGGTGGAAACCCTAGGGCCGATCTTTCACGATTGGAGTGGATCCTATGAAGAAGACAAGGGGAAACGAGAGGAAACACTCAGATCAACGAGGAATGATCACACATGTGTTAGATCCATGAACATAAAGTGTGATACAAAATTCAAATGCAACAAAGGATGACACAAAAGGTCTTCTTCGCGAGGAGGTCTTGAGGGGTCTTCCCGTGATGGGGTCTTGAATCCACTTGGGGGATCTTCTCCGTAGAGGTCGTGAACTCCAATGGAGAAGGTATCAAGTGGATGAGAAAAGCTCTGTCTCTCAAATGAGCTAATCCTTTGCTAACCATAGAAAGAGGGGGGGGAGTATATATAGTCCAAGTGGATGAAGCAGTACATGCACCTCACCCCAACACGCTGTCAACACACAGGCGTCAGACGTCCGACAGCTACCGGTCGTCCGGTGGCTCCTGAGGGTCCGGTCGTCCGGTACTTGTCGGAAGTCCAACGTTCTGGCTCGGGATGGTCGGTGTTGGATTTTTGGCTAGCGATGGAAGTCCGGGGCGTCGGTCGTCCGATGGTCTTCCTACTTCCGACGTTTTGGTTCCGTGATGGTGAAGTCGGTCATCCGAAGGGGCTGGAGCATGTCAGACGTCCGATCGGTGTCGTTCTTCTGGCCGCTGGACCGTGCACAGGCTGGGACTCGGCTGGCTGGTTGAAGCCCCCAGGCGTCAGACGTCCGACGAGTACCGATCGTCCGGTGGCTGTAGATTCCTGGTACCTCTTCCTCTTGGTCCTTGTACTTGGTGTCCTCGCCATCTTGTCCGTTGGGTGTAGATGTCCTATGGCTTTCCTCCAAGTACCTAATCAGACATGGTGTCTCCACTTGAGGTAGTACCTATGTCTCATATGTAGAAAGCGGTAGTTCAGAGAGGAGTGAGTTCACCTTATCTTCGATAGCCTTTGCTCGAGCTCTTTTCATTGGTCCAAGTGGTGTCGTGGGAGATGTAGGTAGGTCCATGGGGATGACCATAGGATCAAACTTCATTCTAGCACTCAGAGATTTTTCTTTATACTTGTGTAGTAATTTCTCTAGATCATCTCTATCATTGCAAGCAAAAATATCTCTAGTTGCTTCTTCACTCATAACATAATCTTCCTGTACATTAGGCAATTCATATCTAGGAAGGCTAGTTCTAGCAGGTGTTTCAGGAGATTCCGTTTCAAGCTCATCATCAGATTCAACGACATCATGTTGTATAACTCTAGCAATTTGTTTATCAAGAAATTCACCAAGTGGCACATCATCATTATCAAGCAAGGTACTAGCATCATCATAAGCACCATTCATAGTAGAAGCAGCATCATCAATAACTTGCGACATATCAGAATTGATAGCATGTGGTGGTGTTGCAAGTGTATGCATAACAGAAGGTGAATCTAAAACAGAACTGGATGGCAGTTCCTTACCTCCCCTCGTCCTTCAGGGAAATATCTTAGTCGTAGGATCCTTCAGATTCTTCATAGTGATAATATGATAATAATCCCAAGTGACTCAACAAATATAGCTATGCTACCTGGCAACGGCACTAGAAAAAGGTCTTGATAAACCACAAGTATGGGGGATCGCAATAGTTTTCGAGGGTAGAGTATTCAACCCAAATTTATAGATTCGACACAAGGGGAGCCAAAGAATTTTTGAAGGTATTAGCAGGTGAGTCGTCAATTCAACCACACCTGGAGATTAATTATCTGCAGCAAAGTAGTCAGTAGCAAAGTAGTTTGATAGTTTTGATAGTAGTGACAACAGCAATAGTAAGAGTAACAGTGATAGCAGTAATTTTGTAGCAAGTGTAATAGTGATGATAGCAGTAGTAACTTGGCAGAAACAATATGGAAAATTTCGTAGGCATTGGATCAGTGACTTATTGGATGATATTCATCATGCGACAGTTAAAACCTAGGGCTATTCCGTACTAGCTCCAGTTCATCGATATAATGTAGGCATGTATTCCATAAATAATCATACGTGCTTTATTAAAAGAACTTGCATGACATCTTTTGTCCTACCCTCCCATGGCGGCGGGGTCCATATTGGAAACTAAGAGATATTAAGTCCTCCTTCTAATAGAAAACCGGAACAAAGCAGTAACACATAGTGAATACATGAACTCCTCAAACTACCATAATCATCGGAACAAGTCCCGGTTATTGTCACTCCGGGGTTACCGAATCATAACACGTAGTAGGTGACTATAACTTGAAAGATCGGATCTAGAACATGGATATAATGATGATAACATAAACGGTTCAGACCTGAAATCATGGCACCCGGGCCCAAAGTGACAAGCATTAAGCATGGCAAAGTCATAGCAACATCAATCTAAGTACATAGTGGATACTAGGGATCAAGCCCTAACAAAACTAACTCAATTACATGATGAATCTCATCCAACTCCTCACCGACCAGCAAGTCTACAAAGGAATTACTCACTATCGCTGGGGAGCATCATGGAATTGGCGATGGAGAAGGGTTGGTGATGACGAAGAATGGAGATCCCCCTCTCCGGAGCCCCAAACAGACTCCTGATCTGCCCTCCCGAGGTAGAACAGGGCTTGGCGGCGGCTCCGTCTTGTGGATCGTGATAATTCTTTCTCCTTGATTTTTTCTCCAAAAATAGGATTTTATAGCGTTGGTTTTAGGGTTAGCGGGGCCCCCAGGTGGGAACAACACACCTGGGTGCGCCAGGAGAGGGGGCACGACCTGGTGGGTTGTGCCCACCAGGTGCCCCTCTCCTGCACGTCTTGGCTCCAGAAATTCTTATTATTGATATAAAAAATCCTTACAAAGTTCCGTTCCATTCTGAGAATTTTTATTTCTGCACAAAAACAACACCATGGTAGTTCTGCTGAAAACAGCGTCAGTCAGGGGTTAGTTTCATTCAAATCATGCAAATTAGAGTCCAAAACAAGAGGAAAAGCGTTTGGAAAAGTAGATATGTTGGAGACGTATCAACTCCCCCAAGCTTAAACCTTTGCTTGTCCTCAAGCAATTCAGTTGATAAACTGAAAGTGAAAAGAAAAACTTTTATGAACACTTTTGCTCTTCCTTGCATAAATAAGCTTAAACAGCACCCAGGTTTTCAGCCAACATTATAACTAACCATGTCGACAATAACTCTTAAAGATTAGAATGACTCATATCAATGACATAATCAGCTAGCGAGCAATAATAAGATATCTCAAACAGCAACACATTGTGAAGACAACAATGATATAATATGACAATAGTGGTATCTCGCTAGCCCTTTCTGAGACCACAAAACATAAATGCAGAGCACCTCCAAAGTTCAAGCAGCGACTAAACATTGTAATTTATGGTAGAAACGATCCAGTCATGATGTTCCCAACATTAGCTACACACAATGCATAAATCATGACAACTGTGCTCTACTCAGTTTCTGGCGCTTGTTTTAGAAGGTGATGACACAACATAAAAGTAAATAGATAGTCCCTTCGCAGAGGGAAGGAGTGATTTGCAGAGGTGCCAGAGCTCAATTTTTAAAACGGAGGTAAATGATATTTTGAGACATTCGCCCTTCTCATTTACTTCACGACCATCAATTATCAATATCTCTCATGCTAAACAGGCTAGTGGCGGTTCCCAAGCGATAAAAGTAAATGTTTACTCCCCCTCCAACAATAATCACATTCCACGGCTTGTCCGAAACAATGGGTGCCGTCCAAACCAATAACAGTCCCGGGGGAGTTTTGTTTAATTATTTGCTTTTTTGAGTTCGGGACTGGGAATCCCTATTACCACCCTTTTCTCGTGCGATGGCGTGTGAATAAACACTCGACCTGAGAATAACCTGCATGGGAGATACCGACCACCTCCTGTCGTTCCATGAACGATCCAGTTACACAAAATGGATAATTTTTTAGAAGTTTTTAGAGGTGGCACATGCAAATTTACTTACGACAGTAGGGTAATACCGTATATAGGTAGGTATGGTGGACTCATTTGGAATAACTTTGGGTTCAAGATTTTTGATGTACAAGCAGAATCCCCACTTAGTATAGGCGAAGGCTAGCAATTTAGATTGAGAAGCGGCCAACTAGAGAGCAACAACGATCATAACCATGCATTATGCATAAGTAACATTGGACACTAGCATGAGTAGGATATGAACATAAATATTATAGAGGCTATGTTGATTTTGATTCAACTACACGCATGAACATGTACCAAGTCAAGCCACCTGAATATTTATAGGAGGATACCATACCATCATACTACATCACAATCACCTTAACACTATGTTGATATCCAAGATAAATCATTATCAACTCCCAGCTACTTATCCATGGCATGAGAAACTATAATCTCTAATTGTCATTGCAAACATGTTTAATCATAATGGGCTGAATCATGGATACTAGGTTAAACATATTTACACAAATAGAACAAGTCGAGTCCATACCTGTTTCTCTCTGCCACGACCAGTTCATCGAATGTCATCATTATTGCCTTTCAATTGCATGACCGAATGATATGAAAATAATAATAATGGAAGAGTGCCATGGACTAAGCTGGAATCTGCAAACATTTTATTTAACACGAGAAGACAAGGTAAAATGCGTTCTTTATTAGTTCAACAATTATTCATACGAGAGCCACTCAACATTTTCATCGTGGTCTTCTCCTCGGTACAACTCGAATAAAAAGAAAACAAATTCAGAGAAACACACTGAAATATTTTTGGAGTTTTGTTTTCTTGAACAAGCAAATCAAAAGCAAAAACAAGAAAAACTATTTACACGGGAAAGCTCCCAACAAGCAAAAGAAGAACAAGGAAATATTTTTGGGTTTTCTCTTTTTCATATTACAGCTAAGGATGCATAGAAAGTAAACTGGCTACAACTTTTTTTTGGTTTTTCTAAAGTTTATCAAACACACAAGAAGAAAGCAAGAAAATAAATCTAAGCATGGATGATATACTGAAAAAGTGTGGACACTGACAAATGGAATAAGTGGACATGAATGTAAATTCGGTGGAAACACGTACTCCCACAAGCTTAGGCTTTTGGCCTAACTTGGTAGTCGATCAGTAGCCTGGAGGGTAGTAGGGGTGCTAAGGAGTGGGCATCCACTCATCCCACTGTTGGGGCTCTTGCTGTGCCGCTTCCGCAGCAGCCTGAGCATTCCGGTAGGCGATGATGTCTGCAGGCATGATCCTATATCCGCCCCCGGCAATAGAAATCAAACAGAGCAGGTGCAGGCAGTGGAATAATATCATGCGTTTTAACGCTAAAAAACAAGTTATAAGGAATGGGTATATCAGCATAATCTCGTGCAAGAAAATCATGGTGTTCCATGGTTGCCCTGTCTAGGTAGACCTTGGTCAGAGGGTAATCATGAGGGCATATCTCAACCTCGAAGTGAGCCGCCAAACGAGTAGCAAAAATCCCACATTGTATTTCACCCTGTGATTTATTAAGATGGAGGCGACGAGCCACAATAGCTCCCAAGCTATGAGTGTTGTCTCCCTCTAGTGCTCAGCATAAAATAGCAAAGTCTGGTGCACCGACCGCACCTACTTTCTTTCTAGCAAGCAAGCACTTAGCAACAAATAAAGCAAAATAGTTTACGTCAGGAAAGTGTATGCTAGCAGCCGTGGTGGCTGACACCCCTCTCTCATCTCCCACTGTCGAAGTGCGATAAAAATCCTCAAACCCAGCCGGCCTAGGCTCGCCTAAGCTCCCATCAGAGGGGATCAAGCATATATCACAAAATTTAGTAAGTGGTATCTGATGGTTTTCAGCATATAAATCGAACCTCACTTCGGGAGGATTATTCCTAGGCAGGAAAGTAAAGCTTTGAACAAAGTTATTTGTGAGGATTTGGTGCTGGTCACACTCATCTCCGATGAAGTTGGTGAGGCCGGCGTTTGCAACATATTGCATGAACTCCTCAAGAATTCCAGCTTCTTCCAGGAACGGGGTGTGTGGCCATTCGCACGGACGTACCTCCGCCAACCTCCGAGGGTTGAGATCATTGTCAGAAGACTCCCGAATAACACCCTTGGAGTTCTTCCTAGAGCCAAACTTGCTGAAGATATTCATGTACGCGTACAATTTTCTAGATATAAAATTTTTGAGGTGACAAAAAATTGTCATCAAAACTTTATAAGATTGATAGCAACTACTCATAGGGATACATAGAGGCCAAAGCAAGCATTCAAACTACTTAGAACACTAAGTATTTAACATGCAAGCACATCTACATCAGCACCAAGAGTAGCTAATTATTCAAAACATAAACCACTAAAACAAAAACTAATTGGAGAATCACATACTAAGCAACAATCCACCGAAACAGTTTCGAAAATGGAGCTTCGAGCAAAGAGATCGAAATCCACAGGTTTGATCTCAAAAACACGAGAGAGAGAGAGCAATGGAGATTTTTTTCTGGAGGTAAGTGATGATGTGGGATGAAGAGGTAAGTGAGGGGCCCATGTGGGGACCACAACCCACCATGGCACGCCTAGGTGGGTTGGGCCCACCTGGTGCACGTCCCTCTGAAGTTTATTGCACCAAAAATTCTCAAATATTCAGAAAAAAAATCATGTAAAATTTTCAGGGCATTCTGAGAACTTTTATTTTTGGGTCATTTTTTATTGCACGGGAAATTCAGAAAACAGACAAAACAGAAAAAGGGTGGCTATGTCATTCAAGTTAGTAAGATGTGCCACAATAGTTTTAATTTCATAACCATGGAAAGGATCAGATTCAACCAAAGTAATTAACTCTGGATCGACAGAGAATTCATAATCCTTATCATCAATAAAGATAGGTGAAGTAGCAAACTTAGGATCACACTTCATTCTAGCATTCAGAGATTTTTCTTTATACTTGTGTAGTAATTTCTCTAGATCATCTATATCATTGCAAGAAAGCATATCTCTAGTTGCTTCTTCACTGATAACATAACCTTCCGGTACCTTAGGCAATTCATATCTAGGAAGGCTAGTTCTAGGAGGTGTTTCAGGAGATTCAGTTTCAAGCTCATCTTCAGATTCAACAACATCATGTTGTATAACTCTAGCAATTTGTTTATCAAGAAATTGACCAAGTGGCACATCATCATTATCAATCAAGGTACTAGCATCATCATAAGCATCATTCATAGTAGAAGTAGCATCATCAATAACTTGCGACATATCAGAATTGATAGCATATGGTGGTGTTGCAAATTTATTCATAACAGAAGGTGAATCTAAAGCAGAACTGGATGGCAGTTCCTTATCTCCCCTCGTCCTTGAGGAAATATCTTAGTCTTAGGATCCTTCAAATTCTTCATAGTGATAATATGATATTAATCCCAAGTGACTCAACAAATATAGCTATGCTCCCCAGCAATGGCGCCAGAAAAAGGTCTTGATAACCCACATGTATAGGGGATCGCAACAGTTTTTGAGGGTAGAGTATTTAACCCAAATTTATAGATTCGACGCAAGGGGAGCCAAAGAATATTTGAAGGTATTAGCAGCTGAGTTGTCAATTCAACTACACCTGGAGATTAATTATCTACAGCAAAGTGATCAGTAGCAAAGTAGTTTGATAGTTTTGATAGTAGTGATGGCAGCAATAGTAAAAGTAACAGTGATAGCAGTAATTTTCTAGCAAGTGTAACAGTGATGATAGCAGCAGTAACTTAGCAGAAACAATATGGAAAAGTTCGTAGGCATTGGATCGGTGACTTGTTGGATGATATTCATCATGTGACAGTTAAAACCTAGGGCTATTCGGTAATAGCTCCGGTTCATCGATATAATGTAGGCATGTATTCTGTAAATGGTCATATGTGCTTTATTAAAAGAACTTTCATGACATCTTTTGTCCTACCCTCCCATGCCAGCGGGTCCATATTGGAAACTAAGGGATATTAAGGCCTCCTTTTAATAGAGAACTGGAACAAAGCATTAACACATAGTGAATACATGAACTCCTGAAACTACAGTAATCACCGGATGAAGTCCTGGTCATTGTCACTCCGGGGTTACCGGATCATAACACGTAGTAGGTGACTATAACTTGCAAGATTAGATCCACATTGATGCACGTCGGTCCTAAACAAATGGTTTTTAACCCCTTTCGGCGATGGCATTTGGAATCGTCGCCAAGTGAGTGTGGGCGATAGGGGGGTCCTTCCCACATGACCCAAAAATCATCGGGGATAGGGACCCTACAATACTCCAACTCATTTCTGCTTGCATTGCCATCGCAGTCGGTATTCTGTGGTGCTATGTTTACGATGTGCAGCGCATCACAAATGTCTCCCTATTATAGAACATGTACGTTGCGCGGCCCATCACAAACAGTTCACTGTTAAGAAGATTAGCTAATCGTCATACGAGTGTCAGATATGATTATGAAATGTCGGACTGTCGTAACATCGTCGTACATGACAACTACCGCACACGCTATTCTATGGTGCAACATTTATGATGCATACTTGATCAGAAATAGTTCATGGTTGCGAA
The DNA here is from genome assembly GCF_018294505.1 of Triticum aestivum. Taxonomy (NCBI): domain Eukaryota; kingdom Viridiplantae; phylum Streptophyta; class Magnoliopsida; order Poales; family Poaceae; genus Triticum; species Triticum aestivum. Next base: position 347,669,519 of record NC_057797.1, on the reverse strand, counting down.
TCACGTATGATAAGGCAACTAACAAAAATGTTTAGTTTGCCAACACCGTTTTTGATATTGTCTGAAATCGCACACGCTTTGGAAACGACAAATGTGTGCATGCTTGCACACGTTTCCTCTCTGTGAACTGTCTTAGATTATAGTGCATATCGCAACCGTTTGTGTTTTACCAACCGTGTGTGTCGTAACAACATGGAGAGCGTAATTTCACTGTAATTTAATTGCTGCTATTTCAAATTGTATCGGATTTGAATTTGAATTTGAATGTATGCTACAGCTTTATTCATATCAATCTGGTTCAAACAACCAATGCATTATTCGATTCATAGGTACATATGTTTAAGAATTACATAAGAACCAAATAAAGAATGATGAACCACTATTGTATAATTATACTATTAAAGATGGTAAATAAAGAGGCAAAATATATTCCGGTTGCTGAACAAGGTGAAGCGGAATGCCCATATTGTGCCCTCCTCCATGCAGAAGGCACGCACAACTCTAGTCCAACCCCTTGTGATGGCCGACCGCCCATCCTTCACGGTCTTCATGAAAACATCTAGATAATCATCGTGTTCTGGTAGAAATAGTTTAACCTTTGCATGCCCACCAATCATGTAGTTTGAGAGGTAATCTTGAGTAAACTGCTTTGGCAACCACTGCAAAGGAAAAAAGATTCAGACATTGTCATCTAACACAACTCATTATGAGTAGTAAAAAGAAGGTTGCAGAGTTCTTACTTACCATCCTGCAGTTCGTTGTTGTCTTGGATGAAGTGTAAAGAAATAGTTTAATTGCCATCTTTGGACCCATTTTATTAACAATCTTTATCAGCTTCCCCACTTGATGCTGGTTCATCGATATCCCATTGCCCCATACACAGAAAGGGTCGAAGCGCGTATCTTTACCAATGACATATGTACCTAAAAGCACCAAGTCAATATTAGAAGCTAAACAGCAATTGCACAATGATGTAGTACAACACTCTTTTATAATATGTCTATATACATCCGTATGTGTTAGTCCATTTGAAATCTTTAGAAAGACAAATATTTAGGAACGGAGGGAGTATCTTATAACATCCAATATACTCACATATTAGATGAATTAACATCTTATATTATGGGCCGGAAGGATTTTAGTGCATTCTTACAAATTATTGGTTGATTAACTACTGCTGTATCCAGGGGTTACAGTTAGTTTGAGCTAGTTCGGGCTCAAATAGCCCTAAAGTATATCTAAACAGGAGGGCTAGTTTGAGCTAGTTGCATCTATAACCCACCCAAAAAAACTATCGAACCCAAGAGGTGCTAATTGGAACTAGTTCTCCTAGTGCATTTATTGTCAATCTAACCTTGCCATCCAAACAACTCTTTGGATGGAGTTAGTTCAGGGTTAGTAATGAGCTAGAAACTAACTCTAACCTCTAGCAAAGTTGATTATCCAACAGGGTTGTGTTGTTGTTGCCACTGCTGCTCTTCTACGTATATCTAGACATCATTAGAACATTAATGTAACACTCTTCCTTGTTTCTATGTAGCCTAGGATTGCATATTTAGACATTAAGTACAGTGCATGTTGCTATGTAGCCTCAGATATATTACATATGGCCCTAGTTAACCTAACGATAAATGGGTTACAGATATATTCAGTTAAAAGTCCGATTCACCGATTAGTCCCTTATTAGTCGCCGGCCTATATGGTAACAGCTACCGATATCCTAAACAGTGAGCAGATATAAGCCATGGGATGAAACTAACCTCGATGGAAAATAGCAGTTGTTCCCAAAATTGTCATGTGTAGGTACATCGAGAAGCATGTTAAGCACAACAGTTCATACTTGCACATATAGAACATCACGTTGTGAATAACTGGAATAAACAAGGCATACTACGAACAACCAAAGATATCATTTGAAACTGGACATATGCTAACTACAAACAACCAAACAATCAAAAAACTTTAAAAGAGGCATATGCTAGCTATAACAGGCTTAACAGCAAGCAAATATATGCATTCCTATCGATATGTTTAAAACTGGATTGATGAAATGTATTGCACAGTAAATAATTGCACACATAGAGCATCACATTGTGAACAAGTGAAATAAACAAGGCATACTGCAAACAACCAGATATAGCAATTAAAAATGGACATATTCTCACTACACTACAAAAGGGACTCGACAAAACAAATCATGGGTTTCCCCCTGTGAAGAGGCACGACAAAACAAATCATGGGTTTCCTCACTTGTCACAGATGGGCTCGTTCCCGTGGGAAGAGCATGGACCCTGGATGCACTACATGTTGTCGCAGATGGGCTCCTTCCCCTTGGAAGAGCACGGCTATAGGGTGCCCTCCCTGATGTCGCAGACGGGTGCTTTCCCCTTGGAAGAGCAGATGGGGTCTTTCCCCTTGGAAGAGCCGGAGAGGGTGCCCTCCTCGTAGTCACCGTCGATGAGCTCTGACTTGGAAGCTGTGGGTCCCAAGCCAGCATCGTGGAACGTGTCCTTCAGAAATGACAAAAGGGGCTCGATGGCGATGTAGAATGGAAAATTATTGACATCGAGCGAGAGGAGATCAGCGGCAGGGCCATGGATGAGATCGACGGCTGTTGAACCCGAGGGGTTGGGGGTGGGCCACTAAACCTGTGACATAGCCCACCTCAGGCCTTCGCTATCGATGAGATCGATGTCGTAGCCGGCGGACGAGACATGCCCACATACTCTAGCCCGCTGCTTGAGTGCCTGCCGCCAGTAATGATCGTTAGCTTCCTCGGCGGCATCGGGCGAAGAGACCGATATACACCTCTTTTGGGCCAGTCGCTCCTTGAGCTCCACTGGAAGCGTAGCCGGGCTTAGGCTGCGACGCTCTGGAGTGGGGGATGGGGATGGGGATCGGCGGGAAAGGGGGCATTTGGCAGGCGTCATCTAAGAAACTCAGTGCGGCCTAGGTATGGAGATCGGTGGGTAAGCTGCACGGGCAAACTGGCAAATGTTGACAATGGAGGCCTTGCGACTGCGGCGGCGACAACGGCGGTGGGGACCTTGCTAGGGTTTCGAGCAAGGGAGGTGGTGTGTGTGTATATGCGCACGCCCGAGGAGGTTTTGGTGTGTGTGTGTATGTGTGTGGAGGGGGCGCGGGGTGTTTGAGGAAATGACGCGGGTACTGAAAATTTTACTACGCGGGAGTCAAACGCGAGATTGAAATGCCGGGCTATTGAAAATTTTGATGATAGTTCATCGCACACGGTTCATAGATAACAACCATGTGTTATGAAACAGAAAAACCCTCGAGGCGGGCAGATATTTTCTAGGGATGCAGGCGGGATTGGGAACAAGAAACATGCACACGGTCTGGAGATAACAACCGTGTGTTATGAAACAGAAAAACCCTTGAGGCGAGCAGATATTTTTGAGAGGGGGAGCCTCATGGAGCCCAATGTACTGTGCAGATGTGTGCGTGACAGGTGCACCGACATGGCACATGGTTAGTTTGAGTGAACTCTGTCTGTTGCATCATCTAACTTATCTAATGTTCACAAATTTGGCGAAAAATGACGCGGGAGAGGGTCAGAACACAAACACACTTGCATGTGGACCAAATTTATGTATCAAAAGGGTGGTTTGATTTTCAAATACCAAATGCAACTTCGATGTGGCACCTCTCTCGCAAAGCGCACTGTATTGCTTGCCGCCCCTCGTGTCCGCACGAAGGGAATCCTAAGCTATAAATGCATGCCCTCTCCCCCCAACCGAGGTTCACCTAGCAAAGTGCGAAGTATCTAGCAGCCCCTCCTCCCTCGTGTTAACACAAAGGGAATCCTAAGCTATGAATTCATGACCCCAAACCGAGGTTCATTCACCTAGCAAAGTGTGAAGTAGCTAGCAGCCCCCCTCCCCCCTCCCTTGTGTCAGCATGAAGGGAATCCTAAGCTATGAATGCATGCCCCCCCCAATCGAGGTTCACCCTAGTAAAGTGCGAAGTAGCTAGCAGCCCCCCTCCCTCGTGTCAGAACGAAGGGAATTCTAAGCTATGAATGCATGCCCACCCCCAACCAAGGTTCACCCTAGCAAAGTGCCAAGTAGCTAGCTGCCCCCCTCCCTCGTGTCGGCATGAAGGGAATCCTAAGCTATGAATGCATGCCCCCCAACCGAGGTTCACCTAGCAAAGTGTGAAGTAGCTAGCAGCCCCCTCCCTCGTGTCGGCACGAAGGGATTGCTAAGCTATGAATGCATGCCCCCCAACCGAGGTTCACCTAGCAAGTGCGAAGTAGCTAGCAGCCCCCTCCCTCGTGTCAGCACGAAGGGAATCCTAAACTAAGAATGCATGCCCCCCCAACCGAGGTTCAACCTAGAAAAGTGTGAAGTAGCTAGCAGCCACCCCTCCCTTGTGTTGGCGCGAAGGGAATTCTAAGCTATGAATGCATGCCCCCCCCCTCCGCCCCCGACCGAGGTTCACCTAGCAAAGTGCAAAATAGCTAGTAGCCCCCCCTCGTGTCGGCACGAAGGAAATCCTAAGCTATGAATGCATGCCCCTCCCCCCAACCGAGGTTCACCTAGCAAAGTGCAAAGTAGCTAGTGATGAGGACATAACTACCTTGGATACGACCAAAAATATTACATACATGCATGTTTGTCAGGTGATTTCTAGTGCAAACTATTCAATAATCTATTTATGTTATCTAGACAACAATAATACTTCATACACATTTGTGTTTTGTCTAATTGCAGGGTATGAGACATTTGTACAATCCATATATGAAGATAAGGGAAAAGTAGATGTTTAGGTTCTGTTTAAAAAGTCCTCTCACGTCACTTTTGGGCCAAGAGAAGATAGAGTCCAAGTCTCTCACGTTGAGGATTCAGATTCGGACTGCACAGACATACCTGACTCAAAACGCCAACAATTTTTTCATACGGACTCCGAATTGGGTGATTCTTTTTTTGTTGGAAAGTAGATTTCATGCTATTTCCAACCAAATTGGATTCACCTTCAAATTCGTCCAGAGCATTGAGATATCGATGAAACAATCTGACGCTACAGCAGAATCCAAGTCAAACAACAAGTCGAAAGGTGTTGCATCACCTCCACTTGGGCCTATGAGCCTTGTACGACCTAGTGTTGGTTTTAGACTGCCTTGGGACGTCCTTCCACCTCCTTGGCCGTCACCCCTTGCTCCTATATAAGTAGATCCATCTAGTAGCTTTTTCCTTGGGTTTTGTTTAGATTAAAAGTTCGCCATAGCTGTAACTTCGCGTACTTTGTTTGTGTCCAGCGACCAAACCAAGACGTCACAGAACCCCACCTTGATCAATAAAGCTTTCATCTTATATTCGCAATATTCAGATTGCTTTATCATATTCTTGCTTGTTCTTCGATTGCTTGCAGGAATAGACCTTCGTGGTTAGGTTGACCGTGCTTCCGGCATCGTCAGTAACCTCGGGAGATTGGTTTAGTGATTGCTAAGGCGCCACGTCGTGCACGTTTGTAGTCGGATCGTCAAAGTCGACTCCACCAAATCGATAGTTATCATCTCATCGAAAGATCGTGACCCTCGCCTCTATCAAGTGGTATCAGTTTTCAGGTTGCTCGGTGAGAATTTCCAGTTTTTCCTATATTAGATTTATTTTCTAACCTATTGTCCAAGAAAAAGCCACAAAAAAAAGTTATATCTATTCATCTTTTGTCCAAGCCAGTCTGAGCCTTTGCAATTTTCTTTTCATTGCTTGCAAAGATGAATTATCGGTTGCATCGTCGTGTCGAGTTGCTGGTCTTAGTGTCTAGTTCGTTTAGAGTTTCGAGTTCTATTCACATTAGTCACGCTGCCGCTGCATCGTTATCCCTTCTGCTGTCCACCACCCATTCGTCATTTTCCACTATGTGCTACCCATCATTCATTGTCATAATCATAGTTGAGATCGTTCTCATCTTCGCTTGATCCAATCTGCATCTTATCTAGTTTGTTTTGGAAAAAAGGAGAGAGAAAAAAGACAGAGAAAAAAAACTAGAAAAAAGTAAAAAAATCAGAGAAAAAAAGAGAGGAAGAAAAAGAAAAAAAGTGTGAGGAAAAAAAAAGAGAGAGAAAAAAAACAAATTTCGGATCTATCTAGACTCAATCTCGTAGTTGAATTCGGATTGAAATCTGTTTTGTGTACTGTTCAGTAAAGCAGGCATAACTTTCCCATACGACGTCCGTTTTGGCTCCGTAAGTACTCAAATGAAAGCTAGCGACGAGCCGCATCTAAATAGTTGTAGAAGCTAGTTCAGTATTTGGCACCTCAAAATAGGCTTGTAAGTTTGTCTTTTTGCCCTCCGAAGTTCACAAACACAGCTTATTCCAGTTTTCCAGGCCAATTTTCGATTTTTTGACTCCTCATATCAACTCGGAATTGAGTGATTCCTTTTGCGTTTGAAAGCTTGAATCATTATCATTCTTGAAAAAAATATCAAAAAATTGGCACAAACTTTTCTAGAGGAAAGTTGGAGAGAAAGTTGTTGATATATCCTGCTTGGCTGTTGTTTCATATCATTATCTTTACGGCTATTGTGATATTCACTTATATTTTGCTGTTCAGAGCTACTTCATATGTTTTATTGATGCTAGTTGTGCTACGGTGTGACCTCATTAGTGTTCTAGGCTCGCGTCTCTAGTTCGGTCTAGCCTAGGACCAACACAGTACCGTCGTCGAGCGTTTATTCAACATTGCATCTCTGAATTGATTATTGCTAATCTTTTGCTATCATATATAGCCAACCCAGCTCCACATATTTCTATACCGCGTATATGTACGTTCCCCTGGCAATCGATTTACACAATCTTCGGAGTTATTTGACACCGCTGGTTGCCTGTCACCACCTGCTGCATGGTAAGAACTTGTAAGATATTGATATTTGTTATATTGTGAGCGTTTGACCACCATACCCTAGTAGTTCATAGGGACATTATTCTTGAAATTTTGTTTCGTGTTTATACTAATCATGACAGGTTCCGGAGATAGAAGTTCTTGTAAGATGGACACATTTTCACAATCATGAGAGTTGGGACAAGACACACAAGCATATGGTCAGGTTATCTCTGTACCATCATTTGAGGGTAGATTTAATCCTCCTATTTATCTAGCTTGGGAGCTTGAAGTAGAACAAGTTTTTAGTCACCATGATTTTTCTGAACTTGAGAGAGTACGAGCTATCAGTAGAGCATTTACTGGTTTTGCTTCTGTTTGGTGGAGTGTACATTGTAAGAAAAACATTGATAACCAACCCACACCCTAGAAAGTTTTGAAAGTTGTAATGAGACAACAATTTTTCCCTTCTTACTATCGTCGTGAATTACTTCGCAAATTTGAACAATTTAAACAAGGCAACAACACTGTTCATGCTTACTACCAAGAGTTCAAATCTTATATGCATCACTGTGACATAGAAGAATCTGAGGATGATACAATGAATATATTTTTTGGTGGTTTGAACCATGATATTCAGGCAAGATTTCAATATATTCCTCGTTGCATTACTGGTATGTATGTTCGTGCTTGTACCTTTGAGAGACAGATACAGGAGGATGCATTAGGTGACTACAACAACTACTATTCCAGTTCATGCTCACCACCGCCAGTTGGTTCCTCCACCATTGCACCTAGTAGAGCAGCCCCACCTCAGATTGTGAGTGTGACATCATCTCAAGTGTATGGTACATTGTCATTGTCCATACCTACATCAGCTATGTCTATGAGATAAGGTAACAGTAAAAGTATTGATGATATCACTTCGCATAAGAATGATGCATGCCTAGTTAACTTGAATGCATCATGTGTTGAGTTACCTGTTGATTTGAGCACACCACCTATTTTAGAGAATCTTGTTACTGTCATAAATGCCTCATGTGATCAAACAACTGAAATACCAACAATTTTGAGTGCACGCATTGAATTAACTGTTGATGCAAAAGAACCAATGTTTAATCATTTTGATATGACCTCTAAACTTGGTGCTGATTCTGTGTCCAACGACTTATTGCATGTTTCCTTATTTAAGGATGTTGTAGCATGTAAATTTGATGCAACTAAGCTTTATTCACCAATGTTGGGATGGTTTAATGATGAACATTGTCAATCTTTTGAAATGAATAAGAGCTTCACTTATGTGTGCAAACTGAGTTGCAATTTTTTCATGCCTTCTACTTCTTGTGATAATTTTTTGCCTTTAGATTTTATGAACTATGAAAGTTACTCATGTATACATGTGTCATATGTGCAAACATCAAGGTAAGTAAAAAATGGATGACATATACATATACAACATGTACACCTTGTCTCTTTTGTTAGCCACATTTCAGATTAAGCAATGCCGAGGACGACTTTTTTTTAAAGAAGGCGAGGATGATGAGGACATAACTACCTTGGTTATGACCAAAAATATTGCATACATGCATATTTGTCAGGTGATTTCTAGTGCAAACTATTCAATAATCTATTTATGTTATCTAGGACAAAAATACTTCATACACTTTTGTGTTTTGCCTAATTGCAGGTGTATGAGACATTTGAACAATCCATATATGAAGATAAGGGAAAAGGAGAAATTTAGGTTCTGTTTAAAAAGTCCTTTCACGTCACTTTTGGGCCAAGAGAAGATAGAGTCCAAGTCTCTCACGTTCAGGATTCAGATTCGGACTGCACAGACATAACTGACTCAAAACGCCAACAACTTTTTCATACGGACTCCTAATTGGGTGATTCTTTTTTTGTTGGAAAGTAGATTTCATGCTCTTTCCAACCCAATTGGATTCACCTTCAAACTCGTCTGGAGAATTGAGATATCGATGAAACAATTTGACGCTGCGGCAGAATCTGAGTCAAACAACAAGTCCAAAGGTGTTGCATCACCTCCACTCGGGCCCATGAGCCTTGTACGACCTAGGGTTGGTTTTAGGCTGCCTTGGGATGTCCTTCCACATCCTTGCCGCCACCCCTTTCTCCTATATAAGTAGATCCATCCAGTAGCTTTTTTCTTGGGATTTGTTTAGTTAAAAATTAGCCATTGCAACTTCGTGTACTTCATTTGTGTCCAACGACCAGACCAAGACCGCTTACGGATCCCCACCATTATCAATACTTCATATATATTCGCAATATTCAGATTGCTTTATGATATTATTGCTTGTTCTTTGATTGCTTGCAGGAACAGACCTTCGTGGTCAGGCTGACCGTGCTTCTGGCATCGTCAGTAACCTCAGGAGATTGGTTTAGCGATTGCTATGGCGCAATGTCTTGCACGTTTGTAGTCGGATCGTCAAAGTCGACTCCATCAAATCGTAGTTATCATCTCATCAAAAGATCGGGACACCCTCGCCTCTATCAGCTAGAAACGCCCCACCCCCCTCGTGTCACCACAAAGGGAATCCTAAGCTATGAATGCATGCCCCCCCAACTGAGGTTCACCTAGCAAAGTGCGACGTAGAACCCCCCCCCCCCCCCCCACACACACACACACTTTTAGTCCGCAGGCCAAAGAGGCAAATATCTCACAAAGATGGATCGTAAAACAGACCAGAATAATCCACCTTGGTCGTACAACCTCTCTCTTGTTGTTGTTTAAAGTAGCTAGTTAATAATCACGCAAGTAGCTAGTCCCCAAGACAACCACTTCATGCATGTGGCCCAAACATACGTATGGAGAGGTGTGTTTTTGAGTAACAACGGAACAACTTTGATGTGGCACCGTGATTTTGAACTAGAAATCCCCAGACTGAGTGAGGGTTAGGTTGACGATGCATATGTATGTTACACCACACTTCAAGCCAACGACGGGGATTCATGCATGCATGTGTGCATAGTATATGCGCTCAAACTTAATTAGTTCTGAATCTCACCATGACCTATACTACGATAACACGAACCAAATGAAGAATCTGCCATGGTAACCTATCTTGTTGTTGGTCAGGTGATCATGGATGTCCATGCGAGCCCACGAATATATAGGCTTGTCGCTGATAACCACGCGAGGGAGTGTACCGTTCAAAGGCAACCACTACATGCATATGTATGGAGGTGGTGCGTGCATGCATGATTGAATACACAACATTGATGTGGCGCGTGTGTCAAAAATTGTACACTAGCTCCCCACACAGAGCGAGATCGATTCATGATGTGTCGTTGTACTAGTCATCGACTCGATGGGAGGGATTCATGCGTACACATGCATGTGTGTGTGTCAAGCTGTATCATGCATGTCATCCCAGAGCAAAAATAATAATCCCCTCCTAAGTCAAATTAACCTCTCTTATTGTCAGGCAAAAAGTAGTGATGGACCAAGCGGGCCCACAAATGGAAAGCATCGATATTGCTGATAACCACTTAAGTGGGTGCGAGAGGACAACCACCACCGCTTTGCATCTGGGCCAAACATATATATGTTGAATATCCAAAATGCACAACTTTGGTGTGCCACATGCCTCAAAAACCGTAAACCATGCACCCACACAGAGTGAGGTTCATATGAAGCGTACTACATATGATGGTCCCCTTCCCCCCTCTTCACCGCATACTATATGCTCCTACCGTAATATATGTACAACCCAAAAGAATCCTCATTGATGGTGAAATTAATTAACCTCTCCTGATGTAGGTCAAAGTGATGCATGCATCGACGATGGCCTCGTGGGCCCACAGATGGAAGCGTCACACGTGAGTGCCCTAGCTAGGATATGCATGTGGCCCAAAAAGGTGTTGTGTGATGTTTGAATAACCAATTTCACAATTTTGATGTGGCACGTGCCTCGGAAACCAAAAAGTCCTGACACCGAGTGAGGTGTAATTGTTCACGGACGCGTACGTACAGTATATATGCTAGTCCCCTCCCACCTCTTTGACGCGTACTATATACCACCATAACACAAACAAAAAAGATTCTACCTTGCTGGTCAAATTAACCTCACTGCCGGCTATTCGTCAAAGTGATGGATGACGACCTCGTGGGCCCACAGAAAGCGTCACACGCGAGTATCGAGTGTCGTGTAGGACAACCATCGACTGCATGTGGCCAAAACATTTATGTATGACAGGGTTGTGTAATGTTTTAAATAACGATTTCACGACTCTGATGTGGCACCGGCCTGCCTAACAAAACGGCCAACCCACATGGTGGCTCACAACTCGTAGTGTACTGCGAGCCACCCACCACGCCCAGACGCACACACCCACACACACACCGTGAATCTACCGCAACTACGATGCACGTTAAATTAATTATCCCACGGTGAACATACATGTTACCAAAGGAGGGATGTTTTAATTTCAGAAAAATCACAGAGATCATTAAGACATTTTAGTACATTGATTGATTGGTTTTCTACGGGTATAATAATCAAATTTGAGCTACATGCACACATGACAGTGCACCTAAATGGATTGCAAAAACACATGTGTCTCAGTGGGTGCATGTTTACTCCCCATGCAACAAATTTTAAACATTGAGAATCTTGATTTTTAAATTCTAGTACATCCAAAACATATTTGAAGTTCATGAAACTTAACGTGTTGTCATATGGACACCAATACAAAGTGGCATTGTACTTTTTTTGTCAAATTTGAGACCAGTTTTGATGTAATCTTCATCTACAAATGAGAGATTATTAATAATTGGGAACCAGTATCCCAAACGGATTATTTATTCGAACCGTGAGCGTTAGACCAACAATGGATACGTGCCATGCTTCAGTTAAGCAATAAAGCAACATCATTAATCATCTAAATGGAAAATTAATATACGTGCCACCGTGCGACCCGTGTGCCATGCGAGCAGGAGTGAGTTGACCGGACGCGTCCACCATGCAGGCAGACGGGGAGGCGTGCGTGCAGGTGTGTGAATTGATGGAGGCGTGCTCGCTGCACAGTGTCATCGGGAGGCGTGCGAGTAGTTGTGTGAAACTTTGGTAGGCATGCCAGCAGTCCGATGCGCAGGCTCACTGGGAGGCGAGCCATCGGTTTGACTACCGCCCGCCTCTCTCCTAGAACTCCCACTACTCCATATTAATGGTGCGCCCGAGCGGCCGCACCCCCCATCCACTCTACGCACACACAATCCTCTCTCTCTCCGCTTACATCCTCGAGGCCGCTCTCAGTCCTCAAAGCCGTCAGTGTATGAGGATGCTGCCGAAGCGCTCCATCGGAGGGAGTGGCGACGCCGGGGCTACTAAAGCACCGGAGCACGGCGTGGAGATGAGGACATAGGTTGCCGTCACCGCCGGCGAGTTATCACTACACCGTGACGTCGTCGACGGCGTCGAGCTTCCACAACTAGAGGCGGAGTTCCACACCGACTCCGACGACCACTCCGGCGACGACTCCGACGATGACATACAATTGGTTAGTCATTTATGCCCATTTATGTGTCAAATAGATCATAGGGTTTCTCTAGTTACTCCCGCCTCCCCCTTTTTGGGATAGAAATCCTATGGTTATGTTCTCCCAATCCATGAAATCTGAGTAAGTTTTGTTAGATCCATGTAGTGTATTGATTGTTTGAATCGTATAGGTGATAAGTGATTAGTTGTTTCATCTGTGCAATTGATTTCTGCTAGTAATCCGACTAGGGTTAGTGTCCGTGCTAATAATTCCTAGCGAGGGCTTGACAATTGATTTTCAATGACCTACATATGTTTGTGCCATTATTTTCTTTAAGATTGGTCTGTACATAGACGACTGTGCTTAAAAATCGAACCATAATCTCTGGATATGTATAAATAAATAGCCATAAATTCCTAATCCTACTTCACGGCATGTAATCATTGATTTGATGCCAAATTTGTTTTACTATTTGTATAGGTGTTGTCTGACGATGTGGACAGCGAGGATGAAGATGTCTAGATGAGGTACAATAGGCAAATCCTAAGGGAGCTCTATGTGGGATTGCATAACAGGCGTATTAGGACCTGGAACAGCGGCTATGAATGCCCAGTTTGCAACCAGAAGCTTCATGACGCGTATCTAAGTGTTCCGCCGCATGCAATAGGACGGGCTGTTGGCTCCTTCAAGCAGAAGTATTATCGCAGGCTAGGCGCGTACGCCGAGTACCTGGAGAAGCTTCAGGATCGTGCCGGCCTGTGCGATGAGATGTGGGATGGATTGAACTATATATGTACGCTTGAGTATGCTTAATGCGGTTGAACTATGTACTACTTATGGTTGAACTATGCTTATGTACGTGTACGCTTATTATCTATGTCTGAGTATGTTAAATATTTTGCCAAATTTTGGTAAAAATTACAATGGGGGACCAATAAATCAGGACGAAGGTAGTACGCCAATCACACACGGTTCCCAAAATTGGAACCGTGTGCAATGACTTTCATTTTGCCTGCTGCATCAATCACACATAGTTCACTCTAGCAAACAGTCACCCCCAAAATTCTTTGTGGGACAGAAAACCCTCACCACCCAATTCAAAAAAGAAAAAAAGAAAACCCTCACCATCCCCACGTCACAAAAACCCTCATGTAATGCCCCGAGACCAATGCGCCAGGTATCTTCCAGTTATTCGTTGTTGTTGCCTTGTCATTTTCTTGCGTGTCGCATCTTGCCATGTCATCATGTGCATTACATCATCATGTTTTCAAAACTTGCATCCGTCCCGGTCTCCTCGTTCTTTCCTTTGTCCGTTCTGAGCCCAGACACACTTGCACGCGCCCGCGGCACGTCTGAAATAGTATTTTATAAGTGGCCAGAAAATGTTTTCGGAATGGGGTGAAAGTTGGCATGCGGTGTTTTTATGTTGTTAGTATGCCTCCTGGCAAATTTCATCGCATTCGGGGCCCGTTTGAAGCCCCAACGGATAACTATGGCGGCATTATAGTCGGTCTAACATCGGAGGTTTCCGGTATCCGAAAACTGGCATCGGGCTCACTCTATCTCCTCTCTCCTCCCAGCCCAAGCCATCCTACACAACCCATAAACCCCACCTAGTCCCCCCTCTGTCCGGAGCCACACGATCATGATCGGAGGCTCCGAACGCTCCAAAAACCCCTCCAAACCCTAATTCTAGCCTCCTTTCCTATTTAAACCCCCTCCCCTTCCATTTTTGGCAGCCTCCTAACCCCCTCCTTGTTTTCTGTGCCGCCCCAACCATCAGCGCCACTGCTCCCCATCATTTTCAGTGCCGAGCCCCTCCTCCACCACCACTTGTCGGCATCCCAGTGGCCGCGCCACCACCTGATCGCTGTTTCGGCCAACCAGGCTCTGCCACGCACCCCCTGCCCCGCTCCCACCACCGCGCGCCCGCCCAGGTCCGGGCAAGGCCCGCCAAGCCCATCAGGGCCCGTCCCCGAGCCCAGCGCCTCCTGGATCCCGCCGCCACCGCTTAGAACCGCCGCTTGCGCGTCGTCACCGGCAACCAACTCCGGCGACCGGGTGCCCTGCCTCCCGCTGCTCCCAAGCATCGCACTTGACTCCGGCCCCGCCCCGAGCCCCTCTCCTCCACGCCGTATACTGCCCCGCGCTGCCACTGGCATGGAGCTCTGAAGAGCTTGTCACGGGACCCCTCGCCGTCGCCGGGAATGGAGCCCAGCGAGCTCCTTGACCCAGATCAGACCTCTTTGCGTCGTCCGCCGCCTCTGCTGCTTTCCCCTCGCTGGATCCGCCTCTGACCTTGTCGTTCTTGTTGCCCTCACCGATGAGCGACTCCATGCGTCGTTCGGATCGGGAGGATCCCCGATCCCGTCTCCCTCCGCGTCGGCATCCAGGTGGGTCACGACCCACTCGAGGCCTAGCTCCCTCTGCCTCCGCCAGCCCAAGATCTGAACTGGGCCTGGCCCAGCTGGGTGAGCAGCCCCCTCCAGCCTCCCCTGTGCACTTCTGGGCCTGCCAGTTTTGGCCCGTGGCATTTTTTCCTGCCTCTGCGATTTTTGCTAATTAATCGAAGAGTGCAGATTTGCAGAAAAGACCCTAGCCTTCATGCATATAATTACTCATGAACCGTGCATGGGATTTAAACAAACTTTATATCTAAAATGCTTAGAATTTTGTGTAAATTAATAATTTGCATCTTTCATCCATGTTAAAAATGTTGTTTGATTAAATTTGCATAATGCCATGTTTAAATGCTTTATTTCATAACTAAATAATCGTAGCTCCAAATTTAATAAACTTTATATGTAAATGGGGTAGAAAATGCATAGATTAACATGGTGTACTTACTTTGCATGTTTAACAACTATAAAATATGCTTTAGGTCAGAATAGTACCAAATCTAAAATATGCACATGAGGATTTTCCAGACTTGTTACTTGTTGCTTGTTGCTCCGGCCTCATTAAAACTTGCCTAAATAGATAGTTTCTTTATGCTTCACTCCTTGTCATGTTTAATAACATTTAATATTGTTGGGTACATAAACAAGAGAGAACTAAATAATTGATGTGGATGTTCCGTCAATATGCAACTCTTTATGATGATGTATGTTTAACTTGTTATTTGTGTGAAGTGGCGATTGTAAGCCAACTCTTTATCCCTTTCTTATTCAGTACATGGGATTGTGTGAAGATTACCCCACTTGTGACTAAACTACCATGGGGCTATGCCTCTAAGTCATGCCCCGACACGTGGGAGATATAGCCGCATTATGGGTGTTACAAGTTGGTATCAGAGCCATCCCCGAGTTAGGAGCCCCCTGCTTGATCGAATAGCTGACATTGTTGAATCTAGAACAAAATGTTTTGAGTCTTAGGATTATATATATCGGAGAGTAGGATTCTTTTTACTCCTCAGTCCCTTCGTCGCTCTGGTGAGGCCTCCTGACGTAGAAGTTTTGACTCTCCTCTTCTCAAATTTCACGAATTTCTTTTAAGATCACGTGGGTATCTTGGAATTGCTCCGATAGTCTTCTGACGAGAAAATTATTCTTGGTGCCTCCTGACATTTAGGGGTTGTGGCAGTGTCCCGGGGAGTTGAGCTCCGAGGTGTTGTCGTCACAATTTTATCGTTGCAGCTCTGGAATACCTGAGTTCACCGACATCGAAAATCTCTTTTATGTAGTTGCTGGTGAGATAACCTCGACGCCAACCAGTACTGGGGCGGGAGTTCGGGAGTATTGCCATGATACATCCATCTTGCATCATGCTTTTATATCGATATTTATTGCATTATGGGCTGTTATTACACATTATGTCACAATACTTATGCCTATTCTCTCTTATTTTACAAGGTTTACATGAAGAGGGAGAATGCCGGTAGCTGGGATTCTGGGCTGGAAAAGGAGCAAATATTAGAGACCTATTTTGCACAGCTCCAAAAGTCCTGAAACTTCATGAGAGCTATTTCCAGAATATATAAAAAATACTGATCGAAGAAGTTCCAGAGGGGGGCCACACCCTGGCCATGAGGGTGGGGGTGTACCCTACCCCCCTGGGCGCGCCCCCTGCCTCATGGGCCCCCTGGTGGCCCTCTGATGCCCATCTTTTGCTATATGGAGTCTTTCATCGAGGAAAAAATCATAAACAAGCTTTCGGGATGAGACTCCGCCGCCATGAGGCGGAACCTTGGCGGAATCAATCTAGGGCTTTGGCGGAGCTGTTCTACCGGGGAAACTTCCCTCCGGGAGGGGGAAATCATCATCACCAACGATCATCTCATCGGGAGGGGATCAATCTCCATCCACATCTTCACCAGCACCATCTCATCTCAAACCCTAGTTCATCTCTTGTATCCAAACCTCAGATTGGTACCTGTGGGTTGCTAGTAGTGTTGATTACTCCATGTAGTTGATGCTAGTTGGTTTACTTGGTGGAAGATCATATGTTCAGATCCAATATGCATAGTAATACCCCTCTGATTATGAACATGAATATGCTTTGTGAGTAGTTACATTTGTTCCTGAGGACATGGGAGAAGTCTTGCTACTAGTAGTCATGTGAATTTGATATCCGTTCGATATTTTGATGAGATGTATGTTGTCATCCCTCTAGTGGTGTCATGTGAACGTCAACTACATGACACTTCACCATAGTTTGGGCCTAGAGGGAGGCATTGGGAAGTAATAAGTAGATGATGGGTTGCTAGAGTGAGAGAAGCTTAAACCCTAGTTTATGCGTTGCTTCGTAAGGGGCTGATTTGGATCCATATGTTTCATGCTATGGTTAGGTTTACCTTAATACTTCTTTTGTAGTTGCAGATGCTTTCAATAGGGGTTAATCATAAGTTGCATGCTTGTCCAAGTAAGGACAGTACCCAAGCACCGGTCCACCAACATATCAGATTATCAAAGTACCGAACGTGAATCATATGATCGTGATGAAAACTAGCTTGACAATAATTATCAAAGTACTGAACGCGAATCATATGATGGTGACTAACGTACGCAAATAAGAGCAAGAAGAGAAGAAACGCAATGGTCATGAAACTAGAAGTGATCAAGAAGTGATCCTGAAACTACTTATGTTCAAGCATAACACAAACACCATGTTCACTTCCCGGACTCCTCCGGAAAGAGACCATCACGGCTACACACGCGGTTGATGCATTTTAATTAGATTAAGTGTCAAGTTTTCTACAACCGGATATTAACAAATTCCCATCTGCCCATAACCGCTGGCACGGCTATCGAAAGTTCAAACCCTACAGGGGTGTCCCAACTTAGCCCATCACAAGCTCTCACGGCCAACAAAGGATATTCCTTCTCCCAGGAAGACCCGATCAGGCTCGGAATCCTGGTTACAAGACATTTCGACAATGGTAAAACAAGACCAGCAAAACCGCCCGATGCGCTGACATCCCGATAGGAGCTGCACATATCTCGTTCTCAGGACAACACCGGATAGGTGAATCTACAAGTAAAACCAGCCCTCGAGTTTCCCCGAGGTGGCCCCACAGGCTGCTCGGTTCGGACCAACACTTAGACAAGCACTGGCCCGGGGGATTAAAATAAAGATGACCCTCAGGAGCGCGACTCCCAAGGGACAAGTAGGTGGTGGTGAGGCAAATGGTAAAACCAAGGTTGGGCCTTGCTGGAGGAGTTTTATTCAAAGCGAAATTTCAAGGGGTCCCCATAACACCCAACCGTGTAAGGAACGCAAAATCAAGGAACATAACACCGGTATGACAGAAACTAGGGCGGCAAGAGTGGAACAAAACACCAGGCATAAGGCCGAGCCTTCCACCCTTTACCAAGTTTATAGATGCATTAATTAAATAAGAGATATTGTGATATCCCAACATAACCGTGTTCCATCATGGAACAAACATCATCTTGATCTGCAACTAGCAACGCTATAAGAGGGGCTGAGCAACGCGGTAACATAGTCAAACAATGGTTTGCTAGGAAAGGTGGGCTAGAGGCTTGATATGGCAATACGGGAGGCATGATATAGCAAGTGGTAGGTATCGCGACATAGCAAAAGAGCGAGCAACTAGCAAGCAAAGATAGAAGTGATTTCGAGGGTATGGTCATCTTGCCTGAAATCCCGCAAGGAAGAAGAACGAGTCCATGAAGAAGTCAAACATACGTAGTCGAATGGATCCTCACAAACGCGACGTTATCGGAACCAACCCGAAGAAGCAACACCGGAAAGAAGCAAACCACATAGTAAACAACCATCACATAATCATGGCAAGATGCACAACCAAGTATGATGCATGTTCAGTTTAAAGAAGCATGGCATGGCAAAGTGCAACAAACAACACTACAAATAAATGGAGCTCAATATGCAACGGAGTTGCATATTGAAGAAAACACCACATGACTTATTTAGTTTTCTCTCGTTTAGGTACCCAACAATATTAAATGTTGTTAAACATGGCAAGAGGTGAAGCAAATGAAAAACTACCTATCTAGGCAAGTTTAAATGAGGCCGGAACAGCAAACAACAAGTCCGGAAACTCCTCAGGAGCATATATTAGATTTGGTACTGTTCTGCCCTAAACCATATTTTAGAGTTGTTAAACATGCAAAGTAGTGCCGCCATGTTAAACTAGGCATTTTTCTACCCCATTTACATATAAAGTTTGTTAGGTTTGGAGCTACGGTTATTAAGTTATGAATTAAAGCATTTTAGTATGGCATAGGAGCAAATTTAACCAAACAACATTTTAAACATGTTAAACATGGATGAAAATGACATATTATGAAACTAGATGAAAAACTAAGCATTTTACATATATAAATTATTTTAAACCGATGCACAGTTGAGAAGTTATTAAAAGCATGAAGCTTAGGGGGTTTTCTGCAAAACAGGTCTTCGCTGGATAATAGATAAATACGCAGGCAGGAGAAAAAACATCAACGGGCCGAATTTCCGGTGCATGTTGGGCCAACAGAGAGGAGGCTATGGTGAGCTCACCCTGGGCTGAGGCCCACAATGAAGAGGATAGGGGCACGCTGGGCCTTGAGGAGGCGCTAGCCTCACGCGTGCGCGTTGGGCCTAGCGAGGAGAAGGCGCGGTCAATGCGAGCGGTCGTCTCGCTCATTTTCCTCGCGCACAGCGACAAGCGGGAGGAGCAGAAGCAGGGCATGATGACGGCAGGGGACTAGGCGCACGGCGGAGCGACGGGAACGAGAGGCGGAGCTCGCCGGGGATGGAGGGATCCGGGCGCGGGGTCCCCGGATCCGGCGACGGGCGATGCATCTGGCAGGACGATAAAGAGCAGGTGGGACTTGGCGGTCAACGCGGCAGGGGCGTCCTCCTCTGTCTGCTCCTGACAGAGGGATGCAGCGCAGCGCAGAGGAGACCAGGAAGACGGGGATGAGAGCTGTTCTGGTGCTCGAACTGGTCGAAGACGAGTCCTGAAGGGCGGCGTCCATGCATCGGGGTGGCGTGCTCCTCGTTCCCTACAGCAATGGACCTTGTGGACTTGGCGTTCATGGGCGGTCCAGGGGTAACTGAGAGAGAGGAGGAGGAACATCATGAGAGAGAGGGAGACCGAGGAGGAAATGGAATAAGAAGGAGCAGGGGAGGCAGGTTCGCTTGTGTGCAGCAGATCGAGCAGCTCGATAGGGAGGCGCCCTGGCTTCAGGTGAATCTTTGGTTGGTGGGATAGGATCGAGAGGAGGAGGGGCTCGCTGGTTGGGTGGATCGATGGTACAAAGGGGATTGGCTCAAGGATGCAATCGAGGAGGGAAGGTGTGGTCGGCTACGCTGGTTGGATCGGGAGGGATCCCGAGGAAGGTGGAGGCTGGTCAGGGAAGGATCCCAAGGAACATGTGAGAGTGGGTGGCGGCGCAAGGGGAATAGGGTTAGGCTAGGGTTAGGCCGATCTGGTTAGGGGGTGGTCTAATATATGGCAAGTGGAATTTTCGGTAGGGGCATTTGGTCCCTTTGATTTTAATCAGACGGTTTCGAAAAAAATAGGTTAGGGGGCTCAATTAAGGAATCGGAGATGTTTTGTAGATGTTTGGGTATGAACCGGACACAACGGTAGTGACAGACCGTTTTGGGTTTGGGATAACTTCGGACGCGCACGAGTGGTCTATGCATGGCGCAAAGAGGGTAGGCATGGGCCTAGGTGGACTGTGGAGAGCGAGTTGGTCTGAGAGAAGAGGGAAGAGATGAAGCCCGACACGGTATCTGGAGACCGAAAATGTCCGACGTTTGACCGACTATATTGTCGCTATAGTTATCCGTTGGGCTATCAAACGAACTCCGAATGCGATGAAACTTGGCAGGCAACCTACTAACAACAAAACAACACCGCACGCCAACATTCAACCCATTCCGAGAACATTTTCGGACCACTTATAAAATAATATTTCGGACATGTCGCAGGCGCATGCAAGTGTGTCTGGGCTCAGAACGGACAACGGAAAGAACTAAGGGAACTCGGACGGATGCAAGTTTTGAAAACAAGATGATGCAATGCACATGATGACATGATGAAATGCAACATGCAGGCAAACGACATGGCAACGACTGTGAATAACTGGGAGACACCTGGCGCAACGGTCTCGGGGCGTCACAACACTCCACCACTACTAGAGGATCTCGTCCCGAGATCTAGGATGGCACCGGAGAGAAACGGAAAAGGAAGAGAAGAGGTAAAACTAAGTTGCTTCTTTGACAAACGAGTGGAACCAATGAACCTTGCGAGGTTGAACAATTTGAAAGAAAGAATACAACGAAGATGAACAAAGTTGAAAACACTTCGTTAGGAAAGAGGAACAAGGAACATTACTAGAACCTTGTAGGTTGAAAGACATAAGAAAAGTGTCACCAAGGACAAGAAGTGCATGCAAGCACTCCGGATGAAATGAGATGTAGAAGGAACGATACGGATTAATTACGACAACACTCCGGTTGGAAATGGAAGGCAATAATATGAACTTGTCAAAATGAAAGCGCTTGGATGATACTCCGGTTAGAAGAGGAATGATAGACACAACACTTCGGTTAAAACAAGATAGAGGAGGAAAAAGAATGATATAATTTGGACAGCAGTCCGACAATAAATGGACGGAATTGAACATGATCTTACGAAGATTGGATGATACTTGACGAAATCAACAACACACTGCCTCCAGATCTATTGAAAAAATGGCACAATAGATAAGAAAGATTTCAGACAGCACTCCGGTTGAGAAGGGCACGACACTCCGGTTGAATGGATAAGCAAAAAGGAAAGAACATGATCATCACAAATACGAGATGATGAGTGAAGAGAGAAACAATACAAAGCCTCCAGAATGAATGTAAGAATGGAATCAAAAGAACGGAGGAGAAAACCACATCTTCTTCCTCAAATGAACTTGAAAAAAACATCTTTAGGAGAAAAATCGAATGGAGTTGTTGGAAAACAACAACGAAAAGAGTAAGCTTAAAGTGGGCTTATGGGAAACAACTCAAAACTATGAGGTGAAATTCTGCCACTATGGAAACGAAAGATTGGATTGATATCAACAAGGAGACGAGAAACTATTTCACCAGGAGGATAAATGAAGAACTTGGATCATTTATAAGCACCATAGATAGCGACAATCCTTAGGGGAAGCTTTCGGTGAAATATAAGCCCATCTAACTCCAATGAAGAGATTGATTGGTTGAAAAGATGTCTTGAACAAAGAGAAAATGATGGATTTAGATATGTCACTCTTGAAAACTTGTGAATCATGAAACACAAAGGGAAATTATCAACAATGACATAACACCACCTCAAAACATAAGATAGAAAGAATTGCACTTTGGAACGCAACATGAAGAATGCTTGATCCCCATCATGTAGAGCCTTCGTGAGAATCTCCGGTAATAAAAGAATGATCAAAAAGAAGTGAAGGATGAAAATAATAAGATTGAGGCCTTGCAATGATTTAGATGAATCTCCGTGGTGATATAATTGAGAGAGCTTGGAACTCAGGGAAAAAGAGAAGATGAAACAATTGAAAACGATAATTTTGATGAACCTCCGGAATAAGGAATTGCTCACTTGTATGAAACAAGGATAAAAATTACATTATAATTATCCTTCATCAATATATATTGATGACGAGCAATGGATTTTGCATACTACTTATTCTCATAGAAAGGATTAAGAGAGATATAGCGCAAACTTGAGAAGGTCTTCGACGAACCACCGGAAGGATTTGGAAAGAAACGAATGAATTGATACAATAACAACGAAAGAGAATTCTTGACCGAACCACCAGAAGAATTGAAAATGAAAATAGGAAAGGCACAATTCACCGGGAAGAATTGGAAAATGAAAGAAGATACTTGCTAGGATTTAGATACATGAGAACGAATAGATCCTGAGCTGATTAGAGAATACTTGACTGATGCACCTGTAAGATTTGGAGAACGAGAGCTGAAAGATTGAATGAATAATCCCGAAATGATGGCCTTCGGAGAATCAAACTGAAAAGAATCTTGAATTGCTCCGGATAGGTGGAAAGAATTCTCGTAATCGAAAATAATTATGAGAGGATGGCATAAAGCTAGAACCATGAATCTTGAAGAGAATGGAGCAAGATTTAGAGGAAACACTTCCTCAATCTTCAAATCCAAGAATGATGATGAGAAACACCACCATGATAATTAATGAGCATCCCGGTAGAATGAAAAGCGAAGAGGTTGAGCCAACAACGAAAAGAGTTTGAAAGATCTTGGGGAAAGACATATGACTGATGATAATTCATTCTTACGTCAAACTTGGAAAATAATTTGAGAGTAACTCCGAGAAAATAAGACGAGTCAGGTAAGATCCTGGGAAAAGACCTGTGGGTTAGGGCCCACTCGAAAAGAAACACCGTTGAACGATTTAAACGAGAGATTGCTCTGGTAGAATTAAGTTGCTTGAATGACATAACAATCTCGAAAGTGTTTGAACGAATGTAGAGTGGAAACATGAATCTTCAAGATATCTTGAACACTCCGAAACAATTGAATAGCGAGAAGTGGATGATTACGAGGTGCACCGGCATAAGAAAGCACTTGAAATGAGGAAAGGATATGATCAACAAAGCTTGACATGGATCCACCAAAGAAGAAAACGAGTGAAGAGTGATGAACTTGAGGCTTCCTTAGTATCTTCCTGAGAATCACCGGATAAAAACATTGACGGAAAACAATGGAAAGACGTCCCATCAATAAAATGGATAGTTGATTAAGAAATCTAAATTCTTGAAGAATAAGGGTGGGAGGGCGGGAAAAATAAATGCAACTTGGGAAGGATGAAACAAACACCATTGAGACAACTTAGAATAGATCTTGTGGACGTTGAAAAGATCGGATCCACTTGAAGAGAAACACACTGATTCAGAAGAAGTTGAGATGGCAAACTCGATGACCAAGAAGGATTAATATTCCCATAGAAATATGTGAAGACCACTTAGGAAAGGTATGGAATCAACACTTGACATTGAAGCAACTCGAATACCACAACTCAAAACAAAGCAAAGGATTGGCTTACAAAATAAGCCGGAACAAACATATGATAGAGATCTCGTCCGAAGTTTTCGTGGTGGGGCCCACACGAGCTCGATCGTACAACACCATCATGTACAAGGCAGTGCACATGACATACGAAGCGTCCCCGAGTCGGCATAGCCAAAGACTCTTTAAGACACAACGAGACCACTGTAAAATCAACTGTGGATAGGCGGACCACTAGACGTCGAACCCCAATCTCATATCATGCATCTGTCGAAAAGATATCCTAGGAGCTACTTGAATTCCAACTTATAAAATCTGGAAACTTTATGGTTATGCAATCAGGTGTTGGGGATACAGGGGAAGCATGATATCTCACCCAAAACTTGCAAATCCTACATCCAGCTGTATCCATTCTTCAACACATAACCAAGAAACCTTCGGAAATTGTCTACCTCAACCTTCGAAAAGCATCCGTTATACGAGTTATGGCAATACTCCCGAACTCCCACCCCAGTACTGGGTGGCATCGAGGTTATCTCACCCACAACTGCATAAAAGAGATTTTCGATGTCGGCGAAACTCAGGTATTCCAGAACTACAACGATAAAATTGTGATGACAACACCTTGGAGCTCAACTCCCCGGGACACTGCCACAACACCTAAATGTCAGGAGGCACCAAGAACAATGTTCTCGTCACAAAACCATCAGAACGATTCCAAGATACCTGCGTGATCCTAAAAAAATCGTGAAATTTGAGGAGAGAAGAGTCAAAACTCTACGTCAGGAGGCCTCACCAGAGCGACGAAGGGACTGAGGAGTAAAAAAAATCCTACTCTCTGATATATATAATCCTATAAGACTCAAAACATTTTTTTCTAGACTCAACAACGCCAGTGATTCGATCAAGCAGGGGGCTCCTAAGTCGGGGATGGCTCTGATTACCAACTTGTAACACCCAAGATGCGGCTATATCTCCCACGTGTCAGAGCACGACTTAGAGGCATAAACGAATAGTAGGCATGTCGCAAGAGGGGTAATCTTTACACATCCCATGTACTGAATAAGAAAGGGATAAAGAGTTGTATTACAATCGCCACTTCACACAATACATAAATATAGCATTACATCATCCAGAATACAATCAAGGTCCGACTACGGAACCAAAATAAAGAAAGACCACCCCTAATGCTAGATCCCCGATCGCCCCAACTGGGCTCCACTACTGATCAACTGGAAACGAAACAAGACTACGAACACGATCTTCATCGAGCTCCCACTTGAGCTGGATTGCGTCACCTGCACTGATATCATCGGGACCTGCAACTGTTTGGAAGTATCTGTGAGTCACGAGGACTCAGCAATCTCACACAGACAAGTCTGGAAACTTCTCATGAGCATATATTAGATTTGGTACTGTTCTGCCCTAAACCATATTTTAGAGTTGTTAAACATGCAAAGTAGTGCCACCATGTTAAACTAGGCATTTTTCTACCCCATTTACATATAAAGTTTGTTAGGTTTGGAGCTACGGTTATTAAGTTATGAATTAAAGCATTTTAGCATGGCATATGAGCAAATTTAACCAAACAACATTTTAAACATGTTAAACATGGATGAAAATGACATATTATGAAACTAGATGAAAAACTAAGCATCTTACATATATAAATTATTTTAAACCGATGCACGGTTGAGAAGTTATTAAAAGCATGAAGCCTAGGGGGTTTTGTGCAAAACAGGTCTTATCTGGATAATAGATAAATACGTAGGCAGGAAAAAAAACATCAATGGGCCGAATTTCCAGTGCAAGTTGGGCCAACAGAGAGGAGGCTGTGGGGAGCTCACCCTGGGCTGAGGCCCACAATGAAGAGGATAGGGGCGCGCTGGGCCTTGGGGAGGCGCTAGCCTCACGCGTGCGCACTGGGCCTAGCGAGGAGAAGACGCGGTCAACGCGAGCGGTCGTCTTGCTCGTTTTCCTTGCGCACAGAGACGAGCGGGAGGAGCAAAAGCAGGGCACGATGACGGCAGGGGACTTGGCGCACGGCGGAGCGACGGGAACGGGAGGCGGACCTCACCGGGGATGGAGGGATCCGGGCGCGGGGTCCCCGGATCCGGCGATGGCCGATGCATCTGGAAGGACGAGAAAGAGCAGGTGGGACTTGGCGGTCAACGCGGCAGGGCGTCCTCCTCTGTCTGCTCCTGACAGAGGGATGCAGCGCGGCGTAGAGGAGACCAGGAAGACGGGGACGAGTGTTGTTCTGGTGCTCGGACTGGTCGAAGACGAGTCCTGAAGGGCGGTGGCCATGCATCGGGGCGGCGTGCTCCTCGTTCCTTGCAATGACGGAGCTTGTGGACTTGGCATTCATGGGCGGTCCAGGGGTACCAGAGAGGGAGGAGGAGGAATGACATGAGAGAGAGGGAGATCGAGGAGGAAAGGGAATAAGAAGGAGCAGGGGAGGCAGGCGCGCTCGGGTGCAGCAGATCGCGCAACTCGATCGGGAGGCGCGCTGGCTTCAGGTGAAGCTCTGGTTGGTGGGATAGGATTGAGAGGAGGAGGGGCTCGCTGGTTGGGTGGATCAATGGGACAAAGGGGATTGGCTCAAGGATGCAATCAAGGAGGGAAGGTGTGGTCGGCTACGCTGGTTGGATCGGGAGGGATCCCGAGGAAGGTGGAGGCTGGTCAGGGAAGGATCCCAAGGAACATGCGAGAGTGGGTGGCGACGCAAGGGGAATAGGGTTAGGCTAGGGTTAGGCTGATCTGGTTAGGGGGTGGTGTAATATATGGCAAGTGGAATTTTTGGTAGGGGCATTTGGTACCTTTGATTTTAATCAGATGATTTAAAAAAATAGATTAGGGGGCCCAATTAAGGAATCGGAGATATTTTGTAAATGTTTGGGGATGAACCAGACACAACGGTAGCGACAGACCGGTTCGGGTTCGGGACAGCTTCGGACGCGCACGAGAGGTCTATGCACGGCGCAAAGAGGGTAGGCATGGGCCTAGGTGGACTGTGGAGAGCGAGTTGGTCTGAGAGAAGAGGGAAGAGATGCAGCCCGACACGGTTTCCGGAGACCGAAAACGTGCGACGTTTGATCGACTATATTGTCGCTATAGTTATCCGTTGGGCTAGCAAACGAACTCCGAATGCGATGAAACTTGGCAGGCGACCTACTAACAACAAAACAACACTGCACGCCAACTTTCAACCCATTCCGAGAACATTTTCCGGCCACTTAGAAAATAATATTTCGGACGTGCTGCGGGCGCGTGCAAGTGTGTCTGGGCTCAGAACGGACAACGGAAAGAACTGAGGGAACCCGGACGGATGCAAGTTTTGAAAACAAGATGATGCAATGCACATGATGACATGATGAAATGCAACACGCAGGCAAATGACATGGCAATGACGGCGAATAACTGGGAGACACCTGGCGCAACAGTCTCAGGGCATCACATCCATGGCCTCTTCAAATCTGTTTAGCACATCTTGCACGTGTCCACTCATCATTTGCTGAAATTTATCATGTAGCTCTTTGTTCGTCATGTTCTCCCAATCTGTCTCATCGGCTTGTGATCCTGCCATGGTTAGCAGCAATAGAAACACACAAGAATATGATCCTACAGACTACTAGGAAGTGGTGGTGGTGGTGGTGGTGTGTCACAAATCCGGCAAGCGAATCTCAAATTCTTACCAGTTCTTACCCAACAGCAGGTGGTGATTGGCAACCGTGGTAGTCAAAACTCTCAAAGATTGGATAGAGCGATTGCCAGGTGGTGTCAAACGCATGATGTAGATGTATGTGGAGATGGGAAGACTTATGATATGGTAGAAAAATGTCAGCAATAATCAATTCAGAGATGCAAAGTTGAATAAATGCTCAACGATGGTACTGTGCTGGTCCTAGGCTAGACCGTACTAGAGACGCGAGCCTAGAACACGAACAAAATCACAGCGCGGCACGTAAACAAGGGAGGAGCACTCTCTGAATTTTTTTCCCTTTTTCACTTTTTTCCTCTTTTTTTTGCTCCACAACAATTATTTTTTCGAAAAAGTCTACAAATGGTCTAAAAACTGGGTAGCCAGAATTTTCCAGACTTAGTTTTTTTAGTTTGGAACTATTTTTCTACTGCGGGTAGCATAGAATCTCGGGAGTCCTACTCTGTCACGACCCGGAGTATGGCGTGATCTGGAACTCGAAAACAAAGCAACAAATACTGGACATGGACTAGGACTGGTGGCGGAGATGAATCTGGTGGAACTCGGACTGGTGATATATCTAGACTCGGATTGGTGGTGGTATATGGCGATTGTATATCTGGACTCGGATTGGTGGTGGTATATGGCGATGGTATATGTGGACTCGGATTGGTGGTTGTATATGGCATCGGTGATGTATATGGTGGGGTGGTGGTATATGGTAATGATGATGACGATGGTGCGGCGACGGCGTGACAACCTGTGAACAGAACTCGAAACTCTAAGGGACTAGACGCTAAGACCAGTAACTCGACACGACAATGCAACCGCAAATTCAACAAAGCAAAACTCTAAAAAGACTATGCAAAGGCTCAGATTAGTTCGGATATGGTGACCTAACCCTAATTTTTTTGGCTTTTTCATGGACTATAGGTATGAAGAACAGACTCGACCTAAACTATGAAAAACTGTAAAATCTCACCGAGCAACCTGGAAATCTGATACCACTTGATAGAGGCAAAGGTGTCCCGATGTTTCGTTGAGATGGTGGCTATCGTTTTCTGTGGGAGTCGACCTTGACGATCTGACTACAAACATGCAAGACGTCGCGCCTTAGCAATCGCTAAACCAACTTTCGAGGGTTATTGACCACGCCGGAGCAAGATCAACCTGACCACGAGGGTCTGTTTCCTGTGAGCAAACGAAGAACAAGCAAGAAACTGAGATTGCAATCTGGATATTGCGAATATAAGATGAAAGCTTTATTGATCAAGGTGGGATTCTGGGATGCCTTTGTCTGGTCGTTGAAGAAAAACGAAGTATGCGAAGTTGCAGCTATGGCGAACTTTAATCTAAACAAAACCCAAAGTCTAAGAGATGCCCTAAGGGATGTATATATGGAGGAAGAGGGGGGATTTGGTGGCCCTTGGAGGGGTGGTCCGAAACCAACCCTAACTCTTGTTTCCCCACACATACGGACTCTAAAAACAACCTATACTTTAGTATTTCAAAAATACATGGGCCTGGCCCAATAATAAGGTGACGCAACACCTAAAATAGCCTCTGGACGAAATTTATGGCATCTTGTATATTTCGTCCAAGGCGTCATGCACTCCTTATGGTGGCTTCAAAGTCTTGAAATCATCACTTGTAACTCCGTTCTTGACCCCCTTGCGCATGCCATCATCTCCATGCTTGAACTTGATCGAAGGTTCATCTTTCTTGTCCAAGCTAGGCCCTTCATTTGTAAGCAAAACAAATGTATCCAATTTAGGCAACATCATATTCTTAGGAACATTAGAATCGTTACCAAGAAACGAAAGTACCTGATAATTCAATTGGCGTGCGCGAGCTCTAGTAATTGGTCCAGTATGTATAGCAGCAGGGGTTGTGGGTGTAACAATGGTATTGATGTCCTCATCATAACGGCGCAGGTCATGTTGATAAATTGCTGATCGAGCCGCTGCTAAGTCTCTCTCCTCATCTAACAAGTCAAGTGCATCCTGTCGGGCTTGTTCGTTTTTAGCTTCAACTTAAGCCGCCACACGAGGCAAGTCATGACGGATGTCACTAGGCAGCACCGCTTCCGCTCCATAAACCATGAAGAAAGGTGTATAACCTGTTGACCTGTTAGGAGTGGTGTTGATACTCCACAACACCGAATGTAACTCCTCTACCCAACAACCCGACGTTCGCTGCAAGGGAACCATAAGCCGGGGCTTGAGACCTTTTTAAGATTTCCTGATTTGCTCTCTCAGCCTGACCATTGGATTGAGGGTGAGCTACAAAAGAAACATCAAGCCGGATATGCTCACATTGACAAAACTCCTCCATAACCCCTTGGGATAAATTAGTGCCATGTGAGTGATAATGCTGTGTGGAAAACCAAAGCGAAAGATCACCTTTTTCATGAACTGAACTAATGTGGATGCATCACACTTACTCACTGGCTCTGCCTCAACCCATTTTGTGAATTTGTCAACTGCCACTAAAAGATCTGTCTTTTTATCCTTAGACCTTTTGAAAGGTCCAACCATGTCAAGCCCCGAGACCGCAAATAACCAAGTGATTGGAATCATCCGCAACTCTTGAGCCGGCACATGTGCTCGTCGTGCAAATTTTTGACATCCATCACACCTACTGACCAGATCCTCTGCATCAGCGTGAGCCGTCGACCAGTAAAAACCATGACGAAAAGCTTTGGCCACAAGAGACTTTGACCCGGCGTGATGACCACAATCCCCTTCATGAATCTCACGAAGTATTTCTTGGCCATCTTCAGGAGAAACACACCGCTGAAACGCTCCAGAGACGCTGCGATGGTATAACTCTCCACCAGAAATCGTCATTGATTTGGATCGCCGGGTTATCTATCTGGCCAGGGTCTCATCCTCTGGCATTTCGCCCCGGGTCATGTAAGCCAAGAACGGTACTGTCCAATCTGGGATGACGTGAAGAGCCGCCACCAACTATGCTTCCGGGTCAGGAACGGCTAAATCTTCCTCTGTAGGTAACTGAATAGATGGGTTATGCAAAACATCCAAAAAGGTATTAGGTGGCACCGGCTTACGCTGAGATCCCAACCGGCTTAAAGCATCGGCTGCTTCGTTCTTCCTAGGGTCAATGTGTTCCACCTGATAACCTTTAAAATGTCCTGCAACAGCATCAACTTCACGGCGATAAGCCGCCATGAGAGGGTCCTTGGAATCCCACTTGCCTGACACCTGTTGAGCCACCAAATCTGAATCGCCAAGACACCGGACCCGGCTCAGGCTCATCTCTTTAGCCATTCGAAGACCATGGAGCAAGGCTTCATACTCTGCTGCGTTGTTAGTGCAACGAAATATCAGTCACAACACATAACAAAACTTATCACCTCGAGGGGAAGTTAAAACAACCCCAGCCCCTGAGCCTTCCAACTGTCTAGACCCATCAAAGTGAATCGTCCAATATGTGTTGTCTGGTTTGTCCTCTGGCATCTGCATCTCTGTCTAGTCATTAATAAAGTCAACCAGAGCTTGAGATTTGATCGTAGTACGTGGCACATACTTCAACCCATGAGATCCAAGTTCAATGGCCCATTTGGCGACTCGTCCAATAGCTTCTCTATTTTCAATGATGTCTCCCAAAGGAGCAGAGCTAACCATAGTGATTGGGTGACCCTAAAAGTAATGTTTGAGCTTTCGACTTGCCATGAACACCCCATACACGAGCTTCTGCTAATGTGGATATCTTTGTTTAGATTCAATCAGCACCTCACTGACGTAGTAAACCGGCCGTTGAACCAGATGTTCCTTGCCAGCCTCCTTGCGCTCCACCACAATTGCAACACTAACAGCTCATGAGTTAGCGGCTACATATAACAATAGCGGCTCTTTATCAACTGGAGCAGCAAGAACCGGTGGCTTAGCAAGCTGTTTCTTCAGACTCTCAAAGGCAGAGTTTGTAGCATCACTCCAAACGAAATCATCCGTCTTTTTCATCATCTGATACAAAGGCATCGCCTTCTCCCCTAAATGGCTTATGAACCGGCTCAAAGCAGCGACTCGACCCGCTAGCCGTTGAACGTCATTGATGCACACCTGTTTGGCCAGGGAGGTGATTGCCTTAATTTTCTCCAGGTTAGCTTCAATGCCTCTGTTAGACACCAAAAAACCGAAGAGTTTGCCAGCCGGGACTCCAAAAACACACTTGGTCGGGTTAAGCATCATCTTGTAGACCCGTAGGTTATCAAAGGTCTCCTTCAGATCTGTTACCAAGGTTTCCTATTTTCTGGACTTCACCACTATATCATCCACATAAGCATGAACATTACGCCCAATCTTATTGTGAAGGAAATTCTGCATACATCGTTGATAAGTTGCCTGGGCACTCTTAAGCCCAAAAGGCATAGACACATAGCAGAAGGCTCCAAACGGAGTGATGAAAGTTGTCTTCTCCTGGTCCTTGACTGCCATCCTGATCTGATGATAACCTGAATACGCATCCAGAAAACTCAAACGCTCACAACCCGTCGTAGCATCAATGATTTGATCAATACGAGGGAGAGCAAAAGGGTCAGCTGGGCAAGCTTTGTTTAAATCGGTGTAATCCACACACATACGCCAGGTGCCGTTCTTCTTGAGTACAAGCACCGGGTTAGCCAACCACTCTGGGTGAAAAACTTCCACAATGAACCCGGCCGTCAAGAGTCGGGCCACTTCTTCTCCTATGGCCTTATGCCTTTCCTTGTTAAACCGTCGGAGAAACCGCCTGACCGGCTTAAACTTCGGATCAATATTAAGAGTGTGCTCAGCGAGTTCTCTTGGGACACCCGGCATGTCAGAAGGTTTCCATGCAAAGATGTCCCGGTTCTCATGGATGATCTCGATGAGCGCGCTTTCCTATTTTGGATCCAAGTTGGCACTGACGATGAACTGCTTGGATGAGTCGCCAGGCACAAAATCAACCGTTTTGGTGTCATCAACTGACTTGAATTTCAACACCGGTTCATGTTCCGTTGTTGGATTCGTTAAAGACGTCATGTCTGCCGCATCAACATTATCTTTATAAAACTTTAACTCCTCAGTTGCACAAACAGACTCAGCATAAGAGGCATCTCCTTCTTCACACTCCAGGGCTATTTTCCGGCTTCCGTGTACTTTAATGGTGCCTTTATAACCCGGCATCTTGAGCTGCAGATATACATAACACGGCCGGGCCATGAATTTGGCATAAGCAGGCCGTCCAAACAGAGCATGATATGGGCTTTTGATCTTAACCACCTCAAAAGTTAACTTGTCAGCTCTGGAATCATATTCATCCCCAAAGGCTACTTCCAGTTCAATCTTGCCAACTGGGTATGCTGACTAGCTAGGTACAACACCGTGAAAAACAGTGTTGGATTGCTTAAGACTCTTATCAGTCAACCCCATCCGACGGAACGTCTCATAGTAGAGGATGTTGATGCTACTACCTCCGTCCATGAGCACTTTAGTGAATTTATATCCACCAACCTGAGGTGCCACTACCAAGGCTAAGTGACCCGGATTATCAACCCGGGGAGGATGATCTTATCTACTCCACATAATAGGCTATTCTGACCACCTTAAATAACGTGGAATCGCCGGCTCAATGGCATTGACAACCCTTTTATGAAGCTTCTGGTCCCTCTTGCATAAACTAGTGGTAAATACATGGTATTGCCCACTATTCAACTGCTTTGGGTTGCTTTGATATCCGGACTACTGCTGCTGATTACCTTGGCCAGGTTGTGGATTATAACCTCCCTGGTTACCCGTATGGCCCTGACCGTGAAAACCGCCTCCACCTGAACCGGCGCCCGGGCCATGAAAGTCGCCTCCGCCTGAACCGGCGCCAGGCCCGTGACTTCCATCAAATGTGTTTGAATTTTTAAATGCCTTCATGATTGTATAGTCCTTCCACAGATGGGTGGTTGGCTTCTCCCGGGTGCCGTGTCTTGGACAAGGTTCATTCAAAAGTTGCTCGAGGGTGGGACCTGACCCGCCTGACCAGGGGGGTTTCCTACCCTTGCGCCATTGAATGTTGCCCTGTGCATTGGTGTTAGCCACAAATTTTTCAACCTTACATTTATTACCTCCTTGATTTGCCGGGCTATGCTGGTGACCCTTGTCGTTGCCGTTCTTCTTTCCCTTCCCTGTTTTTTCTTCATCAGATATGGGGTCCTTGGTACTATCAAAATCAGCATACTTGACCGGAGCTGCCATCAATTGGCCCATGTCATTGCAGTCACGCTTGAGCTGCCCCAGCTTCTGCTTTAGAGGTTCAAAACGACAATTTTTCTCCAACATTAAGACTACCGAACTGGCATCCATCTTATCAGATGAATGTATTATCTCCTTGACCCGGCGCACCCAGTGGGTCGTGGACTCACCCTCCTCTTGCTTACAATTAGTCAGGTCCACGATTGACATAGGTTGTTTACATGTGTCTTTGAAGTTCTAAATGAACCGGGCCTTTAACTCTGCCCATGAGCCGATGGAATTGGGTGGCAATCCTTTCAACCAAGTGCGAGCCATTCCATCCAACATCATAGTGAAATACTTAGCCATTGCTGCATCGCTGACTTCCAACAGTTCCATCACCATCTCATAACTCTCAATCCAGGCCCCAGGCTGCAAGTCAGCCGTGTAATTAGGCACCTTACGAGGCCCCTTGAAGTCTTTTGGCAAGCGCTCATTACGTATAGCCGGCACCAGACAAGGGACACCTCCTGTTCTTGTGCCTACTCCTGCCTCAACAGAGGTTGCTGGATAAGCCAGAGAAGTTTGATGAGCCGCCTGCTCAGCTGCTAGTTGAAACGCCGGCTCCGCCTCTTGCCGGATCCTCTCCTGATCCGCCAAGTTAAGGGCTCCAGCCTGTACCGGCTCATGCCTGCGCGGTTGGTTGCATCATTGAGCATTACTGGTCATATCAGTTGAGTCCATATGGCTGCTATAGCTCGGGCTCCGGCTTGGGCGTGGGGTTGAATGGATTCTGTCTCGACTGTAAGAGTACACATCCTGTTGCGCTAGAGCCGTCTGAAGAACTTCTCTCACCCTTCGTGTTTCGATTGCTGTTGGAGAATCACCTTCCATCAGGAGAACCGCCAAACGAGCCGACACAGCAATGAGGTTTTCCAAAGGATTGGAGAAGTGACCCGGTGGTGTTGGCGCATAATGAGCTGGAGCAGTATACATGTGAGGTGGTTCCATGGCCCGCGGCTGAACCGGTGCTCCGGGTGTCGTGATCTGATTTGCCTCCGGTGGGTTACTCGGACCGGCCCCGGGTGTATGGAAAAGGTTCCTAGGATCGAGCGTCAGAGGTAGACGTGACTGAGTTTTCTGATGCCTTCTCCTCATGACCTCGTTTGACGCATTCAGATCCACCGAGAGGTGGAAAGTCTCCGCTTGAAGCTGCTGAGCCCGAGCGTCCAAAGCCGCCCGCTCCGCAGCCATCCTGACCTCTTCTGCTGCTAAATTTTCCTTGGCCTGTGCCATATCTTCGCGTACCCGTGCCACCTCCGCGTCATGCTGAACTTTATCCGCCCGTTCCACCACGGCAGTCAACAGAGCCGTCAGCTTATTCGTGAGGTCCATTAGTGTCTGAGCTGGGGGACGCGCAAGGTCTCCTAACCCGGCCGCTACCGACCCGGTGGTTGTTGCTGCTGCAGCTGTGGAGTTCTGCCCGGGCTGAGTGCCTGCCATGAAAACTCTGGCTCGATTTAGCGGCTCAAAGGGGTCTGGAACACTGCTGCCATCAGAATAGCCCCCAAGCATGCCATCCTGTAGCTGATACAAAGAATCTGTCTCGCCTGTTGATGACGTAGCATCAGAACATATGGCCGTCTCACCGCCATCCACTGACTCGTCCGAGTATTCACCTCCATGGATGAAACCCACAAAGGCACGTGTTACGGCGGGTCGGGTCCGTGCGGGTCTCGCGCGCTGAGCCATCTCGATGATGTTGGTGCAGATGTCCGGCTCAGGGTCCGATTCGCCAATCTGGCCGATGAAGACATAAATTCTGCCGAAGGGGACCCGGTACCCGTACTCAATTGAGCCGGCCTCGGGGCCCCAGCCTTCGTCGTTGATGTAAAGGTTGCCGCGATGACTCTTGGTCATCCGGCCCATAGCGTATCCCTTGAGCCCTTCGAAGGTGCCCTTCAAGAACTCAAATCCACCATGCGCTTGCCCCATGGTGGGCGCCAACTGTCATGGAATTGTCATGGTAGATGTCCTAGCAGAAGGACTTAGTTGTAGGTCCATCACAACTAGGAAGCTTAAAGGGGTTAATCGGGGCAAAGGACACGAGAGGTTTTATACTAATTCAGCCCCTTACGATGAAGGTAAAAGCCTACGTCTAGTTGTGTTGGAATTGCTGGGGTTTCGATCACCAAGAGGCTAATCCGCCGGCTTGGTTATCAATCTCTTGTTTTATTGGCCTAAGCCGCCATCGGGTCGTCCCCTTATATACACGAGTTGACGCCTGGTGGCCTACAGAGTCCCGGCCGGTTTGTAAATGTGTCCGGCTCGGTGACTTCTTTACATGCCTTTCTTTACAAGTCTTTCCTTACACAAGGTGGTTTATAATATTGGGCCTTAAGACGCCTCTAGGCTCAGGCCTTCTACAAGTCTTAATAACTATAACCTTGAATATTACTGGGCTCCTTTTGTAACCCTCCATTGGGGTTGACCTGGCCCCTCCTGGGCGGGTCTTTACAGATTAGCTATATTCCCAACAGAGATATATTGCAAACTTGAGAAAGGTCTTCAACGATCCACTGGTAGGATTGGTAAGAACGAATGAATTGATATGATAACAAAGGAAGAGAAATATTGAACGAACCACCATAAGGATTGAAAACAAACAAAGAAAAGATAGCGAAACACCGGGAAGAATTAGAAAATGAACGAAGATACTTGAGAGAATTTAGATGCAAGTGAACGAAGAGATCCCGAGCTGATTAGATAATACTTGAATGATGCGTCGGTAAGATTTGGAGAACGAGAGCTGAAAGCTAAGAATGAGTAATATTTGAAAAGATGGCCTTCGGAGGAAAGAAAAGGAAACAACTCATGAAATGTTCCGGATGGGTGAAAAGAATTCTCACAATCGAAAACAATTATGAGAGGATGGCATCAAGCTAGAATCACGTATCTTCGAGAGAATGGACAAGATTGAGAGAAAAATCTTCTTCGGTCTTCAAATTTGAGAATGGCAACGAGAAACACCACCATGAATTGTTGAGATACTTCGGGATGACGAATAGAAAGGTAGAGCCAACGATGAAAATAATTTGATAGATCTTGGAGAAATACATATGACTGATGATAATTCATTCTTACGTCAACTTGGAGAAGAATTTGAGAGTAACACTGGCAAAATAGAAGAGTCAGGTAAGATCCTGGGAAAAGATCTGTGGGTCAGGGCCCACTCAAGAGAAAACACCGTTGAACAATTTAAAAGGAAGATTGCGCCGGTTGAATTAAATGGCTCGAATGAGATAACAACCTCGAGATAGATTTAACGGATTAGGAATGAAAACACGCATCTCCTGAGATATCTTCGGTACTCCAGAACAAATGAATGGCGAGAAGTGGATGATTAAGAGGTGCACCGGCATGGGAAAGCATTTGAAACGAGGAAAGGATATGATCGACAAAGCTTGGCTTGAATCCACCGGAGAAGAAAGAGAACGGAGAATGATGAACTAGAAGCTCTGTTAGTATCTTCCGGAGAATCACCGGATAAAAACATTGACAGAAAAGAATGGAGAGTCTTCCCATCAATAAGATGGATATTTGATTCAAAAATCCAAATCCTTGAAGGAAAAGGGTGGGACGGCGGGAAAAACAAAGGCAACTTGGGGACGAACAACGTTGGAATAAAAACTAAGGGGTGATCTTGCGAATGTTGAAATGATCGGATCCACTTGAAGAGAAACACGCTGGTTGGAAAAGAATTGGGATGACAATCTCGATAAATAAGAAGGATTAATACTCTCATAGAAATATGAGAGCTTCGCTTAGGAAAGCTATGGAATCAACACTTGACATTGAACTCAAATACCACAACTCAAAACAAAAACAAAGGATTAGCTTGCAGAATAAGCCAGAAACAAACATATGATAGATCCCATAAGTATCATGTGTCTGTTGGAAAGATATCCTACGAGATACTTGAATACCCACTTATAAACTCTCCAAACTTTCTGGTTATGCGATCAAGTGTTGGGGATACAGGGGAAGCGTAATATCTCACCCAAACTAACAATTCCTACATCCAGTTGTATCCATCCTTCAACACATAACCAAGAAACCTTCAGAAATCGTGTACCTCAACCTTCGAAAAGCATCTGTTATACGAGTTATCTCAATACTTCCGAACTACTGCCCCAGTACTGGGTGGCGTCGAGGTTATCTCACCAACTTCTGCATAAAAGAGATTTTCGATGTCGGCGAACTCAGGTATTCCAGAACTGCAATGATAAAATTGTGACGACAACACCTCGACGCTCAACTCCCCAGGACACTGCCACAACCCCTAAATGTTAGGAGGCACCAAGAACAATGTTCTCGTCACAAGACTATCGGAACGATTCCAAGATACCCGCGTGATCCTAAAAAAATTCATGAAATTTGAGAAGAGAGAGTCCAAACTTCTACGCCAGGAGGCCTCACCAGAGCGACGGTGGAACTGAGTAGTAAAAAGAATCCTACTCTCCGATATATATATATATATATATATATATATATATATATATAATCCTAAGACTCAAAACATTTTGTTCTAGACTCAACAACGTCAGCGATTCGATCAAGAAAGGGGCTCCAAAGTCGGGGATGGCTCTGATACCAACTTGTAACACCCACAATGCGGCTATATCTCCCACATGTCGGGGCACGACTTAGAGGCATAGCCGCATGGTAGTTTAGTCGCAAGTGGGGTAATCTTCACACAATCCCATGCACTGAATAAGAAAGGGATAAAGAGTTGGCTTACAATCGCTACTTCACACAAATAACAAGTTAAACATACATCATCCAGAGTACAATCAAGGTCCGACTACGGAACCAAAATAAAAGAAGACAACCCCAAATGCTAGATCCCCAATCGTCCCAACTGGGCTCCACTACTGATCAACAGGAAACGAAAGAAAACAACAATCAAGATCTTTATTGAGCTCCCACTTGAGCTAGGTTGCGTCACCTGCACTGGTATCATCGGCACCTACAATTGTTTGGAAATATCCGTGAGTCACGAGGACTCGGCAATCTCACACCTGCGAGATCAAGACTATTTAAGCTTATGGGTAGGATAGGATAATGAGGTGGAGCTGCAGAAAGCACTAAGCATATATGGTGGCTAACATACGCAAATAAGAGCGAGAAGAGAAGCAACGCAACGGTCGAGAAGCTAAAAGTGATCAAGAAGTGACCCTGAAACTACTTACGCACAAACATAACTCCAAAATCGTATTCACTTCCCGGACTCCGCCGAAAAGAGACCATCACGGCTACACACGCGGTTGATGCATTTTAATTAAGTCAAGTGTCAAGTTCTCTACAACCGGACATTAACAAATTCCCATCTGCCACATAACCGTGGGCACGGCTTTCGAAAGTTTTAACCCTGTAGGGCTGTCCCAACTTAGCCCATCACAAGCTCTCACGGTCAACGAAGGATATTCCTTCTCCTAGGAAGACCCGATCAGTCTCGGAATCCCGGTTACAAGACATTTGTACAATGGTAAAACAAGACCAGCAAAGTCGCCCGATGTGCCGACAAATCCCGGTAGGAGTCGCACGTATCTCGTTCTCAGGGAAGATCAGATGGGCCGGACGTCGGGTTGACATAGACCATGGTTGCCCAGGGGGCGCCGAACATTGCCCAGGTTGGACCAACACTCAGAGGAGCACAGGCCCGGAGCGGGGGGGGGGGGTAAATAAAGATGTAAAGGGAAAAGGCTTAGGTTGTTAGGCAAATGTAAAACCAAGGTTGGGCCTTCCTGGAGGAGTTTTATTCAAAGTGAACTGTCAAGGGGTTCCCATAACACCCAACCGCGTAAGGAATGCAAAATCAAGGAACATAACACCGGTATGACGGAAACTAAGGTGGCAAGAGTGGAACAAAACACCAGGAAAAAGGCCGAGCCTTCCACCCTTTACCAAGTATATAGATGCATTAATTAAAATAAAAGATATTGTGATATCCCAACATATCCATGTTCCAACATGGAACAATCTTCAACTTCACCTGCAACTTACAATGCTATAAGAGGGGCTGAGCAAAAGCGGTAACATAGACAAACAACGGTTTGTTAGGAATGTGGGTTAGAGGCTTGACATGGCAATATGGGAGGCATGAGATAACAAGTGGTAGTTAGCGTGACACAGCGATAGAACGAACAACTAGCAAGCAAAGATAGAAGTGATTTCGAGGGTATGGTCATCTTGCATGAGATCCCGCAAGGAAGAAGAACGAGTGCATGAAGAAGACAAATGGACATAGTTGAACGGATCCTCACAAATCCGGAACGATACCGAAGCTAACGAGAGAAGCAACCCGGAAAGAAGAAAACAACATAGTTAACACACAAGCATAAACATGGCATGATGCACAACCAAGGATGATGCATGTCCGGTTTAATGAGGCATGGCATGACAAAGTGCACAACCAATACTACAAGTTAAGTGGAGCTCAATATGCAACGAGTTGCATATTGACGGAACACCACATCAATTATCTAGTTCTCTCTCATTTATGTACCCAACAATATTAAATGTTATTAAACATGACAAGGAGTGAAGGATAAAGAAACTATCTATTTAGGCAAGTTTAAATGAGACCTGAACAACAAGCAACAAGTCCAAAAAATCCTCATGTGCATATTTTAGATTTGGTGTTGTTCTGACCTAAAGAATATTTTATAGTTATTAAATAACAAAAGTAAGTACACCATGTTAATATATGCATTTTTCTACCCCATTTACATATAAAGTTTATTAAATTTGGAGCTACGGTTATATATTTATGAAATAAAGCATGTTAACATGGCATTATGAAAATTTAATCAAACAGCATTTTAAACATTTTTTACATGGATGAAAGTTGCAAATTATTAATCTACACAAAATTCTAATCATTTTACATATAAAGTTTGTTAAAATCCGATGCACGGTTCATGAGTAATTATATGCATGAAGGCTAGGGTCTTTTCTGCAAATCTACACTCTCCGGTTAATTAGCAAAAATCGCAGAGGCAGGAAAAAAATGCCATGGGCCAAAACTTGCAGGCCCAGAAGTTGATAGAGGCGGAGGTGTCCCGTCTTTCGATGAGATGATGGATATCGCTTTAGTGGAAGTCGACTTTGACGATCCGACTACGAACGTGCGAGGACGTCGCGCCTTAGCAATCGCTAAACCAACTCCGAGAGGTTATTGACCACGCCGGAGCACGATCAACCTGACCATGAGGGTCTGTTTCCTGCGAGCAAACGAAGAACAAGCAAGAAACTAAGATTGCAATCTGGATATTGCGAATATAAGATGAAAGCTTTATTGATGAAGGTGGGGTTCTGTGACGCCTTTGTCTGGTCGTTGAACACAAACGAAGTACGCGAAGTTGCAGCTATGGCGAACTTTTAATCTAAACAAAACCCAAAGTCTAAACGATACCCTAAGGGCTGTATATATGGAGGAAGAGGGGGGGAATTTCGTGGCCCTTGGTGGAGGGGTCCGAAATCAACCCTATCTCTTGTTTCCCCACACATACGGACTCTAAAAATAGCCTATACTTATGTATTTCGAAATTACATGGGCCTGGCCCAATAATAAGGTGACGCAGCACCTAAAATAGCCTCGGAACGAAATTTATGAAGTGGCATCTTGTATATTTCGTCCAAGGCTTCATGCACCCATTATGGTGGCTTCAAAGTCCTGAAATCATCACTTGTAACTCCGTTCTTGATCCCCTTGCGCATGCCATCATCTCCATGGTTGTTCTTGCTCCAATGTTCATCCTTCTCCAAGCTAGGCCCTTCATTTGTAAGCCAAACAAATGTATCCAATTTAGGCAGCATCATATTCTCATGAACATTAGAATCATTACCAAGAAACGAAAGTACCTGGTAATTTAGTTGGCGCGCACGAGCTCTAGTAATTGGTCCAGTATGTATAGCAGCAGGGGCTGTGGGTGTAACAATTGTATTGATGTCCTCATCATCCTCCCCTTCTTGAAATGAAGTCGTCCTCGACGGAAGTTCATCTTCCTCACCCAAATAAGGCTTCAAATCTGCAATGTTAAAAGTGGGACTAACCCCAAAATCTGCAGGCAACTCAAGTTTATATGCATTATCATTTATTTTCTCTAACACCTTAAAGGGACCATCAGCACGTGGCATTAACTTTGATTTGTGCAAATCAGGAAATCTATCCTTACGCAAATGTAACCAAACAAGATCTCCAGGTGCAAACACAACATGTTTTCTACCCTTATCTCCACCAAGTTTATATTTAGCATTCATGCGCTCAATGTTTTCCTTAGTTAACTCATGCATTTTTAAAATCAATTCAGCACGTTGTTTAGCATCAAAATTAACCCTCTCCGAAGATGGAAGAGGCAACAAATCAATAGGTGCATGAGGTAGGAAACCATACACAACTTCAAAAGGGCACATCTTAGTAGTAGAATGCAATGAACGATTATAAGCAAATTCAATATGAGGCAAGCATTCCTCCCACATTTTCTTATTATTCTTCAAAACAGCCCTAAGCATAGTAGACAACGTTCTATTGACTACTTCAGTTTGTCCATCAGTTTGGGGGTGACAAGTAGTACTAAAAAGCAGTTTAGTCCCCAACTTAGCCCATAAACATCTCCAAAAGTGGCTAAGAAATTTAGTATCACGATCTGAAACAATAGTATTTGGCACACCATGCAAGCGAATAATTTCACGAAAGAACAAATCAGCAACATTAACAGCATCATCGCTTTTATGACATGGTATAAAGTGTGCCATTTTCGAGAATCTATCCACGACAACAAATATGCTATCCCTCCCCTTCTTTGTTCGAGGTAAACCTAAAACAAAGTCCATAGATATATCCTCCCAAGGAACACTAGGTACAGGCAAAGGCATATATAAACCATGAGGATTGAGTCGTGACTTAGCTTTTTGACATGTAGTGCAGCGAGCAATAAAACGCTCAACATCCCGTCTCATCTTTGGCCGAAAGAAATGTGTAGCAAGTACGTCCTCCGTCTTCTTCACGCCAAAGTGTCCCATTAATCCTCCTCCATGCGCCTCCTGCAACAACAAAAGACGAACGGAGCTAGCTGGAATGCATAGCTTGTTAGCACGAAACACAAATCCATCGTTAACAACAAACTTGTTCCACATTCTTCCTTCTTTACAATTCTGCATTACATCTTTAAAATCATCATCAATCACATATTGATCTTTGATGGTCTCCAAACCAAATATTTTGAAGTCAAGTTGTGAAAGCATAGTATAGCGACGAGACAATGCATCAGCAATAACATTTTCTTTTCCCTTCTTGTGTTTAATGACATAAGGGAAAGTTTCAATGAATTCAACCCATTTAGCATGTCTACGATTCAGTTTAGCTTGACTTTTAATATGTTTCAAAGATTCATGATCAGAATGTATAACAAATTCTTTGGGCCATAAATAATGTTGCCATGTTTCTAAAGTCCGAACAAGAGCATATAATTCTTTATCATAAGTAGAATAATTCAGACTAGGCCCACTCAATTTTTCAGAAAAGTATGCAACAGGTTTGCCATCTTGTAATAACACACCTCCTAATCCAATTCC
Organism: Triticum aestivum; assembly: GCF_018294505.1. Classification (NCBI taxonomy): domain Eukaryota; kingdom Viridiplantae; phylum Streptophyta; class Magnoliopsida; order Poales; family Poaceae; genus Triticum; species Triticum aestivum. Next base: position 347,626,131 of record NC_057797.1, on the reverse strand, counting down.
ACTAGCATCACATTCAAGCTCAAAAGTCTTATCAAAATCAGGAAGTTGGAGTAAAGGAGCATGTGTCAACTTATCTTTCAATACCGTGAAGGCTTCTTCCTGTGCAGTACCCCAAAGAAAAGGCACATCTTTCTTTGTAAGCTCATTGAGAGGTGCAGCAATGGTGCTGAAATCTCTCACAAAACGCCTATAGAATCCAGCGAGGCCAAGAAAACTCCTCACTTGTGTGACCGTTTTGGGCTGCGGCCAACTCTCAATAGCTTCAATCTTGGCTTTATCAACTTCAATTCCCTGTGGAGTAACAACATAGCCAAGAAAAGATACTCGGTCGGTGCAAAAGGTGCACTTCCCAAGGTTACCAAACAAACGTGCATCACGTAGAGCAATAAAAACAGCACGTAAATGTTCCAAATGTTCTTCCAAAGATCTGCTATAAATCAATATGTCATCAAAGTAAACTACCACAAATCGTCCAATGAAAGCACGTAAAACTTCGTTCATTAATCTCATGAAAGTACTAGGTGCATTAGTTAACCCAAAAGGCATGACTAACCACTCATATAATCCAAACTTAGTTTTAAATGTTGTTTTCCATTCATCTCCCAATTTCATACGAATTTGATGGTAGCCACTACGCAAATCAACTTTGGAGAATATTGTAGAGCCACTCAATTCATCAAGCATATCATCTAGCCTAGGAATAGGATGACGATAACGAATAGTAATATTATTAATGCCTCTACAATCAACACACATACGTGATGTACCATCCTTTTTCGGCACTAGAATAATAGGAACAGCACAAGGACTAAGGGATTCGCGTATATAACCTTTGTCGAGAAGCTCTTGTACTTGACGCATAATCTCCTTCGTCTCCTCTGGATTGGTACGGTATGGTGCACGGTTTGGCAGTGAAGCACCGGGAATTAAGTCAATCTGATGCTCAATCCCTCGAATAGGCGGTAATCCCGGTGGCACGTCTTGTGGAAAAACGTCAGCAAACTCCTGCAAAATGTTAGTGACAGCAGGAGGCAAAGAGGAAGGCACGTCCTCGAATGAAAATAATGCCTCTTTGCACACAAAAGCATAGCAAACAGATTTGCTGAAATCTAGCTCATCAATATCAGATTTGGTGGCAAATAAACATGCACTTTTCAATTTAATTTCAGAAGCAACACTAGATGGTTTATTATTAGGCTTCATTTGTTGCTCAAATTCTTTTGCCACAATCTGATTTTCACTCTTATTCTTCTCCTTTTGTGCTTTATTAGCTCTATTAATATCATCTTTCAAAATGGAATCAGGAGTCATAGGAAGCAAAGTAATATTTTTATCCTTATGAACAAGAGTATAGTGATTGTTTCTACCATGGTGTACAGAATTTTTATCAAATTGCCATGGTCTACCAAGTAATAAGGAACATGCTTGCATAGGTACCACATAACAATCAACATAATCAGCATATGTAGAGATACTAAAATGCACACGAACAGTACGTGTTACCTTAACCTTGCCGCTGTTGTTGAACCATTGGATGTAGTAAGGATGTGGATGTGGTCTTGTGGTGAGAGAAAGCTTCTCCACCATCTCCATGCTAGCCAAGTTGTTGCAGCTCCCTCCGTCTATTATGACGCGCACAAAATGTTCCTTCACAACTCCCTTGGTATGGAACAAATTGTGCCTCTGATTTTGCTCAGCTTGTGTGACCTGCACACTCAAAACACGTTGAGCAACTAAACATTCATACCTGTCAGCGTCTTCAGGAGCCATGTATTGCGTCTCATGATCAGAATCATCTCCACCATGTTCTTCACGTGTAATAAGAGCCAATGTCTCCTCATCATAGTCACTAGCGGACTCATATCCACCATCCGCGGTAGCAATCATCACACGCGGAGATTTGCATTCCCTCGCATAATGACCTCCTCCCTTATAACAACGACAAATAATATCACTTGTGTGCCCTGTTGATGCCATGGAAGAAGAAGAACGCTGTGCAGGCCCCGCAGGTGCGCTCTTGGCAGATAATGGTGGCTGTTCCTGTTTTCTTGTATCACGACTGTAGGAGGCACCTGATTGAGGTGCTGGTGCAGTTGAAGTAGAAGATGCATGCGGCGTCCATGAGGAAGGTCGGCCTGCAGAAAAGTTAGTTCGTGCCAATGCTTGTCGATCCTGCACTTCACGTTCAGCTTTACAAGCAAGATGGAATAAATGAGTGATATTAGTATACTCCTTATAGTCTAGAATGGTCTGAATCTCTCTATTTAATCCACCCAGAAAACGTGCAAGCATAGCTTCATTCTCCTCAACAATACCACATCGAATCATGCCAGTTTGTAATTCCTGATAATATTCTTCTACAGAATTTTTTCCTTGTCTTAAACGCTGCAATTTTTGAAGCAATTCACGTTGATAATATGGTGGAACCCAACGCGTACGCATAGCAGTTTTCAAAGCAGCCCAAGTAGTTGGAATAGGATATAATCTACAATGTTCAGACCACCATACACATGCAAAACTAGTGAAAGCACAAACAGCAGCAGCAACTCGTCTCTCCTCAGGATATTGTAAACATGTAAATCGTTGTTCCGTTTCTAACTCCCAAGTAAGATATATATCAGGAACATATCTACCCTCAAATGGTGGAATATTCAATTTCAGTTTAGGAATATGGACATCATCTCGTACCTGAGGTGGTGGTGCAGGCCTACCATTACGAATATATACCTGAGGTCGACCTGCTGGTGGTGGTGCTGGTGGCTGCTCGAAGATCTGATTTTGATCAACCTCATCCTCATAATCGCCCGCATACTCATCATCCTCCTGGGTACCAGCAGGAGCAGTAGCAGGAGCCAAAGAAACACCAACAGCAGTAACAGCGGCACCAAAATTTGTCCTGGCACAATAGGAACACGCTATGCTCGTCCATACTGATTCGGAAGGGGGCGTAGTTGTTGTTGTTGCAGAGGTGCGACAGGTGCAGCCGGTGGTGGAAGACGCGCAAGCAGTTCATGAAATCTGTTATCGAGCTTTGTTTCGAACGTCTTCTCAAGGCCAGTGATCTTCTCCATGGCCTCTTCAAAATTGTTCAGCACATCTTGTACCTGTTCAGTCATCATTTGCTGAAACTTATCATGAAGCTCCTTGTTCGATAAGTTCTCCCAGTCAATCTCGTCGGCTTGTGATCCTGGCATGGTTAGCAGCAATAGAAACACACAAGAATATGATCCTACAGACTACTAAGAAGTGGTGGTGGTGTATCACAAATCCGTCAAGCAAATCTCAAATTCTTACCAGTTCTTACCCAGGAGCAGGCGGTGATCGGCAACCGTTGTAGTCAAAAACTCTCAAAGCTTGGATAGAGCGATTACCAGGGAGAGTCAAACACACGACGTAGATGTATGTGGAGCTGGGAAGGCTTATAGTATGGTAGCAAAAAGGGTCAGCAATAATCAATTCAGAGATGCAAAGTTGAATAAACGCTCAACGACGGTACTGTGCTGGTCCTAGGCTAGACTGTGCTAGAGACGCGAGCCTAGAACACCAACAAAATCACGGCGCGGCACGTAAACAAGGGAAAAGCACACTCTGATACCACTTGATAGAGGCGGAGGTGTCCCGTCTTTCGATGAGATGATGGATATCGCTTTGGTGGAAGTCGACTTTGACGATCCGACTACGAACATGCGAGGACGTCGCAGCTCCCTCCGTCTATTATGACGCGCACAGAATGTTCCTTCACAACTCCCTTGGTATGGAACAAATTGTGCCTCTGATTTTGCTCAACTTGTGTGACCTGCACACTCAAAACACGTTGAGCAACTAAACATTCATACCTGTCAGCGTCTTCAGGAGCCATGTATTGCGTCTCATGATCAGAATCATCTCCACCATGTTCTTCACGTGTAATAAGAGCCAATGTCTCCTCATCATAGTCACTAGCGGACTCATATCCACCATCCGCGGTAGCAATCATCACACGCGGAGATTTGCATTCCCTCGCATAATGACCTCCTCCCTTACAACGACGACAAATAATATCACTTGTGTGCCCTGTTGATGCCATGGAAGAAGAAGAACGTTGTGCAGGCCCCGCAGGTGCGCTCTTGGCAGATAATGGTGGTTGTGCCTGTTTTCTTGTATCACGGCTGGAGGTGGCACCGGATGGAGGTGCTGGTGCAGTTGAAGTAGAAGATGCACGTGGTGTCCATGATGAAGGTCGGCCTGCAGAAAAGTTAGTTCGCCCCAATGCTTGTCGATCCTGCACTTCACGTTCAGCTTTACAAGCAAGATGGAATAAACGAGTGATATTAGTATACTCCTTATAGTCTAGAATGGTCTGAATCTCTCTATTTAATCCACCCAGAAAACGTGCAAGCATAGCTTCATTCTCCTCAACAATACCACATCTAATCATGCCAGTTTGTAATTCCTGATAATATTCTTCTACAGAATTTTTCCCTTGTCTTAAACGCTGCAATTTTTGAAGCAATTCACGTTGATAATATGGTGGAACCCAACGCGTACGCATAGCAGTTTTCAAAGCAGCCCAAGTAGTTGGAATAGGATATAATCTACAATGTTCAGACCACCATACACATGCAAAACTAGTGAAAGCACAAACAGCAGCAGCAACTCGTCTCTCCTCAGGATATTGTAAACATGTAAATCGTTGTTCAGTTTCTAACTCCCAAGTAAGATATATATCAGGAACATATCTACCCTCAAATGGTGGAATATTCAATTTCAGTTTAGGAATATGGACATCATCTCGTACCTGAGGTGGTGGTGCAGGCCTACCATTACGAATATATACCTGAGGTCGACCTGCTGGTGGTGGTGCTGGTGGCTGCTCGTAGATCTGATTTTGATCAACCTCATCCTCATAATCGCCCGCATACTCATCATCCTCCTGGGTACCAGCAGGAGCAGTAGCAGGAGCCAAAGAAGCACCAACAGCAGTAACAGCGGCACCAGAATTTTGTCCTGGCACAATAGGAACACGCTGTGCTTGTCCATACTGATTCGGAAGGGGGCGTAGTTGTTGTTGTTGCAGAGGTGCGACAGGTGCAGCCGGTGGTGGAAGACGCGCAAGCAGTTCATTAAATCTGTTATCGAGCTTTGTTTCGAACGTCTTCTCAAGGCCAGTGATCTTCTCCATGGCCTCTTCAAAATTGTTCAGCACATCTTGTACCTGTTCAGTCATCATTTGCTGAAACTTATCATGAAGCTCCTTGTTCGATAAGTTCTCCCAGTCAATCTCGTCGGCTTGTGATCCTGGCATGGTTAGCAGCAATAGAAACACACAAGAATATGATCCTACAGACTACTAAGAAGTGGTGGTGGTGTATCACAAATCCGTCAAGCAAATCTCAAATTCTTACCAGTTCTTACCCAGCAGCAGGCGGTGATCGGCAACCGTTGTAGTCAAAAACTCTCAAAGATTGGATAGAGCGATTACCAGGGAGAGTCAAACACACGACGTAGATGTATGTGGAGCTGGGAAGGCTTATAGTATGGTAGCAAAAAGGGTCAGCAATAATCAATTCAGACATGCAAAGTTGAATAAACGCTCAACGACGGTACTGTGCTGGTCCTAGGCTAGACTGTGCTAGAGACGCGAGCCTAGAACACCAACAAAATCACGGCGCGGCACGTAAACAAGGGAAAAGCACACTCTGAATTTTTTTTTCGCTCTTTTTTTTTGCGTTCTTTTTTTTTGCGCTGCTTTTTTTTTTGCGAAAAATCACTATAATGGCGAGTGTCTCAAAACTCTTCCTAGGTCAAACTGACAGGATGGGCACGAAATTTTTTTTTTCGACCAATTTTTTTTTTCGACTGCCCGGACCCAAAAACTGGAAACAGGTCAAAAAAAACTTCCTATAATGGCACCTGTCTCAAAACACTCAGAAACACCTAAAAATAGGATAGCCAGAAAATTTTTCGAAAAATGCGTTTTCGAAAATTTTTGGGCCTAAACGGAGCGTGGCTACCCGACTCTTTTTTTTTTCAAAACCTACTCCGGCAAGGAAACATGAATCGGAAACTAGATGGATCTCGAAAACAAACCTAATAAGCAAGGAACTCGGATTGGTGGTGGATATATGGTGGTGGTATATGGCAGCGGTGGTGGTAGCGGTGGTAGTATATGGATATGGATATGAATCGGTGGTGGTATATGAATCGGTGGTGGTATATGGATACGGATTCGGAGCGGTGGCGGATAAGCGGTGGTGGTAGATGGCAGGGGCGATGATGATGGTGCGGCGGCGGCGTGACAACTTATGACCAGAACTCGAAACTCTAAAAGACTAGACTCTAAGACCAGCAACTAGACACGACGATGCAACCGCAAATTCAACAAAGCAAAACCCTAAAAAGATTATGCAAAGGCTCAGATTGGTTCGGATATGATGAACTAACCCTAATTTTTTTTGTGGCTTTTTCGTGGACTGTAGGTATGAAGAAGAGACTCGATCTAAACTACGAAAAACTGTAAAATCTCACCGAGCAACCTGGAAATCTGATACCACTTGATAGAGGCGAGGTGTCCCGATCTTTTGATGAGATGATAACTATCGATTTGGTGGAGATGACTTTAACGATCTGACTACAAACGTGCACGACGTTGTGCCTTAGCAATCGCTAAACCAACTCCGAGAGGTTATTGACCACGCCGGAGCACAATCAACCTGACCACGAAGGTCTATTCCTGCAAGCAATCGAAGAACAAGCAAGAATATGATAAAAGCAATCCGAATATTGCGAGTATATATGAAGTATTGATAAAGGTGGGGATCCGTAAGCGGTCTTGGTCTGGTCGTTGGACACAAACGAAGTACACGAAGTTGCAATGGCTAACTTTTAACTAAACAAATCCCAAGGAAAAGCTACTAGATGGATCTACTTATATAGGAGCAAGGGGTGGCGGCCAAGGAGGTGGGAGGACGTCCCAAGGCAGCCTAAAACTAAATCTAGGTCGTACAAGGCCAATGGGCCCAAGTGGAGGTGATGTAACACCTTTGGACTTGTAGTTTGACTCGGATTCTGCTGCAGCATCAGATTGTTTCGTCCACAACTCAACGCTCCGGACGAATTTGAAGGTGATTCCAATTGGGTTGGAAATTGCACGAAATCTAGTTTCCAACAAAAAAAGAATCACCCAATTCGGAGTCCGTATGAAAAACTTGTGTGCGTTTTGAGTCAGGTGTGTCTGTGTAGTCCGAATCTGAATCCAGAACGTGAGAGACTTGGACTCTATCTTCTCTTGGGCCAAAAGTGACGTGAGAGAACTTTTTGGACAAGAAATAAACATCTCTTTCTTCCTTATCTTCATATGTGGATTGTACAAATGTCCCATACACCTGCAATTAGACAAAACACAAAAGTGTGTGAAGTATTTTTGTTCTGGATAACATAAATAGATTATTGAATAGTTTGCACTAGAAATCACCTGACAAATATGCATATATGCAATATTTTTGGTCATATCCAAGGTAGTAATGTCCTCATCATCCTCCCCTTCTTGAATATAAAGCCGTCCTCGGCGTTGCTTAATCTGAAATGTGGCTAACAAAAGAGACAAGGTGTACATGTTGTATATATATATATGTCATCCATTTTTACTTCCCTTGATTTTTGCATATATGACACATGAATAGATGAGTAACTTGCATGGTTCATAAAATCTAAAGCCAAAAAATTAGCACAAGAAGTAGAAGGCATGAAAATATTGCAACTCAGTTTGCACATATAAGTGAAGCTCTTATTCATTTCAAAAGATTGACAATGTTCATCATTAAACCATCCCAACATTGGTGAATAAACCTTACTTGCATCAAATTTACATGCTACAACATGCTTAAATAAGCAAACATACAATAAGTCATTCAACACAGAATCATCACCAAGATTAGAGGTCATATCAAAATGATTAAACATTGGTTCTTCTGCATCAATAGTTAATTCAATGGGTGCACTCAAAATTGTTGGTATTTCAGTTGTTTGATCACATGGCAAAGTCAAATTATCAACATAGTCCTCTAAAATAGGTGGTGTGATCAAAGTAGTGGGTAGCTCATCAGATGGTGCATTCAAATTGACAAGGCATTCATCATTCTCATGTAGAGATGGAAGATCAGTACCTTTGTCATTACCTCTTATGATCAACTCAGATGATGTAGCCACTCTCGGGGGCGATGTGTCACATGGTGGAGGTGATGTAGTCCTGACAACAACGGATGTGGTTGTCATAGTATGCCTAGTAGTTGAAGGAACAATCATATCAACTCTTGGAATGTGCACCGTGCGCTTGTTCTCCTCGTGGCCAACACGTCGTTTTATTTCCTGTTCAGCTTTGCAAGCAAGATGAAACAAATGGTCCATAGGATAACACTCTTCATGAATTAGTATCTCTTGAATATCACGGTTTAATCCTCCCCAAAATCTATCCATAAAATCATCTTCACTTTCTTCTAAAGAGGAATGCAACAAGGTAGTTTGTAAATCATCATAATATTTTGTTACAGTTTCACTACCTTGTTTTAAGTGTTGCAACTTCTTAATCATGTCACGAGTATAATAAGCAGGGACGAAAGTATGTCGCATGGCAAGTTTCAAATCATCCCAAGTAGTAGGTATATAATCAGGGTGTAACCGACAATATTCACTCCACCAAACCAAAGCATAACCAGTGAAAGAACCAACCGCAACCTTAACCTTTTTATGTTCATCGAAATTTTTTTTTCACTCTTTTTTTTGTGCTCTTTTTTTTTTGCGCCGCTTTTTTTTTGCGAAAAATCACTATAATGGCGAGTGTCTCAAAACTCTTCCTAGGTCAAACTGACAGGATGGGCACGAAATTTTTTTTTTCAACCAATTTTTTTTTCGACTGCCCGGACCCAAAAACTGGAAACAGGTCAAAAAAAACTTCCTATAATGGCACCTGTCTCAAAACACTCAGAAACACCTAAAAATAGGATAGCCAGAAAATTTTTCGAAAAATGCGTTTTCGAAAAATTTTGGGCCTAAACGGAGCGTGGCTACCCGACTCTTTTTTTTTCTTTTTTTTTCCGAAACCTACTCCGGTAAGGAAACACGAATCGGAATCTAGATGGATCTCGAAAACAAACCTAATATGCAAAGAACTCGGATTGGTGGTGGATATATGGTGGTGGTATATGGCAGCGGTGGTGGTAGCGGTGGTAGTATATGGATATGGATATGAATCGGTGGTGGTATATGAATCGGTGGTGGTATATGGATACGGATTCGGAGCGGTGGCGGATAAGCGGTGGTGGTAGATGGCAGGGGCGATGATGATGGTGCGGCGGCGGCGTGACAACTTATGACCAGAACTCGAAACTCTAAAAGACTAGACTCTGAGACCAGCAACTAGACACGACGATGCAACCGCAAATTCAACAAAGCAAAACCCTAAAAAGATTATGCAAAGGCTCAGATTGGTTCGGATATGATGAACTAACCCTAATTTTTTTTGTGGCTTTTTCATGGACTGTAGGTATGAAGAACAGACTCGATCTAACTGCGAAAAACTGTAAAATCTCACCGAGCAACCTGGAAATCTGATACCACTTGATAGAGGCGGAGGTGTCCCGTCTTTCGATGAGATGATGGATATCGCTTTGGTGGAAGTCGACTTTGACGATCCGACTACGAACGTGCGAGGACGTCGCGCCTTAGCAATCGCTAAACCAACTCCGAGAGGTTATTGACCACGCCGGAGCACGATCAACCTGACCACGAGGGTCTGTTTCCTGCGAGCAAACGAAGAACAAGCAAGAAACTAAGATTGCAATCTGGATATTGCGAATATAAGATGAAAGCTTTATTGATGAAGGTGGGGTTCTGTGACGCCTTTGTCTGGTCGTTGAACACAAACGAAGTACGCGAAGTTGCAGCTATGGCGAACTTTTAATCTAAACAAAACCCAAAGTCTAAACGATGCCCTAAGGGCTGTATATATGGAGGAAGAGGGGGGGAATTTCGTGGCCCTTGGTGGAGGGGTCCGAAATCAACCCTATCTCTTGTTTCCCCACACATACGGACTCTAAAAATAGCCTATACTTATGTATTTCGAAATTACATGGGCCTGGCCCAATAATAAGGTGACGCAGCACCTAAAATAGCCTCGGGACGAAATTTATGAAGTGGCATCTTGTATATTTCGTCCAAGGCTTCATGCACCCATTATGGTGGCTTCAAAGTCCTGAAATCATCACTTGTAACTCCGTTCTTGATCCCCTTGCGCATGCCATCATCTCCATGGTTGTTCTTGCTCCAATATTCATCCTTCTCCAAGCTAGGCCCTTCATTTGTAAGCCAAACAAATGTATCCAATTTAGGCAGCATCATATTCTCATGAACATTAGAATCATTACCAAGAAACGAAAGTACCTGGTAATTTAGTTGGCGCGCACGAGCTCTAGTAATTGGTCCAGTATGTATAGCAGCAGGGGCTGTGGGTGTAACAATTGTATTGATGTCCTCATCAGAAGTGCACAGGGGAGGCTGGAGGGGGCTGCTCACCCAGCTGGGCCAGGCCCAGTTCGGATCTTGGGCTGGCAGAGGCAGAGGGAGCTGGGCCTCGGGTGGGTCACAACCCACCTGGACGCCCATGCAGAGGAAGATGGGATTGGGGCTCCTCCCAATACGAACGATGCACGGCGGCGCTCATCGATGAGGGCGATGGGAACGACAAGGTCGGAGGCGGATCCAACGAGGGGAAAGCAGCAGAGGCGGCGGACGACACGAAGAGGTTTGATCTGGGTCAAGGAGCTCGCCGGGGCTCCATTCCCGGCGACGACGAGGGGTCCCGCGACAAGCTCGTTAGAGCTCCATGCCAGCGGCGGCGAGGGGCGGGATACAGCATGGAGGAGAGGGACTCGGGGCGGGGCCGGAGTCGGGCGTGATGCTCGGGAGCAGCGGGAGGCGGGGCACCCGGTCGTCGGAGTTGGTTGCCGGCGATGGCGCGCAGGCGGTGGTTTTGAGCGATGGCGGTGGGATCCAGGATTCGCGGGCCTTGGGGACGGCCCCGATGGGCTTGGCGGGCCTCGCCCGGGCCTGGACGGGTGCGCGGTGGTGGGAGCGGGGCAGGGGGCGCGTGGCGGCGCCTGGTTGGCCGAAATGGCTATAAGGTGGCGGTGTGACCACTAGGACACCGACAAGTGGCGGAGGAGGAGCGGCTTGGCGCGGAAAACGATGGGGAGCGGCGGCACTGATGGTTGGGGCGGCGCGGAAAACAAGGAGGGGTTAGGAGGCTGCAAAAAATGGAAGGGGAGGGGGTTTAAATAGCAAAGGAAGCTAGGATTAGGGTTTGGATGGGTTTTTGGAGCGTTTTAGAGCCTCCGATCATGATTGTGCGGTCTCCGGACAGAGGGGGGACTAGGTGGGGTTTGTGGGTTTTGTAGGATGGCTTGGGCTGAGAGGAGAGAGGAGAAAGTGTGCAGCCCGATGGCGGTTTTCGGAGACCGAAAATGTCCGATGTTAGACCGACTATAATGCCGCTATAGTTATCCATTGGGGCGTCAAACGGACCCCGAATGCGATGAAATTTGGCAGGCGGCATACTGACAAAATAACAACACCGCATGCCAACCTTCACCCCATTCCGAGAACATTTTCTGCCACTTATAAAATACTATTTTAGACGTGCCGCGGGCGCGTGCAAGTGTGTCTGAGCTCAGGAGGACAACGGAAATAACGAGGAGACCGGGACGGATGCAAATTTTGAAAACATGATGATGCAATGCACCTGATGACATGGCAAGATGCGACAGGCAAGCAAATGACAAGGCAACAACAACGAATAACTAGAAGACACCTGGTGCATCGGTCTCGGGGCGTTACAACACTCCACCACTACAAGAGGATCTCGTCCCGAGATCTAGGATGGCACCGGAGAGAAACAAAAGAGGAAGAGGTAAAACAATGTTGCTTCTTCGACAAACGAGCGAAACCACGAACCTTAAGAGGTTGAACAAATTGAAAGAAAGAATGTAAGGAAGAGGAACAAAGTTGGAAACACTCTGTTAGAAAAGAGGAACAAGGAACCTTACTATATTCTTGTAGGTTGAAAGACATAAGAAAAGGATTGCAATGGACAATAAGTAAATGCAAGCACTCCGGTTGAAACAAGAAGTACAAGGAACGATAAAGATCAATTACGATAGCACTCCGGTTGGAAATGGAAAGTAAAGAATATGAGCTTGGCAAAAATGAAAGCACTTGAATGAGAGTACGGTGAGAAGAGGAATGATAGCCACAACACTCCAGTTAAAACAAGATAGAGAAGGAATAAGAACGATATAATTTGGACAGCACTTCGACTATAAATGGAAGGAATTGAACATGAATTTGACAAGATGAGAGGATACTTGACGAAATCAGCAACACACTGCCTCCGGAACTATTGAAAGAATGGCACAAGGGGTAAGAAAGATTTCAGAGAGCACTCCGGTTGAGAAGGGAGGCAAAACTTGACAGAATGGGAAGAACTTGAAAAGAGGGCACGACACTCCGGTTGAATGGATAAGAAAAGGAAAGAACATGATCTTTGACAAAAATGGGATGATGGGTCGAAGATAGCAACATCACAATGCCTCCGGAACGAAGGAATAGAAGTTGGACCGTTTGAAAGAAAAGAATTGAGAAGAAAATGATATCTTCTACCACAATAAAAAGCAACAATCCTTAGGGAAAGCTTTAGGTGAAATATAACCCAAGATAACTCCAACGAAGAGATTGATGGATTGAGAAGAGCTCATGCTCGAAGAAATTGATGGGTTTAACTATCTCATTCTTGACAACTGTTGACTCATGAAACATAAAGAAATTGTCAAAAATGACATAACACCACCTCAAAAGATAAGGTAGGAAGAATTGCACTTCGGAATGCAAGATGAAGAATGCTTGAACTCCTCAAAACAAAACATGTGTTGAGCACCATGTTTATTGAGAGTATAGCTTGGCGGATCTTAACTTTGAGAGAAAAATCTTGAAGAACAATTGAAGAATGAAAAGAATCCTTGACGAACCACCATGTAGAGCCTCCATGAAGAACTCCGGTAACAAAAGAATGATCAAACGAAAGGGAAAGTTGAAAAGAACTCCGGGAGAAGCCTTGTAATGATTAGATGAAGCTTTGAAATGATATAATTGAATAACTCGGAGCTCCATAAAAGAAAGATGAACAACTATGAAAGAAGAAATTAGAACCCTTGGATGAAACAATAATAAGAATTACGTTATGCGTATCCTTCACCAATTTAAATTGGTGACAAGCAACGGATTTGGCATACTACTTATTCTTGTAGAAATGATTAAGAGAGATATAATGCAAACTTGAGAAAGGTCTTCAATGATCCACCAGTAGGATTGGAAAGAACGAATGAATTGATATGATAACAAAGGAAGGGAAATCTTGAATGAACCACCATAAGGATTGAAAACGAACAAAGGAAAGATAGCGAAACACCGGGAAGAATTAGAAAATGAACGAAGATACTTGAGAGAATTTAGATGCAAGTGAACGAAGAGATCTCGAGCTGATTAGATAATACTTGAATGACGCATCGGTAAGATTTGGAGAACGAGAGCTGAAAGCTGAGAATGAGTAATATTTGAAAAGATGGCCTTTGGAGGAAAGAAAAGGAAACAACTCATGAAATTTTCTAGATGGGTGAAAAGAATTCTCACAATCAAAAACAATTATGAGAGGATGGCATCAAGCTAGAATCACGAATCTTCGAGAGAATGGACAAGATTGAGAGAAAAATCTTCTTCGGTCTTCAAATCCGAGAATGGCGACGAGAAACACCACCATGAATTGTTGAGATACTTTGGGATGACGAATAGAAAGGTAGAGCCAACGATGAAAAGAATTTGACAGATCTTGGAGAACTACATATGACTGATGATAATTTATTCTTACGTCAACTTGGAGAAGAATTTGAGAGTAACACCGGAAAAATAGAAGAGTCAGGTAAGATCATGGGAAAACATATGTGGGTTAGGGCCCACTCAAGAGAAAACATCGTTGAACGATTTAAAAGGAAGATTGCGCCGGTTGAATTAAATGGCTCGAATGAGATAACAACCTCGAGATAGATTTAACGGATTAGGAATGAAAACACGCATCTCCTGAGATATCTTCGGTACTCCGGAACAAATGAATGGAGAGAAGTGGATGATTAAGAGGTGCACCGGCATGGGAAAGAATTTGAAACGAGGAAAGGATATGATCGACAAAGCTTGACTTGAATCCAATGGAGAAGAAAGAGAACGGAGAATGATGAACTTGAAGCTTTGTTAGTATCTTTTTGAGAATCACCGGATAAAAGCATTGACGGAAAAGAATGGAGAGTCTTCCCATCAATAAGATGGATACTTGATTAAGAAATCCGAGTCCTTTAAGGAAAAGGGTGGGAGGGCGGGAAAAACAAAGGCAACTTGGGGACGAACAATGTTGGAAAAAAACTGAGGGGTGATCTTGCGAATGTTGAAATGATCGGATCCACTTGAAGAGAAACACGTCGGTTGGAAAAGAATTGGGATGACAATGTAGATAAATAAGAAGGATTAATACTCTCGTAGAAATATGAGAGCATCTCTTAGGAAAGGTATGGAATCAACACTTGACATTGAAGCAACTGAAATACCACAACTCAAAACAAAAACAAAGGATTGGCTTGCAGAATAAGCCGGAGATCCCATATCGTATCATGTGTCTATTGGGAAGATATCCTACGAGAAACTTGAATTCCCACTTATAAACTCCCGAAACTTTCTGGTTATGCAATCAGGTGTTGGGGATATAGGGGAAGCATAATATCTCACCCAAACTAACAATTCCTACATCCAGCTGTATCCATCCTTCAACACATAACCAAGAAACCTTCGGAAATCATGTACCTCAATCTTCAAAAAGCATCCATTATACGAGTTATGGCATGATGACCCACAAGTATAGGGGATCTATCGTAGTCCTTTTGATAAGTAAGAGTGTTGAACCAAACGAGGAGCAGATGGAAATGATAAGCGGTTTTCAGCAAGGTATTCTCTGCAAGCACTGAAATTATCGGTAACAGATAGTTTTGTGATAAGGTAATTGGTAACGAGTAGCAAGTAATAAAAGTAAATAAGGTGCAGCAAGATGGCCCAATCCTTTTTGTAGCAAAGGACAAGCCTGAACAAACTCTTATATGATGTAAAGCGCTCCCGAGGACACATGGGAATTATTGTCAAGCTAGTTTTCATCACGATCATATGATTCGCGTTCGGTACTTTGATAATCTGATATGTTGGTGGACCGGTGCTTGGGTACTGTCCTTACTTGGACAAGCATCCCACTTATGATTAACCCCTATTGAAAGCATCCGCAACTACAAAAGAAGTATTAAGGTAGACCTAACCATAGCATGAAACATATGGATCCAAACCAGCCCCTTACGAAGCAACGCATAAACTAGGGTTTAAGCTTCTGTCACTCTAGCAACCCATCATGTACTTATTACTTCCCAATGCCTCCCTCTAGGCCCAAACTATGGTGAAGTGTCATGTAGTTGACGTTCACATGACACCACTAGAGGGATGACAACATACATCTCATCAAAATATCGAACGAATACCAAATTCACATGACTACTAATAGAAAGACTTCTCCCATGTCCTCAGGAACGAACATAACTACTCACAAAGCAAATTCATGTTCATAATCAGAGGGGTATTAATATGCATAATGGATCAGAACATATGATCTTCCACCAAGTAGACCAACTAGCATCAACTACAAGGAGTAATCAGCACTACTAGCAACCCACAGGTACCAATCTGAGGTTTGGATACAAAGATTGGATACAAGAGATGAACTAGGGTTTGAGATGAGATGGTGCTGGTAAAGATGTTGATGGAGATTGACCCCCTCCCGATGAGAGGATCATTGGTGATGACGATGGTGATGATTTCCCCCTCCCGGAGGGAAGTCTCCCCGGTAGAATAGCTCCGCCAGAGCCCTAGATTGGTTCCACTAAGGTTCCACCTCGTAGCGGTGGAGTCTCGTCCCGAAATCTTGCTTATGATTTTTTCCTTGACGAAAGACTCCATATAGCAAAAGATGGGCATCGGAGGGCCTCCAGGGGGCCCACGAGGCAGGGGGCGCGCCCAGGGGGTAGGGCGCGCCCCCACCCTCATGGCCAGGGTGTGGCCCCCCTCTGGAACTTCTTGTTCCCAGTATTTTTTATATATTCTGAAAATAACCCCTGTGAAGTTTTAGGACTTTTGGAGCTGTGCAGAATAGGTCGCTAATATTTTCTCCTTTTCTAGCCCAGAATCCTAGCTGCTGGCATTCTCCCTCTTCATGTAAACCTTGTAAAATAAGAGAGAATAGACATAAGTATTGTGACATAATGTGTAATAACAACCCATAATGCAATAAATATCAATATAAAAGCATGATGCAAAATGGACGTATCAACTCCCCCAAGCTTAGACCTCGCTTGTCCTCAAGCGAAAGCCAAAATCAAAAAATATGTCCACATGTTTAAAGATAGAGGTGTCGATAAAAATAAAATACGGACATGAGGGCATCATGATCATTCTTAGAACAACAACATATATATATTGTCATATGATCTCTTATGCTAAAGTAACAATTAAATCACAATTTCAAGTATGAATCATAAACTTCGTTGAGAACCAACAAACTCTAATCTCGATCATTGAGGCAATTGCAATTTATCATAACATAGGAAAGAGTCAATATAAGAGCTTTTCAGCAAATCCACATACTCAACCATCTTTTAGTCTTTCACAATTGCTAACACTCACGCAATATTTATGGGTATGAAGTTTTAATCAGACACAAGAAAGATAGGGGCTTATAGTTTTGCCTTCCAATGTTTTACCTCAAGGGTAATGTCAACAATAATAGTTCATGAAGACTCACATCCAATTAGCTATATATATCAGGATCTTTCCAACACATTGTGCTTGCCAAAGGATAAAATGTAAAAAGGAAGGGTGAAGATCACCATGACTCTTATGTAATGTAGAAGATAAAAGTAAAATATAGGCCCTTTGCAGAGGGAAGCAGAGGTTGTGATGCGCTTTTATGGTTGGATGCATGAAATCTTAATGCAAAAGAACGTCACTTTATATTGCCACTTGTGATATGGACCTTTATAATGCAGTCCGTCGCTTTTATTTCTTCCATATCACAAGATGGTATAAAGCTTATTTTCTCCGCAGTAATAAGTCATACATATTTAGAGAGCAATTTTTGTTGCTTGCACCGATGACAACTTACTTGAAGGATCTTACTCAATCCATACGTAGATATGCTGGAATCTCATGGCAAAACTGGGTTTAGGGATATTTGGAAGAACAAGTAGTATCTCTACTTGGTGCGAAGAAATTGGTTAGCATGAGAGGGAAAGGCAAGCTCAACATGTTGGATGATCCATGATAATATAATTTATCTCAGATGTAAGAAAACATAACCCATCATGTTGTCTTCCTTGTCCAACGTCAACTCTTAGCATGTCATACTTTAATGAGTGCTCACAACCATAAAAGATGTCCAAGATAGTATATTTATATGTGAACCTCTCTTTCTTTATTACTTCCTATTAATTGCAACGATGACCAAAACTATGTTTGTCAACTTTCAACAACTTTTATTCATCATACTCTTTATATGTGAGCTCATTACTCTCCATAAGATCCATATGATCTCTTTGTTTCTTTTTATTCTTTCTCTTTTTATTTTATTCCCTCAAGATCATAGCAAAATAATCAAGCCCTTGACTCAACACTAATGTTTATTATATAGCTCATGAACTCGATTACATAGAGGGATCATAAAGCAAAACTCACAACTAGATCATACTAAAACTTTATTCTACTAGATCAAGATATTACTAAAAGGATCTAACTAAGAAAAACGATAAAGATAAAAGTGATGGTGATACGATACCGGGGCACTCCCCCAAGCTTGGTAGTTGCCAAGGGGAGTGCCCGTACCCATGTGATTATATCTCTTTTGCTGGTGAAGGAGATGGAGTTGTTGATGATGTAGGCTTGTCGTCCCTCTTCCAAGGCATGGGCTCACCATCATAGAAGGATGATCGAGTCTCCTGAATCCTCAAATCTGCAGCCAAACTCATCCTCTTGAATCTATATTCATACTCACAATTTTGATTTTGAAGGTCATAGATCTGGGCTTGGAGGTTCTCAATTTTCTCATGAAGCTTGAAGATGGCCTCCCCAATGTCCTTGACGTCCATCTTGTGTTTGTTGGTGAACTCCGTGATCATAATGTGATTGGAGTCGAGTCCACGCTCCACCATCTCCTGACACTTGAAAACTTGTTGCTCCAATGCCTCGAGCCTTGCCTCCGTGCTTCCGGTCCTCCTTGGTCCCTCAACATCGTGGATGTGCAACAACCCCTCACACATGTCAATGGTTTGAGGGTGTTGCAGCACCTCTGCGAGGTAGGGGTTGATGACCTTCTCGAAGAACTTGTCCTTGGGGGAGCTTGAAGACGACATGACAACCTAGATTTGTCAGAAAAACAGCTCGAAACAAAGACAAGAGATATTTGCATGATACGGTGGTCAAAACCTTCGGGAGATTATATAATGAATTTTTACCGACCAAAAGAAGTATCGTGCAAGAAAACGGAGTTTGGAGAGCACACGAGGTGCCCACGAGGCAGGGGGCACGCCCAGGGGGGTAGGGCGCGCCTCCCACCCTCGTGGTAGCCTCGTGTCCCTTCCGGTCTGCTTCTTATTTTCCTATTTTTCTAGATATTCCAAAACAAAGGAATATTGCCATTAGGACTGTTTTGGAGTCGGTTTACTTACCTTACCACGTACCTATTCCTTTTCGGAGTCTGAAACATTCCAGAAAGGGTCCCTTATGTATTCCTCCAGGGTTACGGTTTCAATAATATTAGTTTCAACATTTATAGGATTACCTGAGATATAACGTTTAATTCTTTGACCGTTCACCACCTTCGGATTTGTTCCTTCGAAGTTGTTGATTTTTATGGCACCGGAACGATAGACCTCCTCGATAACGCAAGGACCTTCCCATTTAGAGAGAAGTTTGCCTGCAAAAAATCTTAAACGAGAGTTGTATAAAAATACATAATCACCTACATTGAACTCACGCTTTTGTATCCTTTTATCATGCCATCTTTTAACTTTTTCTTTAAACAGCTTGGCATTTTCATAAGCCTGGGTTCTCCGTTCATCAAGTGAGTTAATGTCAAATAACCTCTTCTCACCGGCAAGTTTGAAGTCATAGTTTAGCTCTTTAATGGCCCAATATGCCTTATGTTCTAGTTCAAGAGGTAAGTGACATGCTTTACCATAAAGCATTTTTTACGGAGACATACCCATAGGATTTTTGTATGCAGTTCCATAGGCCCATAATGCACCATCAAGTTTCTTGGACCAATTCTTTCTAGATCTATTAACAGTATTTTGCAAAATTAATTTGAGCTCTCTGTTACTCAATTCTACTAGACCGCTAGACTGTGGGTGATAAGGAGACGCAATTCTATGATTAACGTCATACTTAGCAAGCATTTTACGAAAGGAACCATGAATAAAGTGTGAACCACCATGAGTCATTAAATATCTAGGGACTCCAAACCTCGGGAAAACAACTTCTTTAAGCATCTTAATAGAGGTGTTATGATCAGCACTACTAGCTGGAATAGCTTTAACCCACTTAGTAACATAATCAATAGCAACTAAAATATGTGTATTCCCATTAGAGGAAGGGAAAGGTCCCATATAATCAAAGCCCCAAACATCAAATGGTTCAATAATAAGTGAATAATTCATAGGCATTTCTTGATGTCTACTAATTTTACTAATTCTTTGACATTCATCAGAAGACAAGAAAAATTTACGGGAATCCTTGTAGAGAGTAGGCCAATAAAAACTGGATTGCAATACCTGATGTGTAGTTCTATCTCCAGCATGGTGTCCTCCATAAGCCTCAGAGTGACACTTGTGTAGGATCTGTTCCTGTTCATGCTCAGGTACACAACGTCTAATAATACCATCTACTCCTTCTTTATAAAGATGTGGTTCATCCCAAAAGTAATGTCTCAAATCATAGAAGAACTTTTTTATTTTGCTGGTATAAATTTAGCAACAATATAATTAGCATAATCAACATACCATGGAGCAGTTCGAGAAGCATTTATGACATTTAAGTGTTCATCAGGAAAGCTATCATCAATAGGTAGTGGGTCATCAAGAACATTTTCTAACCTAGACAGATTGTCTGCAATGGGGTTCTCAGCTCCCTTTCTATCAATAATGTGCAAATCAAATTCTTGCAGCAGGAGAACCCATCTAATAAGTCTAGGTTTAGCTTCTTTCTTTTCCATAAGGTATTTAATAGCAGCATGATCAGTGTGAATAGTTACTTTAGAATCAACAATATAAGGTCTAAACTTATCACAAGCAAATACAACTGCTAAGAATTCTTTTTCAGTAGTAGCATAATTTCTCTGGGCATTGTCTAGAGTTTTACTAGCATATTGAATAACATTTAATTTCTTATGTCGCATGGATAAGATGTTCGAAACAGAGCTCGATAACAAGTTTAATGAATTGCCCGCGCGTCTTCCACCACCACCACCACCAGCTGCACCTAACACACCTCTACAACAACAACAACATCGCCTTCCAAATCAAGTGGGACGGGCACTTCGCATTCCCCTTGAGCCTGGTCAAAATTCTGGTGCCGCGGTTGATGCTTCTGTAGCTCCTGCTTCTACTGCAGAGGTGGAGGACCATTACGAGGATGAGGTTGATCAAAATCCGAACAACGTTCAACCACCAGCACCACCGCCACCAGGTCGTCCTCATGCATATCATCGTAATGGTAGGGCTGCACAACCACCTCAGGTACGTGATCATGACCATCTCCCTAAACTGAAATTGAACATTCCACCATTTCAGCGTAGATATGTTCCTGATATATATCTTACTTGGGAGTTAGAAACTGAACAACGATTTACATGTTTATAATATCCTGAGGAGAGACGTGTTCCTGCTGCTGTTTGTGCTTTCACTAGCTTTGCATGTGTTTGGTGGTCTAAACATTGTAGATTATATCCTATTCCGGCTACTTGGGCTTCTTTCAAAACTGCTATGCGTACTCGTTGGGTTCCACCATATTATCAACGTGAATTACTTCAAAAATTGCAGCATTTAAGACAAGGAAAAATTCTGTAGAAGAGTATTATCAGGAATTACAAACTGGCATGATTAGATGTGGTATGGTTGAGGAGAATGAAGCTATGCTTGCATGTTTTATGGGTGGATTAAATAGAGAGATTCAGACCATTCTAGAGTATAAGGAGTATACTATTATCACTCGTTTATTCCATCTTGCTTGTAAAGCTGAACGTGAAGTGCAGGATCGACATGCATTGGCACGAACTAACTTTTCACCAGGTCGATCTTCATCATGGACACCATGTGCATCCTCTATTTCCACTGCACCAGCACCTCCATCAGGTGCCACCTCCAGCCGTGATACAAGAAAGCAAGCACAACCACCACTATCTGCCAAGAGCACACCTACTGGGCCTGCATAGAGTTCTTCTTCTTCCATGGCATCAACAGGGCACACACGTGATATTACTTGTCGTCGTTGTAAGGGAAGAGGAAATTTTGTGAGAGAATGCAAATCTCGGCGTGTGATGATTGTTACTGAGGATGGTGGGTATGAGTCTGCTAGTGACTATGATGAGGAGACTTTGGCTCTTATTACACATGAAGAACACGGTGGAGAGGATTCTGATCATGAGACGCAATACATGGCTGCTGAAGATGCCGACATGTATGAATGTTTAGTTGCTCAACGTGTTTTGAGTGTGCAGGTTACACAAGCTGAGCAAAATCAGAGGCATAATTTGTTCCATACAAAGGTAGTTGTGAAGGAACGTTCTGCTCGCTTCATCATAGATGGAGGGAGCTGCAATAACTTGGCTAGCATGGAGATGGTGGAGAAGCTATCTCTCACCACAAGACCACATCCACATCCTTACTACATCCAATGGTTCAACAACAGTGGCAAGGTTAAGGTAACATGTACTGTTCGTGTGCATTTTAGTATCTCTACATATGCTGATATGTTGATTGTGATGTGGCACCTATGCAAGCATGTTCGTTATTACTTGGTAGACCATGGCAATTTGATAAAATTTATGTACACCATGGTAGAAACAATCAGTATACTCTTGTTCATAAGGATAGAAATATTACTTTGCTTCCTATAACTCGTGATTCCATTTTGAAAGATGGTATTAATAGAGCTAATAAAGCAAAACAGGAGAAAAATAAGAGTGAAAATCAGATTGTGGCAAAAGAATTTGAGCAACAAATGAAGCCTAATAATAAACCATCTAGTGTTGTTTCTGAAATTAAATTTAAAAATGCATGTTTACTTGCCACCAAATCTGATATTAATGATCTAGATTTTAGCAAATCTGTTTGCTATGCTTTTGTGTGCAAAGGGGCATTATTTTCATTCGAGGACGTGCCTTCCTCTTTGCCTCCTGCTGTCACTAACATTTTGCATGAGTTCGCTGACGTCTTTCCACAAGACGTGCCACTGGGATTACCACCTATTAGAGGGATTGAGCATCAAATTGACTTAATTCCCAGTGCATCATTACCCAACCGTGTACCATACCATACCAATCCAGAGGAGACGAAGGAGATTATGCGTCAAGTACAAGAACTGCTCAACAAAGGTTATATACACGAATCCCTTAGTCCTTGTGATGTTCCTATCATTTTTGTGCCGAAAAAGGATGGTACGTTGCATATGTGCGTTGATTGTAGAGGCATTAATAATATTACTATTTGTTATCGTCATCATATTCCTAGGCTAGATGATATGCTTGATGAATTGAGTGGCTATACAATATTCTCCAAAGTTGATTTGCGTAGTGGATACTATCAAATTCGTATGAAATTGGGAGATGAATGGAAAACAACATTTAAAACTAAGTTTGGATTATATGAGTGGTTAGTCATGCCTTTTGGGTTAACTAATGCACCTAGTACTTTCATGATATTAATGAACGAAGTTTTACGTGCTTTCACTGGACGATTTGTGGTAGTTTACTTTGATGACATATTGATTTATAACAAATCTTTGGAGGAACATTTGGAACATTTACGTGCTGTTTTTATTGCTCTACATGATGCATGTTTGCTTGGTAACCTTGGAAAGAGCACCTTTTGCACCGACCGAGTATCTTTTATTGGCTATGTTGTTACTCCACAGGGAATTATAGTTGATAAAGCCAAGATTGAAGCTATCAAGATTTGGCCGCAACCCAAAAGGGTCACACAAGTGAGGAGTTTCCTTGGCCTCGCTGGATTCTATAGGCGTTTTGTGAGAGATTTCAACACCAGTGCTGCACCTCTCAACAAGCTTACAAAGAAGGATGTGCCTTTTGTTTGGGGTACCGCACAGGAAGAAGCCTTCATGGTATTGAAAGATAAGTTGACACATGCTCCTTTACTCCAAGTTCCTGATTTTAATAAGAATTTTGAGCTTGAATGTGATGCTAGTGGAATTGGATTAGGAGGTGTGTTATTACAAGATGGAAAACCTGTTGCATACTTTTGTGAAAAATTGAGTGGGCCTAGTCTGAACTATTCTACTTATGATAAAGAATTATATGCTCTTATTCAGACCTTAGAAACATGGCAACATTATTTATGGCCCAAAGAATTTGTTATACATTCTGATCATGAATCTTTGAAACACATTAAAGTCAAGCAAAACTGAACTGTAGACATGCTAAATGGGTTGAATTCATTGAGACTTTCCCTTATGTCATTAAACACAAGAAGGGTAAAGAAAATGTTATTGTTGATGCTTTGTCTCGTTGTTATACTATGCTTTCACAACTTGACTTTAAAATAGTTGGTTCGAAGACCATCAAAGATCAATATGTGCATGATGCTGAATTTAAAGATGTATTGTAGAATTGTAAGGAAGGGAGAACTTGGAACAAGTTCGTTCTTAACGATGGATTTGTGTTTCGTGCTAACAAGCTATGCATTCCAGCTAGCTCCGTTCGTCTTTTGTTGTTGTAGGAGGCGCATGGAGGAGGATTAATGGGACACTTTGGCGTCAAGAAGACGGAGGATATACTTGCTATAGTTTTCTTTTGGCCAAAGATGAGATGGGATGTTGAGCGTTTTATTGCTCGCTGCACTACATGTAAAAAAGCTAAGTCACGAAATCCTCATGGTTTATATATGCCTTTTCCTGTACCTAGTGTTCCTTGGGAGGATATATCTATGGACTTTTTTTAGGTTTACCTCGAACAAAGAATGGGAGGGAAAGCATATTTGTTGCAGTGGATAGGTTCTCGAAAATGGCACACTTTATACCATGTCATAAAAGCGATGATGCTGTTAATGTTGCTGATTTGTTCTTTCGTGAAATTATTCGCTTGCATGGTGTGCCAAATACTATTGTTTGAGATCATGATACTAAATTTCTTAGCAACTTTTGGAGATGTGGCTAATTTGGGGACTAAACTGCTTTTTAGTACTACTTGTCACCCCCAAACTGATGGACAAACTGAAGTAGTGAATAAAACATTGTCTACTATGCTTAGGGCTGTTTTGAAGAATAACAAGAAAATGTGGGAAGAATGCTTGCCTCATATTGAATTTGCTTATAATCGTTCATTGCATTCTACTACTAAGATGTGCCCTTTTGAAATTGTGTATGGTTTCCTACCTCGTGCACCTATTGATTTGTTGCCTCTTCCATCTTTGGAGAAGGTTAATTTCAAGGTTGGAAAAAGCAGTAGGCGTAAGCAAGGCGGTTGGCCTTCGCCTAGTGCCTAGGCGGTGCTTAAGCGCCCTAGGCACAGCCTATGCGGTTATGTAATTTTTACTATCGGGGTGTATATGTGGTTATTATATGTGTATTTTATTAATTTAGGGCATATAAGTATGTTAACTACTAGTAGTATGAATGGAATATGGCCCTTTTGGCATATCAGTGCAATATGGCATGATTTCTCACTTGGGTAGAGAATTTGTTACTTCCTCTGCCTAGACTTGTGCTTATGCCCTAGGCTAGGCGTTTGGTCATTGCCTAGAGCCTAGGCGTGCCTAAGCGCCTCCTAGGCACCGCCTTTTCCAAAAGAGGTTAATTTTGATGCTAAAGAACATGCTGAATTGATTTTAAAAATGCATGAGTTAACTAAGGAAAACATTGAGCGTATGAATGCTAAATATAAACTTGCTGAAGATAAGGGTAGAAAACATGTTCTGTTTGGACCTGGAGATCTTGTTTGGTTTCATTCGCGTAAGGATAGATTTCCTAATTTGCGCAAATCAGAGCTAATGCCATGTGTTGATGGTCCTTTTAAGGTGTTAGAGAAAATAAATGATAATGCATATAAACTTGAGCTGCCTACAGATTTTGGGGTTAGTCCCACTTTTAACATTGCAGATTTGAAGCCTTATTTGGGTGAGGACGATGAACTTTCGTCGAGGACGACTTCATTTCAGGAAGGGGAGGATGATGAGGACATCAATACCATTGTTACACCCACAGCCCCTGCTGCTATACATACTGGACCAATTACTAGAGCTCGCGCACGCCAATTGAATTATCAGGTACTTCCGTTTCTTGGTAACGATTCTAATGTTCATGAGAATATGATGCTGCCTAAATTGGATACATTTTTTGCTTACAAATGAAGGGCCTAGCTTGGACAAGAAAGATGAACCTTGGATCAAGTTCAAGCATGGAGATGATGTCATGCGCAAGGGGTCAAGAACGGAGTTACAAGTGATGATTTCAGGACTTTGAAGCCACCATAAGGAGTGCATGAAGCCTTGGACGAAATATACAAGATGCCACTTCATAAATTTTGTCCACATGCTATTTTAGGTGTTGCGTCACCTTATTATTGGGCCAGGCCCATGTATTTTTGAAATACTTAAGTATAGGCTGTTTTTAGAGTCCATATGTGTGGGGAAACAAGAGTTAGGGTTGGTTTCAGACCCCTCCTCCAATGGCCACGAAATCCCCCCTCTTCCTCCATATATACAGCCCTTAGGGCATCATTTAGGCTTTGGCTTTTGTTTAGATTAAAGTTCGCCATAGCTGCAACTTCGCGTACTTCGTTTGTGTTCAACGACCAGACAAAGGCGTCACAGAACCCCACCTTGATCAATAAAGCTTTCATCTTATATTCGCAATATCCAGATTGCAATCTCAGTTTCTTGCTTGTTCTTCGTTTTCTTGCAGGAAACAGACCCTTGTGGTCAGGTTGATCGTGCTTCGGCATGGTTAATAACCCTCAGAAGTTGGTTTAGCGATTGCTAAGGCGCGACGTCCCGCACGTTCGTAGTCGGATCGTCAAGGTCGACTCCCACAGAAAACGATAGCCACCATCTCATCGAAACATCGGGACACCTTCGCCTCTATCACGTTATCACAGCCGCCGGGTTAAATCCAGGACTTTTCAAGAAGGTGACCTGGTGCTCCGGCTCATCCAGGATCTGTCAGATGCACACAAGTTATCCCCGCCTTGGGAAGGACCCTTCGTGGTTAGCAAGAACTTAAACAACGGGTCATATTACCTCATTGACGTTCGAGAGCACAAAGGCTCACGTAAGTCGGAGGAGGAGACCGGCTGGCCATGGAACATTACTCAACTTCGGCCATACTACACCTGAGCCACCGGCTCTCGTCATGTACATACTTTGATGTTGTATATACTATGATAAGTAATAAAGCAGGACCTCTGTCCTTTTCCTTTTTGAAGATTATATATCTTTACTCTTTTTCACTATTTAAAATGGCTATTAAGGAGCCGATCATATCTGAATCAAGTCTAACCTTTTTGGTCCGGCTTATGATCGTATTCGAATCTAGCTGTAAACCTCATGATCACTTGGGGGCTTTGAGGGAGTCCTGGATTAGGGGTCTCCGGACAGCCGGACTATATATCCTTCGGCCAGACTGTTGGACTATGAAGATGCGAGATTGAAGATTTCGTCCCGTGTCCAGATGGGACTCTACTTGGCGTGGAAGGCAAGCTAGGCAATACGGATATGCATATCTCCTCCTTTGTAACCGACCTTGTGTAACCCTAGCCTCCTCCAATGTCTATATAAACCGGAGGGTTTTAGTTCGTAGCACAACATACAATCATGCCATAGGCTAGCTTCTAGGGTTTAGCCTCTCTGATCTCGTGGTAGATCAACTCTTGTACTACTCATATTATCAAGAATAAATCAAGCAGGACGTAGGGTTTTACCTCCATCAAGAGGGCCCGAACCTGGGTAAAACATCGTGTCCCCTGCCTCTTGTTACCATCCGCCTTAGACTGTTTGGGACCCCCTACCAGAGATCCGCCGCTGGGATTGGACCAGTCAAAGCCGTTCACGGCGATGAACTCTGATTCATCATCAATCAGGCCAGCCGGATCAACTTCTGGAGCAAACGTATGTTGACGAACCGGCGGGAGAAGGTCTGTCACCTTGTAAGAAGGAGTCGCCATCTTCTTATTCTCGAAATCAAAACCTAGCTGATATTTTTCAATATAGGTTTCATCTCCAAGAATAGTAGCATGAGGTCGAACTTCCCTCATGCAAGCAACGAAGTCATCCTTCTCAAACAGTGACCCGTATTCCTTCATGGTAGGGTACACCCTAGCTACATCCGTCGGATCTAGATCTGGCTCCCAAGCCTTGCAATGGATTAGAGCAGTCAAGGATCCAGCTCTAGCGCAGGATCGTTTGACCTCTTGGAACCTGGCGGGTAAGATTGACAATTTCTTCAAAATGTCGCTCAGCCTATTGGGTCCTTGGTTGGCAGGGGAGATGGTGGCAAGTGCTCGTTGAGCGCCAGTATACAATTGCTCTACTAATGTATAAACCGCCTTCAGCTTGATCACGTTGTCTTGGCTCAGATTTTTGCTTCGAGGACCTACAAAGTGTTTTTATACAGAGGCTCATCAGGCGGTTCATATTTCGGGTCAAAAAGAAGGTATAAGTGATTAAACACAGATAACTTACCAAAGATGGCAGATACCATTTGAGACACCCAGTTCTTTAAACCGGTAAGCTCGGTGGTAACCTCCTCAAGAGTTGATTCAGCTTTTTCAGCATGTTGGATTAGCAGTATCTTTTCTTCAGCCCATGATTTCTTCTTGGCCGTCAAACTGGTCTAAAATTTCTCTATCTCAGAAAGACTCGGTTGAAGTTTAGTGTCAGCTGTTTCGATCTCTGTCTCTTGTTCCGCCAGCTGGGTCTTTGCTTCAGTTAATTGAGAGCCCAATTCAGATAGGGCGTTTTGCAAAACGTATACAGGTGTGTCAAAACTTAAACTTAAGATTCAAGTCTCAAGTACTATGCACTGCAAGACCACTTGACACTTGGGGGCTAATGTCTGCCAAAATAATTTTTTAGGACTCTTATATATTTAAAGTCCCAAGTGCCTTACAAAGTATCAACACTTGGCACTTGGGGGCTAACGTATGATATTCAGAAAGTTATTCAATATTAAGCCGAATTACAATGCTTATTGGGACAGTTCTAAAGTTAAGTACCGGTTCATTTTGATCCATTGAGCCGGCCCTTGGGGACTACAGGTGAATTTATATTATTTTATTGGACTTCAGAAAAATCTAAGGGTAAAGCTTTAGCCTATATCATAAGTCTACATATCATTATGGTTTTATCATAATCTAAAGACTTGGGGGCTGGCACAATATATGTAAGCCAGAAGAGCATACCTCATCAGCTGCAATTGCTTCACCTTCTCGATTTCCGAGTCACGGCTGGAGTGCACATGGCTGAGATAGCCGGACAATATGTCATTGGCGTTCAGATGGTTGTAGTGAGAAATATCAAAACGCACTTTCTGTCTCTCCAGGGTCTCTTGTTTAGTGGTGTGACGAGCCAACACGTTGGGAGTCCCCGGTTCAACGAAACGACTTCCAGTGATCAGAACGTCATGGGCAGACGACGATGGCGGGTTGGTTGAGCTGGACGGTCCGGAAGTAGAGGGGTTAACGATGGTATCATCAGCTGACGGCTCAGGAGGATCTAATTGAGCATTTCAAACCGGGTCTTCTGGTGCTTCAATTTGAGGGGGAGAAGGTGGCATGGCCGGTTTAGGCGCAAGGACTGACGGGTCTTCCGCCGGTTTAGTCACCTTGGCCTTCTTGGATTTAGCTTGGCCGCTAAGAAAGATGTTGTGAGACTGTCAATATAAAGTTGCAGTTTGAAAAACACGGAGGAAAGATGCTTGTTTCCTTACCTAGGGGCAGTCTTGAAGGCCGGAAATTGTGTCTAAGAGGAGTCGCCAGAAGAGCGAGAAACCTCCTTCAAAGGGCAAATAACGTCAGTAGCACAAGAGAATATATTCATTAATGAACTACGAAGAACATGCAGAAACCTAGAAAGCCCTAGTGCAGATCTGAGGAGCAAGAAGGGTGTAACAACCATGATGCAGCTATATCTCCCACGTGTCGGAGCACGACTTAGAGGCATAACTGCATTGTAGGCAATGTCGCAAGAGGGGTAATCTTTACACATCCCATGTACTAAATAAGAAAGAGGTACAAAATTGGCTTACAATCGCCACTTCACATAATACATAAATAAAACATTACATCATCATGATACAATCAAGGTCCAACTACGGAACCAAAATAAAAGAAGACTACCCCTAATGCTACAGATCCCTGATCACCCCAACTGGGCTCCTCTACTGATCAACTGGAAACGAAATAACGCAACAAACACGGTATTCATCGAGCTCCTCCTTGAGCTTGGTTGCGTCACCTTCCACTACTAGGAAAAGGCTTACTAATGGTGCACCAGTGTTGCCTACTAATGGCGCACTACTGGTGCGCCATTAGTATCACGCCACTAGAATTTTTTACTAATGGCGCACCACTGGTGCGCCATTAGTATACCAGATACTAATGGCGCACCAGTAGTGCGCCATTAGTATGCCTAGAGGTGCGCCATTACTATCTGACTTAGTAATGGCGCACCACATAGAAATGCGCCATTAGTAATAATTTTTTTTCAATTTTTTTTAAAAAATTCAATTTTTTTATTTTTTTCTTAATTTCGGGTCACTATGGCTTAATCTTAGGTCAAATCACACTCTGAGGTCAAACTTCCCAGAAGGTCACCCATCCTCACACTTCATAGTTCTATCCAACCCCAGCACCACCTCACTTCATAGGCACTTGTAGATATATCTATCATATCAATCCTATTAAACCTTGCTGATGTCTAGGACCCTGATTCCAAGTCACATCGATCTAGCCGGTAACACATCATATCACATTGCGGCCTCACGCACGGTATTCCCACGGGCATCGCCTTACCATGGCCCGGGACCGTTTGCGCCTTTTGGCTCACGTATATGATAGTGTCGCTAGCATCCATATGACAGAGAACCCGGGCCGACATGGCTAGTCGTGAACCCAAAGCGGCACAGACCTATGGAGACATGCATACATGAATCACATCGAGCATGTCGGTCATCAGCGAGTGAATCCGAGCTGTAGCACTGGGCTAACAGGACTCCGGGGAACCCGGGCTGTAGCAGGCTAGGCAGGACTCCGGACATTTCCCCGAAGGGACAGACATAGGAACAAAGTGAAACACATGCCGGCCAGTCAAGTGTCCTGAGCAGTAGTGCTGGGCTAGCAGGACTCCGGTGGACCGGGCTGTAGCGGACTACTATGGCTCGAGGAACACTAGACTACATTTCCCCATAAGAAAGGCTGCCAAGGATAAACAACTAGATTGTCGGATCCCACTCATACCAAGCATTTCAATCATACACACAATATGCCCGATATGAGTACATACAACATGGCATCACAACAAAACTCTACAACTCAAGTACTTTATTTAAAGGCTCCAGAGAGCCATACATAACATGTTCATACAGGTAGGGGTCACATGACCCAACACTCAAGTCATACAAGCATACAAGCACATGCGGAAGCAAATAGTCTGAGTACAGACACTAGAAAGAAAGAAGGCTTCTCGAAGCCTGTCTATCTACATAGGGCCCTCCATGGCCAGGATCACCACCTGGGTGGCTAGTCACTCGTCGACATCAAGGTCTACATAAAACCCATTGGAAGGGGCGGTGTTGTCGTCTAAAAATAGTAATTAAGCAAACATGAGTACAAGGGTACTCAGCAAGTCTTACATCAGAACCTACTATACATGCTCATTCTCAAGAAGGTGGTGGAGTTATTGCAGCAAGCCAGCTTTGACTCTTGGCTAAGCTATCCTACGGAACTCCACTAGTAAAACAGTTTTTCGCACACGAGTCCACTAATCACCAACACAATACTCCACCGGGGATCCTCCCTCGTCATCCTACGAGAGGGCCATCCTCGGTACTCACACTTATCTTGAGTCTTTTAGTAGTATCCATTAGCTTGTCTATGAACTATATAGGCAACCAAGTAGTCCTTTACCGCGGACGCGGCTATTTGAATAGTTTTATACCCTGCAGGGGTGTACTTCTTCATACACGCTTTCACCACTTACCGCTGTTTACA
Source organism: Triticum aestivum (assembly GCF_018294505.1). Taxonomy (NCBI): domain Eukaryota; kingdom Viridiplantae; phylum Streptophyta; class Magnoliopsida; order Poales; family Poaceae; genus Triticum; species Triticum aestivum. The sequence goes on along the minus strand of NC_057797.1, from coordinate 347,594,483 downwards.
CGACATGTACTCGGCAACCTTCAAGCGGAAGCCCAGCGAGGGTGTCGGCCACGGCCTACCTAACACTCAAGCCTCTAGTCCAGGTTTATCGCTTATTCAGGTTCCATCCGCAGGGAGTCCGTCCGAGGTTTCCACATACGGCCCCGAACGATGTGAACAGGGTTCCCGAGACACCAAACGGGTGACTCGGTACACCGTGCCACGGTGTGTCTACCGCAACATAGCCCACCCCTAGGGTCAGCACTACGCACGGCCGCCAACACATAACCTACAAACACCAGAAAATATTTGCAACTCCTGGACAGAGTACTAGGGTGATTAAGAAGCCGAGAGGGTCCATTGGTTTCAGGCCCAATGTATGGTAGTAACTGAATCTTAAATCACACATACAGATCTCAGTTCTTAGGGACGGCCTCAATGAAACAACCCACCATGTACTCCTACATGGCCTCTCATCGATACCTTTACCAAATCATGTTCAACACATCCCTCACATTACCGACATAATCATTTCACTCTAGCCCATCACCCAGATGAACCAAACCTGACACAACTCTAAGCATAGCAGGCATAGCAAGGTAGAAAACACATACACGGCTCAATCAACTCCTACACATGCTAGTGGGTTTCATCTAGTTACTGTGGCAATGACAGGTCATGCAGAGGATAAGGGTTCAACTACCGTAGCACACAGCAGTTTGAATCGCGTTGTCTTAATGCAGTAAACAAGAGCAGAAGCGAGAACATGGGTTTGTATCGGAATGATCAATGGGTTGCTTGCCTGATGTAGTGGTAGTAGGGTACTGCCCTTCAGACGGATACTCGGGGTTATCCTCGGAGGCAGAACCTACCACGAAAGACACACAGAACATAATCAACACATGACAATATGCAACAATATGATGCATGCTATGACATGGCAAAATGAAAGTGTCTTGGCCTAATGCAAGCTAAAACAGAAAGGAATGAACTCATTTGAATCAAAGATTCAAATGTTAGCTCATTTAACATGGCCTTATTAGTGCATTATCTTATTCTGCTTAAACAGCAAGGTTAACTTGTTTTGTCATGCATGTAACCATTACAGATGGATAGATTGAATTTTTCTGATCATTTTTCATATATAAATTGTTTGATTTGGAGTTATGGTTGATTTTCTATGATTTTTAGAAGTTTTGGCTATTTTTTGGAATTTCCTATAAAAGAATAATTCCAGTAATTGAATTAATGCGTCAGCATGACATAGGTGTGACGTCAGTGGGTCAACTGGGTCGGCCAGGTCAACCCTGACTGGTAGGCCCTGTCTGTAAGTGGCTCAGCTAATTAACTAGATTAAATTAGTACTAATTAACTATCAGTGGGGCCTAGGCCCACATGTTAGTGACTAAACTAATTAAAATTAGTTAACTCTAATCCTAAACTAATTAGCAGGCCGGCCCCACCTGTCATAGGCTCAGGGGGGAGTCAACATGGGCCCACGCGTCAGTACACGGTCAAAGGGGTTCAAACTCTCCGGCGTTTAGCCGCCGGCGAGGCCAGACGCGGTGGAGGGCTCGGGTTTTGCACTCTGGCGACCAAAAGGACGGCGGAGACCATCTACGTGATGCGGGGAGTGAGCCGCGTCAAGTGGTGGCAGTAGGTGGAGCTGGGGTGGCCGGAGACGACGTCAGCGAGCACGTCCGCGGCGGCCGGAGTTCGGGCGAGGTTGAACTAGTCGCTAGCAGGCACGGCGAGGGGCGCACGGGGGTGCTACGGGCTCCTGCGAGTGCGTTGAAGACGAAGGCGTGCTCGGTTGCAACCCAACATGGCTGTGGCCACGACGGCGACGTGCGGTGGCGGCAGCGAGCTTTGGCTCCGATGGCCATGGGGGTTAGAGGGCGCAGACGAGCGCGGGGAGAGGGGGAAACGGGTCAGTAGCTCACTGCGGTTGCAGGGGAGCGAACGGCGAGCTCGGGGAAGAGCTGGAGCGAGCGGGGCAGCGATGGGGATCTCCAGCGACCGAGGTTGAAGACGAGCTCGGTGCAGCGTCTCCGGGGCGAGCGAGCGCTCGGGGATGGGTCGAGGCAAAGCAGTGGACGACGGCGGAGCTTCTTGGCACAGCTAGGCAGCGAGTGGACGGCGGTGGCTGCGGTGGTGCTTGTCAGCAGCGACGTCTGCGCTCGGCAGGGGATGGGGAGAGAGCCAGAGAGGGGGAGAGGCCACGGGGAGAGTGGGGAGAAAGAGAGGGGGACGTGGGGGAGTGCATGGCACTCATAGGCGCGTCCGGGTCGTCGGCGGAAGTAGGAGGTGGCCGGCGTGTGGCCGCGGGCGCCGGCCACACGCTTCTCGTCCTCCTGGCGGGAGGAGGAGGACGACTGGCAAGAGCCAGTGCACTGGGCCGAGCCGGTGGGCTAGGTGGGCTGCGCCAGGTAAGTTTTGTTCTCTCTCTCCTTTTCTGTTTTTTATTTATTCTATTATTTCTGTAACTTCAGGGCTTTATTAAAAATGCCAGGGCATTTCCATAAATCATAAAATTAATCATGGCCACTGCTTAGAATATATTCAACAACAAACATTTTGGTTTATGATTATTTGAGCATTTAAAATATTTTATAGCATTTAAATGCCCAAATGCAAATACTATAAGAATTAATTCAATGACCTTAAGATGTCCTAGAAAAATGTGCACCATTTTTGTCCAAGGTTTTAACCCAAAACAAAAAGGGTGGGCTTTTTAGAAGGGCATTTCAGGTTCATTGAAAAAGTTTTTAGTAAACCCTAGTTGTTCCAGGGGGGTGCTGGGGGTTCTGTCATCCCCATTTCAAATTTAAGAGAAATTTAAACATGATGCACACTCTAATGCTTGAACTGGCTAGGGTGTGACAACTCACCCCCACTCAAAAGAATCTCGTCCCGAGATTTAGGATCCTCCGGGAAGAAGGTGGGGTACTCGAGTCGAAGACGATCCTCCCTTTCCCAAGTGGCTTCCTTTTCGGAATGGTGTGACCATTGAACCTTGAGAAACTTGATATTATGGCGTCGAGTGGTACGCTCGGCTTGATCAAGGATACGAACGGGATATTCCCGATATGAGAGGTTATCTTGTAGATCAAGCGTTTCGTGGTCCACTCCACGGATAGGATCCGCGAAGCAACGCCTGAGTTGAGAAACGTGGAAGACATCGTGAACTCTGGAAAGATGCGAAGGTAGTTCCAATTGGTAGGCAACTTCTCCTCTTTTGGCAAGAATGCGGAAGGGTCCGATGTAACGAGGAGCCAATTTGCCTTTGATACCGAAACGATGGGTTCCCTTTAACGGGGTAACCCGAAGGTAAGCCTTCTCGCCGACTTCATAAGTCATGAGCTTATGTTTACGGTCATATTGGCTCTTTTGACGAGATTGGGCTGTTTTCAATTTCTCACGAATAACGCGAACCTGCTCTTCTGCTTCCTGAATCATATCCGGGCCAAAGAGTTGTCTTTCCCCGGTTTCTGACCAGTTAAGAGGCGTTCGACATTTTCGTCCATAGAGAACTTCGAAAGGAGCTTTGCCCAAGCTAGCTTGATAACTATTGTTATAAGCAAACTCCGCAAATGGAAGGCATTTCTCCCAACCCATTCCAAATGAGATGACAGAAGCTCGGAGCATATCTTCCAGAATTTGATTGACTCACTCTACTTGACCACTTGATTGAGGATGGAAGGCGGTGCTAAAAGAGAGACGAGTTCCCATAGCATTTTGGAAACTTTCCCAAAATCGAGAGGTGAAGAGACTCCCACGGTCTGAGTTAATTTCCAATGGGACACCATGAAGAGACACTATTCGGGAGATGTATAAGTCAGCTAGCTGGCTAGCGGTGATACTCTCACGAACAGGTAGGAAATGGGCTACTTTGGAAAGACGGTCGATCACGACGAAGATGGCATTATTCCCTCTCTTGGTCCTGGGAAACCCAGTGATGAAATCCATACTGATTTTATCCCATTTCCACTCAGGAATAGCCAAAGGTTGAAGGGTGCCAGCAGGCCGTTGATGCTCTGCTTTAACACGACGACAAACGTCACAATTAGCAATGTATTGAGCGATTTCTCTCTTCATCCTAGTCCACCAAAACCTCTGGCGTAGGTCTTGATACATTTTAGTACTACCGGGATGAATGGTGAGAGGGGATTCATGAGCTTCCTTAAGGATCAACCGCCTCAGGTTTCGTGCCTTGGGAACCACTAAACGGTTTCCAAAGTATACAACACCTTGATCATCAACGGAGAAACAATTTGCGACTCCTTTCTTAATGTTTCTTCTAATACGGGAGATTCCCGGATCTACCTTCTGTGCCTTGATGATCTGATCCGTAAGGGTAGGTTTCGCCACCAGGGTGGATAGGAATCCTCGAGGGACAATGTGAAGATTGAGCTTACGAAATTCCTCGTGGAGAAGTGGTTGACTTTGTTGTAACATCAGGTTGTTACAATAAGATTTACGACTTAGCGCATCAGCCATGACATTGGCTTTGCCCGGGGTGTAAGTTATTCCTAAATCGTAATCCGAGATCAACTCGACCCAACATCGTTGCCTGAGATTCAAATCCGGTTGGGTGAAGATATATTTCAAACTTTGGTGATCGGTGAAAATCTCGCAACGATTACCGAGGAGGTAATGTCGCCAAGTTTTGAGTGCATGGACTACAGCTGCAAGCTCTAGATCATGTGTGGGATAGTTTTCCTCATGTGGGTGTAATTGCCGTGAAGCATAGGCAATTACCTGACGATCTTGCATGAGTATGCAACCTAGTCCTTGTCGCGAGGCGTCGCAATAGATAATAAAGTCCTTGGAGAAATCTGGTGGTACCAGTACGGGAGCAGATGTCAGGCGTCTTTTCAGTTCCTGAAAGCTGAACTCGCACTGTGGGGTCCACTCGAACTTTTTATCTTTCTTGAGGAGTTCAGTTAGAGGTTTAGCAAACTTGGAGACATTCTCGACGAAGCGGCGGCAATAGCTCGCTAAGCCAAGGAAGCTCCGAACTTGCTTGACCGTCTCAGGTGGAGTCCAATCAAGGACGGCTTGAACTCGCTCGGGATTGACAGCAATACCCTTACCAGAGATTACATGGCCTAGATAGGTCACTTCTGGCAACCAAAATTCACACTTGGAGAATTTGGCATAAAGGCGATGCTCTCGAAGTTTCGTCAATACCAGCCTTAGATGTTCGGCATGTTCCTCTTCATTCTTGGAGTAGATGAGTATGTCATCGAGGTAGACTACGACGAATTTATCCAAATACTCCATGAAGACCGAGTTCATTAACCGAGAGAAGTGGCTGGGGCATTGGTTAAACCGAAAGACATAACGGTGTACTCGTATTGGCCATAACGAGTAACAAAGGCCGTTTTGGGAATGTCCCCGTTTCTGATTTTGATTTGATGGTAGCCCAACCTCAAATCCATCTTGGAAAAGACTGAGGATCCAGCGAGCTGGTCATACAGATCGTTGATCCTGGGAAGCGGATACTTGTTCTTGATGGTGACCAAGTTGACAGGTCGGTAATCTACAACCATCCGATCCGTTCCATCCTTCTTTTGACGAAGAGGACGGGGCAAGCCCAAGGAGAGGAACTAGGACGGATGAAACCCTTTTTCAAGGACTCATCGAGTTGGTTCTTAAGCTCGGCTAGTTCTAAGGGTGCCATCTTATAGGGTCTTCTAGAAATTGGAACGGTTCCTGGAACAAGGTCTATCACGAACTCGACATCCCTGTCAGGTGGAACACCTGGCAGTTCTTCTGGAAAGACATCCGGAAAGTCTCGGACTACCGGAATATCCTCAAGGTCTGGAAGGGGGTTGGCATTTAGGGAGTAAAGTTGGCGCTTGGCCACTCGAGTTAAGACATTGACTGTCTTGCCTGATGGGTGAGTAAGTTGAACGGTTCTAGTGGCACAATCAATCTTAGCATAATGAGCTGACATCCAGTCCATACCCAAGATGATGTTAATGTCCGAGGACTTAAGAGCTATTAAGGATGCAAGGAAGACAAGTCTATCAACAAGAATTTCGTTCCCATGGCTTACTCTAGAAGTTTGCCATTTGGAACCCGGAGTTTGAATTACCATGGAAGTGGGCATGTCAGAGAATGTCATGTTATGCAATCGAGCATAGTTCTCAAATATGAATGAATGAGATGCTCCAGTATCGAAAAGAACAGATGTCGGATGGCAGTTAACAAGGAGCGTACCAAGGACGACGTTAGGATCCTCATGAGCCTCCTCGGCTGAGACATAGTTGACATGGCCACGTGCAGTGGTGACCGGCTTGGCGTAGAATGTCTTTCCCGCTGGTTTACCACGGCCAACGGACTTTCCAGACTGATTGGGGTTGTTGTTCTGGGGACACTCTCGGCTATAGTGACCCAGCTCTCCACACTTGAAACACGTCACAACGTTGGGACGTGGAGCAGCATTAGCAGCGGGGCCACCATAGGGCTTGGGCGGTGCAAACTGCTGGTTGGGACGAGGCGCCTCAAAGGATGGCCTCGGAATGAACCTGGGTGGCAGTGCCGTGCTTGGAATCCACACCCGGCGCTTCTGAGCTCCAGAGCCGGATGAAGAGCCGAAATCACGTGAGTGCTTGCGTGAAGCGTCATAGTCAGACTGGCCTGACACAACACTGATGGCTTTATTGACCAACTTCTGAAAGGAGGTGCACTCGTGCAGACGAAGATCGCGGCGAAGCTCAGGGCTAAGTCCCTTGCGGAACCTTGCCTGCTTCTTAGCATCGGTAGATACTTCTTCAGGAGCATATCGTGCCAGATTCCCAAATTCACGACTATATGCATCCACAGTCAGTCTTCCTTGGGTGAAACTGCAGAACTCTTCCCTCTTGCGATCTATGAGACCTTCCGGAATGTGATGCTCACGGAAAGCCTCACTGAATTCAGCCCAAGTAGTGATTTGGCCGACCGGGCGCATAGCTTCAAAGTTTTCCCACCAGAGGCTAGCAGGGCCTTCGAGGTGATAGGCAGCATAAGTAACCTTATCAGCTTCGGCTACGTTGGCAGAACGTAGCTTGTGGGTGATGCTGCGAAGCCAGTCATCCGCGTCGAGGGGCTCGACGGAATGGTTAAACTTTGGTGGGTACATCTTGATGAAGTCATTGATTGACACCAAGTCATTTCGCTGATGGCGTGCAGTGTTCTGCTCAATCCGCTCTAGCAGGCGGTTAGTCTCACGCTTGTTTCTTTCCGCCTCCAGCATCACTTCGGCCAGAGAAGGCGGGTGAGGCAGATTTTCACCCCTAGCTGCACTGGCTTCCCCCTGCTCCGGGGCAGCAGGGTTGCTGCGGGTGTTGACCATCCTAGGAGAAAACAAGACAACAGTTTAGATAAGGATGGCACAAACTTAGCAAGGAAGTGCAGAATGTAATGGATAACACGGAATGCAGAGATGTTCATTGCACGACATGGTAATATAGAAACTGCCATATATATACCATTGGTCATACACACCGTACATAGTTTAGTACAAGCCCAGGCTAGAGTACAACTATGGTGAAAGACATTACATCTCATCGGAGGCATTCCAAGCTCCTATACATTATTTCCTACACCTCCGGAGCGTGATACACACCAAGTCGTATCCCACGGTCACGCAGGACTGTGGAGAATACAACTACTACAATACTAGTGGAACTACTACTAGCTCAGACGGCTCCGTAGTAATCCTCATAGAAGTCGCCACCAAAACCTGGAAGTGGAACATGATCATCTGGGAACAGACGGTCCTGCGGAACCTGCGGACCAAAGGGACTCGGATGTGGCCTTGGTCCCACAGGTGGTGGCAGACGGGGACCACGAGGAGGGGTGATGCCTCCCACATCGCGCCACTCCATACAATCTGGCAATCCAGATCGTACAGGGTACAGATCCCTCAGATCCATGTATCCTGCCTGTACCGCCGGTGCAAACCGAGTCAAAGTGGCCCAGTGATCAGCACGAGAGTTAAAAAGCTCCATACGCAAGGCCCGATTTTCGCGGTCCTTATCCTCGAGCATCTCGGCAGTGGTGCGGAGTAGTGACTCCTCATGTGTGGGGTCAGCATAGATAGCCTGGAGATACCCTTGCGCTCCCGGAAGTGAAGCTGGCATATAACGGAAGTCGGTGTTCCGAAGTAGGCCAGTCCGGACTCGCATGATGGTCATCATGGAATAGGCAGCATCCTGCACAGCCATCTCAACAGTAACCCCGAGTCCATAGGAACAGTGAAGGGGCTCAGTGGCTCCAGGATAAGAGGGATATATCCTGACGGTACAGAGGTACTGGCTCTGGTTGAAGTCTCTGAACTGCTCTTCGACAGTGTATTCGGGATACCAACGGTAACCCGTCTCGATCATTACCCGGACTAACATAGCAGTATGACCGGGCACATCGAGGCACCGGGTCAGGCGAACCACTTGATTTTGAGCACGAGTGGCCATCTGAAAGCACAACCACAATGCAAAGGCATTAGAATTTCTAGGGAAAATTGGACAGCATAACAGCTGTAAATGCTCAGAAAAAGATTTGAGACATCCACAACAGTTTGCAATACCACTCAACAACATCATATCAAGGTTCTGATTCAACTGACAACATACTAAAAGTAGTAGAAACTGTACTGAGGCTTGTAACAACAATCCTATAAGCTACTACGGATTAGTAACACGTGAACCTGATAGAAGAAGAGAGCCTAGTCCTTAACCCACGTTGAATGAGAAGAGAATGACTCAGATCAGAGGGCATAAGGTAAAGGAGTAAAAGATCCTTACGTTCCCTCCCACAATCAATTCCCCTACATATAACTAAAGCATTTCTAGACTCGACATCGACCAGTTTGGCTCAACGAACCTACAGGCAGTCCGGCTCTGATGCCAACGCTGTCAGGACCCCGATTCCAAGTCACATCGATCTAGCCGGTAACACCTCATATCACATTGCGGCCTCACGCACGGTATTCCCACGGGTGTCGCCTTACCATGGCCCGGGACCGTTTGCGCCTTTTGGCTCACGTATATGATAGTGTCGCTAGCATCCATATGACAGAGAACCCGGGCCGACATGGCTAGTCGTGAACCCAAAGCGGCGCAGACCTATGGAGACAGGCATACATGAATCACATCGAGCATGTCGGTCATCAGCGAGTGAATCCGGGCTGTAGCACTGGGCTAACAGGACTCCGGGGAACCCGGGCTGTAGCAGGCTAGGCAGGACTCCGGATGTCACCGCGTGACATTTCCCCGAAGGGACAGACATAGGAACGAAGTGAAACACATGCCGGCCAGTCAAGTGTCCTGAGCAGTAGTGCTGGGCTAGCAGGACTCCGGTGAACCGGGCTGTAGCGGACTACTATGGCTCGAGGAACACTAGACTACATTTCCCCATAAGAAAGGCTGCCAAGGATAAACAACTAGATTGTCGGATCCCACTCATACCAAGCATTTCAATCATACACACAATATGCCCGATATGAGTACATACAACATGGCATCACAACAAAACTCTACAACTCAAGTACTTTATTTAAAGGCTCCAGAGAGCCATACATAACATGTTCATACAGGTAGGGGTCACATGACCCAACACTCAAGTCATACAAGCATACAAGCACATGCGGAAGCAAATAGTCTGAGTACAGACACTAGAAAGCAAGAAGGCTTCTCGAAGCCTGTCTATCTACATAGGGCCCTCCATGGCCAGGATCACCACCTGGGTGGCTAGTCACTCGTCGACATCAAGGTCTACATAAAACCCATCGGAGGGGGCGGTGTTGTCGTCTGAAAACAGTAATTAAGCAAACATGAGTACAAGGGTACTCAGCAAGTCTTACATCAGAACCTACTATACATGCTCATTCTCAAGAAGGTGGTGGAGTTATTGCAGCAAGCCAGCTTTGACTCTTGGCTAAGCTATCCTACGGAACTCCACTAGTAAAACAGTTTTTCGCACACGAGTCCACTAATCACCAACACAATACTCCACCGGGGATCCTCCCTCGTCATCCTACGAGAGGGCCATCCTCGGTACTCACACTTATCTTGAGTCTTTTAGTAGTATCCATTAGCTTGTCTATGAACTGTATAGGCAACCAAGTAGTCCTTTACCGCGGACGCGGCTATTCGAATAGTTTTATACCCTGCAGGGGTGTACTTCTTCATACACGCTTTCACCACTTACCGCCGTTTACACGACATGTACTCGGCAACCTTCAAGCGGAAGCCCAACGAGGGTGTCGGCCACGGCCTACCTAACACTCAAGCCTCTAGTCCAGGTTTATCGCCTATTCAGGTTCCATCCGCAGGGAGTCCGGCCGAGGTTTCCACATACGGCCCCGAACGATGTGAACAGGGTTCCCGAGACACCAAACGGGTGACTCGGTACACCGTGCCACGGTGTATCTACCGCAACATAGCCCACCCCTAGGGTCAGCGCTACGCACGGCCGCCAACACATAACCTACAAACACCAGAAACTATTTGCAACTCCTGGACAGAGTACTAGGGTGATTAAGAAGCCGAGAGGGTCCATTGGTTTCGGGCCCAATGTATGGTAGTAACTGAATCTTAAATCACACATACAGATCTCAGTTCTTAGGGACGGCCTCAATGAAACAACCCACCATGTACTCCTACATGGCCTCTCATCGATACCTTTACCAAATCATGTTCAACACATCCCTCACATTACCGACATAATCATTTCACTCTAGCCCATCACCCAGATGAACCAAACCTCACACAACTCTCAGCATAGCAGGCATAGCAAGGTAGGAAACACATACATGGCTCAATCAACTCCTACACATGCTAGTGGGTTTCATCTAGTTACTGTGGCAATGACAGGTCATGCAGAGGATAAGGGTTCAACTACCGTAGCACACAGCAGTTTGAATCGCGTTGTCTTAATGCAGTAAACAAGAGCAGAAACGAGAACATGGGTTTGTATCGGAATGATCAATGGGTTGCTTGCCTGATGTAGTGGTAGTAGGGTACTGCCATTCAGACGGATACTCGGGGTTATCCTCGGAGGTAGAACATACCACGAAAGACACACCGAACATAATCAACACATGACGATATGCAACAATATGATGCATGCTATGACATGGCAAAATGAAAGTGTCTTGTCCTAATGCAAGCTAAAACAGAAAGGAATGAACTCATTTGAATCAAAGATTCAAATGTTAGCTCATTTAACATGGGCCTTATTAGTGCATTATCTTATTCTGCTTAAACAGCAAGGTTAACTTGTTTTGTCATGCATGAAACCATTACATATGGATAGATTGAATTTTTTGATCATTTTTCATATATAAATTGTTTGATTAGGAGTTATGATTGATTTTCTATGATTTTTAGAAGTTTTGGCTATTTTCTGGAATTTCCTATATAAGAATAATTCCAGTAATTGAATTAATGCGTCAGCATGACATAGGTGTGACGTCAGCGGGTCAACTGGGTCGGCCAGGTCAAACCTGACTGGTGGGCCCTCTCTGTCAGTGGCTCAGCTAATTAACAAGATTAAATTAGTACTAATTAACTGTAAGTGGGGCCTGGGCCCACATGTCAATGACTAAACTAATTAAAATTAGTTAACTCTAATCCTAAACTAATTCGCAGGCCGGTCCCACCTGTCATAGGCTCAGGGGGAGTCAACCTGGGCCCATGCGTCAGTCCACGGCCAAAGGGGGTCAAACTCACCGGCGTTTAGCCGCCGGCGAGGCCAGACGCGGCAGAGGGCTCGGGTTTTGCACTCCGGCGACCAAAAGGCGACGGAGACCATCTACATGATGCGGGGAGTGAGCCGCGTCGAGTGGTGGCAGTAGGTGGAGCTGGGGTGGCCGGAGCCGACGGCGGCGAGCACGTCCGCGGCGGCCGGAGTTCGAGCGAGGTTGAACTAGTCGCTAGCAGGCACGACGAGGGGCGCGCGGGGGTGCTACGGGATCCTGCGAGTGCGTTGAAGACGAATGCGTGCTCGGTTGTGACCCAACGTGGCTGTGGCCACGACGATGACATGCGGTGGTGGTAGCGAGCTTCGGCTCCGATGGCCATGGGGGTTAGAGGGCGCAGACGAGCGCGGGGAGAGGGGGAAACGGGTCAGTAGCTCACTGCAGTTGCAGGGGAGCGAACGCGAGCTCGGGGAAGAGCTGGAGCGAGTGGGGCGGCGAGGGGGATCTCCGGCGACCGAGGTTGAAGACGAGCTCGGTGCAGCGTCTCCGGGGCGAGCGAGCGCTCGGGGATGGGTCGAGGCGAAGCAGCGGACGACGGCTGAGCTTCTTGGTACGGTGAGGCAGCGAGTGGACGGCGGTGGCTGCGGTGGTGCTTGTCGGCGGCGACGGCTACGCTCGGCAGGGGATGGGGAGAGAGCCAGAGAGGGGGAGAGGCCACAGGGAGAGTGGGGAGAAAGAGAGGGGGACGTGGGGGAGTGCGTGGCACTCGTAGGCGCGTCCGGGGCGTTGGCGGAAGCAGGAGGTGGCCGGCGTGTGGCCGCGGGCGCTGGCCACGCGCTTCTCGTCCTCCTGGCGGGAGGAGGAGGACGACTTGCAAGAGCCAGTGGACTGGGCCGAGCCGGTGGGCTAGGTGGGCTGCGCCAGGTAAGTTTTGTTCTCTCTCTCCTTTTCTGTTTTTTATTTATTCTATTATTTCTGTAACTTCAGGGCTTTATTAAAAATGCCAGGGCATTTGCATAAATCATAAAATTAATCATGGCCACTGCTTAGAATATATCCAACAGCAAACATTTTGGTTTATGATTATTTGAGCATTTAAAATATTTTATAGCATTTAAATGCCCAAATGCAAATACTATAAGAATGAATTCAATGACATTAAGATGTCCTAGAAAAATGTGCATCATTTTTGTCCAAGGTTTTAACCCAAAACAAAAAGGGTGGGCTTTTTAGAAGGGCATTTCAGGTTCATTGAAAAAGTTTTTAGTAAACCCTAGTTGTTCCAGGGGGGGTGCTGGGGGTTCTGTCATCCCCATTTCAAATTTAAGAGAAATTTGAACATGATGCACACTCTAATGCTTGAACTGGCTAGGGTGTGACAATCATATTACGTATCATATTTTGAAAAATAATTCAAATTTTTTTTTCGAAACCAATTTTTTTCTATTACTAGTGGCGCACCTAGCATACCGTGCGCCACTAGTAAGTTTGAATTTTTTTGAATTTTTTTGCCTCCCGATCTTAATAGCCCCGTAACATTTTTTCTGTTAGGTTTTTGGGGATTTTGAAAATGTTTAACGGGGTTCCCCGTGTTAAATTCGGATGTAACTTTTCGAGTAGATGATTTTTCATATAGAAAACTTTTTAATCCGAGTTCGTATGCAAAAGTTATGCCCATTTTACAAATTTCAGAGAGATTTTGCAAATAAAGTCGAAATTCATATTTGTAAATTTTCCCAACAACTAGACCACATATCACATGGGAAACTTATTTTCTTTTATTTTTCTGACATTTCCATCATTTTCTTTAATTATTTTAAAACTAAAAAGGCGGTTCACGGGGGGGCGGGGGTGCATTCGGTGGAAGTTTTGGGCCAAGTTAGTAATGGCGCACCGTGGGAGTGGTGCGCCATTACTAGTTTTGAAAAAAAACAAATTCTGAATTTTTTTGAAAAAAACTTAGTAATGGCGCACCAGTGGACAGTGCGCTAGTAATGGTGCACTGTCAACTGGTGCGCCATTACTAGTTTTGAAAAAATAAATAAATAAATTTTGAAAAAAAATTTGAAAATAATTTACTAGTGGCGCACCATGGATGTGGTGCGCCATTACTAGTTTAACTAGTAGTGGTGCACTATCCACTGGTGCGCCATTACTAGTTTTGAAAAAAAAATGAAAAAAAATGTTACTAATAGCGCACCGTGGATGTGGTGCGCCATTAGTATTTGGACACTAATGGCGCACCAACACATGGTGCGCCATTAGTATATTAGTGGCCATATCATCTATAGCCCTTTTCCTAGTAGTGTTCATGGTTTCATCGGCACCTGCAACTGGTTTTGGAAGTAATTTGTGAGTCACGGGGACTCAGCAATCTCACACCCTCGCGATCAAGACTATTTAAGCTTATAGGTAGGGAAAAGGTACGAGGTGGAGCTGCAGCAAGCACTAGCATATATGGTGGCTAACTTACGCAAAAGAGAGCGAGAAGAGAAGGCAAGGCATGATCGTGAACTAGAAGTGATCAAGAAGTGATCCTGAAATTACTTACGTTCAAGCATAACTCCAACACCGTGTTCACTTCCCGGACTCCGCCGAGAACGGACCATCACGGCTACACACGTGGTTGATGCATTTTAATTAAGACAAGTTTCAGGTTTTCTACAACCAGACATTAACAAATTCCCATCTACCCATAACCGCGGGAACGGCTTTTGAAAGTTCAAATCCCTGCAGGGGTGTCCCAACTTAGCCCATCACAAGTTCTCACGGTCAACGAAGGATATTCCTTCTCCCAAGACAATCCGATCAGACTCGGAATCCCGGTTACAAGACATCTCGACAATGGTAAAACTAAACCAGCAAAGCCGCCCGAATGTGCCGACAAATCCCGATAGGAGCTGCACAGATCTCGTTCTCGCGGCACACCGGATAAGCAATCCGTACAACTAAAACCAACCCTTGAGTTTCCCCGAGGTGGCGCTGCAAGGGGCTCTTGTTTTGACCAACACTGAGAGGAGCACTGGCCCGGGGGTTTAAAATAAAGATGACCCTTGAGTCTGCCGAACCGAAGGGAAAAAGGCTTAGGTAGCAAATGGTAAAACCAAGGTTGGGCCTTGCTGGAGGAGTTTTATTCAAAGCGAACTGTCAAGGGGTTCCCATTATAACCCAACCATGTAAGGAACGCAAAATCAAGGAACATAACACCGGTATGACGGAAACTAGGGCGGCAAGAGTGGAACAAAACACCAGGCATAAGGCCGAGCCTTCCACCCTTTACCAAGTATATAAGATGCATTAATTAAATAAGAGATATTGTGATATCCCAACAATATCCATGTTCCAACATGGAACAAAACTCAATCTTCACCTGCAACTAGCAACACTATAAGAGGGGCTAAGCAAAGCGGTAACATAGTCAAACAACGGTTTGCTAGGACAATGTGGGTTAGAGGCTTGACATGGCAATAGTGGGAGGCATGATATAGCAAGTGGTAGGTATCGCAGCATAGCAAAAGAGCAAGAAACTAGCAAGCAAAGATAAAAGTGATTTCGAGGGTATGGTCATCTCGCCTGAGATCCCGCAAGGAAGAAGAACGAGTCCATGAAGAAGACAAACAGATGTAGTCGAACGTATCCTCACAAACGCGACGTTATCGGAACCAACCCGAAGAAGCAACACCGGAAAGGAGCAAACAACATAGTAAAAAACCATCACATAATCATGGCATGAAGCACAATCAAGTATGATGCATGTCCGGTTTAATGAAGCATGACATGGCAAAGTGCAACAAACAACACTACAAATTAAGTGGAGATCAATATGCAACAGAGTTGCATATTGAAGAAAACACCACATGACTTATTTAGTTCTCTCTCGTTTAGGTACTCAACAATATTAAATGTCGATTAACATGGCAAGGGGTGAAGCAAAGTAAAACTACCTATCTAGGCAAGTTTAAATGAGGCCGGAACAACAAGCAACAAGTCCGAAAAATCCTCATGTGCATATTAATGGATTTGGTACTTGTCAGTGTCAAAACCGGCGGATCTCGGGTAGGGGGTCCCGAACTATGCGTCTAAGCCGGATGGTAACAGGAGGCAGGGGACACAATGTTTTACCCAGGTTCGGGCCCTCTTGATGGAGGTAAAACCCTACGTCCTGCTTGATTGATATTGATGATATGGGTAGTACAAGAGTAGATGTACCACGAGATCAGAGAGGCTAAACCCTAGAAGCTAGCCTATGGTTTGATTGTATGTTGTGGTTGTTGTCCTACAGACTAAAACCCTTCGGTTTATATAGACACCGGAGAGGGTTAGGGTTATACATGGTCGGTTACAAAGGAGGAGATATCCATATCCGTATTGCCTAGCTTGCCTTCCACGCCAAGTAGAGTCCCATCCGGACACGAGACGAAGTCTTCAATCTTATATCTTCATAGTCTAACAGTCCGGCCAAAGGATATAGTCCGGCTGTCCGGAGACCCCCTAATCCAGGACTCCCTCAGTAGCCCCTGAACCAGGCTTCAATGACGATGAGTCCGGCACGCAGTATTGTCTTCGGCATTGCAAGGCGGGTTCCTTCTCCGAATACATCACAGAAGAATTTGAATACGAGGATAGTGTCCGACCCTGCAAAATAAGTTCCACATTCCACCGTAGAGAGAATAATATTTTCGCAGATCTAATTTGCTGGCTTGTTTTGGCAGCATGACGTTATGTCATGGCCCGGTGATTATTCGAACCGTTTCCTTTAACCAGCCCTGCACATAACGCGAGGCAGCTTTTCGACACATCTTGTCAAAGCAGAGATCGTGTCCCCTTATTACGGGATTCTCATCAATATGGGCGTGGGTAACCCATCCGCGCCATCAATTATGGCACTTGGGGGATAAGCGAGTTTTACCAGGCAAGTGGGGATGCTTAGCTTCGTCCGCCCATTTAAAGGGATAAGGATTCACCTTCTGATGAGGACATAAATACCATTGTTACACCCACAGCCCCTGCTGCTATACATACTGGACCAATTACTAGAGCTCGCGCACGCCAACTAAATTACCACGTACTTTTGTTTCTTGGTAAGGATTCTAATGTTCATGAGAATATGATGCTGCCTAAATTGGATACATTTGTTTTGCTTACAAATGAAGGGCCTAGCTTGGAGAAGGATGAACATTGGAGCAAGAACAAGCATGGAGATGATGGCATGCGCAAGGGGAACAAGAACAGAGTTACAAGTGATGATTTCAGGTCTTTGAAGCCTCAACGAGTGCATGAAGCCTTGGACGAAATATACAAGATGTCACTTCATAAATTTCATCCAGAGGCTATTATAGGTGCTGCGTCACCTTTTTATTGGGCCAGGCCCATGTAATTTCGAAATACATAAGTATAGGCTATTTTTAGAGTCCGTGTGTGTGGGGAAACAAGAGATAGGGTTGATTTCGGACCCCTCCACCAAGGGCCACGAAATTCCCCCTCTCTTCCTCCATATATGCAGCCCTTAGGGCACCGTTTAGACTTTGGGTTTTGTTTAGATTAAAAGTTCGCCATAGCTGCAACTTCGCGTACTTTGTTTGTGTTCAACGACCAGACAAAGGCGTCACAGAACCCCACCTTGATCAATAAAGCTTTCATCTTATATTCGCAATATCCAGATTGCAATCTCAGTTTCTTGCTTGTTCTTCGTTTGCTCGCAGGAAACAGACCCTCATGGTCAGGTTGATCGTGCTCCGGCGTGGTCAATAACCTCTCAGAGTTGGTTTAGCGATTGTTAAGGCGCGACGTCCTCGCACGTTCGTAGTCGGATCGTCAAAGTCGACTGCCACCAAAGCGATATCCATCATCTCATCGAAAGACGGGACACCTTTGCCTCTATCAAGTGGTATCAGATTTCCAGGTTGCTCGGGGAGATTTTACAGTTTTTTGTAGTTTATATCGAGTTTGTTCTTCATACCTACAGTCCACGGAAAAGCCACAAAAAAAATTAGGGTTAGTTCATCATATCCGAACCAATATGAGACTTTGCATAATCTTTTTAGGGTTTTGCTTTATTGAATTTGCGGTTGCATCGTCATGTCTAGTTGCTGGTCTTAGAGTCTAGTCTTTTAGAGTTTCGAGTTCTGGTCATAAGTTTCAATGCATATAAGATTTGAACTCTTGGTAGTAAGCATGAACGGTGTTACTGCCTTGTTTTAATTGTTCCAACTTGCGAAGCAATTCACGACGATAGTAAGGAGGAAAAAATTGTTGTCTCATTACAGCTTTCAAAACTTTCCAAGTTGTGGGTTGGTTATCAATGTTTTTCTTACAATGCACACTCCACCAAACAGAAGCAAAGCCAGTAAATGCTCTAGTGGCAGCTCGTACTCGCTCAAGTTCAGAAAATTCATGGTTACTAAAAATTTGTTCTACTTCAAACTCCCAAGCTAGATAAATAGCAGGATTAAATCTAGCCTCAAATGACGGTAAAGAGATAACCTGACCATGTGCTTGTGTGTGTTGTCCAAACTCTCGTTGATATGATATTAATCGAGCTAATAAAGCAAAACAAGAGAAGAATAAGAGTGAAAATCAGATTGTGGCAAAAGAATTTGAGCAACAAATGAAGCCTAATAATAAACCATCTAGTGTTGCTTCTGAAATTAAATTGAAAAGTGCATGTTTATTTGCCACCAAATCTGATATTGATGAGCTAGATTTCAGCAAATCTGTTTGCTATGCTTTTGTGTGCAAAGAGGCATTATTTTCATTCGAGGACGTGCCTTCCTCTTTGCCTCCTGCTATCACTAACATTTTGCAGGAGTTCACTGACGTCTTTCCACAAGACGTGCCACCGGGATTACCACCTATTCGAGGGATTGAGCATCAGATCGACTTAATTCCCGGTGCTTCACTGCCAAACCGTGCGCCATACCATACCAATCCAGAGGAGACGAAGGAGATTATGCGTCAAGTACAAGAGCTTCTCGACAAAGGTTATATACGCGAATCCCTTAGTCCTTGTGTTGTTCCTATTATTCTAGTACCGAAAAAGGATGGTACATCGCGTATGTGTGTTGATTGTAGAGGCATTAATAATATTACTATTCGTTATCGTCATCCTATTCCTAGGCTAGATGATATGCTTGATGAATTGAGTGGCTCTACAATATTCTCCAAAGTTGATTTGCGTAGTGGATACCATCAAATTCGTATGAAATTGGGGGATGAATGGAAAACAGCATTTAAAACTAAGTTTGGATTATATGAGTGGTTAGTCATGCCTTTTGGGTTAACTAATGCGCCTAGTACTTTCATGAGACTAATGAACGAAGTTTTACGTGCTTTCATTGGACGATTTGTGGTAGTCTATTTTGATGATATACTGATTTATAGCAGATCTTTGGAAGAACATTTGGAACATTTACGTGCTGTTTTTATTGCTCTACGTGATGCACGTTTGTTTGGTAACCTTGGGAAGTGCACCTTTTGCACCGACCGAGTATCTTTTCTTGGCTATGTTGTTACTCCACAGGGAATTGAAGTTGATAAAGCCAAGATTGAAGCTATTGAGAGTTGGCCGCAGCCCAAAACGGTCACACAAGTGAGGAGTTTTCTTGGCCTCGCTGGATTCTATAGGGGTTTTGTGAGAGATTTCAGCACCATTGCTGCACCTCTCAATGAGCTTACAAAGAAAGATGTGCCTTTTCTTTGGGGTACCGCACAGGAAGAAGCCTTCTCGGTATTGAAAGATAAGTTGACACATGCTCCTTTACTCCAACTTCCTGATTTTAATAAGACTTTTGAGCTTGAATGTGATGCTAGTGGAATTGGATTAGGAGGTGTGTTATTACAAGATGGCCAACCTGTTGCATACTTTTCTGAAAAATTGAGTGGGCCTAGTCTGAATTATTCTACTTATGATAAAGAATTATATGCTCTTGTTCGGACTTTAGAAACATGGCAACATTATTTGTGGCCCAAAGAATTTGTTATACATTCTGATCATGAATCTTTGAAACATATTAAAAGTCAAGCTAAACTGAATCGTAGACATGCTAAATGGGTTGAATTCATTGAGACTTTCCCTTATGTCATTAAACACAAGAAGGGAAAAGAAAATGTTATTGCTGATGCATTGTCTCATCGCTATACTATGCTTTCACAACTTGACTTCAAAGTATTTGGTTTGGAGACCATCAAAGATCAATATGTGCATGATGCTGATTTTAAAGATGTAATGCAGAATTGTAAAGAAGGAAGAATGTGGAACAAGTTTGTCGTTAACGATGGATTTGTGTTTCGTGCTAACAAGCTATGCATTCCAGCTAGCTCCGTTCGTCTTTTGTTGTTGCAGGAGGCGCATGGAGGAGGATTAATGGGACACTTTGGCGTGAAGAAGACGGAGGACGTACTTGCTACACATTTCTTTTGGCCAAAGATGAGACGGGATGTTGAGCGTTTTATTGCTCGCTGCACTACATGTCAAAAAGCTAAGTCACGACTCAATCCTCATGGTTTATATATACCTTTGCCTGTACCTAGTGTTCCTTGGGAGGATATATCTATGGACTTTGTTTTAGGTTTACCTCGAACAAAGAAGGGGAGGGATAGCATATTTGTTGTCGTGGATAGATTCTCGAAAATGGCACACTTTATACCATGTCATAAAAGCGATGATGTTGTTAATGTTGCTGATTTGTTCTTCCGTGAAATTATTCGCTTGCATGGTGTGCCAAATACTATTGTTTCAGATCGTGATACTAAATTTCTTAGCCACTTTTGGAGATGTTTATGGGCTAAGTTGGGGACTAAACTGCTTTTTAGTACTACTTGTCACCCCCAAACTGATGGCCAAACTGAAGTAGTCAATAGAACATTGTCTACTATGCTTAGGGCTGTTTTGAAGAGTAATAAGAAAATGTGGGAGGAATGCTTGCCTCATATTGAATTTGCTTATAATCGTTCATTGCATTCTACTACTAAGATGTGCCCTTTTGAAGTTGTGTATGGTTTCCTACCTCGTGCACCTATTGATTTGTTGCCTCTTCCATCTTCGGAGAAGGTTAATTTTGATGCTAAACAACATGCTGAATTGATTTTAAAAATGCATGAGTTAACTAAGGAAAACATTGAGCGTATGAATGCCAAATATAAACTTGCTGGAGATAAGGGTAGAAAACATGTTGTGTTTGCACCTGGAGATCTTGTTTGGTTACATTTGCGTAAGGATAGATTTCCTGATTTGCGCAAATCAAAGCTCATGCCATGGGCTGATGGTCCCTTTAAGGTGTTAGAGAAAATAAATGATAATGCATATAAACTTGAGCTGCCTGCAGATTTTGGGGTTAGTCCCACTTTTAACATTGCAGATTTGAAGCCTTATTTGGGTGAGGAAGATGAGCTTCCGTCGAGGACGACTTCATTTCAAGAAGGGGAGGATGATGAGGACATCAATACCATTGTTACACCCACAGCCCCTGCTGCTATACATACTGGACCAATTACTAGAGCTCGCGCACGCCAACTAAATTACCAGGTACTTTCGTTTCTTGGTAATGATTCTAATGTTCATGAGAATATGATGCTGCCTAAATTGGATACATTTGTTTTGCTTACAAATGAAGGGCCTAGCTTGGAGAAGGATGAACATTGGAGCAAGAACAAGAATGGAGATGATGGCATGCGCAAGGGGAACAAGAACAGAGTTACAAGTGATGATTTCAGGTCTTTGAAGCCTCCATAACGAGTGCATGAAGCCTTGGACGAAATATACAAGATGTCACTTCATAAATTTCGTCGAGAGGCTATTATAGGTGCTGCGTCACCTTTTTATTGGGCCAGGCCCATGTAATTTCGAAATACATAAGTATAGGCTATTTTTAGAGTCCGTATGTGTGGGGAAACAAGAGATAGGGTTGATTTCGGACCCCTCAACCAAGGGCCACGAAATTCCCCCTCTCTTCCTCCATATATACAGCCCTTAGGGCACCGTTTAGACTTTGGGTTTTGTTTAGATTAAAAGTTCGCCATAGCTGCAACTTCGCGTACTTCGTTTGTGTTCAACGACCAGACAAAGGCGTCACAGAACCCCACCTTGATCAATAAAGCTTTCATCTTATATTCGTAGTATCCAGATTGCAATCTCAGTTTCTTGCTTGTTCTTCGTTTGCTCGCAGGAAACGGACCCTCGTGGTCAGGTTGATCGTGCTCCGGCGTGGTCAATAACCTCTTGGAGTTGGTTTAGCGATTGCTAAGGCGCGACGTCCTCGCACGTTCGTAGTCGGATCGTCAAAGTCGACTGCCACCAAAGCGATATCCATCATCTCATCGAAAGACGGGACTCCTTTGCCTCTATCACCTTCCTATCCATGCCTTCTTCCTCCTTTGCTCATCCGTTTTCGCACACTCGAGCTCTAGCGCCCAAGTCCACACTTCCCACCTCAACCTTCTCCAACCATGTCCGGAGCGGGAGGCAGGTGGATGGTCTCCTCCGTCACGGAGGGAGACATCATGAAGCTGAGGAGAGCCAGATACCTGCCCGACGACATCGCGCACCGGCTCCCAGATGAGGGGCAGCTCATCCCCACCCCCAGGCCCCATGAGAGGGTAGTATTCCTCACCCATTTCCTCCGCGGACTGGGATTCCCTCTCCATCCATTCGTCCGGGGGCTCATGTTCTATTACGGCCTGGATTTCCATGATCTGGCCCCGAACTTCATCCTCAACATCTCAGCGTTTATCGTCGTGTGCGAGGCCTTCCTCTGCATCAAGCCCCACTTTGGCTTATGGTTGAAGACCTTCAATGTCCAGCCGAAGGTGGTGGGCGGCCGCCAGGCGGAGTGCGGAGGCGCCATGGTGGGCAAGATGCCCAATGTAACATGGCTTGAGGGCTCCTTTGTGGAAACCATAAAGGGGTGGCAATCGGGGTGGTTCTACATCACCGAGCCGCGCGATCCTGTATGGGCAGCGGCCCCCGAGTTCCGATCTGGCATCCCCACGCGGCTCACCTCTTGGAAAGAGAAGGGCATGTGTTGGGGTAGTTCGGAAGAACTGACCGGACTCCAAACATGCATTCAAAACATGGTGAACAAGAGGCTCAAACTTGTCAACGTGGTCAAGGTCATGCTCCACCGCCGGATTCTCCCATGCCAACAACGGGAGTTCAACTTGTGGGAGTTCGACCCGGCGCGGCACCGAACTCTGAATAGGCTTTTCAACACAACTCACGAAGATGCCTGGAGGGTGCTGTTCAAAAGCGCCGAGGTCCCCACCTCCCATTATTGAGGATCGTGGATTCAGCGCGAAGCGCCAAGCCAAAGCGGTAAGCTGCTTTACCTCTCGTAGGATACTTATTTTTTATAGGTTGACTCCATGCGGGATCTAAACTCCCGTACCTTTGACAGGACTGGCAAGAGACGGCCGGACAGATCGATTGTCCGGCTCCTTTGCCCGAAGGCCCAGAAGATGCTCTTTTGGCGAAGATGCTGACTCCGGCTCCTTATACGGTGCCGGAGAAGACCAAGAAGGCCAAGGGAACCCGAAAGAGTTCCCGAAGCCAGGCGTCGTCGGACTCACCGTCCGATGACTCTGTGGCGCACTCCTCCCCCAAAGACGAGGAAGAAGAAGAAGATGCTCCACCTCCTGCAGGGGGAGATAAGAAAAGGAAGGCCGCCCTAACTGGGGGGGCGAAAGGTCCAAGAAGGGAAGGACTCTCCTTCCAGACAGCTCCACCGCCGCCGACGAAGACGAAGACGAGTGGTTGCCCAGGGCCAAGCCCCTGGTGAGATCATAAGTATTCGGATACCAGAGTAGCTCGTAGCATTCCTTTGTCGCACTGCTTTCCTTAACGCCGAACATGATTATGCAGGCCGCCGCGAACCAGCATTGATGTATCATCGGACGGCTCCCTGGGCTCGTCGGACATGGATAGCGATCCAGTCCCGACCGCCACCTCCCCTCATCCTGCTGACGATGCCGAGGTGCTATCTCAAGAGGCACCGGGTCGAGGGGAGACAGTCCTGGAGGTGCCTCAAGGCGACCTTCCGGACTCCGGGACCGGAGGGGACGGTGCCCCTGAGAGCTCCGAGTTCGGCCCTCAGCCGAACACCGCGCCGGACCCTCTAGCGGTTCTGGGCTCGGGCAAGCGGCCTCCTTCTAAGAGGGGCAAGACGCCTATGCCGGTGACCTCTGTCCATCCAGAGGCGCCAAACAATCTGCTGGAAGCGCTTCCATCGACAAGGAGCACCGCACTATCATGAGTGCGGTGATCCAGAAGGTTCAGTCCGCCAAGAGCGGAGTGACTGAAGCCTGTGCCAGCCTTCTAACAGGCTTTGAGGTAAGTATTTTAAGATGTAGTAGAAATATTACCGCATAGACAGTAGCCCCTGATGCTTTGTTCGGTGTTCACAAAGAAAAGCCGAACAGAGGATCAAATAATATCGCAGGAGTCTAATATAAGTATGTCAATATGCATATGCAGGCTTCGCTGTTGGCGTCCGCCGCACTGACTGCGGAGGTCGCCGTACTGAAGCAGGACCTCAAGGGGTCCAGGAAAGAGCTCGGCCTTGCCAAGAGGCAGCTCGAGGAGAACAAGGGTAAGTAATACCCTGTCTATAGATATGTATATATAAAAGAAGACGCGATTGCAAAATGACAGGATCAACGTATATTTGCCAGGGGCCACGACCAAGGTGGCGACCCTGAAGCAAGCGCTAACCAAGCCTGAGGATATAGCGGCCAAGGAGCGCACCGAGTAAGAGAAGCACGAGGCTCGGGTGGGTGAGGTGCAGGAAGAGCTCTAGGCTCTCGTGGCGAAGCACGAGGCGTTGGAGCTTGACTCAAAGACGCGGGAGTCTGAGCTTGCCGCGGCCCTCGAGAGCGCAAGAAGTGCCAAGGCCGAAGCCCAAAAGGCCCTCCAGGAGATCGATGCAATGAAGAAGATAGCGGCGGGTACGACTTTCTATATGCAAAGCAAGCATGTAAAAGTAAATTACCGATTACTTACCCGAATCCGGAGCTCTCCAGGAGCATTCGCAAATTTGCCCTGCAGTGTGTCCGATGCCACACAATTTTACCAGGCCGAGGATGGAAGCTCAACGGAGAATATGTTCTGGTCTTAGTATGCTGAGGCCGAACACCCGGTGCTAATGAGCGGCCAGCTGAAGCAGATGGTCGAGCTACATAAGGCGGCCGATCGGGCCATGAAGAGCTTTATAGTCCGGCTGTGGCCTGACGACGCCCTTCCGAACAGCTTCTTCGGCCTGGTGAGGCGGCTTGTGGATGCCTGCTCGCGGTTGGAGGTCGTCAAGCGATCTGTCTGCATTGAAGGTGCACGCCGGGCTTTCGCCCGTGTGAAATTGCAGTGGGTCAAGCTAGACACCGTGAAGCTGATCAAGGAGGGGCCGCCAAAGGGCAAGGAGCACCGCCACCCCGAGATGTACTACGAGGGTGTTCTGCCGGGTGCCCGTCTCAAAGCGGACGAGTGTTCCAAAGATGTAATATTTGAGTGAGACTTGCTCATTTTATCCTGTATTTATGAAAACTTGTTTCATATGCGCTTTGCAACGCTTGTTTGAATTTAAAATATTACCTTCTGTTTGGCTGTTTATCCAATCTGAGAGATGGCTAGACCTCGGCTTCTGCCCCCATGCCACGAGTGCTGGGGTGTTTGGGATAAACCTGAGCACTCTTGTTCCCATGTTTGGGTCCTTCGAGGGAGGTGCTCAGCACAGCGAACAAGGCAACCAAACTAATAATGCTTTATCACTCTCACTTAGCCATAGAATTCTATAATTTTAAATTTCGACGAAGCCCCTGGTATTCGGAAGGCCGAATTTGGGGCGCGATACACGCCTTTAAGCCAGATAGGGCCGGCCCCTTGCTCTAAGCAGCATAAGTCTTTAGGGACTCGAAAACCTCGCCGAACAGCAACCAGTCTCTCGCCTTATCATGACAGTCAGTTTTAGCTTTCTCTACTGAGGTGCTGAACCCAGCAGAACCGGGGCACAATCGCAGTAGTTCTCCTAGCGCTACCTTAGCCGATAGAGCGGAACGTAAGGTACCAAAACATAGGAGCCCGGCAAACCCAACATTTGACCAAAGACATGATTCGGAGCTGATGCATATAATGCTATAAGTTCGGGGTGCCACACTTGTGAAAGTGTTCGGACTTTTCACACCGTATTGTGAGGTACGTAAGCCCCTGGTGTATTAGCCATACCAAGGTGTACGGTTGCAAGGCATCATTAATGAACACACACTCGCACACACATATTATATACATATATATAACAAGAATGCAATAATAGTCGTAATGTCATGCATTGTTTATTCGAAAAAAATTGTGTTAAAGCAGAGTGATACAGATAGTGCGATAAGCAAAGAGTAGGACTATGTCCCTTCCAAGGGCAAGCTGAGGAATGATATTAAATCGAATATTTCGCTCGTTACTGTAATCCACCTGGCAATTCCGTGGTATAGCTGTCTGCCTCCTTGGTTGCTGCATCATGTGTTCGGCAATAGTGCTGCCGGACAGTGTTTCCAGATATTAAGGTCCTGAAAAAAAAGGAAAATAACGAAACGGGAAGCCCTTAGTGCGGTTTAAGCCGCGTCCTGGGGCGTGCCGCAGTTGTGCCCCCCTCCCCATCTGTGCCCATGGTATTTTTGATGCGTAATTATGTACGCGCGACACGAGTTTCGCCGTTGGGCTGGGATTGGGGTGGCCGCCGTATTGCTACGCGAGCTCAGATCGCGCCAGGTGGTCTATTTGCCGATTGCTCCGAGCGCGCTTGAAGGTGTCTGGGCTTTGAAGCGCTGAACTGGTTGATTGCCTTGAGAGGCTGCTTTGCGCTTCTGCTGCGAGGGCCGCGGTGTGCTCCTCTGTTCGGAGGAAGCGCTCTGTGTTTCCATTTACTATAATAACTCCGCGAGGTCCTGGCATCTTGAGCTTGAGGTATGCATAATGCGGTACCGCATTGAATCTAGCAAATGCGGTTCGCTCGAGCAGCGTGTGATAACCACAGCGGAACGGGACTATATCGAAGATTAACTCTTCTCTTCGGAAGTTATCCGGGGATCCGAAGACCACTTCCAGTGTAATTGAGCCTGTGCAATGGGCCTCCACACCTGGAATGACGCCTTTAAAGGTCGTTTTTGTGGGTTTGATCCTTGAGGGGTCTATACCCATTTTGCACACTGTGTCCTGATAAAGCAGGTTGAGGCTGCTGCCGCCATCCATAAGGACTCAAGTGAGGTGAAATCCGTCAATGATTGGGTCTAGGACCAGTGCGGCGAATCCGCCATGAAGGATACTAGTGGGGTGGTACCTGCGATCGAAGGTGATCGGACAGGAGGACCAAGGGTTGAACTTTGGGGCGACTGGCTCCAACGCATATACGTCTCTCAGCGCACGCTTCCGCTCCCTCTTGGGGATGTGGGTTGCGTATATCATGTTCACCGTCCGCACTTGTGGGGGAAACCTCTTTTGTCCTCCAATGTGTGGCTGCTGGGGCTCCTCCTCGTCATCGCTATGCGGCCCCTTGTCCTTGTTTTCAACAATTAACTTGCCGGCCTGCTTGAACACCCAACAATCCCTGTTGGTGTGATTGGCTGGCTTGTCTGGGGTGCCGTGTATTTGACACAAGCGATCGAGTATACGGTCCAAGCTGGACGGACCCGGCGTACTTTGTTTGAATGGCTTTTTCCGCTGACCGGGTTTAGAGCCTTTGAATCCGGCATTGACTGCCGTATCCTCAGTATTTTCGCTGTTAATGCGGCGCTTATGTTTGTTGCGACGTGAGCTGCTATTGCCGTCCTTGGTATCTGAGGTACCATGGTTCTTTGATGTGTTATTACTGCGAGCCAGCCAGCTGTCTTCTCCCGCACAAAAGCGGGTCATGAGCATCGTGAGAGCTGCCATAGATTTCGGTTTTTCCTGACCAAGGTGCCGGGCTAGCCACTCGTCTCGGATGTTGTGTTTGAAAGCCGCTAAGGCCTCAGCATCCAGACAGTCGATGATTTGATTTTTCTTTGTAAGAAATCGAGTCCAGAATTGCCTGGCCGACTCTTCTGGCTGCTGAATTATGTGGCTCAAGTCATCGGCGTCTGGTGGTCGCACATAAGTGCCCTGAAAGTTGTCGTGGAATGCGGCTTCCAGATCTTCCCAACAACTAATGGAGTCCGCTGGCAAGCTGTTAAGCCAATGCCGCGCTGGTCCTTTGAGCTTTAGTGGTAGGTATTTGATGGCGTGTAAGTCATCACCGTGGGCCATGTGGATGTGGAGGAGGAAATCCTCAATCCATACTATGGGATCTGGTGTGCCATCATATGATTCAATATTTACAGGTTTGAAACCTTCTGGGAATTGATGTTCCATTACTTCATCTGTGAAGCATAAGGGGTGTGTGGCGCCTCTGTATTGGGCTATATCGCGACGCAGCTCGAATGGGTCTTGCCCGGTGTGTTCGGCCCGGCCGGATTTGCTTTTACTGTATCCGGCGTGACGTTTATCGTCTCACAGAGTGGTACGCCGTTGTCATCCGTAGATTGATCTTGCATGCTTTGCTTTGTCCTCCAATATGTCTCGCAGGTCTGGCGTATCTCCCCATGCCTTTTTATTTGAATGGCGTCGGGGTGGAGGCTGAGCTTTTGGCTGGAATGCCTCTCTATCGCGGCCACGAGGTGGCCGATCAGCCATATCATATGCTTCTTCCTCCAGTCGGGGTAGTAACCTGCACTTTGGGTAATTCTTGGAGGGGTGCTCGAGTTTATATTCCTCGGCCGCGAGGACTTCAGTCCATCTGTCAGCTAGCAGATCTTGATCAGCTTGAAGCTGCTGCTGCTTTTTCTTCAGGCTATTTGCCGTGGCCATAAGCCGGCGCTTGAAGCGCTCTTGTTCGATGGGATCCTCTGGTATGGAGAATTCACTGTCGCCGAGGCTTGCCTCTTTTTCGGAGGGGGGCATGTAATTGTCATCCTCCTCCTCTCCGTCTACCGCTCTCTCAGGAGAGCTGGCTCCTTCATCCTCCTGCTCTAAATCTTGTTGGAGGGGGTTGTTGTTGTCTTCGGCACTATCCGAAGTGTTATTATCTCCTGTGCCGGTATCACCACTTTTGCTTTGGCGGGACTTAGAGTGGCGCCGCTGACGTTGGCGCTTGGGTTGCTTCTTGGAGGGGTCATCCTCCGCTATCTCGTCGCCATTGCCTTCGTTGGGTGTATCGACCATGTATATGTCATATGACGAGGTGGCTTTACAGTGCCCTATAGGCGCTGGTTCATGTTCGTCTCCTACATCGTCGTCCATACCGTCGATGTCTTCGGAGTCGAAGTCGAGCATGTCGGTTAAATCATCGACAGTGGCTACAAAGTGGGTGGTGGGTGGGCGTCGAATTTCTTCGTCGTCCGCATCCCAATCCTGTTGGCCATAGTCCAGCCAGGGCTCTCCTGACAAAGAGAGAGACCTTAGTGAATTCAAAATGTCGCCAAAGGGCGAGTGCTGAAAGATATCCGCAGCGGTGAATTCCATGATCGGCGCCCAATCGGATTGGATTGGCAGGGGCGCGGATGGTTCGGAGTCCAGAAAAGAGTCCGGCACCTTGGAGTCACGGGCTGCGCAGAGGGTTAGGCTGGTGTTCGGCTCGATCGCCGTTGAGACTACAACCCCTGAGGCGGTGTCTAACCACCCATCCTCGATTGGCGTAGTTGGCTCCGAGCTAAGGGTCGGAGCTGATGCGGGCGCGGCCTCCGGGGTACTGTTCGGCGACAGAGCTAGGTCATACCCATCGTGACAGTGCGGCGCGCCCGGCTGTGGCTCGAATCCGTCGAAGATCAAGTCTCCGCGGATGTCGGCCGTGTAGTTCAAACTTCCAAATATGACCTCATGGCCAGGGGCGTAGCTTTCAATCTGCTCCAGATGGCCAAGCGAATTAGCCCGCAGTGCAAAGCCGCCGAATACGAAGATCTGTCCGGGGAAAAAAGTCTCACCCTGGACCGCATCGCTATCGATGATAGTAGGAGCCATCAAGCCTAATGGCGACGACACAGAGGAACTCTCAATGAAAGCACCAATGTCGATGTCAAAACCGGTGGATCTCGGGTAGGGGGTCCCGAACTCTGTGTCTAGGCCGGATGGTAACAGGAGGCAGGGCACACAATGTTTTACCCAGGTTCGGGCCCTCTTGATGCAGGTAAAACCCTACGTCCTGCTTGATTGATATTGATGACATGGGTAGTACAGGAGTAGATCTACCACGAGATCATAGACGCTAAACCCTAGAAGCTAGCGTATGGTATGATTGTATGTTGTGGTTGTTGTCCTACAGACTAAAACCCTTCGGTTTATATAGACACCGGAGAGGGTTAGGGTTACACAAGGTCGGTTACAATGGAGGAGATATCCATATCCGTATTGCCTAGCTTGCCTTCCACGCCAAGTAGAGTGCCATCCGAACACGAGACGAAGTCTTCAATCTTGTATCTTCATAGTCCAACAGTCCGACCAAAGGATATAGTCCGGCTGTCCGGAGACCCCCTAATCCAGGACTCCCTCAGTATTGTTCTGCCCTAAACCATATTTTAGAGTTGTTAAACATGCAAAGTGATGCCACCATGTTAAACTAGGCATTTTTCTACCCCATTTACACATAAAGATTATTTAAAACCGAGCTACGGTTGATTAGTTATGAAATAAAGCATTTTTGCATGGCATATGAACAAAATTAGACAAACAGCATTTTGAACATTTCAAACATGCATGAAAGTGGCATATTATGAAACTAGACAAAACACTGAGCACTTTAAATATTAAGTTTGTTTAATTCCGATGCACGGTTGTGAAGTTATTATATACATGAAGTGCAAGGGTTTTTCTGCAAATATGTAAATCCCTGGTTAAATAGCAAATTCGCAGAACAAAAAAAACATCCACTGGGCCGAATCTTGTTGGCCCAACAAGAAGAGGGAAACTGGAGGGGCTGCTCACATCGAGCCTTGGCCCAGCTGGTGGAGAGGGGAGGCCTGCAGGGGCGCGCAGCTGGGCCTGCGGTCAATGCGACGACGAGGAACCGCTCCTTCGTCCTCTGCTCGATACAGATAGAACGCGGTGCTGAAGGTCAATGGCGAGGCGGCAGCGGGTCTCGGCGTGGCAACGGTGAACTAAGGTCGCTGGGATCCGAGGCGGCAGGTCGACGCATCGACGGATCCGAGCGGTGAAGGCCGTTCCCGCCGGCGGACTTGGCAGATCGAGGTCGGGGAAGGCCCTGGCGACCATGGTGGGGCTTGGCGGTCTCTTGCGACTCCAACAGCCAGGAGATGAACATAAGGATGAGGAAGGGCGCGCTGGTAGAAGACAACATGGAGGAGGTCTGGTGGCCATCATTCCATCGCGGCAGCAGGGCGTCGGGGAACGGCTGCAGCAGTACGAATCCTGCGGTGGGGAGGTCCGGGCGGAGAGCAGAGGCCATGCGACGAGCGGCACGAGAACGAAGACGGGGCGCGGGTCCAGAGACAAGGGCGGCTGCTCCGGTCGCCGGGATGGTCCTGTGTGTGTGAGAGAAATGAGGCGCCAGAGATGTTACAGAGAGAGGGAGAGAGAGCAGCGGGGAAGAAGAGAGGCGATGAGGAGCTGCATAAGGCCGGCCTTGGAGCACTCGCCCGGTGCGACGAGATGAGGCTGAGTGCTCCTTCTCGGCCACAGGCGTGGAGAGAGACGAGGGGAGGCGCTGCCTCATGCTGTTGTTGGTGAGGAAAAACAAGGGAGAGGGTGTCGGCGGTTGCTTGGGCAGTAATGGCCTTGAGGGGATCCCAAGAGGATTTGGTGCAGTGGCGGCACAGAATAGGAAAGACGGGACAGCTCCCCTAAATTTAGGGTTTGATCTGATTTGGGTAGGGGTTGGTCTATATATAGGGACAAAAGGATTAGGCTTGGACCCTTCGACCAAAATCGGACGGTTTCGGATAAATAGGTTAGGGAGCCTAATGAACAAAACAGAGATGGTTTATAGATGTTAGGGGATGATTCAGACCCATCGGTGACGACTGTCCAGGTCGGGTTCGGGGAAGTTTTCGGACGCGTGAGGGTGTTCTCAGAACCGAGAGGAGAGGAGCTTTGACAAAAGGCCACGGAGGCAAGGGGTTTTGATGGGCTCAGAAAAAAAGAGAAGAGAAGGAGAGGCCCGACAACTATTTCCGGAGACCGAAAATGTCCAACGTTAGACCGGCTATATTGCCGCTATAGTTATCCGTTGGGGCATCAAACATACTCCGAATGCGATGAAACATGGCAGGCGGTCTACTGACAACAAAACAACACCGCACGCCAACTTTCATCCCATTCCGAGAACATTTTCCGGCCACTTGTAAAATAATATTTCGGAGGTGCCGCGGGCGCGTGCAAGTGTGTCTGGGCTCAGAGCGGACAACGGACGGAACTGGGGAACCCGAACAGATGCAATTTTCGAAAACATGCAGATGCAATGCGGATGATGACATGACAAGATGCAACACGCAAGCGAATGACAAGGCAACGACGACGAACAATTGGGAGACACCTGGCGCATTGGCCTCAGGGCATCACAACACTCCACCACTACAAGAGGATCTCGTCCCGAGATCTAGGATGGCACCGGAGGGAAAAGGAAGAGGAAGATAAGATGTAAAACTAAGTTGCTTCTTTGACAAATGAGTGAAACCAAAAACCATGAAAGGTTAAGCCATTATGAGAAAAGAATACAACGGAGATGAACGAAGTTGAAAACACTCCATTAGAAAAGAGGAATAAGGAACATTACGAGAACCTTATGGGTTGAAAGACATAAGAAAAAGGTTACAATGGACAAGAAGTAGATGCAAGCACCTCGGTTGACACGAGATGTACAAGGAATGATAAAGATCAAATACGACAACACTCTGGTTGGAAATGGAAGGTAAAGGATATGAGCTTTGCAATATGAAAGCACTTGGATGAGACTCCGGTTAGAAGAGGAATGATAGACACAACACTCTGGTTAAAACAAGATAGAGAAGGAATAAGACTGATATAATTTGGACAACGCTTCGACTATAAATGGAAGGAATTGAACAAGATCTTGACAAACAAGATGATGGGTTGAAGAGAACAACATCACAATGCCTCCGGAACAAAAGATAGAACGGACTAAAAGTAACAAAGAAGAAAACAACATCTTCTACGTCGAATGAATTGGAAAGCGTCCTTAGAAAGAAGGATTGAATGGAGTTGTTGAAAATTAAACAACAAAAGAATAAGGTTGTTGTGGGCTTATGGAAAAACATCTCAAAACTATGAGATGAAATTCTGCCACTAACGAAAACAATAGATTGGATTGATATCAACAAGAAGACGAGAAACTTATTTCATCGGGAGGATAAATGAAGAACTAGGGTCGTTTATAAGCACCATAAATAGCAACAATCCTTAAGGAAAGCTTTAGGTGAAATATAACCCAAACTAACTCCAATGAAGAGATTGATGGATTGAAAAGATGTCTTGAGGGAAGAGAAAATGATGGATTTTAGATATGTCACTCTTGAAAACTTGTGAATCATGAAACACGAAGGGAAATTATCCAGAATGACATAACACCACCTCAAAAGATAAGGTAGAAAAACAATTGCACTTCAGAATGCAAGATAAAGAATGTTTGAACTCCTCAAAACAAGACATGCATTGAGCACCATTTTTATTTGAGAGTATAGCTTGGCGGATCTGAACTTCGAAATAGATCTTGAAGAACAATTGAAGAAAGAAAAGAGTCTTTGACGAACCACCATGTAGAAAACTCTCGAATAACTCCAGATAGATAAAAGAAGGTCGCAAGGAAAGGAAGCTTGAAAAGATTAAGATTAATCCTTGGAATGATTAGTTGGAGCTTTGGGATGATATAATTGAAATAACTTAGGGCTCCGGAAAAGAAAGATAAACAACCTGGAACCAAGAATTACTTCGTCATGAACAAACTCCGGAAGAAGGAATTAATTCATCTCAAGGAAATAAGAATAAGAATTATGTTATGCATATCCTTCACCAATTTAAATTGATGACAAGCAACGGATTTGGCATACTACTTATTCTCGTAGAAAGGATTAAGAGAGATATAGCGCAAACTTGAGAAGGACTTCAACGAACCGCCGGTATGATTGGAAAGAACACATGAATTGATATGATAACCAAGGAAGAGAACTCTTGAACGAACCATCGTAAGAATTGAACATGAAAGTAGCAAAAGCACAATTCACCCGGAAGAATTGGAAAAACGAATGAAGATACTTGAGGGAATTTAGATACATGAGAACGAAGAGATCACGAGCTGATTAGAGAATATTTGAATGATGCACCAGTAAGATTTAGAGAACAATAGCTGAAAGCTGGGGATGAATAAACCCAAAATGGTGGCCTTCGGAGAATCAAATTGAAAAGAATCTTTAATTGCTCCGGATAGGTGAAAATAATTCTCACAATCAAAAACAATTATGGGAGGATATCATGAAGCTAGAACCATGAATTTTTGAGAGAACGGAGCAAGATATGGAGGAAAACTCTTCTTCGGTCTTCAAAAGTTGAGAATGACGATGCGAAACACCAACATGAGTTGTTGTGACACTCTGGGATGAGTATTAGAAAGGTTGAACCAACGGTGATAAGAATATGAAAGATCTTGGAGAAGGCATTTGACTGATGATAACTCATTCTTATGTCAAACTTGGAAAAGAATTTGAGAATAACTCCGGAAAAATTAGAAGAGTCAGGTAAGATCCTGTAAAAAGACCTGTGGGTTAGGGCCGACTCAAAAGAAACACCGTTGAAGGATTTAAAAGAGAGAATGCACCGGCTGAATTAAAATGGCTTGAATGAGATAACGACCTCGAAAGAGCTTGAACGAATGCAGAGTGGAAACACGAATCTTCGAGATATCTTCAGCACTCCGAAACAATTGAATAACGAGAGGTGAAAGATTAAGAGGTGCAACGACATGGGAAAGCATTTGAAACAAGGAAAAGAATGCGATCAAACACTGAAAGCTTGAATTAAAACCACCGGAGAAGAAAGAGAACGAAGAATGATGAACTAGTAGAGCATCTTCATGAGAACCACCAGGTAAGAACATTGATGGAAAAGAATGGAGAGACTTCACATCAATAAGATGGATACTTGATTAGGAAATCTGAGTCCTTGAAGAAAAAGGGTGGGAGGGTGGGAAAACAAAGGCAACTTGGGAAGGATGAAACAAACACCGTTGAGAGAGCTAAGAATAGATCTTGTGGACGTTGAAAAGATCGGATCCACTTGAAGAGAAACACACCAGTTCAGAAGAAATTGAGATGACAAACTCGATGACCAAAAAGGATTAATATTCCCATAGAAATATGAGAACACCACTTAGGAAAGGTATGGAATCAACACTTGACATTGAAGCAACTCGAATACCACAACTCAAAACAAAGCAAAGGACTGGCTTGCAAAATAAGCCAGAACAAAGATATGATAGAGATTTCGTCTGAAGTTTTCATGGTGGGGCCCACACGGGCTCGATCGTACAACACCATCATGTACAAGGCAGTGCACATGACATACGAAGCGTTCCCGAGTCGGCATAGCCAAGGACTCTTTAAGACACAACAAGACAACTGTAAAACCAACCGTGGATAGGCGGACCACTAGACGTCGAACCCCAATTTCATATCATACATCTGTTGGAAAGATATCCTACGATATGCTTGAATTCCCACTTATAAACTCCCGAAATTTTCCGGCTATGCAATCAGGTGTTGGGGATACAGGGGAAGCATAATATCTCACCCAAACTACCAAACCCTACATCCAACTGTATCCATCCTTCAACACATAACCAAGAAACCTTCGGAAATCGTTTACCTCAACCTTCGAAAAGCATCCGTTATACGAGTTATGGCAATACTCCCGAACTCCTGCCCAGTACTGGGTGGCATCGAGGTTATCTCACCAACAACTGCATAAAAGAGATTTTCGATGTCGGCGAAACTCAGGTATTCCAGAACTGCAACGATAAAATTGTGACGACAACACCTCGGAGCTCAACTCCCCGGGACACTGCCACAACTCCTAAATGTCAAGAGGCACCAAGAAGAATGTTCTCGTCACAAAACCATCGAAATGATTCCAAGATACCCGCATGATCCTAAAAAAAATTCAGTGAAATTTTAGAAGAGAAGAGTCAAAACTCTACGTTAGGATGCCTCACCAGAGCGACGAAGGGACTAAGGAGTAAAAGGAATCCTACTCTCCGATATATATAATCCTAAAAGACTCAAAACATTTTTCTAGACTCAACAACACCAACGATTCGATCAAGCAGGGGGCTCCTAAGTCGGGGAAGGCTCTAATACTAACTTGTAACACCCACGATGCGGCTGTATCTCCCATGTGTCGGAGCACGACTTAGAGGCATAACCGCATTGTAGGCAATGTCGCAAGAGGGGTAATCTTTACACATCCCATGTACTGAATAAGAAAGAGGTACAGAAGGCTTACAATCGCCACTTCACACAATACATAAATAAAACATTACATCATCCAGATACAATCAAGGTCCGACTACGGAACCAAAATAAAAGAAGACTACCCCTAATGCTACAGATCCCCGATCGCCCCAACTGGGCTCCTCTACTGATCAACTGGAAACAAAACAACACAACGAACGCGGTCCTCATCGAGCTCCTCCTTGAGCTTGGTTGCGTCACCTGCATGGTTTCATCGGCACCTGCAACTGGTTTTGGTAGTAATCTGTGAGTCACGGGGACTCAGCAATCTCACACCCTCGCGATCAAGACTATTTAAGCTTATAGGTAGGGAAAAGGTATGAGGTGGAGATGTAGCAAGCACTAGCATATATGGTGGCTAACTTACGCAAAAGAGAGCGAGAAGAGAAGGCAAGGCACGGTCGTGAACTAGAAGTGATCAAGAAGTGATACTGAAATTACTTACGTTCAAGCATAACTCCAACACTGTGTTCACTTCCCGGACTCCGCCAAGAAGAGACCATCACGGCTACACACACAGTTGATGCATTTTAATTAAGACAAGTTTCAGGTGTTCTACAACCAGACATTAACAAATTCCCATCTGCCCATAACCACGGGCACGGCTTTCGAAAGTTCAAATCCCTGCAAGGGTGTCCCAACTTAGCCCATCACAAGCTCTCACGGTCAACGAAGGATATTCCTTCTCCCAAGACAATCCGATCAGACTCGGAATCCCAGTTACAAGACATCTCGACAATGGTAAAACTAAACCAGCAAAGTCGCCTGAATGTGCCAACAAATCCTGATAGGAGCTGCACATATCTCGTTCTCAGGGCACACCGGATAAGCAATCCGTACAACTAAAACCAACCCTCGAGTTTCCCTAAGGTGGCGCTGCAAGGGGCTCTAGTTTGGACCAACACTCAAAGGAGCACTGGCCCGGGGGTTTAAAATAAAGATGATCCTTGAGTCTGCAGAACCGAAGGGAAAAAGGCTTAGGTGGCAAATGGTAAAACCAAGGTTGGGCCTTGCTGGAGGAGTTTTATTCAAAGCGAACTGTCAAGGGGTTCCCATTATAACCCAACCATATAAGGAACGCAAAATCAAGGAACATAACACCGGTATGACGGAAACTAGGGCGGTAAGAGTGGAACAAAACACCAGGCATAAGGCCGAGCCTTCCACCCTTTACCAAGTATATAAGATGCATTAATTAAATAAGAGATATTGTGCTATCCCAACAATATCCATGTTCCAACATGGACCAAAAGTCCATCTTCACCTGCAACTAGCAACGCTATAAGAGGGGCTGAGCAAAGCGGTAACATAGTCAAACAACGGTTTGCTAGGACAAGGTGGGTTAGAGGCTTGACATGGCAATAATGGGAGGCATGATATAGCAAGTGGTAGGTATCGCAGCATAGCAAAAGAGCGAGCAACTAGCAAGCAAAGATAGAAGTGATTTCGAGGGTATGGTCATCTTGCCTAAGATCCTGCAAGGAAGAAGAACGAGTCCATGAAGAAGACAAACGGACGTAGTCGAACGAATCCTCACAAACGCGACGTTATCAGAACCAACCCGAAGAAGCAACACGGGAAAGGAGCAAACAACATAGTAAACAACCATCACATAATCATGGCAGGAAGCACAATCAAGTATGATGCATGTCCGGTTTAATGAAGCATGACATGGCAAAGTGCAACAAACAACACTACAAATTAAGTGGAGATCAATATGCAACGGAGTTGCATATTGAAGAAAACACCACATGCCTTATTTAGTTCTCTCTCATTTAGGTACCCAACAATATTAAATGTCGATTAAAATGGCAAGGGGTGAAGCAAAGTAAAACTACCTATCTAGGCAGTTTAAATGAGGCCGTAACAACAAGCAACAAGTCCGGAAAATCCTCATGTGCATATTAATGGATTTGGTACTGTTCTGACCTAAACCATATTTTAGAGTTTTTAAACATTGAAAGTGATGCCACCATGTTAAACTAGCCATTTTTCTACCCCATTTACATATAAAGATTATTTAAAACCGAGCTACGGTTGATTAGTTATGAAATAAAGCATTTTTGCATGGCATATGAACAAAATTAGACAAACAG
Source organism: Triticum aestivum (assembly GCF_018294505.1). Classification (NCBI taxonomy): domain Eukaryota; kingdom Viridiplantae; phylum Streptophyta; class Magnoliopsida; order Poales; family Poaceae; genus Triticum; species Triticum aestivum. The sequence goes on along the minus strand of NC_057797.1, from coordinate 347,556,200 downwards.
CATTTTAAACATTTCAAACATGCATGAAAGTGGCATATTATGAAACTAGACAAAATTCTAAGCACTTTACATATTAAGTTTGTTTAATTCCGATGCACGGTTGTGAAGTTATTATATGCATGAAGTGCAAGGGTTTTCTGCAAATCTGTAAATCCCTGGTTAAATAGCAAATTCGCAGAACAAAAAAAACATCCACTGGGCCGAATCTTGTTGGCCCAACAAGAAGAGGGAAACTGGAGGGGCTGCTCACATTGGGCCTTGGCCCAGCTAGTGGAGAGGGGAGGCCTGCAGGGGCGCGCAGCTGGGCATGCGGTCAATGCGACGACGAGGAACCGCTCCTTCGTCCTCTGCTCGACAGAGACAGAACGCGGCGCTGAAGGTCAACAACGAGGCGGCAGCGGGTCTCGGCGCGGCAACAGCGAACTGAGGTCGCCGGGATCCGAGGCGGCAGGTCGAGGCATCGATGGATCCGAGAGGTGAAAGCCGTTCCCGCCGGCGGACTTTGCGGATCGAGGTCGGGGAAGGCCCTGACGACCATGGTGGGGCTTGGCGGTCTCTTGCGACTCCGGCAGCCAGGTGATGAATGACGAGGATGAGGAAGGGCGCGCTGGTAGAAGCCAACGTGGAGGAGGTCCGGCGGCCATCGTTCCATCGCAGCAGTAGGGCGTCGGGGAACGGCTGCAGCAGTACGAATCCTGTGGTGGGGAGGTCCGGGAGGAGAGCAGAGGCCACGCGATGAGCTGCATGGGAATGAAGACTGGGCGCGGGTCCAGAGACAAGGGCGGCTCCTCCGGTCACCGGCGTGGTCCTATGTGAGAGAGAAGTGAGGCGCCAGAGATGTTACAGAGAGAGGGAGAGAGAGCAGCATGGAAGAAGAGAGGCGACGAGGAGCTGCATAAGGCCGTCCTTGGAGCACTAGCCCGGGGTGACGAGATGAGGCCGAGCGCTCCTGCTCGGCCATGGGCGTGGAGAGAGACGAGGGGAGGCGCTGCCTCTTGCTGTTGCTGGTGAGGAAAAACAAGGAAGAGGGTGGCGGCGGTTGGTTCGGCAGTAATGGCCTTGAGGGGATCCCGAGAGGATTTGGTGCAGTGGCGGTGCAGAATAGGAAAGACGGGATAGCTCCCCTAAATTTTAGGGTTTGATCTGATTTGGGTAGGGGTTGGTCTATATATAGGGACAAAAGGATTAGGCTTGGACCCTTCGACCAAAATCGGACGGTTTCGGATAAATAGGTTAGGGAGCCTAATGAACAAAATGGAGATGGTTTATAGATGTTAGGGGATGATCCGGACCCATCGGTGACGACTATCTGGGTCAGGTTCGGGGAAGTTTTCGAACGCGCGAGGGGGTTCTCAGAACCGAGCGGAGAGGAGGTCTGACAAAATGCCACGGAGGCAAGGGGTTTTGATGGGCTCAGAAAAAAAGAGAGAAGAGAAGGAGAGGCCCAACAACTGTTTTCGGAGACCGAAAACGTCCGATGTTAGACCGGCTATATTGCCGCTATAGTTATCCCTTGGGGCATCAAACGGACTCCGAATGCGATGAAACTTGGCAGGCGGTCTACTGACAACAAAACAACACCGCACACCAACTTTCATCCCATGCCGAGAACATTTTCCGGCCACTTATAAAATAATATTTCAGAGGTGCCGCGGGCGCGTGCAAGTGTGTCTGGGCTCAGAACGGACAACGGACGGAACTGGGGAACCCGAACGGATGCAATTTTTGAAAACATGCAGATGCAATGCGGATGATGATATGACAAGATGCAACACGCAAGAGAATGTGATGAGGACATGACTACCTTGGATATGACCAAAAATATTGCATATATGCATATTTGTCAGGTGATTTCTAGTGCAAACTATTCAATAATCTATTTATGTTATCCAGAACAAAAATACTTCACACACTTTTGTGTTTTGTCTAATTGCAGGTGTATGGGACATTTGTACAATCCACATATGAAGATAAGGAAGAAAGAGATGTTTATTTGCTGTCCAAAAAGTTCTCTCACGTCACTTTTGGCCCAAGAGAAGATAGAGTCCAAGTCTCTCACGTTCTGGATTCATATTCGGACTGCACAGACATACCTGACTCAAAACGCACACAAGTTTTTCATACGGACTCCGAATTGGGTGATTCTTTTTTGTTGGAAACTAGATTTCGTGCACTTTCCAACCCAATTGGAATCACCTTCAAATTCGTCCGGAGCGTTGAGTTGTGGACGAAACAATCTGATGCTGCAGCAGAATCCGAGTCAAACTACAAGTCCAAAGGTGTTACATCACCTCCACTTGGGCCCATTGGCCTTGTACGACCTAGATTTAGTTTTAGGCTGCCTTGGGACGTCCTCCCACCTCCTTGGCCGCCACCCCTTGCTCCTATATAAGTAGATCCATCTAGTAGCTTTTCCTTGGGATTTGTTTAGTTAAAAGTTAGCCATTGCAACTTCGTGTACTTCGTTTGTGTCCAACGACCAGACCAAGACCGCTTCCGGATCCCCACCATTATCAATACTTCATATATATTTGCAATATTCAGATTGCTTTATCATATTCTTGCTCGTTCTTCGATTGCTTGCAGGAATAGACCTTCGTGGTCAGGCTAACCGTGCTTCCAGCATCGTCAGTAACCTCAGGAGATTGGTTTAGTGATTGCTAAGGCGCAACGCCGTGCACGTTTGTAGTCGGATCGTCAAAGTCGTCTCCACCAAATCGATAGTTATCATCTCATCGAAAGATCGGGACCCTCGCCTCTATCAAGTGGTATCAGTTTTCAGGTTGCTCGGTGAGAATTTCCAGTTTTCCTAGATTAGATTTATTTTCTTACCTATTGTCCAAGAAAAAGCCACAAAAAAGAGTTAGATCTATTCATCCTTGGTCCAAGCCAGTATGAGCCTTTGCAATTTTCTTTTCATTGCTTGCATAGTTGAATTATCGGTTGCATCGTCGTGTCGAGTTGCTGGTCTTAGTGTCTAGTTCCTTTAGAGTTTCGAGTTCTGTTCACATTAGTCACGCAGCCGCTGCATCATTATCCCATCCGCTGTCCACCATCCCATCCACCAATTTCCACCATGTGTTACGCACTGTTTATTGTCATAATCATAGTTGAGGTCACTCACATCTTCGCCTGATCGAATCTGCATCTTATCTAGTTTGTCTTGGAAAGAGGGAGAAAAAGAAGATAAAAAAAGAGAGAAAAAAGGAAAGAAAAAAAAAAGAAAAAGAGGGAGAAGAAAAAGAAAAAAAAGGCGTGAAAAAAAATAGAAAAAAAATTGGATCTATCTAGAATCAATCTCATACCTGAATTCGGATTGGAATCTGTTTTGCGCACTGTTCAGTAAAACAGGTGTATCGTCCTCATACGAAGTCAGTTTTGGCTCCGTGAGTACTCAAATTGAAGATAGCGACGAGCCGCATCTAAATAGTTGCAGAAGCTAGTTCAATATTTGACACCTCAAAATCGGCTTCTAAATAGGTCTTCTTGCCCTCCGAAGTTCGTGAACACAACTTGTTCCAATTTTTTAGGCCAGTTTTAGAATTCTTTGACTCCTCATATCAACTCGGAATTGAGTGATTCTTTTTGCATTGGAAAGCTTGAGTTAGTAGCATTCTTTGAAAGAATTTATCAGAAAATTGTCTCAAACTTTTCAAGAGGAAAGTTGGAGAGAGAGTTGTTGTATATCCTGCTTGGCAGTTGTTTTTCATCATTATCTTCACTGCCGTTGTGATCTTCACTTATATCTTGCTGTCAAGAGCTACTTAGTATCCTTCATTGATGCTAGTTGTGCTACGCCGTGACCTCATTAGTGTTCTAGGCTCGCGTCTCTAGTCCGGTCTAGCCTAGGACCAGCACAGTACCGTCGTTGAGCGTTTATTCAACATTGCATCTTTGAATTGATTATTGCTAATCTTTTGCTACCATATATAGCCAACCCAGCTCCACATATTTCTACACCGTGTATACGTACGCTCCCCTAGCAATCGCTTTACTCAATATTCGGAGTTACTTGACATCGCTGGTTGCCGATCACCGCCTGCTGCATGGTAAGAACTTGTAAGACATTGATATTTGCTTTACTGTGAGCGTTTTACCACCACATCCTAGTAGTTATAAGAACATTATTTTTGGGTTTTGTTTCTTGTTCTACTAATCATGACAGGATCCAGAGTCAATTCATGGGCTTTGTCGATCGCGGGAGACGTGCCACCACCTTTGCAAATACCACAACCGTCACGAGAGGTGCACAAACATCCAAATGCACATGATCAGGTTAATGTATCTATACCACCATTTAATGGCCGTTTTAAACCTGCTTTACATATTGAATGGGAGTTCGACATAAAAAATATATTTGCTTCCCATAATTTCAATGAACATAAAAAGGTTAAGGTTGCGGTTGGTTCTTTCACTGGTTATGCTTTGGTTTGGTGGAGTGAATATTGTCGGTTACACCCTGATTATATACCTACTACTTGGGATGATTTGAAACTTGCCATGCGACATACTTTCGTCCCTGCTTATTATACTCGTGACATGATTAAGAAGTTGCAACACTTAAAACAAGGTAGTGAAACTGTAACAAAATATTATGATGATTTACAAACTACCTTGTTGCATTCCTCTTTAGAAGAAAGTGAAGATGATTTTATGGATAGATTTTGGGAAGGATTAAACCGTGATATTCAAGAGATACTAATTCATGAAGAGTGTTATCCTATGGACCATTTGTTTCATCTTGCTTGCAAAGCTGAACAGGAAATAAAACGACGTGTTGGCCACGAGGAGAACAAGCGCACGGTGCACATTCCAAGAGTTGATATGATTGTTCCTTCAACTACTAGGCATACTATGACAACCACATCCGTTGTTGTCAGGACTACATCACCTTCACCATGTGACACATCGCCCCCGAGAGTGGCTACATCATCTAAGTTGATCATAAGAGGTAATGACAAAGGTACTGATCTTCCATCTCTACATGAGAATGATGAATGCCTTGTCAATTTGAATGCACCATCTGATGAGCTACCCACTACTTTGATCACACCACCTATTTTAGAGGACTACGTTGATAATTTGACTTTGCCATGTGATCAAACAACTGAAATACCAACAATTTTGAGTGCACCCATTGAATTAACTATTGATGCAAAAGAACCAATGTTTAATCATTTTGATATGACCTCTAATCTTGGTGATGATTCTGTGTTGAATGACTTATTGCATGTTTGCTTATTTAAGCATGTTGTAGCATGTAAATTTGATGCAAGTAAGGTTTATTCACCAATGTTGGGATGGTTTAATGATGAACATTGTCAATCTTTTGAAATGAATAAGAGCTTCACTTATATGTGCAAACTGAGTTGCAATATTTTCATGCCTTCTACTTCTTGTGCTAATTTTTTGGCTTTAGATTTTATGAACTATGCAAGTTACTCATCTATTCATGTGTCATATATGCAAAAATCAAGGGAAGTAAAAATGGATGACATATACATATACAACATGTACACCTTGTCTCTTTTGTTAGCCACATTTCAGATTAAGCAACGCCAAGGACGGCTTTATTTTCAAGAAGGGGAGGATGATGAGGACATGACTACCTTGGATATGACCAAAAATATTGCATATATGCATATTTGTCAGGTGATTTCTAGTGCAAACTATTCAATAATCTATTTATGTTATCCAGAACAAAAATACTTCACACACTTTTGTGTTTTGTCTAATTGCAGGTGTATGGGACATTTGTACAATCCACATATGAAGATAAGGAAGAAAGAGATGTTTATTTGCTGTCCAAAAAGTTCTCTCACGTCACTTTTGGCCCAAGAGAAGATAGAGTCCAAGTCTCTCACGTTCTGGATTCATATTCGGACTGCACAGACATACCTGACTCAAAACGCACACAAGTTTTTCATACGGACTCCGAATTGGGTGATTCTTTTTTGTTGGAAACTAGATTTCGTGCACTTTCCAACCCAATTGGAATCACCTTCAAATTCGTCCGGAGCGTTGAGTTGTGGACGAAACAATCTGATGCTGCAGCAGAATCCGAGTCAAACTACAAGTCCAAAGGTGTTACATCACCTCCACTTGGGCCCATTGGCCTTGTACGACCTAGATTTAGTTTTAGGCTGCCTTGGGACGTCCTCCCACCTCCTTGGCCGCCACCCCTTGCTCCTATATAAGTAGATCCATCTAGTAGCTTTTCCTTGGGATTTGTTTAGTTAAAAGTTAGCCATTGCAACTTCGTGTACTTCGTTTGTGTCCAACGACCAGACCAAGACCGCTTCCGGATCCCCACCATTATCAATACTTCATATATATTTGCAATATTCAGATTGCTTTATCATATTCTTGCTCGTTCTTCGATTGCTTGCAGGAATAGACCTTCGTGGTCAGGCTAACCGTGCTTCCAGCATCGTCAGTAACCTCAGGAGATTGGTTTAGCGATTGCTAAGGCGCAACGTCGTGCACGTTTGTAGTCGGATCGTCAAAGTCGTCTCCACCAAATCGATAGTTATCATCTCATCGAAAGATCGGGACCCTCGCCTCTATCAGAATGACAAGGCAACGACGGCGAAAAACTGGGAGACACCTGGGGCATCGGCCTCGGGGCATCACAAAGGGAAACGCTTACACCCACAAATCTTCCGCGGAAAGTCAACACCGTTCTCTGGACCGATTCCGGTTGATGTAGTGGCCGAAGTCGACGGAGGTGAGGTGCTCTCTGACGGTGGCGGAGCTCGGGCAGCAGCGAGGGTTGCGAGGGGAAGAAGACGAATAAGAGAGAAGAATGAGATAGACCAGGGCGTGCCTATTTATAAGGGGATAAGCGAACAGTCGGGCGCGAAAATCGAGGAAGACCCGAATAATGATTATTCGACTAAACGGACGCCAATATTCTCGTAAGTCATTGAAGATGAAGATCCATTGAGAGATGACATCATGATAGTTTTTCGTGTTTTCAAGAGATGATGTCATGGCGGGTTACAAAAATTTCTATGAAGAGAGGAAGATGGATTTCGTCTAAGTATTGAAGATTGACAAAGAACAAAGTTCAATGTCAACATGGGGCCTAATGTTGGGAATATAGCTAATCGGTAAAGACCCGCCCAGGAGGGGCCGGGTCAACCCCAATGGCGGGTCACAAAAGGAGCCTAGTAATATTCAAGGTGATAGTTATTAAGACTTGTAGAAGGCCTAAGCCCAGAGGCGGCTTAAGGCCCAATATTATAAACCACTGTGTGAAAGGAAAGACTTGTAAAGAAAGGCATGTAAAGAAGTCACCGAGCCGGACACGTTTATGAACCGTCTGGGACTCTGTAGGCCACCAGGCGTCAACCCGTGTATATAAGGGGACGACCCGATGGCGGCTTAGGGCAAGAAAACAAGAGATCGATAACCAAGCCGACGGATTAGCCTCTTGGTGGTCGAAACCCCAGCAATTCCAACGCAACTAGACGTAGGCTTTTACCTTCATCGTAAGGGGACGTACTAGTATAAAACCTCTCGTGTCCTTTGTCCCGATTAACCCCTTTAAGCTTCCTAGTTGCGATGGCCCTACGACTAAGTCCTTCTGCTAGGACATCTGCCGTGACAATTCCACGACAATCTCTCTTAATCATTTCTACGAGAATAAGTAGTATGCCAAATCCGTTGCTTGTCATCAATTTAAATTGGTGAAGGATACGCATAACATAATTCTTATTATTGTTTCATCCAAGGGTTCTAATTTCTTCTTTCAGAGTTGTTCATCTTTCTTCTATGGAGCTCCAAGTTATTTCAATTATATCATTTCAAAGCTTCATCTAATCATTACAAGCCTTCTCCCGGAGTTCTTTTCAAGTTTCCCTTTCGTTTGATCATTCTTTTGTTACCGGAGTTCTTCATGGAGGCTCTACCTGGTGTTTCATCAAGGATTCTTTTCATTCTTCAATTGTTCTTCAAGATTTTTCTCTCGGAGTTAAGATCCGCCATGCTATACTCTCAAATAAACATGGTGCTCAACACATGTTTTGTTTTGAGGAGTTCAAGCATTCTTCATCTTGCATTCAAAAGTGCAATTCTTCCTACCTTATCTTTTGAGGTGGTGTTATGTCATTTTTGACAATTTCTTTATGTTTCATGAGTCAACAGTTGTCAAGAATGAGCTCTTCTCAATCCATCAATCTCTTCGTTGGAGTTATCTTGGGTTATATTTCACCTAATGCTTTCCCTATGGATTGTTGCTTTTTATGGTGCTTATAAATGACCCAAGTTCTTCATTTATCCTCCCGGTGAAATAAGTATCTCGTCTCCTTGGTGATATAAATCCAATCTATTGTTTCCGTTAGTGGCAGCATTTCACCTCATAATTTTGAGACGTTTTCCATAAACCCACAACAACCTTTTTATTTTGTTGTTTAATTTTCAACAACTCCATTCAATCCTTCTTTATAAGGATGCTTTATAATTCAATCATGGTAGAAGATATCATTTTCTTCTCAATTCTTTTCTTTCAAATGGTCCAACTTCTATTCCTTCGTTACGGAGGCATTGCGATGTTGTTATCTTCGACCCATCATCCCATTTTTGACCAAGATCATGTTCCTTCCTTTGCTTATCCATTCAACCTGAGTGTCGTGCCCTCTTTTCAAGTTCTTCCCATTCTGTCAAGTTTTGCCTCCCTTCTCAGCCGGAGTGCTCTCTGAAATCTTTCTTACCCCTTGTGCCATTCTTTCAATTGTTCCGGAGGCACTGTGTTGTTGATTTCATCAAGTATCTTCTCATCTTGTCAAATTCATGTTCAATTCCTTCCATTTACAGTCGGAGTGCTGTCTAGATTATATCATTCTTATTCCTTCTCTATCTTGTTTTAACTAGAGTGTTGTGGCTATCATTCCTCTTACAACCATACTCTCATTCAAGTGCTTTCATTTTTGCCAAGCTCATATGCTTTACCTTCAACCTGAGTGCTTGCAAGTACTTCTTGTCCATTGCAATCCTTTTCTTATGTCTTTCAACCTACAAGGATATAGTAAGGTTCCTTGTTCCTATTTTCTAACAGAGTGTTTCCAACTTTGTTCATCTTCCTTGCATTATTTCTTTCAATTTGTTCAACCTCTTAAGGTTCGTGGTTTCGCTCATTTGTTGAAGAAGCAACTTTGTTTTACCTCTTCCTCTTTTGTTTCTCTCCGATGCAATCCTAGATCTCAGGACGAGATCCTCTTGTAGTGGTGGAGTGTTGTAACGCCCGGAGACCGATGCGCCAGGTATCTTCCAGTTATTCGTTGTTCTTGCCTTGTCATATGCTTGCGTGTCGCATCTTGCCATGTCATCATGTGCATTGCATCATCATGTTTTCAAAACTTGCATCCGTCCCGGTCTCCTCGTTCTTTCCGTTGTCCGTTCTGAGCCCAGACACACTTGCACGCGCCCGCGGCATGTCCGAAATAGTATTTTATAAGTGGCCAGAAAATGTTCTCAGAATGGGGTGAAAGTTGGCATGTGGTGTTGTTATGTTGTTAGTATGCCGCCTGCCAAGTTTCATCGCATTCGGGGTCCGTTTGACACCCGAACGGATAACTATAGCGGCATTATAGTCGGTCTAACATCGGACGTTTTCGGTCTCCGAAAACCGCCATCGGGTTGCACTCTTTCTCCTCTCTCCTCTCAGCCCAAGCCATGCTACACAACCCACAAACCCCACCTAGTCCCCCCCTCTATCCGGAGCCGCACGATCATGATCGAAGGCTCCGAAACGCTCCAAAAACCCCTCCAAACCCTAATCCTAGCCTCCTTTCCTATTTAAACCCCTCCCCTTCCATTTTTGGCAGCCTCCTAACCCCCTCCTTGTTTTCCGTGCCGCCCCAACCATCAGTGCTGCGCTCCCCATCGTTTTCCACGCCGAGCCCCTCCTCCTCTGCCACTTGTCGGTGTCCCAGTGGCCGCGTCGCTACCTTATCGTCGTTTTGGCCAACCAGGCGCCGCCACGCGCCCCAAGCCCCGCTCCCACCACCGCACACCTGCCCAGGCCTGGGCGAGGCCCGCCAAGCCCATCGGGGCCGTCCCCAAGCCCCGCGTCTCCTGGATCCCGTCACCACCGCTCAAAACCGCCGTCTGCGCGCCGTCGCCGGCAACCAACTCCGATGACAGGGTGCCCCGCCTCCTGCTGCTCCCGAGTATCACGCCCGATTCCAGACCCGCCCCGAGTCCCTGTCCTTCATGTTGTATCCGGCCTCGCACCGCCGCTGGCATGGAGCTCCGATGAGCTTGTCGCGGGACCCCTCGCCGTCACCGGGAATGGAGCCCCGGCGAGCTCCTTGACCCAAATCAGACCTCTTCGCGCCGTCCGCCGCCTTTGCTGGTTTCCCCTCACTGGATCCACCTCCGACCTTGTCATTCCCGTCGCCCTCATCGACGAGCGCCGCCGTGCGTCATTCGGATCGGGAGCAGCCCCAATCCCGTCTCCCTCTGCATGGGCGTCTAGGTGGGCCGCGACCCACCCGAGGCCCAGCTCCCTCTGCCTCCGCCAGCCCAAGATCTGAATTGGGCCTGGCCCAGCTGGGTGAGCAGCCCCCTCCAGCCTCCCATGTGCACTTCTGGGCCAGCCAGTTTTGGCCCGTGGCATTTTTTTCCTGCCTCTGTGATTTTTGCTAATTAACCGGAGAGTGTAGATTTGCAGAAAAGACCCTAGCCTTCATGCATATAATTACACATGAACCGGGCATCGGATTTAAACAAACTTCATATGTAAAATGCTTTGAATTTTGTGTAGATTAATAATTTGCAACTTTCATCCAGGTTAAAAATGTTTAATATGTTGTTTGATTAAATTTGCATAATGCCATGTTAAAATGCTTTATTTCATAACTAAATAATCGTAGCTCCAAATTTAATAAACTTTATATGTAAATGAAGGAAATATGCCCTAGAGACAATAATAAAGTTATTTCCTTATATCATGATAAATATTTATTATTCATGCTAGAATTGTATTAACCGGAAACATAATACATGTGCGAATACATAGACAAACAGAGTGTCACTAGTATGCCTCTACTTGACTAGCTCGTTAATCAAAGATGGTCATGTTTCCTAACCATGGACAAAGAGTTGTTATTTGATTAACGGGATCACATCATTAGGTGAACGATCTGATTGACATGACCCATTCCATTAGCTTAGGACCCAATCATTTAGTATGTTGCTATTGCTTTCTTCATGACTTATACATGTTCCTATGACTATGAGATTATGCAACTCCCGTTTGCCGGAGGAACACTTTGTGTGCTACCAAACGTCACAACGTAAATGGGTGATTATAAAGGTGCTCTACAGGTATCTCCAAAAGTACATGTTGGGTTGGCGTATTTCGAGATTAGGATTTGTCACTCCGAATGTCGGAGAGGTATCTCTGGGCCCTCTCGGTAATGCACATCACATAAGCCTTGCAAGCATTACAACTAATGAGTTAGTTGCAAGATGATGTATTACGAAACGAGTAAAGAGACTTGCCGGTAACGAGATTGAACTAGGTATTGAGATACCGACGATCGAATCTCGGGCAAGTAACATACCGATGACAAAGGGAACAACGTATGTTGTTATGCGGTCTGACCGATAAAGATCTTCGTAGAATATGTAGGAGCCAATATGAGCATCCAGGTTCCGCTATTGGTTATTGACCGGAGACGTGTCTCGGTCATGTCTACATTGTTCTTGAACCCGTAGGGTCCGCACGCTTAAGGTTTCGATGATAGTTATATTATGAGTTTATGAGTTTTGATGTACCGAAGTTAGTTCGCAGTCCTGGATGTGATCACGGACATGACGAGGAGTCTCGAAATGGTTGAGACATAAAGATTGATATATTGGACGACTATATTTGGACACCGGAAGTGTTCCGCGGAAGTTTCGGATAAAACCGGAGTACCGGGGGGTTACCGGAACCCCCCGGGGGGTTAATGGGCCTCATGGGCCTAAAGTGGAGAAGAGGAGGGGCTGCCAGGGCAGGCCGCACGCCCCCTCTCCCCCTAGTCTGAATTGGGCATGTAGGGAGGGGCGGCGCCCCCCCCTTTTCCTTCTCTCCTTCCCCCTCTCCTACTTGGACAAGGAAAGGGAGGGGAGTCCTACTCCCAGTAGGAGTAGGACTCCTCCTGCACGCCTCCTACTAGGGCCGGCCGCACCCCCCTTGGATCCTTTATATACAGAGGCAAGGGGCACCCCTAGACACACAAGTTGATCCACGTGATCATATTCTTAGCCGTGTGCGGTGCCCCCTTCCACCATAATCCTCGATAACATTGTAGCGGCGCTTAGGCGAAGCCCTGCGACGATAGTACATCAAGATCGTCACCACGCCGTCGTGCTGACGAAACTCTTCCCCGACACTTTGCTGGATCGGAGTCCGGGGATCTTCATTGAGCTGAACGTGTGCTAAAACTCGGAGGTGCCGTAGTTTCGGTGCTTGATCGGTCGGGCCGTGGAGACGTACGACTACATCAACCAAAGTCAACGCTTCCCTTGTCGATCTACAAGGGTACGTAGATCACACTCTCCTCCTCTCGTTGCTATGCATCACCATGATCTTGCGTGTGCATAGGAAATTTTTTGAAGTTACTACGTTCCCCAACAGTGGCATCCGAGCCTAGGTTTTATATGTTGATGTTATATGCACGAGTAGAACACAATGAGTTGTGGGCGATATAAGTCATACTGCTTACCAGCATGTCATACTTTGGTTCGGCGGTATTGTTTGGACGAAGCGGCCCGAACCGACATTACGCGTACACTTACGCGAGACCGGTTCTCCCGACGTGCTTTGCACATAGGTGGCTTGCGGGTGACAGTTTCTCCAACTTTAGTTGAACCGAGTGTGGCTACGCCCGGTCATTGCGAAGGTTAAAATAGCACCAACTTGACAAACTATCGTTGTGGTTTTGATGTGTAGGTAAGATTGGTTCTTGCTTAAGCCCGCAGCAGCCACGTAAAACTTGCAACAAACAAAGTAGAGGACGTCTAACTTGTTTTTGCAGGGCATGTTGTGATGTGATATGGTCAAGACATGATGCTAAATTTTATTGTATGAGATGATCATGTTTTGTAACCGAGTTATCGGCAACTGGCAGGAGCCATATGGTTGTCGCTTTATTGTATGCAATGCAATCGCCCTGTAATGCTTTACTTTATTACTAAGCGGTAGCGATAGTCGTGGAAGCATAAGATTGGCGAGACGACAACGATGCTACGATGGAGATCAAGGTGTCGCGCCGGTGACGATGGTGATCACGACGGTGCTTCGAAGATGGAGATCACAAGCACAAGATGATGATGGCCATATCATATCACTTATATTGATTGCATGTGATGTTTATCTTTTATGCATCTTATCTTGCTTTCATTGACGGTAGCATTATAAGATGATCTCTCACTAATTATCAAGAAGTGTTCTCCCTGAGTATGCACCATTGCGAAAGTTCTTCGTGCTGAGACACCACGTGATGATCGGGTGTGATAGGCTCTACTTTCAAATACAACGGGTGCAAAACAGTTGCACACGCGGAATACTCAGGTTATACTTGACGAGCCAAGCATATACAGATATGGCCTCAGAACACAGAGACCGAAAGGTCGAGCGTGAATCATATAGTAGATATGATCAACATAGTGATGTTCACCAATGAAACTACTCCATCTCACATGATGATCGGACATGGTTTAGTTGATTTGGATCACGTAATCACTTAGAGGATTAGAGGGATGTCTATCTAAGTGGGAGTTCTTTAAGTAAACTAATTGAACCTAAATTTATCATGAAACTTAGTACCTGATAGTATCTTGCTTGTTTATGCTTGATTGTAGATAGATGGCTCGTGCTGTTGTTCCGTTGAATTTTAATGCGTTCCTTGAGAAAGAAAAGTTGAAAGATGATGGTAGCAATTACACGGACTGGGTCCGTAACTTGAGGATTATCCTCATTGCTGCACAGAAGAATTACATCCTGGAAGCACCGCTGGGTGCCAGGCCTGCTGCTGGAGCAACACCAGATGTTATGAACGTCTGGCAGAGCAAAGCTGATGACTACTCGATAGTTCAGTGTGTCATGCTTTACGGCTTAGTATCGGGACTTCAACGACGTTTTGAACGTCATGGAGCATATGAGATGTTCCAGGAGTTGAAGTTAATATTTCAAGCAAATGCCCGGATTGAGAGATATGAAGTCTCTAATAAGTTCTATAGCTGCAAGATGGAGGAGAACAGTTCTGTCAGTGAGCATATACTCAAAATGTCTGGGTATAATAGTCACTTGATTCAATTGGGAGTTAATCTTCCATATGATTGCGTCATTGACAGAATTCTCCAATCACTGCCACCAAGCTACAAGAGCTTCGTGATGAACTATAATATGCAAGGGATGAATAAGACTATTCCCGAGCTCTTCGCAATGCTGAAAGCTGCGGAGGTAGAAATCAAGAAAGAGCATCAAGTGTTGATGGTCAACAAGACCACTAGTTTCAAGAAAAAGGGCAAAGGGAAGAAGAAGGGGAACTTCAAAAAGAACAGCAAGCAAGTTGCTACTCAAGAGAAGAAACCCAAACCTAGACCTAAGCCTGAAACTGAGTGCTTCTACTACAAGCAGACTGGTCACTGGAAGCGGAATTGCCCCAAGTATTTGGCGGATAAGAAGGATGGCAAGGTGAACAAAGGTATATGTGATATACATGTTATTGATGTGTACCTTACTAATGCTCATAGTAGCTCCTGGGTATTTGATACTGGTTCTGTTGCTAATATTTGCAACTCGAAACAGGGACTATGGATTAAGCGAAGATTGGCTAAGGACGAGGTGACGATGCGCGTGGGAAATGGTTCCAAAGATGATGTGATCGCAGTCGGCACGCTACCTCTACATCTACCTTCGGGATTAATATTAGACCTAAATAATTGTTATTTGGTGCCAGCGTTAAGCATGAACATTATATCTGGATCTTGTTTGATGCGAGACGGTTATACATTTAAATCTGAGAATAATGGTTGTTCTATTTATATGAGTAATATCTTTTATGGTCATGCACCCTTAAAGAGCGGTCTATTTTTATTGAATCTCGATAGTAGTGACACACATATTCATAGTGTTGAAGCCAAAAGATACGGAGTTGATAATGATAGTGCAACTTATTTGTGGCACTGCCGTTTAGGTCATATCGGTATAAAGCGCATGAAGAAACTCCATACTGATGGACTTTTGGAACCACTTGATTATGAATCACTTGGTACTTGCAAACCGTGCCTCATGGGCAAGATGACTAAAACACCGTTCTCCGGTACTATGGAGAGAGCAACAGATTTGTTGGAAATCATACATACAGATGTATGTGGTCCGATGAATATTGAGGCTCGTGGCGGATATCGTTATTTTCTCACCTTCACAGATGACTTAAGCAGATATGGGTATATCTACTTAATGAAACATAAGTCTGAAACATTTGAAAAGTTCAAAGAATTTCAGAGTGAAGTTGAAAATCATCGTAACAAGAAAATAAAGTTTCTACGATCTGATCGTGGAGGAGAATATTTGAGTTACGAGTTTGGTGTACATTTGAAACAATGCGGAATAGTTTCGCAACTCGCGCCACCCGGAACACCACAGCGTAATGGTGTGTCCGAACGTCATAATCGTACTTTACTAGATATGGTGCGATCTATGATGTCTCTTACTGATTTACCGCTATCGTTTTGGGGTTATGCTTTGGAGACGGCCGCATTCACGTTAAATAGGGCACCATCAAAATCCGTTGAGACGACGCCTTATGAACTATGGTTTGGCAAGAAACCAAAGTTGTCATTCTGAAAGTTTGGGGCCGCGATGCTTATGTGAAAAAGCTTCAACCTGATAAGCTTGAACCCAAATCGGAGAAATGTGTCTTCATAGGATATCCAAAGGAGACTATTGGATACACCTTCTATCACAGATCCGAAGGCAAGACTTTTGTTGCTAAATTCGGAAAATTTCTGGAGAAGGAGTTTCTCTCGAAAGAAGTGAGTGGGAGGAAAGTAGAACTTGATGAGGTAACTGTACCTACTCCCTTATTGGAAAGTAGTACATCACAGAAACCTGTTTCTGTGACACCTACACCATTTAGTGAGGAAGCTAATGATGATGATCATGAAACTTCAGAACAAGATACTACTGAACCTCGTAGATCAAGCAGAGTGAGATCCACGCCAGAGTGGTATGGTAATCCTGTTCTAGAAGTCATGCTACTAGATCATGATGAACCTACGAACTATGAAGAAGCGATGGTGAGCCCAGATTCCGCAAAATGGCTTGAAGCCATGAAATCTGAGATGGGATCCATGTATGAGAACAAAGTATGGACTTTGGTTGACTTGCCCGATGATCGGCAAGCAATTGAGAATAAATGAATCTTCAAGAAGAAGACTGACGCTGACGGTAATATTACTGTTTACAAAGCTCGACTTGTCGCAAAAGGTTTTCGGCAAGTTCAAGGGATTGACTATGATGAGACCTTATCACCTGTAGCGATGCTTAAGTCTGTCTGAATCATGTTAGCAATTGCCGCATTTTATGATTATGAAATTTGGCAGATGGATGTCAAAACTGCATTCCTGAATGGATTTCTGGAAGAAGAATTGTATATGATGCAACCAGAAGGTTTTGTCAATCCAAAGGGAGCTAACAAAGTGTGCAAGCTCCAGCGATCCATTTATGGACTGGTGCAAGCCTCTCGGAGTTGGAATAAACGCTTTGATAGTGTGATCAAATCATTTGGTTTTATACAGACTTTTGGAGAAGCCTGTATTTACAAGAAAGTGAGTGGGAGCTCTGTAGCATTTCTGATATTATATGTGGATGACATATTACTAATTGGAAATGATATAGAATTTCTGGATAGCATAAAGGGATACTTGAATAAGAGTTTTTCAATGAAAGACCTCGGTGAAGCTGCTTACATATTAGGCATTAAGATCTATAGAGATAGATCAAGACCCTTAATTGGACTTTCACAAAGCACATACCTCGACAAAGTTTTGAAGAAGTTCAAAATGGATCAAGCAAAGAAAGGGTTCTTGCCTGTGTTACAAGGTGTGAAGTTGAGTAAGACTCAATGCCCGACCACTGCAGAAGATAGAAAAAAAATGAAAGATGTCCCCTATGCTTCAGCCATAGGCTCTTTCATGTATGCAATGCTGTGTACCAGACCTGATGTGTGCCTTGCTATAAGTCTAGCAGGGAGGTACCAAAGTGATCCAGGAGTGGATCACTAGACAGCGGTCAAGAACATCCTGAAATACCTAAAAAGGACTAAGGATATGTTTCTCATATATGGAGGTGACAAAGAGCTCATCATAAAAGGTTACGTTGATGCAAGCTTTGACACTGATCCGGACAATTCTAAATCGCAAACCGGATACATGTTTACATTAAACGGTGGAGCTGTCAGTTGGTGCAGTTCTAAACAAAGTGTTGTAGCGGGATCTACATGTGAAGCGGAGTACATAGCTGCTTCGGAAGCAGCAAATGAAGGAGTTCATATCCGATCTAGGTGTCATACCTAGTGCATCGGGTCCAATGAAAATCTTTTGTGACAATACTGGTGCAATTGCCTTGGCAAAGGAATCCAGATTTCACAAGAGAACCAAGCACATCAAGAGACGCTTCAATTCCATCCGGGATCTAGTCCAGGTGGGAGACATAGAGATTTGCAAGATACATACGGATCTGAATGTTGCAGACCCGTTGACTAAGCCTCTTCCACGAGCAAAACATGATCAGCAGCAAGGCTCCATGGGTGTTAGAATCATTACTATGTAATCTAGATTATTGACTCTAGTGCAAGTGGGAGACTAAAGGAAATATGCCCTAGAGGCAATAATAAAGTTATTTCCTTATATAATGATAAATGTTTATTATTCATGCTAGAATTGTATTAACCGGAAACATAATACATGTGTGAATACATAGACAAACAGAGTGTCACTAGTATGCCTCTACTTGACTAGCTTGTTAATCAAAGATGGTCATGTTTCCTAACCATGGACAAAGAATTGTTATTTGATTAACGGGATCACATCATTAGGTGAACGATCTGATTGACATGACCCATTCCATTAGCTTAGCACCCGATCGTTTAGTATGTTGCTATTGCTTTCTTCATGACTTATACATGTTCCTATGACTATGAGATTATGCAACTCCCGTTTGCCGGAGGAACACTTTGTGTGCTACCAAACGTCACAACGTAAATGGGTGATTATAAAGGTGCTCTACAGGTGTCTCCAAAAGTACATGTTGGGTTGGCGTATTTCAAGATTAGGATTTGTCACTCCGAATGTCGGAGAGGTATCTCTGGGCCCTCTCGGTAGTGCACATCACATAAGCCTTGCAAGCATTACAACTAATGAGTTAGTTGCAAGATGATGTATTACGAAACAAGTAAAGAGACTTGCCGGTAACGAGATTGAACTAGGTATTGAGATACCGACGATCGAATCTCGGGCAAGTAACATACCGATGACAAAGGGAACAACGTATGTTGTTATGCGGTCTGACCGATAAAGATCTTCATAGAATATGTAGGAGCCAATATGAGCATCCAGGTTCCGCTATTGGTTATTGACCGGAGACGTGTCTCGGTCATGTATACATTGTTCTCGAACCCGTAGGGTCCGCACGCTTAAGGTTTCGATGACAGTCATATTATGAGTTTATGAGTTTTGATGTACCGAAGTTAGTTCGGAGTCCCGGATGTGATCACGGACATGACGAGGAGTCTCGAAATGGTCGAGACATAAAGATTGATATATTGGACGGCTATATTCGGACACTGAAAGTGTTCCAGGGAAGTTTCGGATAAAACCGGAGCACCGGGGGGTTACCGGAACCCCCCGGGGGGTTAATGGGCCTCATGGGCCTAAAGTGGAGAATAGGAGGGGCTGCCAGGGCAGGCCGCGCGCCCCCTCTCCCCCTAGTCCGAATTGGACAAAGAGGGAGGGGCGGCGCCCCCCCTTTTCCTTCTCTGCTTCCCCCTCTCCTACTTGGACAAGGAAAGGGAGGGGAGTCCTACTCCCGGTAGGAGTAGGACTCCTCCTGCGCGCCTCCTACTAGGGCCGGCCGCACCCCCCTTGGATCCTTTATATACGGAGGCAAGGGGCACCCCTAGACACACAAGTTGATCCACGTGATCATATTCTTAGCCGTGTGCGGTGCCCCCTTCCACCATAATCCTCGATAACATTGTAGCGGTGCTTAGGCGAAGCCCTGCGACGATAGTACATCAAGATCATCACCACGCCGTCGTGCTGACAGAACTCTTCCCCGACACTTTGCTGGATCGGAGTCGGGGATCGTCATCGAGCTGAACGTGTGCTAAAACTCGGAGGTGCCGTAGTTTCGGTGCTTGATCGGTCGGGCCGTGGAGACGTACGACTACATCAACCAAAGTCAACGCTTCCGTTGTCGATCTACAAGGGTACGTAGATCACACTCTCCTCCTCTCGTTGCTATGCATCACCATGATCTTGCGTGTGCGTAGGATTTTTTTTTGAAATTACTACGTTCCCCAACAGTAAATGGGCACATGAGGATTTTCTGGACTTGTTGTTCCGGCCTCATTTAAACTTGCCTAAATAGATAGTTTCTTTATGCTTCACTCCTGGTCATGTTTAATAACATTTAATATTGTTGGGTACATAAATGAGAGAGAACTAAATAATTGATGTGGTGTTCCGTCAATATGCAAATCATTGCATATTGAGCTCCACTTAACTTGTAGTATTGTTTGTGCACTTTGCCATGCCATGCCACATTAAGCCGGACATGCATCATCCTTTGTTGTGCATCATGCCATGTTTATGCTTATTTGTTTACTATGTTGTTTGCCTCTTTTCGGGTTGCTTCTCTCGTTAGCTTCGGTTTCGTTCCGGAGTTGTGAGGATCCGTTTGACTACGTTCGTTTGTCTTCTTCATGCACTCGTTCTTCTTCCTTGCGGGATCTCAGGCAAGATGACCATACCCTTGAAATCACTTCTATCTTTGCTTGCTAGTTGTTCGTTCTACCGCTATGTCGCGCTACCTACCACTTGTTATCTCATGCCTCCCATATTGCCATGTCAAGCCTCTAACCCACCTTCCTATTTAACCGTTGTTTGGCTATGTTACCGCTTTTGCTCAGCCCCTCTTATAGCGTTGTTAGTTGCAGGTGAAGTTGAAGATTGTTCCATGTTGGAACATGGATATGTTGGGATATCACAATATCTTTTATTTTAATTAATGCATCTATATACTTGGTAAAGGGTGGAAGGCTCGGCCTTATGCCTGGTGTTTTGTTCCACTCTTGCCACCTTAGTTTCTGTCATACTGGTGTTATGTTCCTTCATTTTGCGTTCCTTACAAGGTTGGGTGTTATGGGAACCCCTTTACAATTCGCGTTGAATAAAATTCCTTCAGCAAGGCCCAACCTTGGTTTTACATTTGCCTAACAACCTAAGCCTTTTCCCGTGGGTTTCTGGAGCCCGAGGGTCATCTTTATTTACCACCCCCCAGGCCAGTGCTCCTCTGAGTGTTGGTCCAACCTGGGCGATGTCCGGCGCCCCCTGGGAAACCAGGGTCTATGCCAACCTGATGTCTGGCCCATCTGGTGTGCCCTAAGAACGAGATACGTGTGACTCCTATCGGGATTTGTTGGCACATCGGGCAGCTTTGCTGGTCTTGTTTTACCATTGTCCAAATGTCTTGTAAAGGGGATTCCGAGACTGATCGGGTCTTCCCGGGAGAAGGAATATCCTTCGTTGACCGTGAGAGCTTTTGATGGGCTAAGTTGGGACAGCCCTGCAGGGTTTAAACTTTTGAAAGCCGTGCCCGGGGTTATGTGGCAGATGGGAATTTGTTAATGTCCGGTTGTAGAGAACTTGACACTTGACTTATTTAAAATGCATCAACCACGTGTGTAGCCGTGATGGTCTCTTTTCGGCGGAGTCCGGGAAGTGAACACGGTTTTGGAGTTATGTTTGTGCGTAAGTAGTTTCAGGGTCACTTCTTGATCACTTCTAGCTTCTCCACCATTGCATTGCTTCCCTTCTCGCTCTTATTTGCGTGTGTTAGCCACCATATATGCTTAGTGCTTGCTGCAGCTCCACCTCATTATCCTATCCTACCCATAGGGTTAAATAGTCTTGATCTCACAGGTGTGAGATTGCTGAGTCCTCGTGACACACGGATACTTCCAAACAGTTGTAGGTGTCGATGATACCGGTGCAGGTGACACAACCTAGCTCAAGTGGAAGCTCGATGAAGATCTTGATCGTTGTTTTGTTTCATTTCCCGTTGATCAGTAGTGGAGCCCAGTTGGGATGATTGGGGATCTAGCATTTGGGGTTGTCTTCTTTTATTTTGGTTCCGTAGTCGGACCTTGATTGTACTCTGGATGATATATGTTTTAACTTGTTATTTGTGTGAAGTGGCGATTGTAAGCCAACTCTTTATCCCTTTCTTATTCAGTACATGGAATTGTGTGAAGATTACCCCACTTGCCACTAAACTACCATGCGGCTATGCCTCTAAGTCGTGCCCCGACACGTGGGAGATATAGCCGCATTGTGGGTGTTACACCTCACCCCGCCCGCCACCCCCTCAGCCTCTCCGGTACATTCCCCATTCACACCTGCACAGGCTCCTCTGCGTCTATGCCATGGAACGGCCTATCACGGCGGTAAACACTTAGCTCGACGCCTGCCGCCGCCGCTAGGCTGCCGGCAAAGCCCACCACATTTTGCGACTTCCGTTTGCCACCGCCTATGATGAGGACATCAATACAATTGTTACACCCACAGCCCCTGCTGCTATACATACTGGACCAATTACTAGAGCTCGTGCACGCCAACTAAATTACCAGGTACTTTCGTTTCTTGGTAATGATTCTAATGTTCATGAGAATATGATGCTGCCTAAATTGGATACATTTGTTTTTCTTACAAATGAAGGGCCTAGCTTGGAGAAGGATGAACATTGGAGCAAGAACAAGCATGGAGATGATGGCATGCGCAAGGGGGACAAGAACGGAGTTACAAGTGATGATTTCAGGACTTTGAAGCCACCATAATGGGTGCATGAAGCCTTGGACGAAATATACAAGATGCCACTTCATAAATTTCGTCCCGAGGCTATTTTAGGTGCTGCGTCACCTTATTATTGGGCCAGGCCCATGTAATTTCGAAATACATAAGTATAGGCTATTTTTAGAGTCCGTATGTGTGGGGAAACAAGAGATAGGGTTGATTTTGGACCCCTCCACCAAGGGCCACGAAATTCCCCCCTCTTCCTCCATATATACAGCCCTTAGGGCATCGTTTAGACTTTGGGTTTTGTTTAGATTAAAAGTTCGCCATAGCTGCAACTTCGCGTACTTCGTTTGTGTTCAACGACCAGACAAAGGCGTCACAGAACCCCACCTTGATCAATAAAGCTTTCATCTTATATTCGCAATATCCAGATTGCAATCTTAGTTTCTTGCTTGTTCTTCGTTTGCTCGCAGGAAACAGACCCTCGTGGTCAGGTTGATCGTGCTCCGGCGTGGTCAATAACCTCTCGGAGTTGGTTTAGCGATTGCTAAGGCGCGACGTCCTCGCACGTTCGTAGTCGGATCGTCAAAGTCGACTTCCACCAAAGCGATATCCATCATCTCATCGAAATACGGGACACCTTTGCTTCTATCAGCCTATCACCAACGACTCTCTCAACGCTGCTCGCGGTCGACCCAACTCTGATCGGTTGGGGAATCTACCGTACTGAGGGTTCTTTCTCATGGACGACAGGGTAACTAATTTAACGAGATAATATCTCATCTCTAATCCCAGTTCATCTACCACCTTTAATCATCCGGCGGAAATCACCGTGAATTCTTTTTGTTGGAGATGATTTGAGGGTTTTCTTTCATTCATATAATGTACAATGCGCCAACACTTTAGGACTTTGCGACCTCCGCCAGACATTTCATCTCACCGTACCAGATAACTTGAGGACGCGCGTGGTATGTTCAGTCTCACCCTAAATCGGTTGGCATGGCCTACTTTCCTGAACATGTTCTAAATATTGCTACACTTGGATAAAAGGTGCCACATGCACCATATACGTCAAAGGGGATTTCCCCCCTCTTCTTTCTATATTAGGCAAATTAATGATGTATTGTTCTTTCGATTACTCTCATATTTCCATGACATCATGTTTACCCTATCTGTTTAATTATAGATTTTTGTCTTTCGATTTCCACTACTGTACAGTTCTTTCAATTTAGTCCCATAGTTCCATGTTACCATGTTTTCTTTAACAATCCTAACATTTTCTGCAGAACATCCCTTGCTATGCAACATATTATGTAGTGCACAATTTTTCCCTTTACATAGATGAAGGCTCCACGGATGTCATACTATACACAAACCATGGATTTACAATCGTTGCTACTGTAAGACTTGATGGACATGGTGATTCCTATTTTGGCACTGGCTTTTGGAAAGAAATTTCAAAGTTTTATGTACTGAAAGTTGGGACGAAAATTGCACTGCACATAAAAGGGCCTGGTCATGAGGTATATGCTAACTTCCCCGACAAAATCATTCGTCCAGACTTTGTTTGAAGTAAGTTTTCTTTTCAACTACATGCATGTTGACTTACCCAGCAATGTCAAATGAATTGTGTAGTATTTAAGCAACCAATTGTTATTCCCTTTTCTTACTATATTCCTACCTAATAACTTCTAGTTACCAATACACTTTTCTATTGCCCTGTTTTAACTAAATATTCCCTGTACTCCCATTTCTATCAAAAAGCGCCGCTGACAAGGAGACTCCGGAGGTGGAGAACGGGGCTGCCAACAAGCGGAGGCGAGGCAAGCTAGAATAGCAAGCAACTGCAGCAGTCCTAGACTTCATCAGCAACCTCCCCGATGATATGTTGAGAGTCATCATCTCCCTCCTCCCAATCAAATATGAGGCGCGAACAACCGTCCTTTCTTGGCGGTGGCGCCCCCTATGGAACTCCAGCCCTCTCGACATCATCGACACCCACGAGCTCTTCTATGGCTATCACAAAAGCTTGGGTGCATTCTCCAAAGATCCTCGGCAGTCACCTTGGCCCAACCAAAGGCCTTAGAATGGGCAAGTTCTGTTCCAACGGAAAGGACCAAGCCAAGCTTGACGACTGGTTCTGATCCCCCGCCCTAGATCAGCTCGAGGAGCTCACTTTTGATAATGGGCATATGCGGTAGCTGCTAACATCCACACTCCGCCTCGCGCCCACACTACACATCACCAAGTTCAGGAGCTGCCATCCCCCCCGCCCCTTAATGATGCGCCCGCTCTTATTCTACCACGATTGGAGCACCTCGAGCTCGTCGTTGTCTGCCTCTCAAACGGTGACATAGACCTCCTGCTCCGTGGCTGTACTGCACTCGAGTACCTTCGTCTTCAGGCGATCAATGGGTTGAGTACCTTCCACATCACCTCCATGACTCTTCGGACTATTTATGTGTGTTGCTGGTGTGGCGGGAAGATATCACAAGATGTGTTCCACGGTATGGTCACTGAGGACACACCTGCACTTGAGATATTACTTGTAGTTGATCAAAAAGGTCCAAGAAGAATTAATGTCATTTCTGTGCCGAAATTGACAGTAGTGGGCTACTCGTCTCACAAATACCCCGAACTTGTTATTGGATCCACACATGTTCAGGTAACAACAACCACCTTCGACCTCTCCTTCTACAAATTAACATTGTTTCTAATTTTGAAGATGTTTGTTCGTCTGTCATTCAGAAAATGATTCCGACATGCTTGACCCCGAAACTGCGCACAATGAAGGTCTTGGCACTAGACTCTATCGGCCCCAACCTAGAGCAAGCTGTCAGTTTCCTGAGATGCTTTTCGTGCCTGGAGATGCTATATATCGAGGTGATGTTCCTTTCCTGTTAAATGTTAACCATAAGGGAGTTCAAGTTTTCTTAGGGAACTTTTCATCAACTCCAACCTATTGTGAAGAAGGCTACATTTTTCTAGAATGTAATCAAATGTCCATGTTAATCATGTCAGATCGAAGATGGCATGTTAGTGCATTTTACAAATCCTACAAACCAAATACGCCTGTAGTAATGTTTAAAACTACATGTAGGAACTAACATGTTTTCTTCTTTTGCAGATAAGATTAGGCCCAGTGATGGATAATGTGATACAATATAACAATCACATCGAATGCCTAGATCTGCATCTCTCAGAAATTACTTTGAACTCCTACTGAGGGACCTTACCAGAGATTATATTCGTCAGGTTCTTTATTCTCAGAGCAAGGGTGCTGAAGGAAATGAGGTTTACCCTACATTTATTTCGCAAAAATGATTGGTTTGTTGATCAGCGCCGGCGCCTGCGGCAGAATGGAGTAGGCTCCAAAAATGCTGAATTTCATTTTGGAACTTCATATGACAGAGTAATCAGAAGTCATCGTGTCAACCCCATACATGACATCTTAGCGGATGACCCCTTTGCAAAAATTGTGAGGTTTCCAAACCGACTTAGAAGCGGTGATATTAGTTTGGACCTCTCTGATATCCATGTTCAGCGGATCAGCGCGAGCGTTTGCAGCTGATGAGCTGAATTTCATTTCTAATATCAGTTTAAACCTTGTAATCTTCGAATTTGAGCCATATAAATTTGGAATTTCAACCTTATAACATTTCGAGCTTTTGTGGTACAATCATTGAAATGGCATCATATGAGACTTGTATATTGCTAACACTATTTTGACCTTAATATGCAATTGGCTTAGATTTTATTAACCATTCTCGAATCAATTTACCTGGTTGATCTCACAGCGCACGATCAGTATAGCTAACTCGACTGTGATCTTCATCATTATTGCACACAGTTGGTTTCTTCTACCATGTGCACTGTAGAGCACAGAATTACTTATCGCTCTCGAGTGTCCATCATCACCCTTCTACGTAACTTTGACCTCATCACCCACAGGTAAACTTATGATCGAAGTCATTCCACACTTTGCTTTTACAAAGATTTTTGCCAATAAATGCCCACGATTTGTCCCTCTTCTAGCCGACGCGTGGCCAAACAAGCCGGGCGAGAAGCTTGCGCGGTAAACAACATGGTAGCGCAGGAACAGGCTCACCGACTGTGACGCCCTCGATTCAATCGTACACTAATCATACACGCAAATGTGTACGATCAAGATCAAGGACTCATGGGAAAATATCACACAAACTACTCTAGACACAAATTAAAATAATACAAGCTTTATATTACAAGCCAGGGGCCTCGAAGGCTTGAATACATCAACTCGAAAACAAACGAGTCAGCGGAAGCAACAATATCTGAGTACAAACGTAAGTTAAACAAGTTTGCCTTAAGAAGGCTAGCACAAACTGGGATACAGATCGAAAGAAGCGCAGGCCTCCTTCCTGGGATCCTCCTAAACTACTCCTGCTCATTGGTGGTGGCATGCACGTAGTAGTAGACCCTCCAGTGTAGTAGGAGTCATCGTTGACAGTGGCGTCTGGCTCCTGGGCTACAACAACTGGTTGCGACAACCAGAAAGAAAAGGAAAGGGGAAAAAGAGGGAGAAAAGTAACCGTGAGTACTCATCCAAAGTACTCGCAAGCAAGGATCTACACTACATATGCATGGGTATCAGTGTAAAGGGGCAATATCGATGGACTGAACTGCAGAATGCCAGAATAAGAGGGGGTAGCTAGTCCTGCCGAAGACTACGCTTCTGGCAGCCTCCATCTTGCAACATGTATTAGAGAGTATGGTAAGTTCACCAAGTATCATCGCATAGCATAATCCCACCCGGTGATCATCCCCTCGTCACCTTGTGAGAGAGCGATCACCGGTTGTATCTGGCACTTGGAAGGGTGTGTTCTATTAAGTATCCGGTTCTAGTTGTCATAAGGTCAAGGTACAACTCCGGGTCATCCTTTTACCGAGGGACACAACTATTCGAATAGATCAACTTCCCTGTAGGGGTGCACCACATTACCCAACATGCTCGATCCCCTTTGGCTGGACACACTTTCCTGGGTCATGCCCAGCCTCGGAAGATCAACACGTCGCAGCCCCACCTAGGCACAACAGAGAGGTCAGCACGCCGGTCTAAATCCTAAGGTGCAGGGGTCTAGGCCCATCGCCCATTGCACACCTGCATGTTGCGAATGCGGGCGGTGAGCAGACCTAGCCTCGCTTATACAAGAGCAGGCGTTCCAGTCCAACCCGGCGCACGCCGCCCAGTCGCTGACGTCAAGAAGGCTTTGGCTGATACCACGGCGTCGAGTGCCCATAACTGTTCCCGCGTAGTTGGTTAGTGCGTATAGGTCAATGGCCAGACTCAGATCAAATACCCAGATCTCGTTAAGTGTTTTAATTGGATTAACCGCAGACACCGACCATGGCCAGGCCCACCTCTCTCCTAGGTGGTCTGATGTAGGGTAGGAACCCTAGGGGTCGATGTTTCACGATAGGAGCGGATCCCGCGAAGAACACGAAGAACACGAGGAGAAAACACGAGGGGGAAATCACAAAGGGGCACAAAGGGGAACACTCAAACCAACAAGACAGTTACACATGTGCTAGATCCTCGGATACATAGAACGATACACGGTCCACGAACAACTAAGGACGATACATGGTAACTGGTCTTCTCCGTGAGGAGGTCTTGAAGTTCTTCTCCAAAAGGAGGTCTTGAATCCAAAGGGATCTTCTCTGTAGAGGTCGCGGTCTCTCTCGTGGAGTAGGTCCGATGTGGATGAGCAATGTTCTATCTCTAAAATGAGCTAAACCAATGCTAACCCTAGTATGGAGCTAAGTGACAAGTATATATAGTCCAAGGGGTAAGTTGGGGGATACATGGGGTGAAACCCCTGTCGCTGCTCATAGGCAGGGTGGTTGTACCAGTCATGGGGGTGGTTGTACCGCTGGGAGCTCAGGTACTGGTTCCTGGAGGCGGTCCCGGATGTGCTCAGCGGTTGTACCGGTGCCTGGGGCGGTTGTACCGGTCAGGTGGCTGTTGCAGGTATAGACCGGTGTTGTACCGGCCTTGCACCGCTTGATGTCAGAAGCTTGACCGGTAGTTGACCGGTGGTCGAGCGGTTGTACCGCCCAGGCGGTAGTTGGGTGGTGCATGGGCGGTTATTTTGGGACTTCTGAGCTGGGATGATGTTCTTCATGCTCTTGATGTCCTTCTTGCATCGTGACTTATCCTTGGTTGCTTACATGGTACCTAAGCACACAAAGCATCTCCGTTTGAGGTAGTAGCCATGTCTCAAGTGGGTAAAAGGGAAGTTCAACAAGGAGAGAGTTAACTTTGTTCTTAATGGCTCTCGCATGGGCTCTTGTCATTGGTCCAAGTGGTGTCATAGGTGATGTAGGTAGGTCCATGGGGATGACATAGGGATGCTCCGCATCATCTCCCCTCCCTTGGGGAAGATCCGTCCTTGGATCGAATTCTTCATCACCATGGAAAGGCGAGAGGTCCGTGACTTTGAAGATATCGCTCATGTTGTACTTGTCACAGGGTAGGTCGATCTTGTAGGCGTTGTCGTTGTAGCGTGCGAGCACCTTGAAGGGTCCGTCCGCTCGTGGTCGAAGTTTGGACTTGCGTTCTTGGGGAAAGCGGTCCTTGCGAAGGTGTAGCCACATGAGATCACCGATATTGAAGACCGTAGGGTGCTTGTTGACGTTGAGCTTGGTCGCAAGGCATTGTACTTGGCGCTCGATGGTGTTTATTGTATCTTCATGCACCTTCTTGAAATGTGTTGCTCGCGCACTTGCGTCCAAATTGATTCTCTCTTGGAGTGGTAGAGGAAGAATGTCCAATGGTGACAATGGGTTGAATCCGTAGACGACCTCGAAGGGTGACTTGCCGGTTGTTGAGTGTCTTGCCCGGTTGTAGGCGAACTCGGTGATAGGTAGGCACTCCTCCCACTCTTTGATGTTCTTCTTGATGAGTACTCGAAGTAGAGCGGAGAGTGTGCGGTTTGTCACCTCCGTTTGGCCGTCGGTTTGAGGATGGTAAGCCATGGAGAAGAGTAGCTTGATTCCGAGCTTGGCGCATAGGGTCTTCCAAAAGTAGCTATGAAACTTGACGTCGCGGTCCGAGAGCACACCATGTAGACGCAATATTTCCCTACAAAAGAGATTAGCAGCATGTGAAGCATCGTCTATCTTGTTGCAAGGAATAAAATGTGCCATTTTTAAGAAACGGTCCACAACGACAAATATTGGATCTTTCCCATTTTGAGTCCTAGGCCAACCAAGTACAAAGTACAAGCTAATGCCTTCCCATGGTTGGTATGGAATTGGTAGAGGCATATAGAGGCCATGAGATTGAGCTTTGGACTTAGCTTTGCAACATGTAGAGCATCGGTTGGTGAAACGATTGACGTCCCGAAACATCTTGGGCCAAAAGTAGTTTTTGGAGAGCGTGGCGAACGTCTTGTCACGTCCGAAATGTCCCATTAAGCCTCCTCCATGAGATTCCTGCAAAAGCAACAAACGAAGAGAAGACTTGGGTATGCAAAGTTTATTAGCTCTCATAAGATATCCATCTTTGATGTAGTAGTGTTCCCAAGAGGTGTTCGACAAACACTTGGCATAAGGAGTAGCAAAAGTTGCATCATTCTCATACAAGTCTTTGATATGCTCGAAGCCAATGACATCTAACTCAAGTTGTGTAACAAGCATGCATATGCGGGAAAGAGCATCCGCTATGATGTTTTCTTTACCCTTGATGTACTTGATGACATAAGGAAAAGACTCAATAAATCCAACTTGGTTTGACCCTTAATATCCTTGAGAGTCTCATGATCAGGATGAATGATAAACTCATGGGGACGAAGGTAATGTTCCCATTCATGCAAAACGCAGACTAAAGCATATAGCTCTTTGTCATAGATGGGGTAATTGAGTTGCGCTCCGGAAAGTTTCTCACTAAAGAAAGCTATGGGGCGCTTCTCTTGCGTTTTTTTGCAAGGATGGGGCGCTTCTCTTGCGTTAACACACCTCCTATGCCATTACCACTAGCATCTCAATGAATCTCAAAAGGCTTGTCGAAGTTGGGTAAAGCAAGCACGGGAGCATGACTAAGCAAATTCTTAAGCTCATTGAATGCGGTATCTTGGGATGGTCCCCAAACAAAAGGCGCATTCTTCTTTCTCAAAGCATGCAAAGGCGAAGCAATGGTGCTAAAATCCTTCACAAAGCGACGATAGAAACCCGCAAGACCAAGGAAACTACGCACTTGATGCAAGTTGGTTGGTTGCGGCCAAGCTTTAATAGCATTGATCTTGGACTCATCTACATGAACACCCTTAGAAGAAACAACAAAACCCAAGAAAACGAGCTTATCAACACCAAAAAGGCATTTATCCATATTAGCATAGAGATTCTCTTTTCGAAGAGTTTGCAAAACGGTTCGAACATGGGTGTACGCACTTGATGCAAGTTGGTTGGTTGCGGCCAAGCTTTAATAGCATTGATCTTGGACTCATCTACATGAACACCCTTAGAAGAAACAACAAAACCCAAGAAAACGAGCTTATCAACACCAAAAAGGCATTTATCCATATTAGCATAGAGATTCTCTTTTCGAAGAGTTTGCAAAACGGTTCGAACATGGGTGACATGATCTCTAAGACATTTGCTATAAACAAGGATATCATCAAAGTAGACCACAACAAATATACCAATGTAAGGGCGAAAGACATGATTCATAAGGCGCATAAAAGTGCCCGGTGCCTCTGAGAGACCCATAGGCATGACTAGCCACTCATACAAGCCAAACTTGGTTTTGAAAGCGGTTTTCCATTCATCACCCTCTTGTATGCGGATTTGATAGTAACCACTCTTAAGATCAATTTTAGAAAATATAGTGGCACCACTAAGCTCATCAACCATATCATCGAGGCATGGAATGGGATACCTATAGCGAACGGTGATAGCGTTGATAGGTCTACAATCGGAGCACATGCGAAAGCTACCATCACGTTTTGGCACAAGAATGACCGGGACGGCACAAGGGCTCAAACTTTCACGCACATGTCCATGGTCTATGAGATGCTTTAGTTGCCTTTGTATTTCTTTGGTTTCTTCGGGATTGACATGGTAGGGAGGTTTGTTCAGAAGCGGTGCTCTGGGGATGAGGTTGATGCGGTGCTCAATGCCTTGTAGCAGAGGTAGTCCCGGAGGTAGCTCGTTGGGGAAAACATCTTGAAATTCCTGGAAAAGAGAAGACAACACTATAGGAAGAGTGTGAGAAGTGCTAGTTTGTGGTGCATTGTCCTTGCACACGAGGACGTAGTGTAGGACACTAGATGGGTTCTCACACGCTCCTCTTATCTCACTTTTGGTGGCAAACAGGACTAGGTTCTTCTTTTCGCTCAACATGAAGGTGTTTGAGTTGGTCTTGTGGCGCTCACTCTCATTTTGGTGGCTCGCTCTCTCACTATGATCTCCACGATAGGTGGTTTGCTTGTCGGCGATCACTTGACTTGGCGACATTGGACGGAGGACGTACTCCTTGCCCTTCATCTTGAAGATGTAGTGGTTTGTTCGGCCGTTGTGGACGACTCCTCTATCGAATTGCCATGGCCGTCCAAGGAGAAGATGACAAACGGTCATTGGAACGACGTCGCACTCCAAGGTGTCTTCGTAGGCGCCAATTTTGAAGGAGACTTGTACTCGGTGCTCAACTTGTATGGTGCCGGAGTCACTAAGCATTGCACTTTGCATGGATGTGGATGCTTCGTCTAGGGCAATTGGAGCTTGGAGCAAAGTTCTTCACTTGCGAGATTTTGACAACTCCCTCCATCGATGATGACCTTGACGGATCGTCCATTGATGCCGCCCTTGGTGTGGAATATGTGGCATCTTTGGTCTTCTTCTCGGTGACGTTGGAGAGTCAAGACTTTGGAGACAACAGTGCGGGAATTGAATCTTCATCGCAAAAGACATGTTCCTCTTCATCGTTCACTTGCCGATGCATGGCGACTTGCTCGATGGCGTCCATTTCTTCTTCACTCATTGAGTCATAAGTGCCGTCGTCGTTGAGGATCATGGTCCGCTTGTTGGTGCACTCGTAGGACTTGTGGCCTCGGCCTCCGCAAGTGAAACACTTGAAGGAACTCATCTTGACGGTCTCATCGGTTGGAGTTGATGATGATGAAGCTCTCGGCTTGAAGTTGCTCGTAGTAGAAGGATGACTTGGAGTTGACGAAGCTTTCTTGGAACTGGACTTGTCGATGGTGCTAGTAGAAGGCTTGGTAGTCGGTGTTGGAGTCGTTGAAGCTTAGTTGTTGGAGAAGCCGTATGACTTGGATGAGAACTTGGCATACTTGAAATCATCTTGCACTTGGCGTTCCGCTTTGGTAGCTTGGTGCACTAGCTCGATGAGATTTGAGTATGGTTGGAAGTCGGCGATCTTCTTGATGGGATGATTGAGTCCATTCAAGAAACGTGCCGTAGTTTGCTCATCATATTCCGTGACATTGGCTCGTATCATTGCAACCTCCATCTCCTTGTAGTACTCTTCAACACTCTTTGTTCCTTGCTTGAGTAGTTGGAGTTTCTGGAAGAGGTCGCGGTTGTAGTAGGTAGGTACGAAGCGTGCTCTCAACACATCCTTCATTTGCGCCCAAGTAGTGATGGGTGGTTCACCTCTTGCCTCTCGGTGCTCGATAACTTGTTTCCACCAAATGAGGACATAGTCTTGGAACTCAAGGGATGCCATCGCGATCTTCTTCTCTTCTTCATAGTTGTGCAAACGAAAGATGTTGTCAATTTTCAATGCCCATGAAAGGTATTCTTCGGGATCGTTGCTTCCGTTGAACTTGGGCATGGTGAACTTGAGTTTGCCGTAGCTTTGCTCATCATTGTGTTGGGGTCGGGGATGATGACGCCCATGTTGTTGATGATTGTTCAACTCGTGGTGCTCTTGGCGCGGAGGGTTGTCATCCTCATATTGCTCTTGTCGTGGAGGATCTCCATTGTCTTCATGATCTGGATTGACTTGTTGTTCTTGGCGAGCTTGTGGATGAGCTTGTCGAGGTCGAGGAGGAACTTGACGATGCACGCGAGCTTGAAATCTTCGTTCTTGAATTTCTTCGCGAAGTGCTTCTTCTTGTTCACGGGCTTGTCGGCCTTGGTCGGCTACGGCTCTACTTGAATCTCGTAGGGCTTGTTGCGCCGCAAGTTCTTGAGCGTCACGGAGGTGTTGTTCTTGACGTTGTGCCTCAGCATCTTGAGAAGCTTGGTGTAGACACGCTCGCTCTTCCTCTTCATGTTGGCATTGTCGTTGCCATTCGTGTGCTAGTGCAAATGTCTCTTGGTTTTGACGTTGTCGATGCTCTTGCGAGTCGGTGTCCGTAGAGGATTGAGGCTTGCTTGATGCTCATTGTGCCCAGCACGGCAAAGAGTGTTCGATGTCGGTGTACTTGAGCCGGAGAGGGTGAAGTCAGAGTGGTGACTTGAACGGCTCCTTCTTGAAGTGGAATAAGAGCGGTTGAGCAACAAAGTGTGAATCTCGTCCATCCTTGCGTCATTCTCTTGCTTGTGATTGTCGAACTTGTGGTCGAAGTAGTCCCTTGTACGTTGCTCGGAGAGTCGCAAGTCGGTGGCGAGGTTGTCGATGTGGTCACTCATGGCTTGTTGCTCTCGATGCAAAGCACATTGTGCACCAAAGAGGTGACTCTTGGCGATGAAAGAGTTCATGTCGTCGTCTTGCTCCATGAAGAGTGGGTTGGTAGAATTACTTGGCCTATCGATCATTCCAAGACAAATGTGAGTGGTAGAAATAGAAGAACGAATACCAAATGTACCTTGACCAAAGTTGAAAGTGGATCAATGATCACTCCAATGTAGGACAAGGAAATAGCAGAATTGGTACTAGCTCTTGTCGGTTTCTCACACCTACACAAGTAAAAGCTTATGGTGGAGCTTGGTTAGGATGGTGGCACAAATTTGATGCAATTGTAAGTGAGCTTCAATAATGTTGGAAAAGATTCGCAAGATGCAGTGTAACAAGTAGACCAAGCATATAAGGTACACGGAAACACACACGCAAAAGATAAGTGGGGTTGGGCAACCAAGGATGAGCCAAAATGTGGAATCCACAAAAATGCTTTTGTTGCACAACACTAGAGAGACGCTAGCATGATTGTGAAATAGGCGGATACAAGAACTTGTGCACAACCTACTTAGCAAAAATGCAATGACTCTATCCCAAGTATGCTCTATGCAAGGTGTTGCTATGATATGATCCAAGATGATTGAGTATAACAATCTTAATGTTGTATGATGCTATGGTTCTTGCTTAAAAGCTCTTTGCTTATCTTTTCTCTTTACTTAAAACCTTGTTTGGATCTTTGATGTTTGAGCTCTTTTCTCATGCAATGCTTGACGAACCAAGATAGCGAGTGAGTATGCGATGACAACTTTGTGACACAAGAGATGATACCAATATATGCAACAATGATGTATGTATGTTATGGGAAGTATGATCACTAATGTGCACAAGTCTCGTTGCCGGCAATACTCAATGGCTAGTCTCGATGGGTAAGCAACGCAAAGGAGTAAGGCTATGATGGCTATCAAAGTAATGGCAAGAATGATGTATCACGATACAAAGATGAATTTACCGTTATTGCTTCGGTATGGTGTCAAAATGGTGGCACGAATACCAAGTTGTAGTCGAGGTTGTCATTGTTGATGACACGTCCGTGGTGAAGATGAGCGACGGTGATGTCAATGTCGAACCGTGCCTAAATAGCCGAAACACAAAAGGATATGGTACCGCAACTCAAATTCTCAAACCTCGAAGTGGCAACACATGTCAGAGTGCGAAACGGGCACAAAGGTGGTGGTATGCGGAAGTAGTGATGGTGTATAAGTGGTGGAGGCAAAGATGCCAATCGGTTTCGACTGAAACTGGGTGGGCGGTAGTACCGCTTGGTACTTTAGCGGTAGTTCCGCTCGCAGGGACGGTAGTACCGCTGGGGTCGGGAAGATCGCAAGATCTGGATCGGGATGAGTTTTGGGCGGAAGAAGGATGATTTCGTGGTCAAATTTCGAGCGATTTCAAAGATGGAAGGTGGAGAGAATTGGGGAGATGCTAGATCCACTTGAAACCAAGCAAATCCGCGGATCAAATCCAACAAAACATCAACACATCAACAAATCACAAAAAAAAATTGGGGCTATTTTTGGTGGGGAATTTTCGAATTAGGACGAAAAACAACAAAATAAGGCTAGAAACACAACGGGGAGGCTCCGAAATCGTGATCAACCTGGCTCATGATACCAAGATGATGTAGGGTAGGAACCCTAGGAGCCGATCTTTCACGATAGGAGCGGATCCCGTGAAGAACACAAAGAACATGAGGAGAAAACACAAGGGGGAAATCACAAAGGGGCACAAGGAGGAACACTCAAACCAACAAGATAGTCACACATGTGCTAGATTCTCGGATACATAGAACGATACACGGTCCACGGACAACTAAGGACGATACACGGT
This sequence comes from Triticum aestivum, assembly GCF_018294505.1. Classification (NCBI taxonomy): domain Eukaryota; kingdom Viridiplantae; phylum Streptophyta; class Magnoliopsida; order Poales; family Poaceae; genus Triticum; species Triticum aestivum. Next base: position 347,520,622 of record NC_057797.1, on the reverse strand, counting down.
AACCGGTCTTCTCCGTGAGGAGGTCTTGAAGTTCTTCTCCAAAAGGAGGTCTTGAATCCAAAGGGATCTTCTCCATAGAGGCCGCAGTCTCTCTCATGGAGTAGATCCGATGTGGATGAGCAAAGCTCTATCTCTAAAATGAGCTAAATCAATGCTAACCCTAGTACGGAGCTAAGGGACAAGTATAAATAGTCCAAGGGGTAAGTTGGGGGATACATGGGGTGAAACCCTTGTTGCTGCACATAGGCAGGGCGGTTGTACCGGTCATGGGGGCGGTTGTACCGCTGGGAGCTCAGGTACTGGTTCCTGGAGGCGTTACCAGATGTGCTCAGCGGTTGTACCGGTGCCTGGGGCGGTTGTACCGGTCAGATGGCTGTTGCAGGGATAAACCGGTGTTGTACCGGCCTTGCACCGCTTCATGTCAGAAGCTTGACCGGTAGTTGACCGGTGGTCGAGCGGTTGTACCGCCCAGGCAATAGTTGGGCGGTGCATGGGCGGTTGTTCCGGGACTTCTGAGCTTGGATGATGTTCTTCATGCTCTTGATGTCCTTCTTGCATCGTGACTTCTCCTTGGTTGCTTACATGGTACCTAAGCACACAAAGCATCTCTGTTTGAGGTAGTAGCCATGTCTCAAGTGGGTAAAATGGAAGTTCAACAAGGAGAGAGTTAACCTCATTCTCAATGGCTCTCGCACGGGCTCTTGTCATTGGTCCAAGTGGTGTCGTGGGAGATGTAGGTAGGTCCACGGGGTTGACCTTGGGATGCTCCGCATCATGGTCTCAACCTACCCTGTCGCTCTGCCACCATGACTCAAGCAGAGGGCCGTTGGGACAAACGTCCTTTCGAACCCTATCCGTGAATCACTGGCGGGTACTCTACAAGCCGACCCGACTTTCCTCACCACAAGTATCATATATTATGTATATAAGTATATACCCGCGACCACCTCCCGAGTGATCACGGCCCGATAGTATAGCATGGCAGACGGAAAAGAAAGTAGGGCCACTGATGGTAAACTAGCATCCTATACTAAGCATTTAGGATTGCAGGTAAGGTATCAACAACTGTAGCAACAATGACAGGCTATGCAACAGAATAGGATTAACGGAAAGCAGTAACATGCTACACTACTCTAATGCAAGCAGTAGAGAGGAGAATAGGCGATATCTGGTGATCAAGGGGGGGCTTGCCTGGTTGCTCTGGCAAGTAGGGTCGTCAACAACGTAGTCGGTCGGGGCACCAGTAGCGGTGTCAGTCTCGTAGTTTATTAGAGAGAAGAGGGGGAAGAAACAATGAATATAATGCAAATAGATGCATAGCGATGCATGACATGATGAGTAGCGGTGCTAGGGGTGCCCTAACGCGGTAGAAGGTGATACCGGCGAAGGGGGAAAACAAACGGGAAAGTATTCCCGGTGTTCCGTGTTTTCGGACAGGTGAATCGAAGGGGGAAAGTTGTGTGTTCACTATGCTAGGGATGTCTCGTGGACGAACGGGTTGCGTATCCGGATTCGTTTCGTCGTTCTGAGCAACTTTCATGTACAAAGTTTTTCCATCCGAGCTACGGTTTATCTTATATTAATTTTTAAAAGATTTAAATCATTTTTAGGATTTATTTAATTATTTTAAATCAACATTATCCAGAATAGTGTTTGCTGACGTCATCATGATGTCAGCAATAAACTGTGACCGTTGGCCAGTCAAACTGACAGACTCGGCCCCCTTGTCATAGATTGTTAACTAATTAACCAAAATAATTAGTTTAATTAACAGATTAGTTAGTTTATTAATTAATTAGGATAATGTAATTAGGATTAATTAAGTTAACTAATTCTTTAATTAATTACTTTTTAATAATTTAATTTATTTTAAAAAAATCGTTCTGGGGGCCCACGTGCCATAGGCACAAGGGCCATAGAGGGCACGTGGGTAGCGGTTACGGGCACCGATGTGCGTGCCCTAGGGGGCCGAAGCCCGCCCGGGCGCGGTGAGGCGCTGGCGCGGCCAGGGGACGCAGCCGGCCGGAGTAGACGAGACGGGGCAGGGCCGCAGGACGGAGCGGAGCCGACGGGGTCAGGCGCGGCGCCAGCGGCGAGGCTGCACGAGCGGCGCAGTGTGCAGCGGCGATGAGCGGAAGACCGCGGGGCAAGGAGAGCGGCTGGCCAGGGCGAGGCCAGAGGGGAAGCGAGGCACGCGCGGGGTGGAGAAGGAGCAGAGCTCCAGCGCGGCCGGGATGGCGAGGGGGCAACCGCGGCCAAGCGGCAGGGCGGCACGAGCGTGATGAGTGCGGGGAAGCGGCTGCAGGATAGAGGGCGGGGCCGGGACACGATGCAGGCGGGCGCAAGGCGCGGCGCAGCGGTGGCACGAGCGGAGCGTAGGCGGCGGCTGCAGAGGTGGGCGCGGGAGCGGCGACGCGGCACGCGACGAGCGGCGACGGCGCGCGCGGCGGTAGCATAGGGGCGTCGAGGTGGTGCGGATGCGGGCGATGGCCGAGCGCGGCCAGGGGGTGGGTTCAGCACGGGCCAGAGGCCCGAACGCGCTGCGCAAGGCGGGGCCTCGCGCGAGCGCGGATGTGCGCGAGCGAGAAGCGTGCGGGGCGAGCACGCGCGTGAGCGACGGTGACCGCGGGGAAAGGAGGAAGGGGGGCTCACGGGGGGTTGTAGGGTTCGAGGCAATGGGGGTTGAGGAGGTCGACAGAGACGACGTGTCGTGGAGGAGGTAGACTGGCGAGGAGGAGGAGGCAGGCCGGCGAGGAGGTCCAGCAAGGTCCTCGGGCGGCGGCGGCGCAGTCGATCCGGGCGGCGGGGTCGTTCCCCCGATCCCGATCTGGATCGGGGAGGAGGAGGGGAACCTGGGGGGTAGTGGGGCGACACGTGTTAGGGTTTCGGGGTAGTGGGGGGATATGGGCGCAGCTGGTGGGTTGGCCTGGCGGCCTGGTGGCCTGCTGGGCCGTGGCCAAGTGGGGGAGGCCTTTTCTCTCTCTTTCTTTTTGTTTTATTTTATGTTTTGTCCCTTTTCTTTTAGTTATTTTCTTTTCTATTTTAATTCAATTTAAAATATTTAGGCATTTTGTAAAATGAGTTTTCTCCATAATAATTACCAGTGCAAAATTTGGCACCCACTGATACGTCTCCGTCGTATCTACTTTTCCAAACACTTTTGCCCTTGTTTTGGACTCTAACTTGCATGATTTGAATGGAACTAACCCGGACTGACGCTGTTTTCAGCCGAATTACCATGGTGTTATTTATGTGCAGAAACAAACGTTCTCGGAATGACCTGAAACTTCACGGAGCAACTTTTTGGAAAATATAAAAAATACCTGCAAAAGATGAAGGCCAGGGGGCCCACCACCTGTCCACGAGGGTGGGGGCGCGCCCCCCTACCTCGTGGCCCCCTGGTGCCTCTCCGACTCCAACTCCAACTCTATATATTGTGTTTCGGGGAGAAAAAAATCAGAGAGAAGAAATCATCGCGTTTTACGATACGGAGCCGCCGCCAAGCCCTAAAACCTCTTAGGATGGCTGATCTGGAGTCCGTTCGGGGCTCCGGAGAGGGGAATCCGTCGCCATCGTCATCATCAACCATCCTCCATCACCAATTTCATGATGCTCACCACCATGTGTGAGTAATTCCATCGTAGGCTTGCTGGACAGTGATGGGTTGGATGAGATTTATCATGTAATCGAGTCAGTTTTGTTAGGGTTTGATCCCTAGTATCCACTATGTTCTAAGATTGATGTTGCTATGAGTTTGCTATGCTTAGTGCTTTTCACTATGGCCTGAGTGCCATGATTTCAGATCTGAACCTATTATGTTTTCATCAATGAATGAGAGTTATTGATCCTATCTTGCAATTCTATAGTCACCTATTATGTGTTATGATCCGTTAACCCAGAAGTGACAATAATCGGGATACTTACCGGTGATGATCATAGTTTGAGGAGTTCATGTATTCACTATGTGCTAATGCTTTGTTCCAGTACTCTATTAAAAGGAGGCCTTAATATCCCTTAGTTTCCATTAGGACCCTGCTGCCATGGGAGGGTAGGACAAAAGATGTCATGGAAGTTCTTTTCCATAAGCACGTATGACTATATTCGGAATACATGCCTACATTACATTGATTAACTGGAGCTAGTTCAGTGTCACCCTAGGTTATGACTGTTACATGATGAACCACATCTGGCATAATTCTCTATCACCGATCCATTGCCTACGAACTTTCCATATATTGTTCTTCGCTTATTTACTTTTTCGTTGCTATTGCTATCATCACTACAAAATACCAAAAACATTACTTTTGCTACTGTTACCTTTTGCTACCGTTACCACTACAATCATATTACTTTGCTACTAAATACTTTGCTGCATATATTAAGTTTCCAGGTGTGGTTGAATTGACAGCTCAGCTGCTAATACTTGAGAATATTCTTTGGCTCCCCTTGTGTCGAATCAATAAATTTGGGTTGAATACTCTACCCTCGAAAACTGTTGCGATCCCCTATACTTGTGGGTTATCAAGACTATTTTCTGGCGCCGTTGCCGGGGAGCTCAGCTCTATTATTTGAGTCACTTGGGATATATATCTGCTTATCATTATGAAGAACTTGAGAGATCCAAAAACCAAGATCTATCCCTCAACTACAAGGGGAGGTAAGGAACTGCCATCTAGCTATGCACTTGATTCACCTTCTGTTTTGAGTAATCTTGCGACACCTAAACCTGCTTCTGCTATTCGTTCTGATATGTCGCATGTTATTGATGATGCCACTTCTGCTATGCATGATACTTATGATGAAACTACTTCTATGCTTGATACTACTGTGCCACTTAGTGAATTTCTTGATGAATAACTTGCTAGGGCTAGAGGGATTGAAAATATTGAATCCGATAATACTGATGAAAGTGATGATGAAGAGTCACTTGTTATTCCTAAGGGTTATGTTTTTGATCAAGAAGCTTCTTTAGCTATTTTAGCTTGCAAAGATAGATATGAACTCAAAAGGTTATTAGCTAAATGGAATAAGCAATCTCTAAATGCTAGAATGAAACCTGACCCTGCTTTTGCTACTTCACCTATCTGTGTTACTAATAAGGATTGTGAATTATCTGTTGATCCTGATATAATTACTTTGGTTGAATCCGATCCTTTTCATGGTTATGAATCTGAAACCGTTGTGGCACATCTTACTAAACTGAATGATATAGCCACCCTGTTCACTAAAGATGAGAGAACTCGTTACTTTTATATCCTTAAAATATTTTTATTCTCATTAAAGCGTGATGCTAAGATATGGTTTAATTCTCTTGATCCTGGTTGTGTGTGTAGTCCCCAGGATATGATTTATTACTTCTCTACTAAATATTTCCCTGCTCATAAGAAACAAGCTGCTTTAAGGGATATATATAATTTTGTGAAAATTGAAGAAGAGAGTCTCCCACAAGCTTGGGGGAGGCTTCTCCAATTACTTAATGCTTTTCCTGATCATCCTCTTAAGAAAAATGAAATACTTGATATCTTTTATAATGGACTAACCGATGCCTCCAGAGATTACCTGGATAGTTGTGCTGGTTCTGTTTTCAGGGACAGAACACCGGATGAAGCTGAAATTCTATTGAATAATATGTTGACAAATGAAAATAATTGGACACCTTCGGAGCCAGTTCCTGAGCCTATTCCTAAACCAACTCCAAAGAAGAGGGGTATTCTATTTCTTAGTCCTGAAGATATGCAAGAGGCAAAGAAATCTATGAAAGAAAAGGGTATTAAAGCTGAAGATGTTAAGAATTTACCTCCTATTGAAGAAATACATGGTCTTAATTTACCTCCTGTTGAAGAAACATATGATCTTAATCCTTTACCTATTGAAGAAACTCATGGTCTTGATAACCCGACACAGGTAGTAAAGGTAAATTCTCTCAATAGATATGATAAATCTGAAATCCCATTTACTAAGTTTGCTAGCCCATGCTTAGGTGACTTTGATAGATTTATGGCTAAGAAAGAAGATTTTAATGCTTATTTTGGTAGACAATTGAAATACAATTCAAATATGCTTGAACACTTGGGTGATTATATGGCTAATGTCAAAGGTGAACTTAAACTTATTAGTAAACATGCTTCTATGGTTACTACTCAAGTAGAACAAGTACTTAAAGCTCAAAATGATTTGCTCAATGAATTGAATAGTAAGGATAATGATAATGTTGTTAGAGTTATGACTAGAGGTGGTAGAATGACTCAGGAACCTTTGTATCCTAAAGGCCATCCTAAGAGAATTGAGCAAGATTCTCAGAGAAATAATATAGATGCACCTAGTACTTCTAAAAAGAAGAAAAAGAAAAATGATAGGACTTTGCATGCTTCTAGTGAACCTATTACTGAAACACCTGAGAATCCAAATGATATTTCTATTTCTGATGCTGAAACACAATCTGGTAATGAACCTGGAACTAGTGATAATGTTAATAATAATGTTCATGATGATGCTCAACCTAGTAATGATAATGATATAGAAATTGAACCCGCTGTTCATCATGATAACCCACAATCAAAGAATCAACGTTATGATAAGAAAGACTTTGTTGCTTGGAAACATGGTAAAGAAAGAGAGCCTTGGGTTCAGAAACCCATGCCTTTTCCTCCCAAACCATCCAAGAAAAAGGATGACGAGGATTTTGAGCGCTTTGCTGAAATGATTAGACCTATCTTTTGCGTATGCGATCAACTGATTTGCTCAAAACGAATCCTTATGCTAAGTACATGAAAGATATAATTACAAATAAAAGAAAGATACTAGAAGCTGAAATTTCCACCATGCTTGCTAATTATACTTTTAAGGGTCGAATACCAAAGAAACTTGGAGATCCAGGAGTACCCACTATACCATGCTCCATTAAAAGAAACTATGTTAAAACTGCTTTATGTGATCTTGGAGCCGGTGTTAGTGTTATGCCTCTCTCTTTATATCGTAGACTTGAATTGAATAAGTTGACACCTACTGAAATATCTTTGCAAATGGCTGATAAATCAACTGCTATACCTATCGGTATTTGTGAGGATGTGCCTGTTGTAGTTGCAAGCGTTACTATTTTAACGGACTTTGTTATTCTTGATATTCCCGAGGATGATACTATGTCTATTATTCCTGGAAGACCCTTTTTGAATACTGCAGGGGCTGTTATTGATTGCACCAAAGGCAATGTCACTTTTCATGTTAATGGTAATGAGCATACGGTACACTATCCGAGGAAAGAACCTCAAGTTCATAGTATCAACTCTATTGGAAAGATTCCATCGATTATATTTGGAGGTTTTGAATTTCCTCTTCCTACTGTCGAGAAGAAATATGATATTCTTATTATTGGGGATGTGCATATCCGCGTTGAGGCAACATAGTGTTATTCGAAATTTCTCCAGTTCCATGTTATTCGGAATGAGTTCGTTAACAAGACTTGATCAAGCTTGTTAGTGGATTCCTTTTGATGATCATGAGATGGATGAAACTAGAAGGCACAACCTTCTGTACCCTCCTTTTACCTTATATTATTTATATTAAATAAAATAAAAATAAATATTTTTTCATCTGTTATCTGATTATTCGTGCAATATGAAAATACCTCGAAAATAATAGTTCTCCAAATGCCCTGAAATTTAAATATGATTTTTTCCAGAATATCTGAGAATATTTGGCCCTGAGAACATAGCAGGGGGGGTCAACCACCTGCCCACAAGGGTGGAGGGCGCGCCCCCCTGCCTCGTGGGCCCACGGTGGCCCTCCTCCACTTATCCTTTCACCCATACACTTCTTATTCCTCCCACAAACACGAATAACCAGCTCAAACCCAAGTCCAAGCTCATTTTGCTACCATTTTCGATCTCCTTGCTCATAGCACCTCTCACAAAACTGCTTGGGGATATTGTTCCTTAGTATGTGACTCCTCCATTGGTCCAATTAGTTTTTGTTCTAGTGCTTTATTCATTGCAAATTTTTGCTGCTTAGGTGACCCTGTTCTTGAGCTTGCATGTCAAATTTATATGGTTAAAAGTAGTTTTGATGCATGATATAGGCTCTAGGAACTTGTAGGAGTAGTTGCTATCAATATTATTGAGTTTGGTTTACTTTTATTTTGAAGTTACTAAAAATTTCAGAAATTTTTCAGCGGAAGAAATATGCTTAGGAAAATGTTCCAAGGTGGTTCTTCAAGGAAGCAAGGACCCAGGCTTGCAATACGTGATGCTGATGATGAGCCACCAAGAGACGCTCCAGTGCGTCCTTGTGAATGGCCTTCTGAGAACTTTATGGATCGAGCGGGAATTAAGGAAGATTTTAATGCATATTTGCGTAACGCTGATCTTGTGAGCTTCGAAGAAGAGAAGTGCAGCCAGTATCACAATCTCACTAGTTCCTTTGTGAGGAGGTTTGAATTTTCATCTTCACGTAATTCTCCAACTGTCCTGTTTGATCTTTATGAAAATTCTTACACTATGGACTTAGAGGATTTTACCACTGCTTGCAAACTTCCACAATGGGGTAGTATAAGGGATCCTCGCAAATCTGAATTTAGATATTTTCTTGCTAGTATAACTGTGGGAGAATCTAGAGATATAACACAAGCTACCATAGGGAGCATTCACTTTCCTGCTATACATTATTTTGCTCTCATCATAGGTAGATGCATTAACGGTAAAGATGAGGCATGTCACATGTGTGTCCCTGACCTCAGTATTCTTGGGAGTGCTATGTTAGAAGACAAATCTTATAATCTGGGGGCCAATGTTGCACGTAGGTTGCATATTAATAGATTTAATGGAGATTTCTTTGGTAGAATTTATGCAACCCGCATAGCTAATTTTCTTGGTGTAGCCATACGCGAAGATGATATTGAATTACCTCATGCTTACCTAGACTTTAATGCTATGGTTCACCACCAGTTTGTCGAGAGGAATGAATCGCCTCTCCAGTATCGACTAATCTTTGATAGACGCCGTGCTGTCCATATTACTCTCCCTGCTCCTGCCTTCTTTGATCATCAGGAAAAAGGAAGATATGTTATTACTAGAGAGGAGGCAGATGAGTATGAGAGGAGAGCAGAGGCCGCTCATCGCCACGCTGCAGCTCAGGAGGCGATAGCCGCTGCATCTCAGTACGACCCCAACTTCTACTACGGATATCCGCCAGGCCGACCATGGCCATAGACCAACTTAGGCCAAAAGCCTAAGCTTGGGGGAGTACATATTTCCCACCGACATTACATTCATGTTCACACACTCATTGCTAGATGTCGGTGCTCATACTTTTTCATTGTATCATCCATGCTAGTTTATTTTCCTATTTATGCTTTCTTCTTGTGTGTTTAATTAACCTTAAGAAAAAACAAAAAAATTAGTTGTAGCTTTTAATTAATTTACTTTCCATGCTTGTAGTAGTAATTAAAAAGAAAACCCAAAAAGATTTTGTGTTCTTCTTTTGCTTGTTGGGAGCTTTCCCGTGTAAATAGTTTTATTTCTTTTCTTTTCTTCGGGGGTCGATAGGAGAAGACCATAAATTAAGTTGTTGAAGTGGCTGTTATATGCATTATTGTTGATCTAAAAAAAGAGCCGATATTGCCTTGTCTTCTCCTGTTTATTGAATGCTTGTAGATTCCAGCTTAGTCCAATGCATGTGCACTATTATTATTATTCACATCATTCGGTCGTGCAAGTGAAAGGCAATTATGATGATATATGATGGACTGACTGAGATGAGAACAGCTGGTATGAACTCGACCTCTCTTGTTTTTGTAAATATGATTAGTTCATCGTTCCTGATTCAGCCTATTATGGATAAACATGTTTGCAATGACAACTAGAGATCATAGTTTCTTATGCCATGCTTGATTAGCTATGAGTTATAATGGTTTACCTTGTGTGCCAACATGCTATTAAAATGGTTATGATGTGGTATGATAGGGTGGTATCCTGCTCTGAATGATTTAAGTGACTTGACTGGGCACATGTTCACGCATGTAGTTGAAACAAAATCAACATAGCCTTCACGATATTTATGTTCATGGTGGATTATATCCTACTCATGCTTGCATTCGGTGTCAATTAATTTTAATGCATGTTCATGACTGTTTTCGCTCTCTAGCTGGTCGCTTCCCAGTCTTTTGCTAGCCCTCACCTGTACTAAGCGGGAATACTTTTTGTGCATCCAACTCCATAAACCCCAAAGTTATTCCAAATGAGTCCATCATACCTACCTATATACGGTATCTACCTGCCGTTCCAAGTAAATTTGTATATGCCAAATTCTAAACCTTCAAATAAATATCTTGTTTTGTATGCTCGAATAGTTCATGTATCAACTAGGGTTGTCTGTATCTTCCATGTTAGGCGGGTTATTCTCAAGAGGAGTAGACTCCGCTCCTCACTCACGAGATAAATGGCTGGTCACCGGGATGCCCAATCCCATGCTTTATGCAAACTAAATCAAAATAATTGCAAAGAAAACCCCCCTGGGACTCTTGTTAGTTGGAGGCACTCGTTGTTTCGAGCAAGCCATGGATTGATGCTTGTTGGTGGAAGGGGGAGTATAAACTTTACCATTCTGTTTGGGAACTGCCTATAATGTGTGTAGCATGGAAGATATTGCCATCTCTTGGTCGTTATGTTGACAATAAAAGTATACCGCTCAAAATATTATTCTCCTCTGTTTCAAAAACCGAGCTCTAGCACCGCTACAAATCCCTGCTTCCCTCTGCGAAGGGCCTATCTATTTACTTTTATGCTGAGTCATCACCCTCTAATTAAAAAGCACCAGTTGGAGAGCACCACTGTCATTTGCATTCATTATTGTTAGTTTACATTGGGTATGACTTGGCTGGATCTCTTTTACCATGAATTACAATGTCTAGTCAGTCCTTGGTCTTTAAAGGTGCACTGCATTTATATTTTGCGGTCTCAGAAAGGGCTAGCAAGATACCATCTTGTTATATCATATTATGATTGTTTTGAGAAAGTGTTATCATCCGAGATTTATTATTATTGCTCGCTAGTTGATTATGCCATTGATATGAGTAAACTTGAGACCTAAGCGTTATTGTGAATGTGGTTAGTTATAATCTTTGCTGAAAACTTGAATGCTGGCTTTACATATTTACAACAACAAGAGCAAACAGAGTTTGTAAAAGTTTTTCTTTATCACTTTCAATTTATCAACTGAATTGCTTGAGGACAAGCAAAGGTTTAAGCTTGGGGAGTTGATATGTCTCCGTCGTATCTACTTTTCCAAACACTTTTGCCCTTGTTTTGGACTCTAACTTGCATGATTTGAATGGAACTAACCTGGACTGACGCTGTTTTCAGCAGAATTACCATGGTGTTATTTATGTGCAGAAACAAACGTTCTCGGAATGACCTGAAACTTCACGGAGCAACTTTTTGGAAAATATAAAAAATACCTGCAAAAGATGAAGGCCAGGGGGCCCACCACCTGTCCACGAGGGTGGGGTGCCCGCCCCCCTTCCTCGTGGGCCCCTGGTGCCTCTCTGACTCCAACTCCAACTCTATATATTGTGTTTCGGGGAGAAAAAAATCAGAGACAAGAAATCATCGAGTTTTACGATACGGAGCCACCGCCAAGCCCTAAAACCTCTTAGGAGGGTTGATCTGGAGTCCGTTCGGGGCTCCAGAGAGGGGAATCCGTCGCCATCGTCATCATCAACCATCCTCCATCACCAATTTCATGATGCTCACCGCCGTGTGTGTGTGTAATTCCATCGTAGGCTTGCTGGACAGTGATGGGTTGGATGAGATTTATCATGTAATCGAGTCAGTTTTGTTAGGGTTTGATCCCTAGTATCCACCATGTTCTGAGATTGATGTTGCTATGACTTTTCTATGCTTAATGCTTGTCACTAGGGCCCGAGTGCCATGATTTCAGATCTGAACCTATTATGTTTTCGTTAATATATGAGAGTTCTTGATCCTATCTTGCAAGTCTATAGTCACCTATTATGTGTTATGATCCGTTAACCCCAAAGTGACAATAATCGGGATACTTACCGGTGATGATCATAGTTTGAGGAGTTCATGTATTCACTATGTGCTAATGCTTTGTTCCGGTACTCTATTAAAAGGAGGCCTTAATATCCCTTAGTTTCCATTAGGACCCCGCTGCCACGGGAGGGTAGGACAAAAGATGTCATGCAAGTTCTTTTCCATAAGCACGTATGACTATATTTGGAATACATGCCTACATTACATTGATGAACTGGAGCTAGTTCTGTGTCACCCTTGGTTATGACTGTTACATGATAAACCACATCCGGCATAATTCTCTATCATTGATCCATTGCCTATGAGGTTTCCATATATTGTTCTTCGCTTATTTACTTTTCCGTTGCTATTGCTATCATCACTACAAAATACCAAAAACATTACTTTTTCTACTGTTACCTTTTGCTACCGTTACCACTACTATCATATTACTTTGGTACTAAATACTTTGCTGCATATATTAAGTTTCCAGGTGTGGTTGAATTGACAACTCAGCTGCTAATACTTGAGAATATTCTTTGGCTCCCCTTGTGTCAAATCAATAAATTTGGGTTGAATACTCTACCCTCAAAAACTGTTGCGATCCCCTATACTTGTGGGTTATCACCCACCGAACATTTTTGTTTCAATGATAGGAAACATTTGTTGTTTGCGATATTTTGAATTGATTTTTGAATCGGGTTTTGAACTAACGAGAGATTAGCAATAGTGACGGAGGTGACATGGCATCACTAGCAGAGTTTTACTATCGCTTAATTATCCGAGCGTTACAATACTCCTCCACTACAAGAAATCTCGTCCCGAGATATAGGCGGTCCTCGCGTTCCCAAGTGGCTTCATCTTCAGAATGGTGCGACCACTGGACCTTGAGGATCTTGATCGCCTTCTGACATGTGTGGCGTTCAGCTTGGTCGAGAATGCGGACCGGATGCTCTTTATAGGAGAGGTACTGTTGCAATTCGAGCACTTCAAGATCCACTACTCGGATTGGGTCCTTGAAGCAACGGCGGAGTTGTGACACGTGGAACACATCGTGATCCTGAGAAAGGTTAGATGGAAGCTCCAATTGATATGCCACTTTTCCACACCTTTTGAGAATAGTGAAGGGACCGATATAGCGAGGAGCTAGCTTGCCCTTGATCCCTAAGCGTTAAGCACCCTTCATTGGTGTAACTCGAAGATAAGCCTTTTCGCCAGGTTGATAGACCATGTCTTTGTGATGATGGTCATACTGACTTTTCTGACACGACTGAGCAGTCTTGAGATTCTCGCGAATAATGCGGACTTGTTCTTCGGCCTGTTGGATAATATCCGGACCGAAGAGTGGACGTTCCCAGTTTCTTCCTAGTTTAGAGGGGTCCGACACTTTTGTCCATATAACACTTTGAAAGGGGCCATGTTTAGACTAGCTTGATAGCTATTATTATAAGAGAACTCGGCATATGGAAGAGATTCCTCCCATTTCTTGCCGAAGGAAATTACACAAGATTGAAGCATGTCTTCGAGAACTTGGTTGACACGTTCAACTTGTCCTTGTGACTGAGGATGAAACGCAGTACTGAACGACAGATGAGTTCCCATAGCTTCTTGGAAACTTGCCCAGAATCTTGAAGTGAACAAGCTGCCACAGTCTGAACTGATAACCAGTGGAATACCGTGAAGTGAAACAATTCTGGACATGTAGAGAGTTGCAAGCTGACTAGCAGTGATTGTTTCTTTGACCGCCAGAAAATGTGCAACTTTAGAAAGTCGGTCAATGATGACAAGAATAGCACCATTACCTTTATGCAATTTGGGAAACCCAGTGACGAAGTCCATCTCAACATGGTCCCATTTCCATTCAAGAATAGTGATCGGTTGCAGAGTTCCAGCAGGCATTTGATGCTCTGCTTTGATACGACGGCAAACGTCACACTCATCAACATAACGAGCAATGTCTTGCTTCATATTAGACCACCAGAATCTCTGACGAATATCCTAGTACATCTTTGTACTACCAGGATGGATGGACAGAGGTGTATCATGAGCTTCTTTCATAACCTTTTTAGTCTGATCTATGTTTTCCTCGAACATGGTACCACTAGGCGGCCTTTGAAGTACAAGGCGCCATCATCGGCGGTAGTGAAGAATGAGGGCTTTCCTTCTGTGAGATAGTGTTTAATCTTCTGGACTCCAGAGTCATAACCTTGAATAGTCTTTATACCGTCTACGAGATCTGGTACGACAACCAGGGTATTTAGAGAACCCCTAGTAACAATATGAAGATTCATCTTTTGGAACTCTGGGGAGGGGGAGCAAGTGCACCATGAGGGACAATATGACGGTTAAGCATTCTAAACTCTTCGACAAGCGAGGGCTGGACTTTTTGAACCTGGAGGTGGTTGCAGTAAGACTTCCGACTCAAGGCATCAGCCATTACATTAGCCTTGCCTGGGGTATAGGATATACCCACATCAAAGTCTACAACAATCTCCATCCATCTCTGCTGATGGAGGTTTAGGTCTGGCTGAGTAAACAGATACTTCAGACTTTGGTGGTTGGTGAAGATCTCTCAACGATTACCGAGAAGGTAATGTCGCCACTGCTTTAGAGCATGAATGACAGTAGCAAGCTAGAGGTCGTGAACTGGGTAGTTTTCTTCGTGAGGGCGCAGTTGACTAGAGGCATAAGCAATCACTCTACGCTCTTGCATTAGGACACAGCCTAATCCTTGATAGGAAGCGTCGTAGTAAATGACGAAGTCCTTCTTAGTATCAGGTGGAGCAAGCACTGGGGCAGAAGTCAACTTGTCTTTGAGCACCTGGAAACTTTCCTGACACTTGTCTGTCCATTGGAACTTGACGCCCTTATGCAACAGATTAGTCAGAGGCCTCGCAATCTTGGAGAAGTTCTCGACAAATTGACGGCAATAGCTGGCGAGTCCAAGAAAACTTCTGACTTGCTTTACATTCTTCGGAGGAGTCCAATCGAGAATAGCCTGAACTCGTTCAGGGTTGACGGAAATACCATCCTTAGAGATGACATGCCCAAGATAGGTCCACCTCGGGTAGCCAGAATTCACACTTGGAATACTTAGCGTAGAGTTGATGCTCTCGAAGCTTTTCCAGCACAAGACGAAGATGTTCAGCATGTTCTTCTTTGTTCTTGGAAAATACAAGGATATCATCCAGATAAAGCACGATGAACTTGTCGAGGTAATCGATGAATATATAGTTCATCAGACGAGAGAAGGTGGCTGGAGCATTCGTTAAGCCAAATGACATGATGGTGTACTCATATGATCCATACCGAGTCACGAAGGCGGTCTTTGGGATATCCTCTTAACGAACACGGATTTGGTGGTAACCCAACCTCAAGTCGAGTTTGGAGAACACTGATGATCCATCTAGTTGATCATACAGATCATTGATCTGAGGGAGGGGATATTTGTTCTGAATAGTGGCTTGGTTAATAGGACGGTAGTCTTTGAATAATCGGTTCGTCCCATCCTTATTCTTAACAAAGAGAGAAGGTGCTCCCCAAGGAGAGCAACTAGGGCAAATGAAACCTTTGCAAAGAGATTTGTCGATTTCCTCCTTAAGCTCAATGAGTTCATGCGGCGGCATCTTGTAGGGTCGTTTGGCTACAGGGGTGGTGCCTGGTTTCAAGTCGATGATGAATTCGACAGCTCTAGCAGGGGGAATCCCTGGAAGTTCTTCAGGAAAGACGTCTTGGAATTCGCAAACAATGAGAATTTTTTCAATGCCTTCGAGTGGTGCAGCGTTCAACGCATTCAAGGCATAAAGTCATGCCTCAGCATTCTGAGCTAGATGAGCTTGGTAAGTAATTATTTCATCAGAAGGGTGTAGCAGATGGACGGTCTTAGTGGCGCAAACTATAGAAGCAGTATGCACTTTCAACCAATCCATTCCCAGAATGAGGTCCACGCTACAGGACTTCAGTACGATGGGAGAGACAAGGAATTCCAGTCCTTCAATTTCAACGGGAACGTTGTGACTAACCATGGAAGTTTGACATTGGCCCGTAGGAGTGTGTACCACTATCACGGTGTTCATCTCTTCGTATTTAATGCCATGCATGAATGCAAACTCAGCTGATATGAATGAATGTGATGCTCCTGTATCAAATAAAACGAATGCTGGTATAGAATTTACGAGGAGTGTACCCATCACAGTAGCAGGCTGGTCTAGAACTTCAGTGAGATCAACGTGGCTGGCATGAACACGACCATAAGACTTGGCATTGTTGTTGTGGGGCTGGTTGCTTCCACGGCCAGCTGCGGGAAGGGCCAGTTGATTCTGGTTCTGGTTGCATTCCCTAGCACTGTGTCCTGGTTGACGACACCTGAAGCATAGACCATTATTGGGAGTGGGAACAAGAGCTCGGGGTGGTGGAGCTGGAAGTCTTGGCTGCCTAGTTGGTGGGGGAGGCAGACGCGGTGCAGCATAGGACCGCCTTGGAGCAGGTGCAGTTGGTTGGTACATGCTGTTGGCAATCCATATCCTACGCTTCTACGAGGACGGGCCCGAAGATGAGCCTGTGTCACGGTTGCGCCTGTGAGAGCTCTGGTGTTCCTGTAGACCAGTTTCGACATAGATGGCCTTGTTCACCAAGGTGGCAAAATCAGCAAAGTCATGCACTAGAAGTGCGAGCTTGATGTCAGCTTGAAGGCCATCACAGAACTTCTCCTGTCTGCGTGCATCAGTTGCAATGTCTTCTTCAGCATAGCGAGATAAATCCAGAATCTCCCGTTGATAAGCTTCCACAGTTTTGTTGCCCTGGTGAGGTTGCGGAACTCACGCTTCTTCCGGTCCATGACTCCCTGAGGAATGAAGCAGGCATGAAAAGCAGCTTGGAAGTCTGGCCAGGTGATGATTGTTCCAACTGGCACAGTATGCCTGTGGTTGTCCCACCATTGAGCAGCAGGTCCTTTTAGGAAGAAGGAAGCAAAGGTGACATAGCTGGCAGGGGCTACATTAGTAGAATCCATCTCATAGGTGATTTCACGAAGCTAGTCATCAGCATCCAGCGGCTAAGTTGGGCTGCGGTACACAGTTGGGTTGAGGCGCATGAAATCCTACAGAGTCACTTGGGCTGGCTGCTGGTTCATATTGGGGAAAGGAAACTAAGCCATCATATTTTCCATGAACTGGCGGTTCAGCTCGAACTGTTGGATCATACCAGCCATGCATGTAACACCCCGTATGTAACATGCCATATTTGTATTCCAACTCTTGCCATTTTCGGCAGTAAGTTATTTTATTTCCTCGTTGTCGGGTTTTTGTCTTCGTGTGCTTTTGTCTTTGTCATGCATCTCACATCATGTCATCATGTGCATCGCATTTGCATACGTGTTCCTCTCATGCATCTGAGCATTTTCCCCATTGTCCGTTTTGCTTTCCGGCGCTCCTATGTCCTCCGCTGTCCCTTACTACCTTTTTTCGTGTGCGGGTGATAAACGTTTTCGGGTTGGACCGAGACTTGTCATGCGGCCTTGGTTTACTACCGGAAGACCGCCTATCAAGTTTCGTACCATTTGGACTTCGTTTGACACTCCAACGGTTAACCGAGGGACCGAAAAGGCCTAGTGTGTGTTGCAGCCCAACACCCTTCCAAAGTGACCCAAAACCCACCTAAACCCCTTCCATCACCTAGGCCGTTCGATCACGATCGTGTGGCCGCAAACCGTGCTCCATTTGGAGACTCCTAGCTCCCTCTACCTCTATATAAAGGCCACTCCCCGAAATTTTCGGGCAAACCCTAGTCCCCTCCCTCTCCACGCGCCACCGGACAAATTTCTGTCCGGTTGGACACGTCCACCTCGTCCCGCCAGAGCCACGTGTCACCGCCCTATTGGCCGCCGCCCCGTGCCCACATCGCCGCGCCGCCAGGGCCCGCGGGGCCCATCACCGGCCCTCCCGGCCCGCAGTAGCGCCCGCGCCCCGCGCCGCCATCCTCCTGTCGCTCGCCCCTCGTCGCCTCCCGCACCGGTGCGGTTGCGCCGCTGCCCAAGGTCGTTGCCGGCGATCGCAACCGCCAAGCGCGCCGCCCCGCCTGCCTCTTCGTCCCTCGACCCCGCGGCCGCCGCCCCTTGTCGCCCGAACGCCGGCGCCGCCCCGGCCCCTCAAGTTCGGCGACGCCCTCCTCCGGCCACCTCGTTTCCTTCTCCGACGAACATGGCAACTCCAGCGAACCTCGTCGCGCGCTGCTACAGTACCGGTCGATCTGGATCTAGATCGAGGGGTTGACTTTTTCTCTCCAAACCCTAGTCATTTTGCATACTTCGTCATGTCATAAGTCATCAACTGTTGCTCCGATTTGTGTGTGTAGCATATCAAAATGTTCGCCTCGACGAGTACTTCATTTCATATCATTGCATCATTTTCATTTGAGCTCATCTTGATGCCCTAAATGCTGTTGGAAGAGGGCTATGTGATGCTAGTTTCAGATCTGTTATCATCATTTTCTCATTTGTCATTTTTGCCATGATTAATGTGTGCCTCCTATGATCCTGAGCTCTACATGTGTTTTAAAGTATGCCATGCCATCTTTACAGGGGTGTATGCCATGTATTTTTGTGATCTTTGTGGTGACTAGCACAAGCATGCAAAGTAGCTTACTTAATGTTGCTAATTTCAGGGACTTAGAAATATTCTAAGTCTCTGCGCTATCATTATTTTTATGCCATATGTTCATGTTGCTACCGAGTGATCCATGCCTCTTTTGAGCATGATCAGTAAGGATGTTTTGTAGATATTGTGGTGCTCTATCCATCCATGTCTTTGTTTGCAATTATGGAGCACCCTAGCTTGAGTCAATCGAGCTCTACTTTTGCTTTAAAATGTTCCTGGCAGATTGTTAACATGTTTAGCAATTTTGCCGAGCTTGTTGTTGTTGACCCATGCATGATATGTTATTGTTCTTGCCGTGTCTAGCTTCTATGCCATGTCTACTTGCTGGGTATATGCTTAGTTTGTAATACAATGCCTTGTGGTGAGTGCATCGAGCTCGTAAACATGCCTACTTGATATCTGTTTTGCCATGTTCCAGTTTTCACTAAGCCTGAATCTGTTAACGATAATTTCTATGTTCACATGGTTGCCATTGTACTTTCTGATCCCTTTTGGCTTATGGTCAGTAAGGGACTTTGTTTGTATGCTTTGAGTAGCTTCATTCCATGCCTTGCTTTGCCATGATATGTTCCTGTAGCATGTAGTTATCTTGCTCTAAACATTGCTTCCTAACGTTAAATTCTTGACTTGTTATTTTCACCAAGTCTGTAACCTGATATCGTTTGCACTTTTGCCATGCTTGTTTGAACTTGCTATTGAGTGAATTAGCCATAGCTCAGTGTTCATCTTTTGTCAAGCATCTTGAGTGGATCCCTGTCATGTATTTTGTTGTCGTGTTAGAGTGTTGTAGCATGTTGTTCTTCATGCATTTAGATGCTCTCATGTTGTTAATCGCAGACCGGTGCCATATTTGTTTTGCTTGTCATTTCCAAACAGTGCATCTGATTCCGGTGATCTTTATATCGATTTCAACCGAAATCAACTCCTATTTCCAGTGGCACTCTTGGTTTTCCAAGTTGAGTCCAGGTTCAATCATTCCTTTCCAAATCATGCATATGCATCACATATCGCATCCCACATATCATGTCATGTTTTGCATCATGTTGTTTGTGCATTGCACGTGGTTGATTGTGTCTCCCTTTGCTTGTGTTCTTGCTTTGGATAGAGCCTGGAGATGAGTACGTGAACGAGGAGCCCATTGAGTACGCTTACGAGGATCAAGTCAACTCGGAGAACTTTGCAGGAAAGATGACCATACCCTCGAAATAACTTCTATCTTTGCTTGCTAGATGCTCGCTCTTTTGCTATGCCTATGCTATGATACCTACCATTTGCTTATCATGCCTCCCATATTGCCATGTCAAACCTCTAACCCACCTTGTCCTAGCAAACCGTTGTTTGGCTATGTTACCACTTTGCTCAGCCCCTTTTGTAGTGTTGCTAGTTGCAGGTGAAGATTGGAGTTTGTTCCTTGTTGGAACATGTTTATTGTTGGGATATCATTATATTGCCTTATCTATTTTAATGCACCTATATACTTGGTAAAGGGTGGAAGGCTCGGCATTATCCCTAGTGTTTTGTTCCACTCTTGCCGCCCTAGTTTCTGTCATACCGGTGTTATGTTCCTTGATTTTGCGTTCCTTACATGGTTGGGTTATAATGGGAACCCCTTGAAAGTTCGCCTTGAATAAAACTCCTCCAGCAATGCCCAACATTGGTTTTATCATTTGCCACCTAGCCTCTTTTTCCCTTGGGTTTCCGGAGCCCGAGGGTCATCTTTATTTAACCCCCCCCCCCCGGGCCAGTGCTCCTCTGAGTGTTGGTCCAAACTAGAGCCCTTTGCAACGCCCCCTCGGGGAAACTCAAGGTTTGGTTTTAGTTGTATGGAGCGCTCATCTGAGTGTGCCCTGAGAACGAGATATGTGCAGCTCCTATCGGGATTTGTCGGCACATTCGGGTGGTGTTGCCGGACTTGTTTTACCATTGTCAAGATGTCTTGTAACCGGGATGCCGAGTCTGATTGGATTGTCTTGGGAGAAGGAATATCCTTCATTGACCGTGAGAGCTTGTGATGGGCTAAGTTGGGACACCCCTGCAAGGATTTGATCTTTTGAAAGTCGTGCCCGCGGTTATGGGCAGATGGGAATTTGTTAATGTCCGGTTGTAGATAACCTGAAACTTAACTTAATTAAAATGAATCAACAGAGTGTGTGGTCGTGATGGTCTCTTTTTAGCGGAGTCTGGGAAGAGAACACAGTCTCGTGTTATGATTGAACTTAGGTTGTTCTAGGGTCACTTCTTGATCATAGTTGTTCGACCGTGCCTTTGCCTTCTCTTCTCGCTCTCATTTGCGTATGTTAGCCACCATATATGCTAGTCGCTTGCTGGCAGCTCCACCTCATACTTTTACCCTTCCTATAAGCTTAAATAGTCTTGATCGCGGGGGTGTGAGATTGCTGAGTCCCCGTGACTCACAAATTACTTCAAAAACCAGATGCAGGGACCGATGATGCCATTCCAGATGATGCGACTGACCTCAAGTGGGAGTTCGATGAAGACTCACGTCGATACTACGTTTCCTTTCTAGACGATTAGTAGTGGTGCCCAGTTGGGGCGATCGGGGACTTTGTCGCATTTGGGATTGTTCTTTATTTTGGTTCCGTAGTCGGACCTTGAGTGTATTTGGATGAATGTAATGATATTTATGCTATTGTGTGACGTGGTGAGTGTAAGCCAACTATGTATCTCTTTTCCGTATGTATTACATGGGTTGTTGTGAAGATTACCTCACTTACGACATTGCTTTCAATGCAGTTATGCCTCTAAGTCATGCTTCGACACGTAGGAGATATAGCCGCATCGAGGGCGTTACAATGTACTCAGGTGGTGGTGGGGCATGGCCACCACGACCACGATCACCTGGTCTAACCATCCTGCTAATATATAACAGGGGTAGTTCAGCATTGAGAAATTTGCAAGGACAAGAATAATTCATGATGAAACATGCATAATGAAAGGAACACGATAGATACTACATAGTAGTTGGCATATCTTACAAAAGGGACCATGAATAAAGTTCGGTACACAGAGTTCAGTACAAAGACGAAAGACAACATAGGCAGCATGCAGGCTCGCCGTGAATGCATCTAACACTAACAAGCAAGCCTACATCAGTCCCAGGAGGAACTGTGGAGGTAGGTGTAGCCTGACAGCTGGTAGTGACGCGACAGGAAGTCCTCCACATCAGTAGCCTGGGGTTTGCGGATACTCTGGTGCAGAACCCGACGTGCATGTGGCAGAAGAGGACCATGTACTGGAGAGTAGCCTCCCACATCTGGCCAGCCGACACCTTGGGGCATCACGATCCTGGCAGGGTAGATCACAGAACGCGATAGATCACCAATTCAGACAAAGGGGTGCAATAGTGTCAGAGCACGGTAAAGGTGCTGACGGGTGATGTACAACTCGTGGAGAAGAGCTCGGTTAGCTCTATTCAGCCCATCAGCATGCAGAACCAGGTTCTGATGGTAGAAGGGCTCTCGGGTGAAAGTGGTGTAGGCAGCAGTGTAGTACCCCTCCGCACCAACATCGGATGCGATAGCAATGTGCCTGAAAGGGGAGGTGTCCAACTCCCGATACTCTCCATGAAGACGTGTCAGAGCAGCATAAGCCGCTGCCATGGGCATCCAAGAAGAAGGTGGCAAACGGTCATTGGAACGACATCACACTCCAAAGTGTCTACGTAGGCGCCAATTTTGAAGGAGACTTGTACTCGATGCTCGACTTGGATAGTGCCGGAGTCGCTAAGTCATTGAACTTTGTAGGGATGTGGGTGCTTCGTCTTGGGCAATTGCAGCTTGGAGCAAAGTTCTTCACTTGCGAGGTTATGACATCTCCCTCCATCGATGGTGACCTTGACGGACCTTCCATTGATGTCGGCCTTGGTATGAAAGATATGGCATCTTTGGTCTTCTTCTTGGTGATGTTGAAGAGTTAAGACCTTGGAGACAACGAGAGCGGGACTTGAATCTTCATCACAAAAGACTTGTTCCTCTTCATTGTTCACTTGCCGGTGCATGGTGACTTTCTCAAGTGCTTCCGTTTCTCCTTCGCTCATGGAGTCATATGTACCATCGTCGTTGAGGATCATTGTTCGCTTGTTGGTACACTCAAAGGACTTGTGGCCTCGGCCTCCACATGTGAAGCATTTGAAGGAACTTGTCTTGACAGTCTCATGGGTTGGCGTAGATGATGATGAAGCTCTCGGCTTGAAGTTGCTCGTTGTAGGAGGATGACTTGGGGTTGACGAAGCTTTCTTGTAACTCGACTTGTCGCCGTTGCTTGTAGAAAGCTTTGTTGAGGAAGGCGGTGTTGGCGTTGTTGAAGCTTGGGTGTTGGAGAAACCATATGAATTGGATGAGAACTTGGCATACTTGAAGTTATCTTGCACTTGACATTCCGCTTTGGTAGCTTGATTCAGTAGCTCGATGAGGTTCGAGTATGGATGGAAGTCGGCGATCTTCTTGATAGGATGATTGAGTCCATTCAAGAAACATGCCATAGTTTGCTCATCATCTTCCATGACATTGGCTTGTATCATTGCAATCTCCATCTCCTTGTAGTACTCTTCAACGCTCTTGGTTCCTTGCTTGAGTAGTTGGAGTTTCTTGAAGAGGTCGTGGTTGTAGTAGGTAGGTATGAAGCATGCTCTCATAACATCCTTCATTTGCGCCCAAGTAGTGATGTGTGGTTCACCTTTTGCCTCACGGCGCACAATGACTTGTTCCCACCAAATGAGGACATAGTCTTGGAACTCAAGGGATGCCATCGCGATCTTCTTCTCTTCTTCATAGTTGTGCAAACGGAAGATTTTGTCGACCTTCAATGCCCATGAAAGGAATTCTTCGAGATCATTGCTTCCATTGAACTTGGGCATGGTGAACTTTAGCTTGCCGTAGTGTTGCTCTTCATTGTGTTCCGGTCGGGGATGATGAAATCCTTGACGAGGAGGATCGTCTCTCACAATTTTCTCTTGTCGTGGAGGATTTCCATTGTCTTCTTGTTCTTGTTGAACTTGATGTTCTTGGCGAGCTTGTGGAGGAACTTGTCGAGCTTGACGTTGCACACGAGCTTGATATCTTCGTTCGTGGATTTCTTCGTGAAGTGCTTCTTCATGTTCACGAGCTTGTCAGCCTCGATTGGCTGCGGCTCAACTTGAATCTCGGAGGGCTTGTTGTGCCTCAGGTGCTTGAGCATCTCGCAATTGTTGCTCTAGACATTGTGCCTCGGCATCTTGTGCTTCTTGGTGTAGACACGCTCGCTCTTCCTCTTCGTGTTGGCGTTCTCGTTGCCGTTTTCGTGCTTGCGCAAAGGTCGCTTGGTTTTGACGATGATGTTGTTCTTGAGAGTCATTGTTGCGTAGAGGATTGAGGCTTGCTTGACGATCGTTGCGCGCGGCACGATGAAGAGTGTTCGATGTCGGTGTACTTGAGCCGGAGAGGGTGACGTCGGAGTGTCGACTTGAGCGGCTCCGTCTTGATGAGAACGAAGTGGAAGAAGAGCGATTGAGCAACAAAGCACGAATCTCGTCCATTCTTGCATTGTTCTCTTGCTTGTGATCGTCGAGATTGTGGTTGAAGTAGTCTCTTATAAGTTGCTCGGAGAGTCGCAAGTCGGTGGTGAGGTTGTCGATGCGTTCACTCATTGCTTGTTGCTCTTGATGCAAAGCATTGTGCACCAAAGAGGTGGCTCTTTGTGGCATAGGAGTTCATGTCGTCGTCTTGCCCGATGAAGAGTGGGTTGGTATAAGTACTTGGCCTATCCATCATTCCAAGAGAAATATGTTAGTGGGAGAAAGAGAAGAATGTATACCAAATGTACCTTGACCGAAGTTGAAGGTGGATCAATGATCACTCGAATGTGGAACAAGGAAATAGCACAGTTGGTACCAATTCTTGTCGGTTTCTCACACCTACACAAGTAAAAGCTTATGGTGGAGCTTGGTTAGGATGGTGGCACAAAATTTGATGCAATTGTTAGTGAGCTTCAATAATGTTGGAAAAGATTCGCAAGTTTGCAATGCAACAAGTAGACCAAGCAAAGTAAGGTACACGGAAACACACACGCAAAAACATAAGTGGGATCGTGCAACCAAGGATGAGGCAAAATGTGGAATCAACGAAGATGCTCTTGTTGCACAACACTAGAGAGATGATAGCACGATTGCACAATAGGCGGATACAAGACTTGTGCACAACCTACTAAGCAAGAATGCAACGACTTCTATCCCAAGTATGCTCTATGTATGGTGTTCCGATGATATGATCCAAGATGATCTAGTATGACAATCTTAATGTTGTATGATGCTATGGTTCTTGCTTAAAAGCTCTTTTCTTATCTTTGCCTTTTGCTTAAAAGCTTGTTTGATTCTTTGTTGTTTGAGCTCTTTTCTCATGCAATGCTTCACGAACCAAGATAGCAATTGTGTTTGCGACGACAACCTTGTGACACAAGAGATGATACCAAGGTATGCACCAATGATATGTATGTATGCTATGGGAAGTATGATCACTAATGTGCACAAGTCACGTTGCCGATAATACTCAAAGGCTAGTCTCGATGGGTAAGCTACGCAAAAGAGTAAGGCAATGATGGCTATCAATATAATGGCAAGAATGATGTATAACGATACCAAGACGAGGTTACCGCTTCTTGGTTCCTTGTTCGTAAGCAAGAACGGGTGATCAAATGAGTGGCGCGAATACCAATATGATTTTGTCGAGATGGTCGTTGTTGAGGATGCGTCCGTGGCGAAGATGAGCAGTGGTGATGTTGATGTCGAACCGTACCTAAATAGCCGAAACACAATAGGACATGGAACCGCAACTCAAATTCTCAAAGCAAAACATGAAAAAATTATCAGAGTTGGTTGCATATGTGGTATATGGTGGTGCTATGCGGTATATGGAGGTGCTATGCGGAAGTGGTGGTGGTATGCTAAAGTGTATGTGGGCACCGGAACAAAATTTGGTGAAATATGGACGGGAAACGGGGCGGTGGATGAAGATATTGCTGCCAGGGGCCGGATGTCTGGGCTTGATGGCCGGATGTCCGGGTGGTCGGGCCGGATGTCCGGGCTCTGGATCCTTGGACGAACGGGATGAACACCGCGTGGAGAGGTCAAATCCGGGCAAAATTCAGAGGAATTTGTGGATGGAAATTGGGGAAAAGTGGCTGGAAAGCTAGATCTACCTGCAACACACGAAATCTGCGAATCAAATCCAACAAAACTTCATCACAAAAAAATTGGGGCTATTTTTGTGGGGAATTTTCGAATTAGGGACAAAATCAACAAAAACAAGGCTAGAAACACAACGGGGATGCTCCGAAATCGTGATCAACGTGGCTCTGATACCAATATGATGTAGGATGGGAACCCTAGGGACCGATCATTCACGAAAGGAGCGGATCCCGTGAAGAACACGAGGGAAAATACGAGGGGAAATACGAGGGGAAACACGAGAGGTGATAGAGGCGAGGGTCCCAATCTTTCGACGAGATGGTGGCTATCATTTTGGTGGAAGTCGACTTTGACGATCCGACTACGAATGTGCGAGGACGTCGCGCCTTAGCAATCGCTAAACCAACTCCGAGAGGTTATTGACCACACCGGAGCACGATCAACCTGACCACGAGGGTCTATTTCCTGCAAGTAATGAAGAACAAGCAAGAAATTGAAATTGCAATCTGGATATTGCGAATATAAGAGGAAAGCTTTATTGATGAAGGTGGGGTTCTGTGACGTCTTGGTCTGGTCGTTGGACACAAACGAAGTACACGAAGTTGCAGCTATGGCGAACTTTTAATCTAAACAAAACCCAAAGTCTAAACGAAGCCCTAAGGGTTGTATATATGGAGGAAGAGGGGCGGGGGGATTTCGTGGCCCTTGGAGGAGGGGTCCGAAACCCTAAATCTTGTTTCCCCACACATACGGACTCTAAAAACAGCATATACTTAAGTATTTCGAAAATACATGGGCCTGTCCCAATAATAAGGTGACGCATCACCTAAAATAGCCTCTGGACGAAATTTATGAAGTGGCATCTGGTAAATTTCGTCGAATGCTTCATGTACTCCTTATGGTGGCTCCAAAGTCATGAAATCATCACTTGTAACTCCGTTCTTGGTCCCCTTGCACATGCCATCATCTCCATGCTTGGTCTTGCTACAGTGTTCATCCCTCTTATCCATGCCAGGCCCTTCATTTGTAAGAAAAACAAATGTATCCAATTTAGGCAGCATCATATTCTCATGAACATTAGAATCATTACTAAGAAACGGAAGTACCTGATAATTTAATTGGCATGCGTGAGCTCTAGTAATTGGGCCAGTATGTATAGCAGCAGGGATTGTGTGTGTAACAATGGTATTGATGTCCTCATCAAGAGGATCACTAAATCAATAAGAAATAGTCACACATATGCTAGATCCATGAACACAAAGGAAGATACAAGATCCACGGACAACTAAGGACGATACAAGTAGCACCATTTTCTCCGTGAGGAGGTCTTGATGGTCTTCTCCGCGAGGTGGTCTTGAATCCAAGTGGATCTTCTCCGTAGAGGGGCCGCGGTATCTCTCGTGGAGTAGATCCGATATGGATGAGCGAAGCTCTATCTCTCAAATGAGCTATCACAATGCTAACCCTAAAACGTAGGTAGGAGAAGAATATATATATATAGTCTAGGTGGGGGAAGGGGTACACGGGCCTCGGGCCCTTACACTATGCACAGACATGGGAGGCCGGACGTCCGGGCGTCGGGCTAGATGTCTGGGCGTTTGCGGAAGGCCGGATGTTTGGACTGGACGGGCCCGATGTCTGGGCTGGCGGGGGTCCTCTTCTGTTCTCTGTTGCAGCTTGTCCGGATATCCGGGGCCTGTAGATGTCCAGCAGCTGGAAGGCTGTTGTAGCTGATGTCTCCAGCGGCCAGATGTCCGGGTTCGGGGCCGGATGTCCGGGCCCTAGAGATGCCTTCTTCTCCTTTCGGCGTTCCTCTTCATCTGTGGACTTGGCGGCTTGTCCGTCTTCACGTGCATCTTCGGGAGGGTCCTCTTGGTACCTAATCATGCACAACATCTCGGCCTTAGGTAGTAGCCATGTCTCGAGGGGATCATATGCAATATCACTAAGGAGAGAAGTCACCTCGGCCTCGAGAGCTCCAGCTCTAGCTCGAGTCATAGGTCATCTTAGCACTTCATGAGACGATTGTA
Organism: Triticum aestivum; assembly: GCF_018294505.1. Lineage (NCBI taxonomy): Eukaryota > Viridiplantae > Streptophyta > Magnoliopsida > Poales > Poaceae > Triticum > Triticum aestivum. The sequence continues at coordinate 347,492,733 of NC_057797.1, read as the reverse complement.
GGTCCATGGGGATGACCATAGGATGCTCCACATCAAGATTTCAGATAATACTCAAATAATATTCATGAATAATCTAATCATAAACCCACTGTCGGTGTCAAAACCGGCGGATCTCGGGTAGGGGGTCCCGAACTATGCGTCTAGGCGGATGGTAACACGAGGCAGGGGACACGAAGTTTTACCCAGGTTCGGGCCCTCTTGATGGAGGTAAAACCCTACGTCCTGTTTGATTAATATTGATGATATGGGTAGTACAAGAGTAGATCTACCACGAGATCAGAGAGGCTAAACCCTAGAAGCTAGCCTATGGTATGATTGTCTGTTGTCCTACGAACTAAAACCCTCCGGTTTATATAGACACCGGAAAGGGCTAGGGTTACACAAGGTCGGTTACAAAGGAGGAGATATACATATCCATATTGCCTAGCTTGCCTTCCACGCCAAGTAGAGTCCCATCCGGACACGAGACGAAGTCTTCAATCTTGTATCTTCATAGTCTAACAGTCCGGCCAAAGGATATAGTCCGGCTGTCCAGAGACCCCCTAATCCAGGACTCCCTCAGTAGCCCCTGAACCAGGCTTTCAATGACAATGAGTCTGGCGCGCAGTATTGTCTTCGACATTGCAAGGCGGGTTCCTCCTCCGAATACACCACGGAAGAATTTGAATATGTAACACCCTCGATCCGGCTATATCTCCCACGTGTCGAAGCACGACTTAGAGGCATAACCGCATTGAAAGCAATGTCGCAAGTGAGGTAATCTTCACACAACCCATGTAATACATGAGGGAAAGAGATACATAGTTGGCTTACAATCTCCACTTCACACAATACATGAAATAGAGCATTACATCAACCAGTTACAATCAAGACCCAACTACGGAGCCAAAATAAAAGAAGACTACCCCAAAAGCTACATAGATCCCAGATCGTCCTGACTGGGCTCCACTACTGAACAACTAGAACGAAACAACACAAAGGACAAGATCTTCATCGAGCTCCTCCTTGAGCTTGGTTGCGTCATCTGCACGGTTCAACGGCACCTGCAAGCTGGTTTTGGAAGTATCTATGAGTCACGGGGACTCAGCAATCTCACACCCTCGCGATCAAGACTATTTAAGCTTATAGGAAGGGTAAAAGGTATGAGGTGGAGCTGCAGCAAGAGAGTAGCATATTTGGTGGCTAACATATATGCAACAGAGAGTGAGAAGAGAAGGCAAAGCACGTTCGAGAAATCTATGATCAAGAAGTGATCCTAGAACAACCTACGTCAAGCATTACTCCAACACCGTGTTCACTTCCCGGACTCCGCCGGAAAGAGACCATCACGGTTACACATGCGGTTGATGTATTTTAATTATAATCAAATTCAGGTTTTCTACAACCGGACATTAACAAATTCCCATCTGCCCATAACCACGGGCACGACTTTCGAAAGTTCAAATCCCTGCAGGGGTGTCCCAACTTAGCCCATCACAAGCTCTCTCGGTCAACGAAGGATATTCCTTCTCCCAAGACAATCCGATCAGACTCGGCATCCCGGTTACAAGACATCCTCGACAATGGTAAAACTAAACCAGCAACACCACCCAGATGTGCCGACAAATCCCGATAGGAGCTGTACATATCTCATTCTCAGGGCACACTGGATGAGCAAGACGTCGGGTAGGCCAGCCCAGAGTTGCCCCTGGTAGCCCCGGACATCGCTCAGTTGGACCAACACTCAGAGGAGCACTGGCCCGAGGGGGTTAAAATAAAGATGACCCTTGAGTCTGCAGAACCCAAGGGAAAGAAAAGGCTAGGTGGCGAATGGTAAAAACCAATGTTGGGCATTGCTGGAGGAGTTTTATTCAAGGCGAACTGTCAAGGGGTTCTCATTATAACCCAACGGCGTAAGGAACACAAAATCCGGGAACATAACACCGATATGACGGAAACTAGGGCAGCAAGAGTGGAACAAAACACCAGGCATAAGGCCGAGCCTTCCACCCTTTACCAAGTATATAGATGCATTAATTAAATAAGAGATATTGTGATATCCCAACAAAATATCCATGTTCCAACAAGGAACAAACTCCAATCTTCACCTGCAACTAACAACGCTATAAGCGGGGCTGAGCAAAGCGGTAACATAGCCAAACAATGGTTTTATAGGACAAGGTGGGTTAGAGGCTTGGTTCAACAATATGGGAGGCATGATAAGCAAGTGGTAGGTATCGCAGCATAGGCATAGCAAAAGAGCGAGCAACTAGCAAGCAAAGATAGAAGTGATTTCGAGGGTATGATCATCTTGCCTGAAATCCCGCAAGGAAGAAGAAGGGTCCATGAAGAAGACAAACGGACGTAGTCGAATGGGTCCTCACAAACGCGACGTTAATGGAACCAACCGGAAGAAGCAACACTGGAAAGAAGCACACAACATAGTAAACAACCAACACACGAGCATGGAAAATATGCGGTATGCGGTATGTGATGCATATGCATGATTTGCAAAGGAATGATTGAACCTGGCCTCAACTTGTAAATCGAAGAGTGCCACTAGAAAGGTGAGGTGATTTCGGTTGAAATCGATATAAAGATCACCGGAATCGGATGCACGGTTTGGAAATGGCAAGCAAAACAAATATGGCACCGGTCTGCGATAATCAGCAAGTAGCCATCTAAATGCATCAAGTTAAATATGCTACAGCACTCAAACATGGCAACAAAATACATGGAAGGGATCCACTCAAGCTGCTTGACAAAAGATGAACACTAAGCTACGGCTAATTCACCCATTAAAAGGTTCAAACAAGCATGGCAAAAGTGCAAAAGATAACAGGTTTCAGACTTAGTGAAATTAACACAAGTCTGGAATTTATCATTAGGAAGCACACTTTAGAGCATGAAAACTACATGCTACAGGAACTTAACATGGCAAAGCAAGGCATGGCATGAAGCTACTCAAAGCACTTAACAAAAGTCCCTTAGTGACCTTGAGCCAAAGGGATAAGAAAATACAATTCCAAGCATGTGAACATAGCAAAAACATAAACAGATTCAGACTTGGTGAAAAACTGGAGCATGCAAAACAGTTATCGAGTAGGCATGTTTACGAAGTCGATGCACTCACTACAGAGCATGGCATGACAAACTAAGCATACACCCATCAAGAAGCCATGGCATAGAAGCTAGACGTGGCAAGAACAACAACATAGCCTGCACGGATCAATAGCAACAACCTCGGCAAAATCGCTAAACATGTTAACAATCTGCCAGGAACATTTTATAGCAAAAGTAGAGCTCGATTGACTCAAGCTAGGGTGCTGCATAAATGCAAACAAGGATATGGATGGATAGAGAACCACAATATTAACAAAACTTACTTACTGATCATCCTCAAAAGAGGCACGGGTCACTAGGAAGCAACATGAACATATGGCATAAAGACAAAAACAGGACAAGGACTTAGTGAAATTCTAAGTCCCTAACATCAGCATCAACGATTACGCTACTTTGCATGCTTGTGCTAGTCACCACATAGATCACAAAAATACATGGCATACACCTCTGTAAAAATGGCATGGCATATAACAAAACACATGTAGAGCTCAGGGTCATAGCATGCACACATTAATCATGGCAAAAATGACAAAAGGCCATTTGCTGAAACAGATCTGACAAATTCCTCACATATCCCTCTTCCAACAGCATTTCGGGCATGAAGATGAGCTCAAATGAAAATGATGCAATGAGATTCAATGATGTACTCGTCGAGACGAACATTTTGATATGCTACATGCAAGAATCGAAGCCACGGATGCAGAGTTATGATGCGATGAAAATGCATAGAAATATATGCAGATCTGGGACTTAGTAAAAAAAGGATCCGAGCGTCAGATAGTTAAACAACGCACGGGGCGGGGAATAGGGCATCTCACCACGTGGGCTTCGGCCCAGGACGATGGTGAAGCAGGCCGGCCGAGATGGGCCAACGAGCTGGGCCTGGATCTGACATGGAGATGGGCCGGGGAGGAGGTTGGCCAGGCGAGGCCCACGCGGGCGCGGAGCGACCCGATCGTCTCTCCCGATCCGATCGGGATCGAGGCAGGGCGGCTGCGGTGGGCGTCACCGGCGACGGGGAAGACAAGGTCGCGGCGGGGTGGCCTGGGACGGGGCGGAGTGGTGCCCACCGGTGAAGGCGAGGTCTGGCGGCGGGGAGCATGGAGGTGGCGCGGTTGGAGGCGGCGTGGCCGGCGACGTCGGGCTCCGGGGAGGTTGAGAGGCGGCGGCGCGGCGAGGTACGCGACAGGGAAGCGATGGCGGCGCTGGGCAACGCCAGCAAGGGCCGTAGGCGGTGGCGCAAAGACGCGGGCGGCGCGCGGATCTGAGTGGCGACGGGGAGCCTCGGGCCCGGGTGGTCCTCGCGCGGGCTCCGCAGGCCGCGGCGGCGGGGAGGAGAGAGGAGGGTGAGGTGGCATGACCCGATTGGCTGTGGCCGGCGACGAAGCTGAGGTGTCGCGCTCCCATTGGTCGGAGCGATGTGGCGGTGGGGTGGACGCGTCCGCCGATGAGACGGACATGTCCGTCGGCGCGGTGGAGAAGATGGCTAGGGTTTCAACCGCGAAAAATGCGGGGAGGCACACATATTTATAGGTAGAGGGAGCTAGGAGAGTCCAAATGAGGTGTGGTTTGCGGCCACGCGATTGTGATCGAACGCTCTAGATGATAGAAGAGATTTAGGTGGGTTTTGGGCCACTTTGGAGGGGTGTTGGGCTGCAACACACACGAGGCCTTTTCGGTTCCTCGGTTAACCGTTGGAGTATCAAACGAAGTCCAAATGGCACGAAACTTGATAGGCGGTCTACCGGTAGTAAACCAAGGCCACATGACAAGTCTCAGTCCCATACGAAAATGTTTAACACCCGCACATGAAAAGAGGTAGAAAGGGACGCCGGATGACATAGGAGCTCCGGATTGCAAAACGGACAACGGGGAAAATGCTCGGATGCATGAGACGAACAAGCATGCAAATGAAATGCACATGGTGACATGGTATGCAATGCATGACACGCAACCACATGACAAGGCAACAACAGCGAATAACTGGAGGACACCTGGCACATCGGTCTCGGGGCGTTACAGAATACAAGGATAGTGTCCGACCCTGCAAAATAAATTCCACATACCACCGCAGAGAGAATAATATTTCCGCAAATCTAATTTGCTAACTTGTTTTGGCAACACGACCTTATGCCATGGCACGGTGATTATTTGAACCGTTTCCTTTAACTAGCCCCGCACATAACGCGAGGTAGTGTTTTGAGATGTCTTGTCAAAGCAGAGATCGTGTCCCCTTATCATGGGATTCTCATCAATACGGGCGTGGGTAACCCAACCGCGCCATCGATTACGTCGCTTGGGGGATAAGCGAGTTTTACCAGGCTAGCGGGGGCGCATAGTTTCAGCTGCCCATATAAAGGGACAAGGATTCATATTTTCATCCACGCCTGCTTCCTCCTTTGTTCATCCACTTTCGCACACTCGAGCTCCAGCGCCCAAGTCCGCATTTCCCACCTCAACCCTCTCCAACCATGTCCGGAGTGGGAGGCAGGTGGATGGTCTCTTCCGTCATGGAGGGACACATCAAGAAGCTGAGAGAGCCGGATAGCTACCCGACGACATCGCGCACCGGCTCCCAGAAGAGGGGTAGCTCATCCCCACCCCCAGGCCCCATGAGAGGGTAGTGTTCCTTACCCATTTCCTCCGCGGACTGGGATTCCCTCTCCACCCATTCGCCTGGGAGCTCATGTTCTACTACGGCCTGGATTTCCATGATCTGGACCCGAACTTCATCCTCAACATCTCGGCGTTTATCGTCGTGTGCGAGGCCTTCCTCCACATCAAGCCCCACTTTGGCTTATGGCTGAAGACCTTCAATGTCAAGCCGAAGGTAGTGAGCGGCCGCCAGGCAGAGTGCGGAGGCGCCATGGTGGGCAAGATGCCCAACGTCACATGGCTCGAGGGCTCCTTCGTGGAGACCATAAAGGGGTGGCAATCGGGGTGGTTCTACATCACCGAGCCGCGTGACCCTAAATGGGCAGTGGCCCCTGAGTTCTGATCTGGCTTCCCCACGTGGCTCACCTCCTGGCAAGAGAAGGGCCTATCCTGGGGTAGTTCGGGAGAGCTGACCGGACTCCAAACATGTATTCAAAACATGGTGAACAAGAAGCTCAAACTCGTCAACGTAGTCCAGGTCATGCTCATCCGCCGGATCGTCCTGTGCCAACAACGGGTGTTCAACTTGTGGGAGTTCGACCTGGCTCAGCACCGAACTCTGAACAGGCTCTTCGACACAACTCACGAAGATGCCTGGAAGGTGCTATTCAAGAGAGCCGAGGTTCCCCCTCTCACTACCGAGGACCACGGATTCTGCGCGAAGCGCCAAGCCAGCGCGGTAAGCTGTTTTACCTTTCACAGGATACTTGTTTTTCATAGCTTGACTCTATGCGGGATCTAATCTCCCGTACCTTTGACAGGACTGGCAGGAGATGGCCGGACAGATCGACTGTCCGGCTCCTTTGCCCGAAGGCCCAGCTGACGCTCTCCTAGCGAAGATGCTGACTCCGGCTCCTTACACGGTGCCGGAGAAGACCAAGAAGGCCAAGGGAACCCGAAAGAGTTCCCGACGCTAGGCGTCATCGGACTCACCGTCCGATGACTCTGCGGCACACTCCTCCCTCGAAGACGAGGAGGAAGAAGAAGATGCTCCTCCTCCAGGCGGGGGAGACAAGAAAAGGAAGGCCGCCCCAACTGGGGGGGGGCGAAGGATCCAAGAAGGGAAGGACTCTCCTTCCGGACTGTTCCACCACCGCCGCCGAAGGCGAAGACGAGTGGTTGCCCAGGGCCAAGCCCCTGGGAGGTCGTAAGTATTCAGATACCAGAGTAACTCATAGAATTCCTTTGTCGCACTACTTTCCCTAACGCCGAATATGGTTATGCAGGCCGCCACGAGCCCGTATCGATGTATCGTCGGACGACTCCCTGGGCTCGTCAGATATGGATAGTGATCCACTTCCGACCGCCACCTCCCCTTGCCCTACGGACGACGCCGAGGTATTGTCTCAAGAGGCACTGGGTCGAGGGGAGACAGTCTCGGAGGCGCCTCAAGGCGACCTTCCCAACTCCAAGGGTAGAGGGGACAAGACCCCTGAGCGCTCTGAGTTCGGCCCTCAGCCGAACACCGCGTCGGAACCTCCAGTGGTTCCAGACTCGGCCAGGCGGCCTCCTTCCAAGAGGGGCGAGACGCCTATGCCGGTGACCTCTGTCCATCCAGAGGCGCCGAACAATCTGCTGGGAGCGCTTCGCAGCGCTTCCATCGACGAGGAGCACCGTACTATTATGAGTGCGGTGGTCCAGAAGGTTCAGTCCGCCAAGAGCGGATTGACTGAAGCCTGTGCCAGCCTTCTAACAGGCTTTGAGGTAAGTGTTTAAATTATAGGAAAAATATTACCGCATAGACAGTAGCCCCTGATGCTCTGTTCGGTGTTCACAAAGAAAAGTCGAACATAGGATCAAACAATATCGCAGGAGTCTAATATAAGTATGTCAATATGCATATGCAGGCTTCGCTGCTGGCATCTGCCGCACTGACTCCGGAGGTTGTCGCACTGAAGCAGGACCTTAAAGGGTCCAAGGACAAGCTCGGCCTTGCCAAGAGGCAGCTCGAGGAGAACAAAGGTAAGTAATACCTAGTTTATGGATATATATATATATAAAGAATGCGATTACAAAATGACAGGATCGTCATGAATTTGCCATGGGCCACGACTGAAGTGGTGACCCTAAGGCAAGCGTTGTCCGAGGCCGAAGAGAAAGCGGCCAAGGAGCGCACCGAGCGGGAAAGGCATGAGGCTCAGGTGGGCGAGGTGCAACAAGAGCTCCAGGCTCTCGGGACGAAGCATGAGGCGTTGGAGCTTGACTAGAAGACGCGAGAGTCTGAGCTTGCCGCGACCCTCGAGAGCACAAAAAGTGCCAAGGCCGAAGCCCAAAAGGCCCTCTAGGAGATTGACGCGATGAAGAAAATAGAGGCGGGTATGGCATTCTATAAAGCAAGCATGTGAAAGTAAATTACCTATTACTTACCCGAATCCGGAGCTCTCCAGGAGCATTCGCAGATTTGCCCCGCAGCGTGTCGGATGCCGCACAGTTTTACCAGGACGAGGAGGGAAGCTCAATGAAGAAGCTGTTCTGGTCTCAGTATACTGGGACCAAACACCCGGTGCCTATGAGCGACCAGCTGAAGCAGCTGGTCGAGCTACACAAAGCGGCCGAACAGGCCATGAAGGGCTTTATAGTCCGGCTGTGGCCTGGCGACGCCCTTCCGAACAGCTACTTCGGCCCGGTGAGGCGGCTTGTGGATGCCTGCCCATGGCTGGAAGTCGTCAAGCAGTCTGTCTGCATCGAAGGTGGACGCCGGGCTTTCGCCCGCGTGAAGGTGCAATGGGCCAAGCTAGACGCCGTGAAGCTAATCAAGGAAGGACCGCCGCAGGGCAAGGAGCATCGCACCCCCAAAATTTATTATGAGGGTGTCCTGAAGGGTGCCCGTTTTGTAGCGGACGAATGTTCAAAGGATGTAATATTTGAGTAAACTTGCTCGTGTGATCCTGTATGATGAAAACTTGTTTCATATGCGCTATGCAACGCTTGTTTGAATTTAAAATATTACCTTTTGTTTGGCTGTTTATCCAATTTGAGAGATGGCTAGTCCTCGGCTTCTGCCCCATGCCGCGAGTGCTGGGGTGTTTGGGATAAACCTGAGCACTCTTGTTCCCATTTTTGGGTCCTTCGAGGGAGGTGCTCAGCATGGCGAACAAGGCAACCGGACAAATAATGCTTTATCACTCTCACTTAGCCATAGAATTCTATAATTTTAAATTCCGGCGAAGCCCCTGGTATTCGGAAGGCCGAATTTGGGGCGTGATACACGCCTTTAAGCCGGACAGGACCAGCTCCTCGCTCTAAGCGGCATAAGTCTTTAGGGACTCGAAACCTCGCCGAACAGCGACTAGTCTCTCGCCTTATCATGACAGTCAGTTTTAGCTTTCTCTACTGAGGTGCTTAGCCCAGCAGAACCGGGGCACAATCGCAGTAGTTCTCCTAGTGCTACCTTAGCCGATAGAGCGGAACATAAGGTGCCGAAACATAGGAGCCGGTCAAACCCAACATTATGACCAAAGACATGATTCGGAGCTGATGCATATAATGCTATAAGTTCGGGGTGCCGCACTTGTGAAAGTGTTCGGACTTCTCACACCATATTGTGGGGTACTTAAGCCCTTGGTGTATTGGCCGTACCAAAGTGTACGGTTGCAAGGCGTTATTAATGAACACATATATATAACAAGAATGCAATAATAGTCGTAATGTTATGCATTGTTTATTCAAAAGGGTGCGTTAAAGAAGAATGATACAGACAGTGCGATAAGCAAAAAGTAGGACTATGTCCCTTCCAAGAGCAAGCTGAGGAATAGTATTGAAGAGAATATTTCACTCGTTATCGTAATCCACCTGGGAATTCCATGGTGTGACGTAGCTTTCTGCCTCCTTGGTTGCTGCATCGTGTGTTCGGCAATCATGCTGCCGGACAGGGTTTCCAGAGATTAAAGTCCTGAAAGGAGAAAAATAACAAAGCGGGAAGCCCCTAGTACGGTTTAAGACGCGTCTTGGGGCGTGCCGTAGTTGTGCCCCCCTCCCCACCTGTGCCCATGGTATTTTGAATGTGTAATTATGTACACGTGGCATGGATTTCACTGTTTGGCTGGGACTGGGGTGGGGGCCGTATTGCTACGCGAGCTCAGATCGTGCCAGGCGGTCTAGTTGTCGATTACTTCGAGCGCGCTTGAAGGTGTCCGGGTCTTGAAACGCCGAACTGATGGATTGTCTTGAGAGGCTGCTTTGCGCTTCTGCTGCGAGGGCCACAGTGTGCTCCTCCATTCGGAGAGAGCGCTCTGTGTTTCCATTAACTGTAATAACCCCACGAGGTCCTGGCATCTTGAGCTTGAGGTATGCATAATGCGGTACCGCATTGAATCTCGCAAATGCGGTTCGCCCGAGCAGTGCATGATAACCACTGCGGAACGGGACTATATCGAAGATTAATTCTTTGCCTCGAAAGTTATCTAGGGATCCGAAGACCACTTCCAGTGTAATTGAGCCTGTGCAATGGGCCTCTACACCTGGAATGACGCCTTTAAAGGTCGTTTTTGTGGGTTTGATCCTTGAGGGGTCTATACCCATTTTGCGCATTGTGTCCTGATAAAGCAGGTTCAGGCTGCTGCCGCCATCCATAAGGACTCGAGTGAGGTGAAATCCGTCAATGATTGGGTCTAGGACCGGTGCGGAGAATCCGCCATGACGGATACTAGTGGGGTGGTCCCTGCGATCAAAGGTGATCGGACAGGAGGACCATGGGTTGAACTTTGGGGCGACTGGCTCCAACGCATATACGTCCCTGAGCGCACGCTTCCTCTCCCTCTTGGGGATGTGGGTTGCATATATCATGTTCACCGTCCGCACTTCTGGGGGGAACCTCTTCTGTCCTCCGATGTTCAGCTGCCGGGGCTCTTCCTCGTCATTGCTATGTGGCACCTTATCTTTGTCTTCGGCAATTAACTTGTCGGCCTGCTTGAACACCCAACAATCCCTGTTGGTGTGGTTGGCTGGCTTGTCGGGGGTGCCGTGTATTTGACATGAGCGATCGAGTATACGGTCCAAACTGGACGGGCCCGGAGTGCTTCTTTTGAATGGCTTTTTCCGCTGACCGGGTTTAGAGCCTTTGAATCCGGCATTGACTGACGTATCTTCAGTATTATCACTGTTAATGTGGCGCTTATGTTTGTTGCGACGTGGCCTGCTATTGCCATCCTTGGTATCCGAAGCACCATGGTTCTTTGACATATTGTTACTGCGAGCCAGCCAGCTCTCTTCTCCCGCACAAAAGCGGGTCATGAGTGTCGTGAGGGATGCCATAGATTTCGGCTTTTCCTGACCAAGGTGCCGGGCTAGCCACTCGTCACGGATGTTGTGTTTGAAAGCTGCTAGGGCCTCTGCATCCGGACAATCGACGATTTGATTTTTCTTTGTTAGGAACCGTGTCTAGAATTGCTTGGCCGATTCTTCTGGCTGCTGAATTATGTGGCTCAAGTCATCGGCATCTGGTGGTTGCACATAAGTGACCTGAAAGTTGTCGAGGAATGCGGCTTCCAGATCTTCCCAACAGCTAATGGACTCTACTGGCAAGTTGTTAAGCCAATGTTGTGCTGGTCCTTTGAGCTTTAGTGGGAGGTATTTGATGGCGTGTAAGTCATCGCCGCGGGCCATGTGGATGTGGAGGAGGAAATTCTTGATCCATACCGCAGGATCTGTTGGGCCGTCGTATGATTCAATATTTACGGTTTTGAAACCCTCTGGGATTTGATGATCCATTAGTTCGTCTGTGAAGCATAGGGGGTGTGCGGCGCCTCTGTATTGGGGTATATCGCGGTGCAGATCGAATGGGTCTTGCCCGCTGTGTTCGCCCCGGCCGGATTGACTTTTACTGTATCCGGCGTGACGTTTATCATCTCGCATAGTGGCGTGCCCTCGTGATCCGTAGATCAATCTTGCATGTTTTGCTTTGTCCTCCAATACGTCTCACAGGTCCGGCATATTTCCCCATGCCTTTTTATTTGAATGGCGTCGGGGTGCAGGCTGAGTTTTTGGCTGGAATGCCTCTCTATCACGGCCACGAGGTGGCCGATCAGCCGCGTCGTACGCTTCTTCCTCCGGTCGGGGTAGCAACCTGCATTTTGGGTAACTCTTGGAGGGGCGTTCGAGTTTATATTCCTCGGCCGCCAGGACTTTGGTCCATCTGTCAGTTAGCAGATCTTGATTAGCTTGAAGTTGTTGCTGCTTTTTCTTAAGGCTATTTGCCGTGGCTATAAGCCGGCGCTTGAAGCGCTCTTGTTCAACGGGATCCTCTGGCATGACAAATTCGTCATCGCCGAGGCTTGCCTCATCTTCGGAGGGGGGTATGTAATTATCATCCCCTGCCTCTCCATCTGCCGCATTCTCAGGAGGGCTGGCTCCTCCATCCTCCTGCTCTAAATCTTGCTGGAGGGGATTGTTGTTGTCTTCGGTAGTATCCGGAGTGTTATTATCTCCTGTGCCGGTATCACCACTTTTGCTTTGGCGGGACTTAGAGCGGCGCCGCTGACGTCGGCGCTTGGGTTGCTTCTTGGAGGGGTCATCCTCCGTTGTCTCGTCACCATTGCCTTCTTTGGGTGTGTCCACCATGTATATATCGTATGATGAGGTGGCTGTCCAGCGCCCTGTGGGCAGTGGTTCATCTTCGTCTCCCACATCATTGTCCATACCGTCGATGTCTTCGGAGTCAAAGTCGAGCATGTCAGTTAAGTCATCGACAGTGGCTACTAAGTGGGTGGTGGGCGGGCCGCGAATTTCTTCGTCGTCCGCATCCCAATCCTGTCGGACATAGTTCGGCCAGGATCCTCCTGACAAGGAGAGAGACCTGAACGAGTTCAGTATGTCACGAAAGGGCGAGTGCTGAAAAATATCCGCGGAGGTAAACTCCATGATCGGAGCCCAATCGGATTCGCTAGGAATGGGCGCCGGCGGTTCAGAGTCCGTGGCCGGAGAGAGATCCGGCAGTTTGTCAACACGGCTCTCGTGCAGAGTAAGGTCGATGATCGGCTCGACCGCCAATGAGGGTAAGGCCTCCGTGGCAGGGTCCATCCACCCGTCCATGGACGGCGCAACTGGCTCTGAATTGAGGGTCGGAGCGGCTGCCGGTGCGATCTCCTGAACACTGTCTGATGGTAGAGCCAAATCATACTCATCATGACCGCGTGATCCACAAGGCAGAGGCTCGAATCCGTCGGAGATCAAGTCTCCGCGGACATCGGCCGTGTAGTTTAAGCTTCCAAACCTAACCTGATGTCCAGGAGCGTAGCTTTCAATCTGCTCTAGATGGCCAAGCGAATTGGCCCGCAGTGCAAAGCTACCGAATACAAAAATCTTTCCGGGGAAAAAAGTCTCACCCTGGACTACATTGCCATCGATGACCATAGGAGCCATCAAGCCTAACGGCGACGACATGGAGGAACTCTCAATGAAAGCACCAATGTCGGTGTCAAAACTGGCGGATCTCGGGTAGGGGGTCCCGAACTATGTGTCTAGGCGGATGGTAACAGGAGGCAGGGGACACGAAGTTTTACCCAGGTTCGGGCCCTCTTGATGGAGGTAACCCTATGTCCTGCTTGATTAATATTGATGATATGGGTAGTATAAGAGTAGATCTACCACGAGATCAGAGAGGCTAAACCCTAGAAGCTAGCCTATGGTATGATTGTCTGTTGTCCTACGGACTAAAACCCTCCGGTTTATATAGACACCGGAAAGGGCTAGGGTTACACAAGGTTGGTTACAAAGGAGGAGATATACATATCTATATTGCCTAGCTTGCCTTCCATGCCAAGTAGAGTCCCATCCGGACACGAGACGAAGTCTTCAATCTTGTATCTTCATAGTCTAACAGTCCGACCAAAGGATATAGTCCGGCTGTCCGGAGACCCCCTAATCCAAGACTCCCTCACCCACTATACATCAGATCCCAACAAACACACTTCAAAAAGGATTACATCGAATAGATCTCAAAGAACATCAAGGAGAACATTGTATTGAAGATCAAAGAGAGATAAGAGGCCATCTAGCCACTAGCTATGGACTCGTAGGTTTGTGGTAAACTACTCACACATCATTGGAAGGGCAGCAAGGTTGATCTAGGGGCCCTCCGTGACTGATTCCCCCTCCGGCAGAGTACCAAAAAAGGTCTCCAGATGGGATCTCCAAAGAATAGAAACTTGCGGTGACAGAAAAGGTATTCTGGGTGGCTCTCTAATCTATTGCGAATATTTGGTAATTTATAGTGCTGGAATTTCGTCAAGAGGTGCCACGAGGGGCCCACAAGCCTGGGGGCGCCCCTTGGGGCATGCTTGGCAGGCATGTCGCTCCCTCGTGACTCTTCACGTCTTCCCCCGAAGCTTCTAGGGCCCCTTCTAGTCCAGAAAAAAAATATTTAAAAAGTTTCATAGCGTTTGGACTCCGTTTGGTACCGATTTTCTGAAAAGCCAGAACAAGCAAAAAAAACAGCAACCTATACTGGGCACTAGGTTAATAGGTTAGTCCCAGAAAATGATATACAATTGCATATAATTTCATAGTAAACATCCAAGATTGATACCATAGTAGCATGGAACAATAAAAAATTATAGATACATTGGAGACGCATCAGCATCCCCAAGCTTAATTCCTGCTCGTCCTCGAGTAGGCAAATGATAAAAAATAGTATTTTTGATGTGGAATGCTATCTATCATATTCATCATGTAATCTCTTTTGTGGCATGAATATTTAGATCCAAATGATTCAATACTTTGACATAAAGACATCAATACTCAGGCATACCAACAAACAATCATGCCTTTCAAAATATCAATCCTAAAGAATGTTATCCCTACAAAATCATATAGCCTTGTCATGCTCCATCTCTTTAACACAAAATATAAATCATGCACTACACTAGTGTTAGCCAAGCAACTGGTTCATATTTTTAACGCGCTTCGGCTTTTTCAACCCCTGCGCAATACATGAGCGCATGCGATGGATATAACACTATGGATGGAATAGAGTATGGTGGTAGAGAATGATATGAAGTAGACAAAGAAGGAGAAAGTCTCACATGCTCTAATAATGAATAATGATGATCATCACACTTCTATTTACTTACAACTGAAAATGAGCGCATGCGATGGATATAACACTATGGGTGGAATAGAGTATGGTGACTCTTTTATTTTTTTGTTGGGCTCTCTTTGGCCTCTTTTTATGGGCTCTTTTTGGCATCCCTTTTTTTATTTCCCCACTTGGGTCAATGCTCTAAGAATGAATAATGATGATCATCACACTTCTATTTACTTACAACTGAAAATGACAACTCAATACCAGAACAAAATACGACTATATGAATGCCTCTGGCGGTATACCAGGATGTGCAATGATCTAGCGTAACATGTATAAAAATGATGAATGGTGGCTGAGCCAGAAATACTATGTCAGATATGTGATCATGCAAAGCAATATGACAATGATGATGTGTGTCACAATAATGGAATGGTGGAAGTTGCATGGCAATATATCTCGGAATGGCTATGAAAATTCCCTAATAGCTAGGTATGGTGGCTTATGTGTGGAAGATATAAGGAAGCTTATGTGTGATAGACGTATCATATCACGGGGCTTGGATGCACAGGCAAAGTTTGCACCACATCTCGATGTGAGAGTGCGTATAATCCATGGACTATAATCCATGGACTCACATTAATCATAAAGAACTCACCTACTTATTGCGAAAGTTTATTAGCCCTAGAAGCGAAGTACTACTATGCATGCTCTTAGGGGGGAGGTTGGCAAGAGTTAACCATCGCGCACCCCCGACCTTCACGCAAAGGAAGACACTCAATAATAAATCGTGCTCCAACTTCTTAGCATAACGAGAGACCATACAAGCATGCTTCAGGAATCACGAACCTTAACACCAATATTCTTACTAAATCACAATCATTCACTAGTAGCTCCCACATATTACTATCTTTATATTCCAAAACTATTGCAAGGAATGAAACTTATCATATCCAGTGATCTACATGAAAGTTTTTACTATATCCCTCTTGAATACCTATCATATTAGGACCAATTTTATAACCCGTGAAAATTGCCATTACTATTGATCAAATTCTCAAAATGATATAAGTGAATCATGAGAGTGAAAATATTTCTTTAAAATATAACCATCGCCGTGCTTTAAAAGATATAAGTGAAGTACTAGAGCAACTGCCTAGCTCAAAAGATATAAGTGAAGAACATAGATATTCTAACAAATCACAAATAATGTGTGTCCCTCTCAAAAAGGTGTGTCCAAAAAATATGATTGGGGCAAAATGAAAAGCAAACAAAGCAAAGACTCATATAATACATGATGCTCCAAGAAAACTCATATCATGTGATGAATAAAAATATAGCTCCAAGTGATTTACCAATGATTGGTAGAAGAAAGTGGGGATGCCATCCGGGGCATCTCCAAGCTTAGAGTATTGGGTGTCCTTGAATATTACCTTGGGATGCCTTGGGCATCCCCAAGCTTAGGGTTTTGCCACTCCTTATTCCTTCATCCATCGTGATCTCACTCAAAACTTGAAAACTTCAGCACATAAAACTCAACAGAAAACTCGCGAGATCCGTTAGTATAACAAGCAAATCATAAACTTTAGGTATTGTTGTAAAGAAATTCATGTTTTATTATTGGATAATACCTACTATATTCTAACTTCACCATGACTTATACCCTCGATACAATCCACAGATTCATTAAAACAAGCAAACAATGCAACAAAAATAGAATCTCCCAAAAACAGAACAATCTGTAATGATCTGGCTAAGCGCGATACTTATGTAACTCCAAAAATTCTGAAACATTAGGAAAACTTTGTAAATTTTTATATCAATCATGTGTAAAAAATTCAGAAATTTATGATGTTCCAGTGAATCTAAAAAAATCTGCTACCGGGCTCAAAAGTTTCCGTTTTCTCAAAGAATCAAATCAACTATCAACCAAAACATCCCAAAGGCTTTACTTGGCACAAAAACTCATTTAAGCACAAAAACACAACTATAATAGTAGCATAATTGTGTGCACACCAAAAAACAGAAAATAAACTATTGGGTAGTCTCCCAACAAGATCTTTCTTTATAGCCATTAAGATAGGCTTGGGATATTAATTATGCTCACATAAAAGACGACAATTGAAGCATACGGAGAGCATCATAAAAACATGTGAAAAACACATTTAAGTCTATCATATTTCCTATGCATAGGCATTTTATAGGAAAACAAATTATCAAGACAAGAAATATCTAGCATATGAAAAGGAGAGGAATAAAAACATTGACAATTTCAACATAACAAGAGGTAATTTTGTAACATGATAATTTCTAAAACCATATTTTCATCTCTCATAATAACTACATGTAATATCATAATCAAATTCAATAATATATCTATTATATAAATTTTTCTCTTCATGATCCGCATGCATAAAAGTTTTATAATCTTCCAAGATAGTGGGATTAACATCAACTAAAGTCATGACCTCTCCTAACCCACTTTCATCAAAAATTTCGTAATGTTAAACACTCGCCAAATATGTGGGATTATTTTTAACTAAAGTTGACACTCTTCCAAACTCACTTTCAATATTATCGCAAACATATTCATCATGAGGCTTAAATAAATTTTCAAGATCATAAGAATCATTATCACCCCAATTGTGATCATTGCAATAAGTAGTATAAATAATGAAATTATAATCCCCAAGCTTGTGGCTTTGCGTATCATTAGCACAACTGACATTAGTACAATTTGTAATAACATCATTGCAATCATGCTTTTCATTCAAGAGGCTATCAAGTGTGGGTGCAATAGCAATAATTTCCTTTTTAACATAAGGAACTATAGTCACCTAAAAAACATAAGGAACTATAGCAAGTTCATCTCCATAACCATCATAAGTATTGGCATCATGGACACAAGCATGGTAAGCGTCAAATTCATCAGAAAAGGGATATTTCAAGAGAATTGAAGGGATCATAATTATCTGCAAATTCCCGCATATTATTATTCTCTTCCAAAGCATTAGACATTGTCCCAATGAATTCACTAGCATATGCATTAGAAGCATAGTTTTCATAGAAATATTTAAGTATGGCAAAATTTTCAGATTTTTAGAGAGCAGCATCATACTTTTCAATCAAAGAAGCAACTTCATGGGCAACCTTAAAAGGAACAAATTCTTTAATTTGTTCAATATCATAGTAACTATAAACACCTTTGGCATAAGAAAATAAGATTTCATTATCATTAAACTCACATAGGTAAGGATGTTTTTTAGGGTTCTCAAAGCAAGAAGTAAAATCATGAATTTCACACAGATTCCAAGCATAGCATAGAAAACCATTTATTTAATTCCATAAGAGTCTCCCTTTTTGAGACGAACGACGGCACACAAAATGAGCCTGCTCATCTAATGATTTTCCCTCAACTAAACTTAGTTGGGGTTTCACCACGAGCACAAATGGATTAAAGATGATGCAAGTAGAAAACTTTAAGTGGATACATATGTCTTTACTTTTCCTTTTTCTTGTGTGTTTTTGGTGTGTTGACATGAAGGCAATAAAAGCAAGCAAACAAGCAAAAAGGCAAATAATTTTTTTTTGTTTTTGTGAAAACTTTTAGAAGTGGGGGAGATGAAAATGAGAGGCAAATGGCAAATGAAAGTAAATCCATGGAGATGAAACTTTATGCGACGGTACTTGATAGGTTTTGGTGATGTCTCCTCGACAATAATGCCAGAAATTGTCCCTGCTACTTGTGAGCTGCGTTGCGATTTCCTCGAAGAGGAGAGGATGATGCAATACAGTAGTGATGAGTATTCCCCTCAGTTAAGAACGAAGGTTATCAATCCAGTAGGAGAACCACACAAGACCTCATGGACATTACCTACACATAAAATAACAAATACTTGCACCCAACGCAAACAAGGGTTGTCAATCCCTTGGCGGTTAATTGCAAGAATAATATCTAGTGATAGATAGATAAATATAAACACAAATAAATTAACGGTAAATTAATTGCAGCAAGGTACTTTTGGACTTTAATATATGATAAAGCTAGACCCGGGGGCCATAGTTTTCACTAGAGGCTTCTCTCTCGAACATAGCATATGGTGGGCAAACAAATTATTGTAGGGCAATTGATAGAAAAGCGTATAGTTATGACGATATTCAAGGCAATGATCATGTATATAGGCATCACGTCCGAGACAAGTAGACCGACTCTTGCCTGCATCTGCTACTATTACTCAACACATCAATCGCTATCCAACATGCATCTAGAGTGATAGAGGCGAAGGTGTCTCGATGTTTCGATGAGATGGTGGCTATCATTTTCTGTGGGAGTCGACCTTGACGCTCCGACTACGAACATGCGAGACGTCACGCCTTAGCAATCACTAAACCAACTTCTGAGGGGTTATTGACCAAGCAGAGCACGATCAACCTGACCGCGAGGGTCTGTTTCCTGCGAGCAAACGAAGAACAAACAACAAACTAAGATTGCAATCTGAATATTGCAAATATAAGATGAAAGCTTTATTGATGAAGGTGGGGTTCTGTGACGTCTTTGTCTAGTCGTTGAACACAAATGAAGTATGCGAAGTTCCGGCTATAGCGAACTTTTAATCTAAACAAACCCGAAGTCTAAACGATGCCCTAAGGGCTGTATATATGGAGGATAGGGGGAATTTTCGTGGCATTTGGAGGAGGGGCCGAAACCAACCCTAACTCTTGTTTTCTCACACATACGGACTCTAAAAACTCCCTATAATCAAGTATTTCGAAATTACATGGGCCTGGCACAAAAATAAGGTGACGCAGCACCTAGAATAGCCTCTAGATGAAATTTATGAAGTGGCATCTTGCATATTTAGTCCAAGGCTTCATGCACTGATTATGGTGGCTTCAAAGCCCTGGAATCATCACTTGTAATTCTGTTATTATTCCCCTTGTGCATGCCATCATCTCCTTGCTTGAACTTGCTCCAAGGTTCATCTTTCTTGTCGAAGCTAGGCCCTTCATTTCTAAGCAAAACAAATGTATCCAATTTAGGCAACACCATATTCTCATGAACATTAGAATCGTTACCAAGAAACAAAAGTACCTCGTAATTCAATTGGCGTGCGCGAGCTCTAGTAATTGATCCAGTATGTATAGCAACAGGGGTTGTGGGTGTAAAAATGGTATTTATGTCCTCATCATCCTCCCCTTCTTGAAATGAAGTTGTCCTCGACTGAAGCTCATCTTCCTCACCCAAATAAGGCTTCCAATCTGCAATGTTAAAGTGGGACTAACACCAAAATCTCCAGGCAGCTCAAGTTTATATGCATTATCATTTATTTTCTCTAACACCTTAAAAGGACCATCAGCACGCGGCATTAGCTTTGATACGCTCAATGTTTTCTAATGTTCTCTAGCACCTTAAAAGGACCAGGTGCAAATACAACATGTTTTCTACCCTTCTCTAGCAAGTTTATATTTAGCATTTATACGCTCAATGTTTTCCTTACTTAACTCATGCATTTTTAAAATCAATTCATCATGTTCTTTCTCATCAAAATTAACCTTCTCCGAAGATGGAAGAGGCAACAAATCAATAGGTGCATGAGGTAGGAAACCATACACAATTTCAAAAGGGCACATTTTAGTAGTTGAATGCAATGAACAATTATAAGCAAATTCAATATGAGGCAATCATTCTTCCCACATTTTCTTATTATTCTTCAAAACATCCCTAAGCATAGTAGACAATGTTCTATTGACTACTTCAGTTTATCCATCAGTTTGGGGGTGACAAGTAGTACTAAAAAGCAGTTTAGTCCCCAACTTAGCCCATAAACATCTCCAAAAGTGGCTAAGGAATATAGTATCACAATCTAAAAAAATAGTATTTGGCACACCATGCAAGCGAATAATTTCACGAAAGAACAAATCAGCAACATTAACAGCATCATCGCTTTTATGACATGGTATAAAGTGTGCCATTTTCGAGAATCTGTCCATGACAACAAATATGTTGTCCCTCCCCTTCTTTGTTCGAGGTAAACCTAAAACAAAGTCCATAGATATATCCTCCCAAGGAACACTAGGTACACGCAAAGGCATATATAAACCATAAGGATTAAGTCATGCCTTAGCTTTTTATCATGTAGTGCAGTGGGCAACAAAACGCTCAACATCCCATGTCATCTTTGGCCAAAAGAAATGTGTAGCAAGTACGTCCTCCGTCTTCTTCAAGCCAAAGTGTCCCATTAATCCTCCTCCATGTGCCTCCTGCAACAATAAAAGACGAACAGAGCTAGCTGGAATGCACAACCTATTAGCACAAAGCACAAATCCATCATTAACGACAAACTTGTTCCATGTTCTTCCTTCTTTACAATTCTGCATCACATCTTTAAAATCAACATCATACACATATTGATCTTTGATGGTCTCCAAACCAAATATTTTGAAGTCAAGTTGTGAAAGCATGGTCTAGCGACGAGACAATGCATCAGCAATAACATTTTCTTTACCCTTCTTGTGTTTAATGACTTAAGGGAAAGTCTCAATGAGTTCAACCCATTTAGCACGTCTACGATTCAGTTTAGCTTGACTTTTAATATGTTTCAACGATTCATGATCAGAATGTATAACAAATTCTTTGGGCCATAAATAATGTTGCCATGTTTCTAAAGTTCGAACAAGAGCATATGATTCTTTATCATAGGTAGAATAATTCAGACTAGGCCCACGCAATTTTTAGAAAAGTATGCAAGACGTTTGCCATCTTGTAATAACACACCTCCTAATCCAATTCCACTAGCATCACATTCAAGCTCAAAAGTCTTATTAAAATCAGAAAGTTGGATTAAAGGAGCATGTGTCAACTTATCTTTCAATACCGTGAAGGCTTCTTCATGTGCGGTACCTCAAACAAAAGGTACATTCTTCTTTGTAAGCTCATTGAGAGGTGCAACAATTGTGCTGAAATCTCTCACAAAATACCAATAGAATACAGCGAGGCCAAGAAAACTCCTCACTTGTGTGACCGTTTTGGGCTACGGCCAACTCTCAATAGCTTCAATCTTGGCTTTATCAACTTCAATTCCCTATGGAGTAACAACATAGCCAAGAAAAGATACTCAGTCAATGCAGAAGGTGCACTTCCCAAGGTTACCAAGCAAACGTGCATCACGTAGAGCAATAAAAACAGCATGTAAATATTCCAAATGTTCCTCCAAAGATCTGCTATAAATCAGTATATCATCAAAATAGACTACCACAAATCGTCCAATGAAAGCACATAAAACTTCGTTCATTAATCTCATGAAAGTACTAGGTGCATTAGTTAACCCAAAAGGCATGACTAACCACTCATATAATCCAAACTTATTTTTAAATGTTGTTTTCCATTCATCTCCCAAATTCATAAGAATTTGATGGTATCCACTACGAAATCAACTTTGGAGAATATTGTAGAGCCACTAAATTCATCAAGCATGTCATCTAGCCTAGGAATAGGATGACGATGATGAATAGTAATATTATTAATGCCTCTACAATCAACACACATACGCGACGTACCATCCTTTTTTGGCACTAGTATAATAGGAATAGCACAAGGACTAAGAGATTCGCGTATATAACCTTTATCGAGCAGCTCCCCTACTTGACGCATAATCTCCTTCGTCTCCTTTGGATTGGTACGGTATGGCACATGGTTAGGCAGTGAAGTACCGGGAATTAAGTCAATCTGATGCTCATACCCTCGAATAGGTGGTAATCCCGGTGGCACGTCTTGTGTAAAGACATCAGCGAACTCCTACAATATGTGAGTGACAGCAGGAGGCAAACAGGAAGGTACATCCTTGAAAGAAAATAACGCCTCTTTGCACATAAAATCATAGCAAACAGATTTGCTGCAATCTAGATCATCAATATCAGATTTGGTGGCAAGTAAACATGCACTTTTCAATTTAATTTCAGAAGCAACACTAGATGGCTTATTATTAGGCTTAATTTGTTGCTAAAATTCTTTTGCCACAATCCGATTTTCACTCTTATTTTTCTCCTATTTTACTTTATTATCTCTATTAATGTCATCTTTTAAAATGGAATCAGGAGTCATAGGAAGCAAAGTAATATTTTTTTGTCCTTATGAACAAGAGTATACTGATTGTTTCTACCATGGTGTACAATTTTTTTATCAAATTGCCATGGTCTACCAAGTAATAAGGAACATGCTTGCATAGGTACCACATCACAATCAACATAATCAACATATGTAGAGATACTAAAATGTACACGAACGGTACGTGTTACCTTAACCTTGCCGCTGTTGTTGAACCACTGGATGTAGTAAGGATGTAGATGTGGTATTGTGGTGAGAGAGAGCTTCTCCACCATCTCCATGCTAGCCAAGTTGTTGCAGCTCCCTCCATTTATGATGACTCGAACAGAACACTCCTTCACAACTCCCTTTGTATGGAACAAATTATACCTCTGATTTTGCTCTGCTTGTCTAACATGCACACTCAAAACACGTTGAGCAACTAAACATTCATACCTGTCAGCGTATTCAGCATTCATGTATTGCGTCTCGTGATCAGAATCATCTCCACCGTGTTTTTCACTTGTAATAAGAGTCAAAGTCTCCTCATCATAGTCACTAGCGGACTCATACCCACCATCCTCAGTAACAATCATCACATGCTTAGATGGGCATTGTCTCACATAATGACCTCCACCCTTGCAACGACGACAAATAATATCATGTGTTTGCCCTGTTGATGCCATGGATGAAGAAGAGCTCTGTGCAGGCCCAGAAGGTGTGCTCTTGGCAGATAGTGGTGGTTGTGCTTGCTTTCTTGTATCATGGTTGGTGGTGGCAGCTGATGGAGGTGCCGGTGCAGCAGAACATGTGTAAGTATAGGATGCATGCGGTGTCCATGATGAAAGTCGACCTGCAGAAAAGTTAGTTCGCGCAAACGCCTATCGATCCTGCACTTCACGTTCAGCTTTGCAAGCCAGATGGAATAAATGAGTGATATTATTATATTCCTTATACTCTAGAATGGTCTAAATCTCTTTATTTAATCCACCCATAAAACGTGCAAGCATAGCTTTATTATCCTCAACAATACCACATCTAATCATACCAGTTTGTAATTCTTGATAATATTCTTCTATAGACTTTTTTCCGTGTCTCAAATGCTACAATTTTTGAAGCAATTCACGTTGATAATATGGTGGAACCCAGCGAATATGCATAGCATTTTTCAAAGCAGCCCAAGTAGCTAGAATAGGATATAATCTACAATGTTCAGACCACCAAACACATGCAAAACCAGTGAAAGCAAAAACAGCAGCAGGAACACGTCTCTCCTCGGGATATTGTAAACATGTAAAAGGTTGTTCAGTTTCTAACTCCCAAGTAAGCTATATATCAGGAACATATCGACCCTAAATTGGTGGAATATTCAATTTGAATTTAGGAAGATGGTCATGATCTCGTACCTCAGGTGGTGGTGTAGCCCTACCGTTGCGATGATATGCATGAGGATGACTTGGTGGTGGTGGTGCTTGTGGTTGCACGTAGTTCTAATTTTGATCTACGTCATCCTCGTAATGGTCCTCCACCTCTGTAGTAGCAGCAGGAGCTACAGAAGCATCAACAGCGGCACCAGAATTTTGACCAGGCTCAATGGGAACATGCAATGCTCGTCCCACTTGATTTGGAAGGCGACGTTGTTGTTGTTGTTGTTGTTGTAGAGGTGCGACATGTGCAGCCGATGTTGGTGGTGGAAAACGTGAAAGAAATTTAGTAAACTTGTTATCGAGCTTTAATTCGAACGTCTTCTCCATGCCATCTATCTTCTCCATGGCCTCTTCAAATCTGTTTAGCACATCCTGCATCTGTCCACTCATCATTTGCTGAAACTTATCATGAAGCTCCTTGTTTGTCAAGTTCTCCCGGTCAATCTCGTCGGCTTGTGATCTTGCCATGGTTAGCAGCAATAGAAACACACAAGAATATGATCCTACAGACTACTAACATGTGGTGGTGGTGGGTTTCACAAATCCGTCAAGCAAACCTCAAATTCTTACCAGTTCTTACCCAGCAGCACGCGGTGATCGGCAACGGTTGTAGTGAAAACTCTCAAAGCTTGGATAGAGTGATTACTAGGGAGAGTCGAATGCATGACGTAGATGTATGTGGAGCTAGGAAGGCCTATAATATGGTAGCCAAAAGGGTCAGCAATAATCAATATAGAGATGCAATGTTGAATAAACGCTCAACGACGGTATTGTTCTGGTCCTAGGCTAGACCATACTAGAGACGTGAGCCTAGAACACGAACAAAATCACGACACGGCACGTAAACAAGGGAGGAGCACTCTCTGGAAAAAAAATCCTTTTTTCACTTTTGTTTTGCACTTTTTTCCTCTTTTGGAAAAAGTCTACAAATGGTCTAAAAACTGCCTAGCCATAATTATTTTTTTGAAACTGGAACTATTTTTCAACTGCGGGTAACACGGAAGTTCGGGAATCCTACTTTGTCATGACTTGGTGTATGGCGTGACCTAGAAATCGAAAACAAAGCAACAAAAACTGGACTCGGACAAGGAATGGTAGCATAGATGAAACCGGTGGAAACTCGGACTGCTGGCGGATATATGTAGGTCGGTGGAATACAGACTGGTGGCGAATCTGTGATGGAGGTGGACTCAAATTATCATGATGGCAGTGGATATGTGGTATATGTTAGCGGCGATGACGATGGTGGTATATGGCAGCAGTGATGACAATGGTGGTATTTGGCACCAGTGATGACGATGGTAGTATATGGCAGCGGTGACGATGATGGTGGTATATGGCAGCGGTGATGATGATGATGCGGCGGCGGCGTGAGAACTTGTGAACAGAACTCAAAACTCTAAAGGACTAGACACTAAGACCATCAACTAGACACGATGATGCAACCGCAAATTTAACAATGCAAAATCCTAAAAAGATTATGCAAAGGCTCAGATTGGTTCAGATATGATGAACTAACCCTAATTCTTATTGGCTTTTTTCGTGGACTATAGGTATGAAGAACAGACTCGCTCAAAACTACGAAAAACTGTAAAATCTCACCGAGCAACCTGGAAATCTGATACCACTTGATAGAGGCGAAGGTGTCCCGATGTTTCAATGATATGGTGGCTATCGTTTTCTGTGGGAGTCGACCTTGACGATCCAACT
This sequence comes from Triticum aestivum, assembly GCF_018294505.1. Lineage (NCBI taxonomy): Eukaryota > Viridiplantae > Streptophyta > Magnoliopsida > Poales > Poaceae > Triticum > Triticum aestivum. Next base: position 347,466,737 of record NC_057797.1, on the reverse strand, counting down.
ACGAACATGCGAGACGTCTCGCCTTAGCAATTGCTAAACCAACTTCCGAGGGGTTATTGACCATGCTGGAGCACGATCAACCGGACCACGAGGGTCTGTTTCCTGTGAGCAAATGAAGAACAAGCAAGAAACTGAGATTGCATTCTGGATATTGCGAATATAAGATGAAAGCTTTATTGATGAAGGTGGGGTTCTGTGACGTATTTGTCTGGTCGTTGAACACAAACAAAGTACGCGAAGTTGCAGCTATGGCGAACTTTTAATCTAAACAAAACCCAAAGTCTAAACGATGCCTTAAGGGCTGTATATATGGAGGAGAGGGGGCCAATTTCGTGGCCCTTGGAGGAGGGGTCCAAAAACAGCCTATAATCAAGTGTTTCTAAATTACATGGGCTTGGCCCAAAAATAAGGTGACGCGGCACCTAGAATAGCCTCTGGACAAAATTTATGAAGTGGCATCTTGTATATTTCGCCCAAGGCTTCATGCACTCATTATGGTGGCTTCAAAGCCCTGGAATCATCACTTGTAACTCTGTTCTTGTTCCCCTTGGGCATGCCATCATCTCCATGCTTGAACTTCCTCCAAGGTTCATCTTTCTTGTCCAATCTAGGCCCTTCATTTGTAAGCAAAACAAACGTATCAGATTTAGGCAGCATCATATTCTCATTAACATTAGAATCGTTACCAAGAAACGAAAGTACCTGGTAATTCAATGCGCGTGTGCGAGCTCTAGTAATTGGTCTAGTATGTATAGCAGTAGGGGTTGTGGGTGTAACAATGGTATTGATGTCCTCATCATAGATTATTAAGTTCATAAAGAACTGAGTTATGCCTTAAGCAAGATGACATGATGTACACAAAGAAACCCAATTAATATGAATAAACCCCATGTTTTATCCTTAAAGGTAATGATACAAACACGTGTCATGTCCCTGTTTGTCACTGGGATTTAGCAACGCAAGACCAAAACCATCACTAAGCACCTCTCCCGTTGCAAGATAAATCAATCTAGTTGGCCAAACCAAATGATAGATTAGAGAGAAATATAAAGCTATACCAATCAAGCATAAAAGAATTCAGAGAAGACTCAAATAATACTCATGAATAATCTGATCATAAATCCATAGTTCATTGGATCCCAAGAAACACATAGCAAAAAGGATTACATCTAATAGATCTCCAAGAACATCAAGGAGAACATTGTATTGAAGATCAAAGAGAGAGACGAAGCCATTTAGCTACTAGCTATGGACCCGTGGTCTGTAGTAAACTACTCACACATCATTGGAAGGGAAACAAGGTTGATGTAGAGGCCCTCAGTGATCGATTCCCCCTCTGGCAGAGTACCAGAAAAGGTCTCCAGATGGGATCTCTAAAGAATAGAAACTTGCGGCAGCATTTTGGGTGGCTCTCTGATGTACTTGGAATATTTGGGAATTTATAGTGCTGGTATTAGGTCAAGAGCTGCCCCTGGGGCGCACCTGGAAGGCTTTGTCGCTCCCTCGTGACTCTTCAGGTCGTCTCCCAAAGCTTCTAGGGTCCCTTGTGGTGCCCAAAAATCATCAAAAAGTTTCATAGCGTTTGGACTCTGTTTGGTAGTGATTTTCTGAAAAGCCAACAACAAGCAAAAAGTAGCAACCGTCACTGGGAAATAGGTTAATAGGTTAGTCCCGTAAAATGATATATAATTGTATAATAAACATCCAAGATTGATAGTATAATCGCATGGAACAATAAAAAATTATATATACGTTGGAGACATATCAGAGTCCAACCATTACCGGACGTCCCTACCACCGCATCAGTACGAAATGCTCGGATTTCTGTTCTTTTTCGCATGCCCGTTCCACCCCAGCCACCAGACATCCGTCCATTACCGGACGCCCGATATGTGTGGAAACCGACTTTGGTTGTTTCTTGTTTCACCCATAACTAATTCACCCAAACTCCGATTTTGATGTTCTTTAGCTCCTTTTGTAGTTATTGACTTCCCCCATACCCAAAAAATACTTCCAACATCATTTGACTCCATCAAAGTGTTCAAATTTAGGCATCTTTTCCTAGGCCCTCCACAATATCATCAGCAATACCACCATACACTACTGGAATCAGCTTCTTTCCCGTCCGCCAAAATGTCCGGATGAACACATGCCAGTAAAGGCCTTCTTTGTCGTCCGCTTCGTAGAAACGGACGGCAAAGGATTGTGCTGTCCGTCGATGGTGGACAGCAGATGCCAAAGATCGTGGACGGCAGTGAGGTGGGGTGAGAGCCGTTAGGGGTTAACGGCCTGCTTTGTCGTCAGCCAGCGGACGACAAAGAGGCTAAGGTCTTTGCCGTCCACTAGCGGACGACAAAGTGCTCAAACATTCCAGTCCCAGGAATCACAGGTAGCTGCCACGTGGCATATTTGCCGTTAGCTAGCCTTTACAGTCCTATTTTTAATTTAATTGATTCAATTTGACAGCAATTCATAGATATAAACAGATATACATATATACACAACAAGCATATCCAACACACTAGTTTCATCATATATACATACATAACCAACACATATATAGTTCCATCCTTACATATTACAAAAGTTCCACATTTGTTCATCCAACACCGTTATCCATCCATATAACAAGTTCCAACCATGCAAGTTCATTAATACAAAATAAAAGCACAAATGGAAAAGAAGCACTCCATCCATGCAAGCTTCCGTGAATTAAATCAAATCTACAAAATGATAGACAAGATGTTAGAAGAAGAAAAAGAAAATGAAGAAGAAGAAGAAGACTATAAGAAGTAAGCATACTTATTATGTAAACTTGTTCATTTTGTGCTAACATAAGTAATTTTGGAGTTAACCTATAGGAAACTAAGCATATTAGATCTAACTTATGTCATTTTGGAGAAGAAGAAGAATAAGAAGAACAAGAAGAAGACTATAAGCTTATTATGTAAACTTGGTCATTTTGTGCTAACATAAGTAATTTTGGAGCTAACCTATAGGAAACTAAGCATATTAGAGATAACTTAGCATATTAGAGCCAACTTAGGTAAAATGTTGCCAACCTAGCTAATTATGCCATCTTTGAGTGAACTAAGCATATTAGAGCTAACTTAGAGTTAACTCATGTCATTTTGGAGAAGAAGAAGACTATAAGCTTATTATGTAAACTTGGTCATTTTGTGCTAAAATAAGTAATTTTGGAGCTAACCTATAGGAAACTAAGCATATTAGAGATAACTTAGCATATTAGAGCCAACTTAGCTAAAATGAAGCCAACATAGCTAATTATGCCATCTTTAAGTGAACTAAGCATATAAGAGCTAACTTAAAGCTAACTTATGTCATTTTGGAGAAGAAGAAGAAGAAGTAGAAGAAGAAGAAAGAAGAAGAAGAAGACTATAAGCTTATTATGTAACCTTGGTCATTTTGTGCTAACATAAGAAATTTTGGAGCTAACCTATAGGAAAGTAAGCATATTAGAGCTAACTTAGAGCTAACCTATGTCATTTTGGAGAATAAGAAGAAGAAGAAGAAGACTATAAGCTTATTATGCAAACTTGGTCATTTTGTGCTAACATAAGTAATTTTGGAGCTAACCTATAGGAAACTAAGCATAGTAGAGATAACTTAGCATATTAGAGCTAACATAGGTAACTAAGTATATTTGAGCTAACACAGGTGACTAAGCATATCAGAGGAAACAAAACTAAAGTATATATAGATCATTTTGGAGATCAAATATACCTGACATAGTTCATTTCTCATTGTTCTTCTCCTTCTCCTTCCTCAGCCTGATGCGCCAAGAGCGGCGAGGCGGTGGAGGCAGTGGGATGTAGTCTTCTACCACAATTGGCGTGGTCATGTCGCCCAGCTGTGGGATCGCCGGCGCCACCACCGGCGCGAGGTCATTGTCAGGCACCACCACCATCGCGAGGCCATCTTCAGGTAGGACAGGCATGACCATCGCTAGGTCATCCTCAGCCACCACCATCTCTTGCCCATGGTGCGCCACCACCATCTCTTGCACTTTGTCAGCCACCACCATCGCTAGGTCATCCTCAACCTGATGCCCACTCTGCTCCTCTTCTTCCCCACTCCAGTCCGGATCATCCTCCTTGTTGTCTTTGCTGCAGCCCGAATCACTGCTACTTTTGCTACAGCCAGAATCGTTGTTGCTTTTGCTACAGCCAGAACTGCTGCTGCTTTGGCTGTAGCCACTATCGCTACTGCTGCTCCCATTGCCTGTCCAAATGCAACAATGACCGTTAACAATCGATGCGAGAGAAAGCCAAATGTAGAGGAATAAGAAGAGGCAGAACATACTGGCATCATCGTCCTCAGCGTAGCGCATGCGACACATAGTCGCGTTGAACACCTTCATGATGAGCATGGTGGTGTCATCGTCGTACCTGAAGAGAAGGAAGTACCCCTGTCGCGGGTCATAGGCACAGTAGAACTTCTCCCAGCCATGACACAGGTACATGTGGCCCTCCTTGATCACCAACTCCATGTCCCACAGCCTGCGAAACCCGCTGCCGGCCTGTCGCAGCTTCACATTATTTGGCGGATCTTCACCCAACATGTTCAAAAAAGTGTCAGGCAGCCTCTGCAGTTTGGGACAATGAGTGATGTAGCAAACAACAGAGTTATCATAATGAGATGGGTGAAGGGGGGATCTCTCCTTTTATATACCTGCCTCGTGGATGATACTGAAGTCCCAAGTATGACATTGAAGAACACGAAAGCATCCAACTCGTACTTCGGTGTGACAGATCGGAGTCTGCGGTGGCGGCTTCCCCCCATCTCTGATAAGCAGCAGAAGAGACCGATTAGTACCCTTAAAACATTATCATACAACATTATAACATAAGAAATTTTGAGCATAAGATAATCAACTACACCAAGTTATCATTTCTCATTCAAAAAACAATGCACTTGTGGACATATGATGGCTCTAGTTGAATTTATTAGTAGCACTAGTCGTCAAAAATGTTGACTTTAGTTGAATTTCATATAATAACTATTTTAACTTCTTTGGGTCAGGAAACTAGGAAACTAGCTAGTAGTATAAAAACATTCAACTAAAGAAAAGAAAGAATCTGCAAAACGTGGCGGGACCATAAATAAGAAAGTATAAAAACATGTCTTTTTCTTCTTCTTCCCCTCTTCTTCTTTTTTCCTCTTTTTCCTTTTCTTCTTCTTCCTCTTCTTCCTTTTCTTCTTCTTCTTCTTCTTCTTCTTCTTCTTCTTCTTCTTCTTCTTCTTCTTCTTCTTCTTCTTCTTCTTCTTCTTCTTCTTCTTCTTCTTCTTCTTCTTCTTCTTCTTCTTCTTCCTCTTCTTCTTCTTCTTCCTCTTCTTCTTCTTCTTCTTCTTCTTCTTCTTCTTCTTCTTCTTCTTCTTCTTCTTCTTCTTCTTCTTCTTCTTCTTCTTCTTCTTCTTCTTCTTCTTCTTCTTCTTCTTCTTCTTCTTCTTCTTCTTCTTCTTCTTCTTCTTATTCTTTTTCTCATCCTCTTCTTCTTCTTCCTTTCCCTTTCCCTCTTCTTGGCTCCTCCTCCTTGAACTTAGAGACTAGCTCCTTGGACCAACCCATCTCCCACCCTACCACCACATGTTAAAGCAAGATAGGTGAGTTTTTTCTTTGCATTTACCCTCGCCTTTGCAGCCAACAAGGCAGTATGTACATTTCCTAGGCTCCATAGTGAAAGGCAATTGAGCTGTCAAAGAGGCCCCAACTCTTCCATACTACACCAGTCACCATCAATATAGGCTGGAAACCCACATAGTACCCTCAAATTTGTAAGATCCCAGTTAATATAAGTGACCTAAGCAATTTTGAGGCTTCCGGTTAATATTAGTGACCTAAGCAATTTCTGCTCTCTACTCAAATACATCTGATCCCACTCCTTTGGTTTCTATAGACAATATAAGATTAGTGTGGCAGAGTGGAGTGTGCGGTGGCGGGGGGAGGTTTTCCTTTCCTTCTTCTCTTCCTCTTCTTCTTCTTCTTCTTCTTCTTCCTATTTCTTCTTCTTCTTCTTTCTTCTTCTTCTTCTTCTTCTTCTTTCTTCTTCTTCTTCTTCTTTCTTCTTCTCCCTCCTCCTCTTCCTCCCTCCTCCTCCTACTTCTACTCTTCTTCTTCTAAACTAAAACTAAAACTAATCTAAAATAAAACTAAACTAAAATAAACTAAAACTAAACTGAAAATAACTAAACTAAAATTATAACTAAAACAGAAACTAAACTAAAAAGAAACTAAAAAACTAAACTAAAAAAAGGGGGGAAGAACTCACCTACAGGGGATCGCAGATGGAGGATGCGCGGGGTGGCCAGTGGATGGGAGGGCGGCCACTGGAGGAGGCGGCGGCCCGGTGGAGGGGGAGGCCGGACAGCCGCGGTGGGACGAGGCGGGGGGCGACGCAGGGGAGGGGGCGGGGCGGCTGGGCGATGGGGCGGCGGTGGGCGGCGGCGCGGTGGAGGTCGGGGCATCATAGAGGAGGGGTGCGGGGCGACGGGGCGAGGCAAGGGGGCGGCGGCGGCGGGTCGTCGGGGAGAGAGGACGAGAGAAACACACACACACACACACACACACACACAGAGAGAGAGAGAGTGGGGCGGCTCGGCCCGTTAGTTAGGTCAACTATTTGTCGTCCGCCATCCTTTGTTGTCTGCTTTTGTGCTCTTTGTTGTATGCTAGCAGACGACAAAGAGGGGTCGTTAGGTTTTTTCTATGCAGCTCATTAGTGGGGCCCACCTCTCTCTTTTCCGTCCGCCAGCTGACGGCAAAGATTCTTTGCCGTCCGCTAGCAGATGGCAAAGACCTTCTTTGCCATCAGCCAATTCTTTGTCGTCCGTTTTGTGTAAGCGGACGGCAAAGAGTTTCTTTGCCATCAGCCAGCAGGCGGCAAAGAAAAGGCGGACGACAAATAAGCAATTTCCAGTAGTGATATCCTTCCGCGCCTAACCCATTTTGATCCCCATTGCATCCATTGTTTCTTGACTAGTGATTCGAGTCTCCTAATAAGGCGTTTTGGCGACATAGGGATGGTTACTTCTTTATCAACCATCATGCAGAGCGATACAAGCATAGACTACCTACGTTGACTACATCCCTCCACCATAACTTTTGCATGACCCCACACCATACGCTTCTGCCACCTTACCCCAATTTTGACCAATTTTGTTTGAGATTTTGAGTTGCGGTTTCTGTTTCCTAAGGCATTTCAACTAATTAGGAACGGTTCAGGATCACCAACACTGCCACTCATCATCACCACGGACTCGACATCGACAATAACTCCTTCACCTTTTGACATCGCGACCGTTAGCAAGGACGGTAACTTTGATGACATCATTGTACATTTCCTTGCCATTGCATTGATAGCACCGAGACTGTTGTGTTACTTTCTGATGAAGACTAGTGAGTCGAGAATTGTTGGGCCACGCTGTTGGTGGCAAAACCGGCGGATCTCGGGTAGGGGTTCCCGAACTGTGCGTCTAGGTCGGATGGTAACAGGAGGCAGGGGACACGATGTTTTACCCAGGTTCGGGCCCTCTTGATGGAGGTAAAACCCTACGTCCTGCTTGATTAATAGTGATGATATGGGTAGTACAAGAGTAGATCTACCACGAGATCAGAGAGGCTAAACCCTAGAAGCTAGCCTATGGTATCATTGTTGTTCATCCTACGGACTAAACCCTCCGGTTTATATAGACATCGGAGAGGGCTAGGGTTACACAGAGTCGGTTACAATGGTAGGAGATCTACATATCCGCATCGCCAAGCTTGCCTTCTACGCCAAGGAAAGTCCCTTCCAGACACGGGACGAAGTCTTCAATCTTGTATCTTCATAGTCCAGGAGTCCGGCCGAAGGTATAGTCCGGCCCTCCGGACACCCCCTAATCCAGGACTCCCTCACACGCTCATTGTGCACCTTATTGATATGCTTGCGCTGCATAGCTATATTTAGCGTGCTATCATCATTGTGCCATAAGTCTCTCCCATGCATATCTTATATACTTGTCGCATATCTTGACTCGATAATCAAGCACAGTGGTAAAGGAAACATATGCAAACAAAAGAAAGAGGAACAATCTTTTAAGTAAAAGAGGAGATACAAAAGAGCTTGTAAGCAATAGAAATAACATAGAGCCATTTTGCATAGTACATCTTATTGGATCATACATACATAGCATACTTGGGATTGAGGACGACACATTTACTCTCATAGGTTGACGCACAAGTGTATCTAGCCAATTTGAGCAATCGAGCTATTGTCTCTCTAGTATCTGTGCAACATGAGCCTTTTTTGTGGTAACGCATTTTGTGCTCATTCCTTGGTTGCGTGAATCCCACTTATCTTTGTGTGTGTGTTTCTCTGTCCTACACATAACTATTGATCTATTTGCTTAGTATTGCAATTTTTTGAATCTTCCTCAACATTTTCAGTATCTTGGACTAACACTTGAATGAGTTTTGTGTCACTTGTCCTAACCAAGCCACTCGATAAGCTTTACTCTTGTAGGTGTGAGTGAACAAGTCCGGCACCAATTCCACTATTCTCTCTATTCACATTGAGTGACAAGGGATACCACTACAAAAAATACACTTTTGTGATGATACGTGTTTGTCACAGTAGGTCGCGTTTTTGTCATGCATGTACATCCATGACAAATTTATGACAGAATCAAGATAGTCATACCTGTGTTGTTGTAGAAGTGTTCCATGACATTACCAAAATTATCATCACGGAAGTGTCCACTTCCATGACGATAAATCGCGCGTCACAGAAGTGCTTTCATCAAGGGTGACCGACACGTGGCATCCACCGTAACGGAACACCTTTGAGCTATCGGGTCGGGTTTTGGATCCGATAACCTGTTAACAGCCCCGACCAATGGGGATTTTGCATGTGTAAAATCATCATTGGCTGGAGGAAACACGTGTCGGCTCATCGTCGGGACAGATGTCATCCACTCATTGGACAGAAGGCGCCTATGATACGTTGACACATGGCACAGCCCAACAGAGGCCCATTCCTGTGAAAAGGCCGTCCCGTTTGACTTGGTCAAAAGGTGGCGGACCAGCCCATGGAAAGCCTGTTAACGGCTTGTTCACATATAGCCCATTTACAGCCCGCTAACCTAAGGCCCGTTACGCCCTATCTGAATTAGGCCCAGTAGCGTCATCTGGGCCATCCAATATGATTCCAGCCTGTTTTCACTTCTGGCCCATGACGTCTTTCGGTCCATATGAGGCCCTATGTAACTCTTGGCCTATTAACGGCCCGTGGTGAAACTGGCCCATAATGAACAGTGTATCACTTTACACCCATTAACGGCCCGTGGTGAAACTGGCCCGTAATGAACAGTGTATCACTTTATACCCATTAACAGCCCGTTATTCCGTTGGGCTGTCTCTAGCCCATGTTATCTTTCGGCCTTCTCAGAGCCCATTTATTCTTGGGCTCATTTCCAGGATTCGTTTACTTACGGCCCATTACTATCATTTTCTGCTTGTGGGCCAAATTCAGCCCGTGGTTACAGTCGGCCCGTTTGTGGTCCGTTAATATGTTGGGCCGTTTTCATAGCGTCATCCAATACGTCCTATTAATGATGGCCCGTTATGGTCGGCCCATGAACGGACGATTCCAACTCTAGCCCGTTTACAGCCAGAATGCTGTCTGTTTGGCCCATGTTTGGCCAATCGATCATACGGCCCGTATAAGGCCCATTGATGATACAACCCGTAGAAGGCCCATTGATGATACAACCCGTAGAAGGCCCATTGTTTCTACGGCCCGTAGAAGGCCCACTGTTTCTACGGCCCGTAGAAGGCCCACTGTTTATACGGCCCGTAGAAGGCCCAGTGTCACTACAGTAAATGTTAGCCCATGGTTATTGTGGCCTAGTTTTAAAAAATAGGTTATTGCAGCCACTAGCAAACCACAGAAAAAGAACTGCACTGACTACAAGCAAACAAATAAACAAGACAACAAGGAAATAAATAAGCAAGCAACTTACACTAGGCTATCATGGCTATTACACATATTACATCCACTGGGCATCAAGGTTCGCCACCAGTGCAAATATAGGGAACACATCAGCATATAAACGCCGCAGCAAAACAAGTCCAGAACTGAAACCACTTCAGAAGAGCTCAAGAAACAATATCCTGGGTACCCATAATGCTGGCAAGATGCTTAGCAAGCTTATTAACTTTCTCCTGTTTGGCGCTTAAGTCCTCCAGCGCTTGCTGCTGCACCAAAAAGTATGCATTTGAATTCTGCAGGGACTTCCTCAGTCCTTCGGCTCCCTGTCGCATAACATCTGATCGATGTCTTTCAACTTGAAGTTGAGAGTCAAGAAGCCAAACTGATTCAGGCAATGAGTTCGAAGAGCTGGTGCCAGCAGTGGTGGATAGTAACTCGAACACTACATCAAGACAGGACTTTGGTGTTGTCTCAATGTCTTCAATATAGTTTTTATCAGCTTTCTTGGAGACCAACAGGGATGTCTCAGTATCTTGAACCTTATCTGCATTACTTCCTTTACCATTGCATAACATGGTACTCTTCTCTAATATTTTATCCGTGTTCTAAAAGAGAAACAAACAAACACATCTCAGGTTTACAATGTAGTATATGAAACTCATTTTGGTAAACCAGTTCAGTAGTAAGGTGGATAGGATAACAGCATGAAACAAACATATATCTATGTAGTATGGTCACCGTATGGTCTATATCATTCTAGTTTATGTTGCCAAATCAAGATAGATACAGTTCGAATCATATCTATTTCAGACAAAGGAGCATAGACAGAATATAAGTGTGGGAAGCTACACAGCAATAACAACACTTGTAATGTGCATGCCATGAGAACATAACTGTTTATTCAATTGAAACTGAAATCAACATAGAGCAAGTTACAATAGCAAACAGCCAAACACGTTGAAGAAACAGGTTTAAAACATACCTGTTGCGCCATTGGAGTTTCAATTGCATCCTTCAAATTTGAAATTAGTTGGTATCAGTAAAGATAGTGATGCAAGAGCAAAGTAGTATGAACCATAGCTACGGAACCTGACCTGAGAACAATTCTTGTTCTGCTTTAAGCGTTGACTTCGGGTTCGGAGTGGTGGTCCTCGTGATTTGGGCACTACAGTTGCCTTACTAACTGCTTGTGTTTGGGTGCTCTGTGGTGGAGATGGTGCTGTCTCAACGGGAACTAGGTGTCTATCTGCTGGGGTTGGGATTAGAAGGGGTGTAGCCGGTTCTCTGTCCAACTGGGTAGGGGTACAATCTGCATGAGTGTGGGTTATGTGTGGTGGGACTCGTTCTTGGCCAAGTACAACCGTGGTTCTATCTGCATCGACAGGTAGCACGATCTTTTCTGAAGATCGTGTTTTTACTCCCACAGATACTGCCATCACTCCCTCCAATTGAAATGGCTGATAAACAAGAAAAGTAATTGAATGTACAGACATTGTAAGATAGACAGGTGCAATGGATAGTGAAATAATTCACATTTATGATGTCTAAGCAAACAGAAGGCCAGGACATAATTTCACATATATGATGGCTAATTAAACAGGATAGCATGACACAATTCACATGTATGATGGCTAACTAAACGGGATAGAATGACATACTTCAAAATATGATGACTATGTAAACAGGATGACATGATATAACTATACGATGTGTCTACTAAAGTGGTTGGCATGCCATAAATCACAAACATGACGTCGATGGAAACATGATGGCATGATATAATTCACGGATAGAATGACATAATTTAAATATGATGACTATGTAAACAGGATGAGATGATATAACTATATTATGTCTTTAGAAAATGGGATGGCATGCCATAATTCAGATACATGCTATATATGTAAACATCATGGCATGACACAATTCAAATATATGATTTATATACTAAGGAAGTGAGTAGAGGGCAATCGCATATATGATGTGTCAACTAAGGAGATGGCATTCAATATTGTGTATATGATGTAAAAACTAAGCATTGCAATACAACATATGCATTATATGAGTAATATAACCCTGCCAAGTTTGAGCATACACCTCAGAGGGATAATAGGACTGGTCATCTGCCTCTGAATCCTCCTCTAAAGAGCTATCTATAACCAGCAAGATATCTGCTTTAGCAGGTAGCATTGTCTGCTCTGAAGACTTTGTTTTCACTCCAGATTTCTCCATCACCAATTCAAATGGCTGATGCACAGGAAGAGCAGTTGAATATACAAACATTGTCGACAAAAGCAATGAGAAATACAAAAAAGGACGGCATGATATAATTCACATATATGACGCTTGCCTAAACAGCATGGCATTGCATAATTCACATACATAATGCCTTGCAACAAGATAACATTGCATAATTCACATATATAATGTCTTGCAACAAGATGGCATTGCATAATTCACATATATGGTAATTTGACACTAAACAGGTGGCATTCACACAAAGCATGTCTAAACTAAGAAAATGACATAGCAATGCAAGATACCATACGCATGATATGAGCAACATAACCCTACCAAGTTAGGGCATGCACCTCGGGGGGGGGGAATATGACTGGTCATCTGTCTCTAAATCCTCCTCTGAGGAGCTATCGGTAACCAGCAAGACATGCGCTTCGTCAGATAGCATTGTCTGCTCTGAAGACCTTGTTTCCACTCCAGATTTTTCCATGACCGTACCAAATGGCTGATGCACAGGTAGAGTAATTGAATGTACTAAAATTGTTGACAAATTTAACACATAATAAAAAAACGATGGCATGATATAATTCACATATAAGATGACTGGCTAACCAGGATGGCATTGCAAAATTCACATATATGATGCCTGGCTAGACAAGATGGCATTGCATGATTCACATATACGATAAAGAAACTAAACAGATGGCATTGACACAAAGCATGTCTAAACTAAGCAGATGACATCTTTAATGTATACAGTAAGCAATGCAAGGCACCATATGCATGATATTACCAACATCAGCATGCCAAGTTGGAGCGAAGACTTCATGGGGTAAATAGGGGTGGTCTTCTCCTTCTGAATCCCCCTCATAACAGTTATCTTCCTCTTGATTACGATCCGAAATGGGTGGAGGGGGGCTGCCATTGCGCCCACCATGGAACGACGTCTGCATGAAATTTTATTGCCATGCAACGCTCGTCTCTTTTTCTCTACATGATCAGTTCCATTGTGTACAATAACTGGCATGTATAGGAATAAAACATAGTGAGATTATGTAAGGAGTGCATGCAAAAATCCAGAGTGATGGTAGCAAACTATGGATAGACCCAAAACCAATGATAGCAGGCAGATAATAGCTTTAGTTAAAAAATACAGATAATGGCTCCTTTAATGTTTGTTTGCACCCAACATGAAACTCATAGTAGACACCGGAGATTAACTAGATAGTAGACATATAGTACTGATTGCTGCCCCAATATGTACCCCACAACCATTTAAAAACTCAAGTTTCAACATTAGTTTGGACCTGACTCGGAGTCTAATAGGTGAACACGACGATAATGTAGCATGTCATCACATTAAGCGACGCATAACGTAAGCAGACACGGAAGAGTGCGACCTCTCTTTGATGAGGACATCAATACAATTGTTACACCCACAGCCCCTGCTGCTATACATACTGGACCAATTACTAGAGCTCGTGCACGCCAACTAAATTACCAGGTACTTTCGTTTCTTGGTAATGATTCTAATGTTCATGAGAATATGATGCTGCCTAAATTGGATACATTTGTTTTGCTTACAAATGAAGGGCCTAGCTTGGAGAAGGATGAACATTGGAGCAAGAACAAGCATGGAGATGATGGCATGCGCAAGGGAAACAAGAACGGAGTTACAAGTGATGATTTCAGGACTTTGGAGCCACCATAATGGGTGCATGAAGCCTTGGACGAAATATACAAGATGCCACTTCACAAATTTCGTCCCGAGGCTATTTTAGGTGCTGCGTCACCTTATTATTGGGCCAGGCCCATGTAATTTCGAAATACATAAGTATAGGCTATTTTTAGAGTCCGTATGTGTGGGGAAACAAGAGATAGGGTTGATTTCGGACCCCTCCACCAAGGGCCACGAAATTCCCCCCCTCTTCCTCCATATATACAGCCCTTAGGGCATCGTTTAGACTTTGGGTTTTGTTTAGATTAAAAGTTCGCCATAGCTGCAACTTCGCGTACTTCGTTTGTGTTCAACGACCAGACAAAGGCGTCACAGAACCCCACCTTGATCAATAAAGCTTTCATCTTATATTCGCAATATCCAGATTGCAATCTCAGTTTCTTGCTTGTTCTTCGTTTGCTCGCAGGAAACAGACCCTCGTGGTCAGGTTGATCGTGCTCCGGCGTGGTCAATAACCTCTAGGAGTTGGTTTAGCGATTGCTAAGGCGCGACGTCCTCGCACGTTCGTAGTCGGATCGTCAAAGTCGACTTCCACCAAAGCGAAATCCATCATCTCATCGAAAGACGGGACACCTTTGCCTCTATCAAGTGGTATCAGATTTCCAGGTTGCTCGGTGAGATTTTACAGTTTTTCGTAGTTTAGATCGAGTCTGTTCTTCATACCTACAGTCCACGAAAAAGCCACAAAAAAAATTAGGGTTAGTTCATCATATCCGAACCAATCTGAGCCTTTGCATAATCTTTTTAGGGTTTTGCTTTGTTGAATTTGCGGTTGCATCGTCGTGTCTAGTTGCTGGTCTTAGAGTCTAGTCTTTTAGAGTTTCGAGTTCTGGTCATAAGTTGTCACGCCGCCGCCGCACCATCATCATCGCCCCTGCCATCTACCACCACCGCTCCGAATTCGTATCCATATACCACCACCAATCCGTGTCAATATACCACCACCGATCCATATCCATATACTACCACCGGTACCACCACCGCTGCCATATACCACCACCATATATCCACCACCAATCCGAGTTCCTTGCTTATTAGGGTTGTTTTCGAGATCCATCTAGATTCCGATTCGTGTTTCCTTGCCGGAGTAGGTTTCGGAAAAAAAAAAGTCGGGTAGCCACGCTCCGTTTAGGCCCAAAAATTTTCGAAAACGCATTTTTCAAAAAAAATTCTGGCTATCCTATTTTTAGGTGTTTCTGAGTGTTTTGAGACAGGTGCCATTATAGGAAGTTTTTTTTGACCCGTTTCCAGTTTTTGGGTCCGGGCAGTCGAAAAAAAAAAATTTTGGTCGAAAAATTTCGTGCCCATCCTGTCAGTTTGAGCTAGGAAGAGTTTTGAGACACTCGCCATTATAGTGATTTTTCGCAAAAAAAAAGAGCGCAAAAAAAAAGAGCGAAAAAAAAAATTCAGAGTGTGCTTTTCCCTTGTTTAGGTGCCGCGCCGTGATTTTGTTGGTGTTCTAGGCTCGCGTCTCTAGCACAGTCTAGCCTAGGACCAGCACAGTACCGTCGTTGAGCGTTTATTCAACTTTGCATCTCTGAATTGATTATTGCTGACCCTTTTTGCTACCATAGTATAAGCCTTCCCAGCTCCACATACATCTACGTCGTGCGTTTGACTCTCCCTGGTAATCGCTCTATCCAAGCTTTGAGAGTTTTGACTACAACGGTTGCCGATCACCGCCTGTTGCTGGGTAAGAACTGGTAAGAATTTGAGTTTTGCTTGACGGATTTGTGACACCCACCACCACCACTTGTTCGTAGTCTGTAGGATCATATTCTTGTGTGTTTCTATTGCTGCTAACCATGCCAGGATCACAAGCCGACGAGATTGACTGGGAGAATTTATCGAACAAGGAGCTTCATGATAAGTTTCAGCAAATGATGACTGAACAGGTGCAAGATGTGCTGAACAATTTTGAAGAGGCCATGGAGAAGATCACTGGCCTTGAGAAGACGTTTGAAACAAAGCTCGATAACAGATTTAATGAATTGCTCGCGCGTCTTCCACCACCACCACCCGCTGCACCTAACGCACCTCTCCAACAACAACAACAACGACTACCTCCACGTCGCGAAATAGACCTTCGCCGAGCGAGCCGTGTTCCTCTTGCGTTTGGCCAAACTGTTGGTGCTGCTGTTGATACTTCTGTGGCTCCTGCTACTGCTGTTGCTGGTACCCAGGAGGATGATGAGTATGCGGGCGATTATGAGGATGAGGTTGATCAAAATCAGATCTACGAGCAGCCACCAGCACCACCACCAGCAGGTCGACCTCAGGTATATATTCGTAATGGTAGGCCTGCACCACCACCTCAGGTACGAGATGATGTCCATATTCCTAAACTGAAATTGAATATTCCACCATTTGAGGGTAGATATGTTCCTGATATATATCTTACTTGGGAGTTAGAAACTGAACAACGATTTACATGTTTACAATATCCTGAGGAGAGAAGAGTTGCTGCTGCTGTTTGTGCTTTCTCTAGTTTTGCATGTGTATGGTGGTCTGAACATTGTAGATTGTATCCTATTCCAACTACTTGGGCTGCTTTGAAAACTGCTATGCGTACGCGTTGGGTTCCACCATATTATCAACGTGAATTGCTTCAAAAATTACAGCGCTTAAGACAAGGAAAAAATTCTGTAGAAGAATATTATCAGGAATTACAAACTGGCATGATTAGATGTGGTATTGTTGAGGAGAATGAAACTATGCTTGCACGTTTTCTGGGTGGATTAAATAGAGAGATTCAGACCATTCTAGACTATAAGGAGTATACTAATATCACTCGTTTATTCCATCTTGCTTGTAAAGCTGAACGTGAAGTGCAGGATCGACAAGCATTGGGGCGAACTAACTTTTCTGCAGGCCGACCTTCATCATGGACACCACGTGCATCTTCTACTTCAACTGCACCAGCACCTCCATCCGGTGCCACCTCCAGCCGTGATACAAAAAAACAGGCACAACCACCATTATCTGCCAAGAGCGCACCTGCGGGGCCTGCACAGCGTTCTTCTTCTTCCATGGCATCAACAGGGCACACAAGTGATATTATTTGTCGTCGTTGTAAGGGAGGAGGTCATTATGCGAGGGAATGCAAATCTCCGCGTGTGATGATTGCTACCGCGGATGGTGGATATGAGTCCGCTAGTGACTATGATGAGGAGACATTGGCTCTTATTACACGTGAAGAACATGGTGGAGATGATTCTGATCATGAGACGCAATACATGGCTCCTAAAGACGCTGATAGGTATGAATGTTTAGTTGCTCAACGTGTTTTGAGTGTGCAGGTCACACAAGCTGAGCAAAATCAGAGGCACAATTTGTTCCATACCAAGGGAGTTGTGAAGGAACGTTCTGTGCGCGTCATAATAGACGGAGGGAGCTGCAACAACTTGGCTAGCATGGAGATGGTGGAGAAGCTTTCTCTCACCACAAGACCACATCCACATCCTTACTACATCCAATGGTTCAACAACAGCGGCAAGGTTAAGGTAACACGTACTGTTCGTGTGCATTTTAGTATCTCTACATATGCTGATTATGTTGATTGTGATGTGGTTCCTATGCAAGCATGTTCCTTATTACTTGGTAGACCATGGCAATTTGATAAAAATTCTGTACACCATGGTAGAAACAATCACTATACTCTTGTTCATAAGGATAAAAATATTACTTTGCTTCCTATGACTCCTGATTCCATTGTGAAAGATGATATTAATAGAGCTAATAAAGCAAAACAGGAGACGAATAAGAGTGAAAATCAGATTGTGGCAAAAGAATTTGAGCAACAAATGAATCCTAATAATAAACCATCTAGTGTTGCTTCTGAAATTAAATTGAAAAGTGCATGTTTATTTGCCACCAAATCTGATATTGATGAGCTAGATTTCAGCAAATCTGTTTGCTATGCTTTTGTGTGCAAAGAGGCATTATTTTCATTCGAGGACGTGCCTTCCTCTTTGCCTCCTGCTGTCACTAACATTTTGCAGGAGTTTGCTGACGTCTTTCCACAAGACGTGTCACCGGGATTACCGCCTATTCGAGGGATTGAGCATCAGATTGACTTAATTCCCGGTGCTTCACTGCCAAACCGTGCACCATACCGTACCAATCCAGAGGAGACGAAGGAGATTATGCGTCAAGTACAAGAGCTTCTCGACAAAGGTTATATACGCGAATCCCTTAGTCCTTGTGCTGTTCCTATTATTCTAGTGCCGAAAAAGGATGGTACATCACGTATGTGTGTTGATTGTAGAGGCATTAATAATATTACTATTCGTTATCGTCATCCTATTCCTAGGCTAGATGATATGCTTGATGAATTGAGTGGCTCTACAATATTCTCCAAAGTTGATTTACGTAGTGGATACCATCAAATTCGTATGAAATTGGGAGATGAATGGAACACAGCATTCAAAACTAAGTTTGGATTATATGAGTGGTTAGTCATGCCTTTTGGGTTAACTAATGCACCTAGTACTTTCATGAGATTGATGAACGAAGTTTTACGTGCTTTCATTGGACGATTTGTGGTAGTTTACTTTGATGACATATTGATTTATAGCAGATCTTTGGAAGAACATTTGGAACATTTACGTGCTGTTTTTATTGCTCTACGTGATGCACGTTTGTTTGGTAACCTTGGGAAGTGCACCTTTTGCACCGACCGAGTATCTTTTCTTGGCTATGTTGTTACTCCACAGGGAATTGAAGTTGACAAAGCCAAGATTGAAGCTATTGAGAGTTGGCCGCAGCCCAAAACGGTCACACAAGTGAGGAGTTTTCTTGGCCTCGCTGGATTCTATAGGCGTTTTGTGAGAGATTTCAGCACCATTGCTGCACCTCTCAACGAGCTTACAAAGAAGGATGTGCCTTTTGTTTGGGGTACCGCACAGGAAGAAGCCTTCACGGTATTGAAAGATAAGTTGACACATGCTCCTTTACTCCAACTTCCTGATTTTAATAAGACTTTTGAGCTTGAATGTGATGCTAGTGGAATTGGATTAGGAGGTGTGTTATTACAAGATGGCAAACCTGTTGCATACTTTTCTCCATGCTTGTTCTTGCTCCAATGTTCATCCTTCTCCAAGCTAGGCCCTTCATTTGTAAGCAAAACAAATGTATCCAATTTAGGCAGCATCATATTCTCATGAACATTAGAATCATTACCAAGAAACGAAAGTACCTGGTAATTTAGTTGGCGTGCACGAGCTCTAGTAATTGGTCCAGTATGTATAGCAGCAGGGGCTGTGGGTGTAACAATTGTATTGATGTCCTCATCATCCTCCCCTTCTTGAAATGAAGTCGTCCTCGACGGAAGTTCATCTTCGTCACCCAAATAAGGCTTCAAATCTGCAATGTTAAAAGTGGGACTAACCCCAAAATCCGAAGATGGAAGAGGCAACAAATCAATAGGTGCACGAGGTAGGAAACCATACACAACTTCAAAAGGGCACATCTTAGTAGTAGAATGCAATGAACGATTATAAGCAAATTCAATATGAGGCAAGCATTCCTCCCACATTTTCTTATTATTCTTCAAAACAGCCCTAAGCATAGTAGACAACGTTCTATTGACTACTTCAGTTTGTCCATCAGTTTGGGGGTGACAAGTAGTACTAAAAAGCAGTTTAGTCCCCAACTTAGCCCATAAACATCTCCAAAAGTGGCTAAGAAATTTAGTATCACGATCTGAAACAATAGTATTTGGCACACCATGCAAGCAAATAATTTCACGAAAGAACAAACCAGCAACATTAACAGCATCATCGCTTTTATGACATGGTATAAAGTGTGCCATTTTCGAGAATCTATCCACGACAACAAATATGCTATCCCTCCCCTTCTTTGTTCGAGGTAAACCTAAAACAAAGTCCATAGATATATCCTCCCAAGGAACACTAGGTACAGGCAAAGGCATATATAAACCATGAGGATTGAGTCGTGACTTAGCTTTTTGACATGTAGTGCATCGAGCAATAAAACGCTCAACATCCCGTCTCATCTTTGGCCAAAAGAAATGTGTAGCAAGTACGTCCTCCGTCTTCTTCACGCCAAAGTTTCCCATTAATCCTCCTCCATGCGCCTCCTGCAACAACAAAAGACGAACGGAGCTAGCTGGAATGCATAGCTTGTTAGCACGAAACACAAATCCATCATTAACGACAAACTTGTTCCACATTCTTCCTTCTTTACAATTCTGCATTACATCTTTAAAATCAGCATCATGCACATATTGATCTTTGATGGTCTCCAAACCAAATATTTTGAAGTCAAGTTGTGAAAGCATAGTATAGCGACGAGACAATGCATCAGCAATAACATTTTCTTTTCCCTTCTTGTGTTTAATGACATAAGGGAAAGTCTCAATGAATTCAACCCATTTAGCATGTCTACGATTCAGTTTAGCTTGACTTTTAATATGTTTCAAAGATTCATGATCAGAATGTATAACAAATTCTTTGGGCCATAAATAATGTTGCCATGTTTCTAAAGTCCGAACAAGAGCATATAATTCTTTATCATAAGTAGAATAACTCAGACTAGGCCCACTCAATTTTTCAGAAAAGTATGCAACAGGTTTGCCATCTTGTAATAACACACCTCCTAATCCAATTCCACTAGCATCACATTCAAGCTCAAAAGTCTTATTAAAATCAGGAAGTTGGAGTAAAGGAGCATGTGTCAACTTATCTTTCAATACCGTGAAGGCTTCTTCCTGTGCGGTACCCCAAACAAAAGGCACATCCTTCTTTGTAAGCTCATTGAGAGGTGCAGCAATGGTGCTGAAATCTCTCACAAAACGCCTATAGAATCCAGCGAGGCCAAGAAAACTCCTCACTTGTGTGACCGTTTTGGGCTGCGGCCAACTCTCAATAGCTTCAATCTTGGCTTTATCAACTTCAATTCCCTGTGGAGTAACAACATAGCCAAGAAAAGATACTCGATCGGTGCAAAAGGTGCACTTCCCAAGGTTGCCTCAAACGTGGAATAGGATATAATCTACAATGTTCAGACCACCATACACATGCAAAACTAGTGAAAGCACAAACAGCAGCAGCAACTCGTCTCTCCTCAGGATATTGTAAACATGTAAATCGTTGTTCAGTTTCTAACTCCCAAGTAAGATATATATCAGGAACATATCTACCCTCAAATGGTGGAATATTCAATTTCAGTTTAGGAATATGGACATCATCGCGTACCTGAGGTGGTGGTGCAGGCCTACCAATCGTTGAAGGCTTTTTGTTTGGTAACCTTGGGAAGTGCACCTTTTGCACCGATCGAGTATCTTTTCTTGGCTATGTTGTTACTCCACAGGGAATTGAAGTTGATAAAGCCAAGATTGAAGCTATTGAGAGTTGGCCGCAGCCCAAAACGGTCACACAAGTGAGGAGTTTTCTTGGCCTCGCTGGATTCTATAGGCGTTTTGTGAGAGATTTCAGCACCATTGCTGCACCTCTCAATGAGCTTACAAAGAAGGATGTGCCTTTTGTTTGGGGTACCGCACAGGAAGAAGCCTTCACGGTATTGAAAGATAAGTTGACACATGCTCCTTTACTCCAACTTCCTGATTTTAATAAGACTTTTGAGCTTGAATGTGATGCTAGTGGAATTGGATTAGGAGGTGTGTTATTACAAGATGGCAAACCTGTTGCATACTTTTCTGAAAAAATGAGTGGGCCTAGTCTGAATTATTCTACTTATGATAAAGAATTATATGCTCTTGTTCGGACTTTAGAAACATGGCAACATTATTTATGGCCCAAAGAATTTGTTATACATTCTGATCATGAATCTTTGAAACATATTAAAAGTCAAGCTAAACTGAATCGTAGACATGCTAAATGGGTTGAATTCATTGAGACTTTCCCTTATGTCATTAAACACAAGAAGGGAAAAGAAAATGTTATTGCTGATGCATTGTCTCGTCGCTATACTATGCTTTCACAACTTGACTTCAAAATATTTGGTTTGGAGACCATCAAAGATCAATATGTGCATGATGCTGATTTTAAAGATGTAATGCAGAATTGTAAAGAAGGAAGAATGTGGAACAAGTTTGTCGTTAATGATGGATTTGTGTTTCGTGCTAACAAGCTATGCATTCCAGCTAGCTCCGTTCGTCTTTTGTTGTTGCAGGAGGCGCATGGAGGAGGATTAATGGGAAACTTTGGCGTGAAGAAGACGGAGGACGTACTTGCTACACATTTCTTTTGGCCAAAGATGAGACGGGATGTTGAGCGTTTTATTGCTCGATGCACTACATGTCAAAAAGCTAAGTCACGACTCAATCCTCATGGTTTATATATGCCTTTGCCTGTACCTAGTGTTCCTTGGGAGGATATATCTATGGACTTTGTTTTAGGTTTACCTCGAACAAAGAAGGGGAGGGATAGCATATTTGTTGTCGTGGATAGATTCTCGAAAATGGCACACTTTATACCATGTCATAAAAGCGATGATGCTGTTAATGTTGCTGATTTGTTCTTTCGTGAAATTATTCGTTTGCATGGTGTGCCAAATACTATTGTTTCAGATCGTGATACTAAATTTCTTAGCCACTTTTGGAGATGTTTATGGGCTAAGTTGGGGACTAAACTGCTTTTTAGTACTACTTGTCACCCCCAAACTGATGGACAAACTGAAGTAGTCAATAGAACATTGTCTACTATGCTTAGGGCTGTTTTGAAGAATAATAAGAAAATGTGGGAAGAATGCTTGCCTCATATTTAATTTGCTTATAATCGTTCGTTGCATTCTACTACTAAGATGTGCCCTTTTGAAATTGTGTATGGTTTCCTACCTCGTGCACCTATTGATTTGTTGCCTCTTCCATCTTCGGAGAAGGTTAATTTTGATGCTAAACAACGTGCTGAATTGATTTTAAAAATGCATGAGTTAACTAAGGAAAACATTGAGCGCATGAATGCTAAATATAAACTTGCTGGAGATAAGGGTAGAAAACATGTTGTGTTTGCACCTGGAGATCTTGTTTGGTTACATTTGCGTAAGGATAGATTTCCTGATTTGCGCAAATCAAAGTTAATGCCACGTGCTGATGGTCCCTTTAAGGTGTTAGAGAAAATAAATGATAATGCATATAAACTTGAGCTGCCTGCAGATTTTGGGGTTAGTCCCACTTTTAACATTGCAGATTTGAAGCCTTATTTGGGTGAGGAAGATGAACTTCCGTCGAGGACGACTTCATTTCAAGAAGGGGAGGATGATGAGGACATCAATACAATTGTTACACCCACTGCCCCTGCTGCTATACATACTGGACCAATTACTAGAGCTCGTGCACGCCAACTAAATTACCAGGTACTTTCGTTTCTTGGTAATGATTCTAATGTTCATGAGAATATGATGCTGCCTAAATTGGATACATTTGTTTTGCTTACAAATGAAGGGCCTAGCTTGGAGAAGGATGAACATTGGAGCAAGAACAAGCATGGAGATGATGGCATGCGCAAGGGAAACAAGAACGGAGTTACAAGTGATGATTTCAGGACTTTGAAGCCACCATAATGGGTGCATGAAGCCTTGGACGAAATATACAAGATGCCACTTCACAAATTTCGTCCCGAGGCTATTTTAGGTGCTGCGTCACCTTATTATTGGGCCAGGCCCATGTAACTTCGAAATACATAAGTATAGGCTATTTTTAGAGTCCGTATGTGTGGGGAAACAAGAGATAGGGTTGATTTCGGACCCCTCCACCAAGGGCCACGAAATTCCCCCCCTCTTCCTCCATATATACAGCCCTTAGGGCATCGTTTAGACTTCGGGTTTTGTTTAGATTAAAAGTTCGCCATAGCTGCAACTTCGCGTACTTCGTTTGTGTTCAACGACCAGACAAAGGCGTCACAGAACCCCACCTTGATCAATAAAGCTTTCATCTTATATTCGCAATATCCAGATTGCAATCTCAGTTTCTTGCTTGTTCTTCGTTTGCTCGCAGGAAACAGACCCTCGTGGTCAGGTTGATCGTGCTCCGGCGTGGTCAATAACCTCTCGGAGTTGGTTTAGCGATTGCTAAGGCGCGACGTCCTCGCACGTTTGTAGTCGGATCGTCAAAGTCGACTTCCACCAAAGCGAAATCCATCATCTCATCGAAAGACGGGACACCTTTGCCTCTATCACTCTTGCGGACCCGTGTAGTCCTCAAGGTCATCTGCTCAGTTGATGATGGTAATGCAGTTGTCGTGGCTGCCGGCAGCGGGGAAGAAGATCTGAGGCGGTGAAAGACAGTCTGGAGAGCGGATCCCTGTTGTGGTGAACCCTTCCGTCATTGGAGCAGCTGAGCTGGGGTGGAACAAAGCGCCGCAGGAGCAGGACAAACCACACAAGGTTTTCTTTGACACATATCTGTAACAGAAGTAATTGAGTAAGGGCTTGTTTGAATTTGAGGATTCCAACAATGCAGGGATAGGAAATAGACAGGAATAGGATAGGAATGCACGTGCAAAATAGAGAATTTAAAAACACAGGATTTCTGCCAATCTGGGTGTTTGATTCACAACAATTGGAAGATCACAGGATGCAAAAAAGCATGGTGAGATTAAGTCAAACCATAAGAAAATGTACGGTTATAATGCTATTATGCTACTATCTCTTAGTCTTGTGCTTGATGAATAGGAATATGCAAAGGAGGAGAAGTGGAAATTAGAATTTAGACGGTTTTTCTTTCAAGGAGACACTAAAGGAACAAATCCTACAGTTTTCCTTTGCTCCATTCCTTTGCACCAAGTTCATGAAAAGTAGTACCATAGGAAACTTTCCAATTCCGATGTTTTTCATCCACTTTTCCTTTCAAGCACTAGCGATTCTAGTAGGCAGGCTTGAGCAAGGAAAATCCTACACTAAAAAAATGTTTTTGTGCTGCTTCTATTACTTTGGACCCAGGCCACTGCCATACTAGCTCAACTCCCAGGCCCATCAACAAATGCACAGCTCAAACGCGTAGAGATAAATAATGATGGCGTTCAAGAGAGTCCATCACGGATAGCTAAGTTGCCTGGTACCTCACTGCTTGTCATATAGTAGGATAAAATAATCGTATTTCCCGTTACTACGAGTGCTTAGTGGACAATATATATAAAATGTAGAGTAAAAAGAGATGCAACAAGTGTACAACCTCTTTGGTGAAGCCATGTCGATCTCAGCGTGATTGGGTTGGCCGGTGAGGATGCTCCGGCTGACTTGGCTGTCGGGGGAGGGGAAGAAGATCTTAGGCGTCTGGAGATGGAGCCCGAGGTACTGCTCCGCTGTGATGGAGGGTTTCGTCGTTGGAGCAGCTCCAGTGAGTTGTACGACGCCGAGGCTGAAGCAGGACAAGAGAGACAACGAACAATGTTAACCTGAGTGGAATTCTAATAGCATCTCCAATACATGATGTAAAATACATAACCGCAAAGTGCTAGATGTAAAATACATCACCCGCTCATCTCTGAATTTAACTTTTGAAACTGAATTTAACAGTCGAAACTGAACTTAACTGTCGAAACTGAACTTAACTGTCGAAACTGAATTTTGCTGTCGAAACTGAATTTTGCTACCGAAACTGAACGCACTAGCAAGGTGAGGCTACACGTCGGTCGACTGACTTTTTCATCTCTGGTCAGTCGATTTTGCAGCCGTTGGGTACGAAATCAAGGGCATGCGGTTCATCTTCAACCTCCACCCCCTGAGCCGGCCAAACAGCAGCCCCCCGCCCGCCCCTAAAACACTCCCCACC